>NC_091957.1:35818049-36482320 GCF_031021105.1 Erythrolamprus reginae
AAAGTTCATCTAGCTACTTTATTGTTCGATGCCTAGAACTTAGAATAATAGACTCGGAAGGGACATTGGAGGTCTTCTAGTCCAAGCGTTTGCTTGAGCAGGAGACCTTTATACCGTTTCAGATAAATGATTGTTCAACCTGTTTTTAAAAGCCTCCAGCGATAAAGCACCGACAACTTCTGGAGGCAAGCTGTTCCACTGATTGATTGATTTCACTGTCAGGAAATTTCTCCTTAGTTCTAAGTTGCTTCTCTCCTTGTTTAGTTTCCATCCATTGCTTCTTGTTCTACCCTCAGATGCTTTGGAGAATAGCTTGACTCCTTCTTCTTTGTGGCAACCCTTGAGATATTGGAAGACTGCTATCATGCATCCCCTGATCCTTCTTTTCATTAAACTAGACATAAACCCAGTTCCTGGAAACATAGAAACGTAGAAGACTGATGGCAGAAAAAGACCTCCTAGTCCATCTAGTCTGCCCTTATACTATTTCCTGTATTTTATCTTGGGATGGATATAGGTTTATCCCAGGCATATTTAAATTCAGTTACTGTGGATTTACCAACCATGTCTGCTGGAAGTTTGTTCCAAGCATCTTCTATTTCAGTCAAATAATATTTTCTCATGTTGCTTCTGATCTTTCTGCCAACTAACCTCAGATGGTGCCCCCTTGTTCTTGTGTTCACTTTCCTATTAAAAACACTTCCCTCCCGAACCTTATTTAACCCTTTAACCTATTTAAATGTTTTGATCGTGTCCCCCCTTTCCCTTCTGTCCTCCAGACTAGACAGACAGAGTTCATGAAGTTTTTCCTGGTAAGTTTTATGCTTAAGACCTTCCACCATTTTTGTAGCCCGTCTTTGGACCCGTTCCATTTGATCAATATCATTCTTCATAAGTTCTAGCCTTCGTTGCTCTTCTCTGCACTCTTTCTAGAGTCTCAACATCTTTTTTATAGATACGTGGATGCAGTATTTCAAGTGTGGCCTTACCTATAAATTCCTATATCACAGGAATCTATGCAGATTTTCCAGTTTTCCTGGGAGAGACTAGATAAGCGCTCAAAGGCATTGGGCAGTTGTCATATCTTGTCCTCTTGTGTTTACATAATAAGTCCAGATTAATTTTCTTCTTGAGCCCTTCTCATAGAAACATAGAAGATTGACGACAGAAAAAGACCTCCTGGTCCATCTAGTCTGCCCTTATACTATTCTCCGTACTGAAGGAGCGGGTCCAGCAGTCACATGGGTTGCTCACGTCCAATCCGGTGGAACTGAGCCTAGTGTTAAAAAAGCTTGCCGGATCCGCCCCTTCCCCAGAATTCGCTCAGTTCGCATATCCTGCGGTTGTATTGTGATAGCTCGTTCAACATTCTAACACCTTCCCTTCGATCTTTTCCTTCAAAAGTAGTAAGAATTGTTTTACCATTATTATTTACTTGCACTAATAGCGCCAGCCGTTTGCGGCTCGGCTTTTTTACTTTGGAGAAGTTGCGGTTTCGTTTTCCCCCGGCGGTTTTGCCGTGTACGATCCCCGCGGCCGCTTGTGGATTCTTTTAATCCTTTGGCCTGGAGGTTCTGGTGCAAGTATTAATTTATTGATTTATTGATTCTTTATTGTATATATATATTAAAGGGCTTAAGAAATACCTCCTGCGGAGTGAGACGGCTTTCTAGTCTCCTGGACTTAGTCGATCGCTTCCCCTTTAAGACATATTCGGAGCGATTTTTTCGGCGCGAAGGCCTTCGCGCCCTTTTTAAATTTAGGCCTCTCGTGTTGGCCTCCTGCCAGCCGCGTAGGCCTCAGTCCACCGCGTGGATCCCGGAGCGGGCCTTGGGACGCCCAGGCTAAATTCTCCACCGGCTAAGCCTCCAACCAGAGTGCCTTGGTTTACTTAATTGAAAAGTTTAGGGAGGCTGGCCCCGCTGGATTTGGGGACACGAACTCTGGGTTTGCCCAGATTGTCCTCACGTCTCAGCAGCTTCGAGGCCTCGAAGCAGGATCCATTCCTCTTGGGAAGTCCTTGAAATTCTTCTCCTTATTTATTCAGTTATTGGCTCAGCCTTGTCTTCTGTTAATTGTCAGACTATGGCTACTTTTCCCAAGAGAGGCACAACTAAAGGTCCCAGAGAGGCCAGGCCTACAGGCGATGAGATTACTAGTATCCCCCAGGCCTCTTCCTCCTCTTCTCCAGGGGCCCGCCCCTCGACCAAGGTCACCAGGGCCGAGAAGAGAAGGGACCTAGCCCTACAAAGAATCCATGACAAATCAGCAAAACGTTTAAAAGTGCAGGCCCAAGTACTCAGTAGTCAAGACCCCCCAGAGGCTTCTAGTCTACCTCCTTCTGGGGTCCCTGTGTTATCTCTGGATGAGCCTAACCTAGACAGACCCCAACCTAACCTATGGGGCATAGGTCCAGAGGAACCAGATATTATTGAAGATTCCCCCCAGCCAGGATCCTCCCAGGCCTTTAGGGATTCTTCTGCCATTCCTGCTGATATTTCTAGTTTACCTCCTGAGTTCCAATCTATTTTTGCTGTGTTGTCTAAGGCCATTGATGCCAAACTCTCTTCCATCAATGAGCTTCCCTTACCTCCTCCTCCTTCTCGTCCCTCCCGCCCCTTGGGTTCTTCCCCAGCGGTTAGAGCTCCTATTCAGGATGATTCAGATTCCTCTCAGGACGAATATGAGGATATGGAGGATGATGAGGACCCTTTTCAAGGCCTATCAGATGATGAGGAATCCCAAATAAAGGTTCCTTCTCCAATTACCATTTTCCCTTCTCAATTATTCAAATCTCTCCTCCTCAAAGCTAGGATTTCTACGGGATTAGCGGCCCAGGAGAAACAAGCCTCCACTTCCACTGATCCCCCGGAGGAGAATTTACCTTACTTCACAGAGGAACAGGAGGATAACGAGGTAATTCCTATGCCTAAATTATTTAAAGATGCCTTACTCAAACAGTGGGATTTCCCAGCCTCTGGCCTTAATCCCTCCACCAAAGACAGAAAGTTGTACAAACTTTCCTCTTCCTATGAAGAGCTTCTATCCTTTCCCAAACCGGATGAACCTGTCAAGATCCTTCACTCGGCAGCGGCTGTGCCAGGAGAGGCGGAGGAAGTCCTCCGCCCAGAGGACAAGCGTATTGAACAAATGCTCAAAAGAGGATTCACCGCAGATTCCTGGGCCATTAAAAGTTCTGCAGCAGCCTCCTTTTTCTCCAGAGCCATGCTGCTGTGGCTTCGCCAACTTCAACAGCATATTCCTCCCGATGACTTGAGAGGTCAACAAGACTTCAACAAGGTCTTTGCAGCTGCCCAGTACGTGGCTGATGCCACCTTGCAATCTACTAGATTTTCTGCTAAGTCTATTGCAGCTTCTACAACGGCAAGGAGACTCCTATGGATTCGCCCTTGGCAAGCGGGAGTACGCCAGAAGTGGCAGTTATCCCAGGGACCCTTAAAGCGCGACCTTCTTTTCGGTGATCTTCTGGATCCACTCCTCACGGAAACCACGGACAAGAAGAAAGTTTTGGGTCCAACCACAAAAAAGGCTACCAAAACGCAGTCCTTTCGTCGCCCAGGGCGCCAGCAAGATCAAGCGGCTTCCTATCAGAGATCTCCAGGTCAGTATTCCCCCCGCTTTCGTTCCCAAGGTAGGAACTCCAGGGGTAGAGGTTTTCGCTTCCAAAGGGGAGCTTCCTCTAACAGGGCCTCAAAAAAACCTAGATGGTAATCTTTCCTCTATTCCCATAGGGGGTCGCCTAGCTCATTTCGCCTCTAATTGGCGTCTCACCTCCAAGGACCCCTGGGTCATTGACACTGTTCAAACAGGCCTTCTTTTAGAATTTATTTCTCCTCCCCCTAAACGTTTTATTTCCTGCCCTTCTCCCAGGTCCTCCTCAGATTGTAACCGTATGGAGGAGGCCATTTCTCATCTATTGTCCATCAGAGCCATTCAACCGGTTCCTTCCGGTCAGAAGGGCCTAGGTTTTTACTCCATTCTATTTATGGTTCCAAAGTCCTCCGGAGGTTGGAGAGCTATTTTGGATTTAAAGAAACTAAACCTATTCATCAAATATAGGAAGTTTAAGATGCACTCCTTATCTTCTATTTTGGCCGCCATTCACACGGGAGATTTCATGGTCTCCTTAGACCTCACTGAGGCCTACCTTCACATTCCTATAGCCAAATGCCACAGAAAATTTTTACGTTTTTCCTTTCAAGGCAGGCATTTCCAGTATAGGGCGATGCCATTTGGCCTTTCCTCGGCCCCTCAGGTCTTTACAAAGCTCTTGGGGTCCCTGGCGGCCTATATCCGGGCGTCTCCCATCCACATTTTATGTTATCTTGATGATATTTTGATTCATGGGAACTCCCTAGAGAAAGTGAAAACAGACCTTTCTGTCACCATGTCAGTCCTTCAGGACCATGGATTTTCCATCAACTTGGAAAAAAGTCACCTCCAACCTTCCACATCCATTTCTCACCTGGGTTCCATTATCAATTCAGAATCCTCCCAGGTTTTTCTCTCTCCCGAGAGAAAACTTAGTATAGGGGAGTTAATTTCTAACATTTTATCTAATTCTTCAGTATCCATAGTAACTCTGTCTTCCCTTTTGGGGAAGATGGTGTCATGCATAGGCATCATTCCCTGGGCTCGCCTTCATGCTAGGGAACTCCAGTGGCTCCTATTACCCTTTCAGAGATCGGGGCACAGCAACTCAAATCGGCGCATTGTCATCCCACCAAGGGTTCGCAGATCCTTCAAGTGGTGGAAGTCTCCGGCCATGGACAAAGGATCCCCGTTCAGGTGCCCGGATCAATTTGTCATCACCACAGATGCCAGTCTATCGGGTTGGGGCGCCCACGCCCAGGGGATGATAGCCCAGGGCACGTGGTCCCCGGAGGAAGCTTCCAGGCCAATCAATTGGCTAGAGTTAAGAGCCGTTTCCCTGGCTCTGAAGCATTTCTCTCCTCGCATTCCCAACCGGCACGTTCTCATTCTCACCGACAACATTGCCACAAAAAGCCATATCTGCAGACAGGGGGGCACGAGATCCAAGGCTCTCATGAGGGAGGCCCTCAAGTTAGGCCTTTGGGCGGAAAAACATCTTCGGTCGCTCCTAGCCGATCACATCTCGGGGAGCCTCAACGTCCAGGCGGATTGGCTATCTCGAGCAACGATAGACCCAGGAGAGTGGAACCTCCATCAAGACCTGTTCCATCAAATCAGCCTCAGATTCGGCCTACCAATCCTGGATCTCTTCGCGACCAATGCGAACGCCCAACTCCCTCGCTTCTTTTCCAGATTTCCATCCCCGGGAGCGGAAGCAATCAATGCCCTCCGGAGTCCATGGCCTCCAGGCCTACTCTACGCATTCCCTCCAATTCCAATTCTCCCGGACGTGATTCACAAGGTCCTCACCGAGAGGGCCCGAATAATCTTAATCGCCCCTCATTGGCCCCGCCGGCCCTGGTTCGCGGATCTCCAACAGCTGTCCGTCCAGGACCCTTGGCGACTCCCCGTTTCGGGGGATATGCTGCGGCAGGGGGCCTCTTTCCATCCAGACCCGGAGTGGTTCCACCTCACCGCCTGGCTGTTATCAGGAGAGACTTAGAACTGCGTGGTCATGACCCCGATTCAGTGGAGGTCATTTTAAAGGCCAGAAGGGGTTCGACCAATCGAATCTACGACCACACGTGGTCCAAGTTTCACCAGTGGTGTCTACAGGAAGGTCTCTCCCCTCTGTGCATCCCCATACACAGAATTATTTCCTTCCTTATGCAAGGCTTCCATAAAGGACTTTCTACCAGCACCCTCCGGCGTCATCTGGCAGCCATTTCATCTGTCCTAGGGGGTCCCCGCAGACAGCCTCTCCGATCCTTCCCTGAAGTTCAGGAATTCCTCAAGGGCATAGCCAACCTCAGACCTTCCAAGGTCCACAGGTATCCATCCTGGGATTTGCCACGGGTTCTCCATTCCCTCACGCAGGCACCATACGAACCCCTAAAATCGGCGTCCCTCAGGTACCTATCTTTTAAGGTAGCATTCCTGGTGGCTATTACCTCTGCCCGACGCATTTCGGAGCTGGCTGCCCTCTCAATCAGGCAGGACCTTTGTCAATTCCATCAGGACAAGGTAGTCTTGCGACTGGACCCCACCTTCTTACCCAAGGTCAGTTCCATGTTCCACAGATCTCAGGATATTGTCCTACCTTCCTTCTGCCTCCAACGAGACCATCCCTTGGCAATTAGATGGCACACCCTGGACCTCATCAGAGCGCTGAGAATCTATATCCAACGCACAGGACCCTTTCGGAGGTCAGAAGCACTTTTTATAGCCTATCACCCCAGAGTCATGGGGGCCAAAGTGTCTTCAACAGTAATAGGCCGTTGGATCAGAGGGACTATATCTAAGGCCTATGAGTCGGCCTCCCTCTCAGTTCCAAGGAACATCACAGCGCATTCCACCAGGAGCGCAGCCACCTCGGCCGCTTGGGCGACTCAAGCCCCGTTGGAGGAGGTCTGCAAAGCAGCCACTTGGGCCTCGCCAAATTCCTTCATCAGGCACTACAAGATTGATTCTTACGCTTCAGCGGACGCTGCCTTCGGCAGAAGGGTACTCCAATCCGTTATCTCACACGATAGCAATCTAATCCCACCCTAGGGACCATCTATTGGGTATGTCCCATGTGACTGCTGGACCCGCTCCTTCAGTACGGAGAATAGGCGTTGATTGCTTACCTGAACGCCTCTTCTCGTACGGTGAGCGGGTACAGCAGTCACTTCCCGCCCTTGTATGTGTCTTCTTTACCTTTCTATATCTTTCTTCCTCTAACAATGAGAGTTGAACACTACAGAGCTTCACAGCTGAGCCTAGTCTATGGATTTGCGAATTCTGGGGAAGGGGCGGATCCGGCAAGCTTTTTTAACACTAGGCTCAGTTCCACCGGATTGGACGTGAGCAACCCATGTGACTGCTGTACCCGCTCACCGTACGAGAAGAGGCGTTCAGGTAAGCAATCAACGCCTATTTCCTGTATTTTATCTTAAGATGGATATATATTTATCCCAGGCATGTTTACATTCAGTTCCTGTCCCATTCTCTTGACTGGGTCGATTGCTCTTCAAATGTGTTCTTGCAAATCCAGAGACAGTGGATTCAATGTTCTTCACAACAAAGACCCTTTCCAAGATTCAGGAAAGCAAAGTTTGGCTTTGCGAAAATATGAACTGTACAAGTAAGTCTTTCAATTGGTTCTTCGTTGAGGAAAGAGCAGACAATAATTGTCTGTGATCATTCTTCAATTCATTGCATAAAAACTGAATGGTTTTAACTTTTATGTATCCCTAATTACTGTGGTAATTTATTCAGGTTTGTGATATATAATTTATTACCCTCTTTTTCTTCTCCTGCTTTGCATTTTTATGTTTGGTTCCTTTTTGTTATAGTAGTACTACCAAAGCCATTTTTTTAAAAAAAGGTACTGTTACTCCTGTCATTCCTCTCCAATTTATCATCTCTAGGAGAATCTTCCCTAGAACCTGCATGAATTTCCTATAATGATGGAGAACCTGTGTCCACCCAGGCCTTTTGCTGTGTCCACCCAGGCCTTTTGCTGAACCAAGAATTCCTGGGAATATTAGTTCGGCAATCTTTGAGAAAAATAAGCAGAAATATGCAACCAATCACACTTGATATCCTGGGGAATGTCTTTCCTGCCTCTGAATACAGGCAGTCTTTGACTTATGACCACAATTGAGCCCAAAATCAGTGTTGCTAAGTGAGGCATTTATTTATTTCTTTATTTACTTTTTGATTTGATTTGATTTGATTTGAATGCCACCCTTCTCTAAGGACTCGGGGCGGCTCACAACATATAAAAACAATAAACAATATGCATATCTAAAAAATCCAATTCATATAGCTAAAAAACTTTAAAAACTCTAATAACATTTAAAATCACTCATTCCCATTCACACAGTAAGACATGCCACACTCGTTGGCCAGGGAGGCTAGGGTCTAATGGCCCCAAGCCTGGTGGCACAGATAGGTCTTTAAACTTTTACGGAAGGCGAGGAGGGTGGGGGCAGTGCGAATCTCTGGGGGGGAGCTGATTCCAGGGCCGGGGCCCCCACAGAGAAGGCTCTTCCCCTAGGCCCCGCCAAGCGACGTTGTCTAGTTGACGGGACCTGAAGAAGGCTGACTCCGTGGGTCCTAACTGGTCGCTGGGACTCATGCAGCAGAAGGCGGTCCCTTCTGTTTTTGCATGTTAAACAAGTTTTGCTTAATTTGCCGCAGTTGTTAAGCAAATCACCAGAGTTGTTCAGTTAGTAGCACAGTTGTTACTTGAATCTGCCTTCCCCATTGACTTTGCTTAGTAGAAGTGGGTCACATGATCTCCGGGATCACATGACTCTAGCGTCTGAATTTCGATTGTGTGACCCTGAGGTTGCTGAAACAGTCAGAAGTGTGAAAAATGGCGCTGTTGTAACTTTGAACATTGCTAAATGAACTGTTGTAAGTCGAGGATTACCTGTACTTTAACAAGCTGAATGGAGTGTGTCTGGATAATAATGAAGTTGGCATTTATTAATACATTTGGAAAAGGGGTAAGAATGACTAGATAGCAAAGTCTGGGTTAATCCACCCCACCCTCCTCCTTTCCCATTTGGAGTTACTGAAGCAAGTAAAATGTAAAGCTCCCTGATGCAAGTCTCGAGAAATGAATTTTAAGAATTATGCCAATTGCTAAGCCATAAGATAGTTTGTCAATTAAGCTGCATTCGATTGAGTCCAGCAGTAAGTCCGCATAACATGGAGACAAGATAGCTGTCTCCCAATACTGTGAAGGGGATATGGATTTATTCCCTGTAGTGGCCAAGGGTAGGACGAGAACCAGAGGTGCAATAGCAATAGCTCAGGCCTTCATCACCTCCCGTCTTGACTATTGCAATGCGCTCTACATGGGGCTACCTTTGAAGAGTGTTCGGAGACTGCAGATAGTCCAGAATGCTGCCGCATGAGCGGTCAAGGGGGTATCTCGGTGCACCTATATAACACCTATACTCCAAGAGCTGCACTGGCTACCGATTGGTCTCCTGTCACAATTCAAGGTGTTGGTTATTATCTAAAAAGCCCTACATGGCTTAGGGCCAGACTATTTACGGGTTCATCTCCTGCCATATACCTCCCAGAGATCAATAAGATCACACAGGGTTGGCCTTCTCCAGGTCCCATCGACTATGCAATGCAGGTGGGCGGGGCCATATGGGAGGGACTTCTCTGTGGCTGCCCCGGCTCTATGGAACCAACTCCAATGTCTGTACTTCTCCCACCCTGCTGGCCACCCTGGAGGCTTTTCCGGGGCAGACCCCGATGCCAAAAAGCCCCAGACATTGTTTTTGTGAATCCTGAATGAAAATGCTTCTTAATAATGAAAAAGCAGAATGGACATTTTCATCGAGAAGAAGTCGGCGGTGCCGCAATTACGTTGCCTGACTGGGAGAGGCAACTTCTGGCATCATTGAGCCCACTTGGCATTCGGTGATTTGTGCATTCCGTTAAGTGTCTTTGTGTGTCCTGTTGTCTTTAGCATGGCAGGAATGCTGCCTAATTCCTGAGTTGCGAAATATTTCTTCCTCTTGATTCGCATTTGAAATGGAGGAAGGGCCTACGATCAGTGTACGGCTTGCCAACATCATCTTTCTAGATACGTATTAAGAAAATTGCTTATTTATTTATTTATCTATCTGTCTGTCTGTCTGTCTGTCTGTCTGTCTATCTATCTACTTACTTACTTACTTACTTACTTACTTACTTACTTACTTACTTACTTACTTACTTACTTACTTATTGGATTTGTATGCCGCCCCTCTAAGCAAGAACATAACAGAACCATGTACACCTTTTAGAACTTTATCACTTTTATAATTTTTTTAAAAGGTTGTCTCCCAGATACGAAGATTGACAGGGACTCTTACCCAAATAATCAAGCCCACTGAATATTATAGCATTTAGACTTTAGATTTATATATACCACTTCATAGTGCTTTTACATTCCTCTCTAAGCGGTTTACCGAGAGAGTCAGAATCTTGCCCCCAAGAATCTGGCTCTTCATTTGACCAAACTCGGAAGGATGGAAGGCTGAGTCAACCTTGAGCCTACTGAGATTTGATCTGCCAAACTGCTGGCAGCTGGTGATGAGCAGAAGTAGCTTTTAGTACTGTACTCTAACCACTGCACTACCCTGGCTCCTATCCTCCCTCCCTCCCTCTCCTTCCTTCCTTCCTTCCTTCCTTCCTTCCTTCCTTTCCTCCTTTCCTCCCTCCCTCCCTTCCTTCCTTCCATTCCTCCCTCCCTTTCCTTCCCTCCTTCCTTCCTTCCCTCCTTCACTCACTCACTCACTCACTCACTCACTCACTCACTCACTCACTCACTTAATGGGTAAAATGAGGACCCAGATTGTTGGAGGCAATATGCTGATTCTGTAAACCACTTAGAGAGGGCTGAAAATCACTGTGGAGCGGTATATAAATCTAAATGCTATTGCCCTTCCTTCCTTCCTTCCTTCCTTCCTTCCTTCCTTCCTTCCTTCCTTCCTTCCTTCCTTCCTTCCCTCCCTCCCTCCCTCCCTCCCTCCCTCCCTCCCTCCCTCCCTTCTATTTCATCCATAGCAATAGCAATAGCATTTAGACATATACCGCTTCATAGTGCTTTTACAGCCCTCTCTAAGCGGTTTACAGAGAGTCAGCCTCTTGCCCCCAACAGTCTGGGTCCTCATTTGACCCACCTCTGAAGGAGGAAAGGTTGACTCGACCTTGAGCCTACTGAGATTCGATCTGCCAAACTGCTGGCAGCCGGTGATCAGCAGAAGTAGCCTGCAGTACTGTACTCTAACCACTGCACCACCGAGGCTCTATCTCTACTAAGATGGGCTTCATCTCACAAGGATTGAAGAGCAACCAAAATGCAGTCATGGGAATGTGAGGAGTGATGATGGCCATCCAGGTTGTAAGTACCTTTCACTGGGCCCATTGTAACTTTGGATGGTTGCTAAGTGTCTGGTCGTAAGTTGAAGACTATTTCTAATGTGCTTATGAAAATTCTTACAGGTAATCCTTGACTTAGGACCACAGCTGAGTCCAAAATTTCTGTTGCTAATTGAAACATTTGTTACGTGAATGTTGCCCTCATTTTACGACCTTTCTTGCCACAGCTGTTCAGTGAATCACTGCAGTTGTTAAATTAGTAACACGGTTATTAAGTGAATCTGGCTTCTTTGCTTTGCTTGTCCGAAGGCTGCAAACGGTGAGCACATGACCCCAGGAAATGGCAACCGTCATAAATATGAGTCAGTTGCCAAGCATCTTAATTTTGATCACCTGATACTGCCGCGGTCATAAGTCTGAAAAGTGGTCACGTCACTTTTTTTCCAGTGCTGTTGTAACTTTGAGTGGTCACTAAACGAACTGTTGCAAGTGGAAAGACTCCTTGTATATGGTATTTTAGATATACAAATATCTAAATATGTTGAGTTTATTTATTAATTTATTCAATTTGACTTCTACGCCGCCCAGTCCCGAAGGATTCAGGGCGGCTTACAATAACAATATAAATACAAGAACAATAAAAAGAAGTTGAATATACAACTAAAACTATAAAACCCTCATTAAAACAACCATTATTGAACAATCAACACACCATGCGTGCCTACCATTCATACGATTTGGCCATAAAAGTTGTTAATTCATGACTCCAGGCTTGCCGGCAAAACCAGGTCTTCAGGGCCTTACGAAAGGCCAGCAGAGTGGGAGCAGTATGGACATGGGGGGCGGGGAGTTGATTCCATAGAGCTGGGGCGGCCACCGAGAAGGCGCTCCCCCGTGGCCCCGCCAACCTGCATTGCTTAGTCAATGGGACCTGAAGGAGGCCAACTTTGTGTGCTTTTATTGGTCTCTGGGAGGAATGTGGCAAGAGGTGGTCCCGTAATTAGTCTGGCCCTGAGCCATGTAGGGCTTTATAGGTAATAATCAACACCTTGAATTGTGCCTGGAGACTAATAGAAAGCCAATGCGGCTCGTGGAGCATAGGTCCATCCATGACATCTCATGCGGCTGCATTCTGGACCATTTGCAGTCTCTGAACACTCTTCAAGGGTAGCCCCATGTAGAGCTCATTGCCATAGTCAAGACGGGAGGTGATGAGGGGCTGGGCGACTGTGCGTAGAGCCTCCTGGTCCAGAAAGGGCCGCAACTGGTAAACCAGGCGAACCTGGGCAATGGTCAAAGGTCTCGTTGCACATCAAGATGCATTAATGGTTGAATTATGTGATGGTGAGACTTTTTTTTTTAATTCAAGGACATGGATCCCTAGTTAGCAGATAGGAAAGCTACAACTGCTTGCTTCCCTTTGACTGTGCTTTTCCCTTGCCTGATTTTAAGTAAGCCACGATTCTGAAATGATTCATACCTCCCTCATTGATGATTGTTTTATTCCGTAAGCACCCCATAATTGCAGCTTCTGCTGACATTTTCTAATTTTGTTACAAGGAAGTAAATATTGAGGCTTAGATATACAGAGAATTAAGTCTGATGTTCAAAGACCACGGCGAGGGTTTTCCAACCACGGTTGACTGCAAGGTTGACTCACTGGATGCCAGACCATAATAATACAAATAGCTTGGCCTCCTACCCCCTCACCGTTCTGAATGTTGTTCCAATAATACTCTCTTTTATTTCGGATAAGCCAACCCATCTTCCGTAGGCATTGTTATGCCACCACAATTACACACCGCAGAACTCTGCCAGCGGTGATTGAAACGAGACGTCGTGATGGATGGACGTCCCACCTCAACCTGATGCCCTCCAGATGGATTGGCTGGTAATTGTGTGGAAGGGAAGGACGGTCCATCTGGAAAGCACCAGCTTGGATAAGGCTTGGATAAGCGGATGGGTTGGGAGCTCTTTTCTCTCCCTCCGTTGGAGTGGCAATACAGCTGTGTGCATTAAAATCAGGAAATGGAGGGTTTTGTGCCCCCCCCCCCAATCTGTACCAGTTGGGTAGTAATTAATACTTAGCTGGCTGTCGTGTTTTTCATGTCTGGGGAAAAAGGTGTGACCTTAAACATGGTTGCTCTCCGACTTGTCGCTGTTGAACAAACAAGGAGCGAAACATTTTGGCATCTTTTTTAAAGACGTGCCCAGAAGATGCACACAGATGTCTGTTCAGTAATGGCGCTCTCTAATTTCAAGTGCCAGGCTGACACACAGTTTGGGGATTATGCGTTCCGTCTTGCGAGGAGGGGAGAGGGGACTGAAATGAGTTTCAGCTCTAGCCGACTTCTACTGTCGTGCCCGGGCTTCTCCCTTCAGGGAGAGCAGAAGAAATGGTGGTTGTGTTCGTTTTTTTGTCATGCACCTGTTTCAGTTTTCAATTGGATGGGCTAGCCTTACCATACAGGCTTCGATAGCCTATTAAGATGTGCAAAAGCATTTTGGAATGGCCAAAATGTCTACGGAGAGGAGCGGCATACAAATCCAATAAATAAATAGGTAGGTAGGTAGGTAGGTAGGTAGGTAGGTAGATAGATAGATAGATAGATAGATAGATAGATAGATCAAAGAGAACCTCATTGCTCTATGGCAGTGATGGCGAACCTATTTTTCCTCGGGTGCCAAATGAGCCCAGGCATGCATTATTGCGCAGGCACGAGTGCTCACACCCATAACTCAATGCCTGGGGAGGGCAAAAACAGCTTTCCCCACCCCTCCAGGAGGCCACTAACGGCCTGTTTTCCAACTTCTAGTGGGCCCAGTAGGCTCGCGTTTCGCCCTCTCCAGGCTCCAAATGTCCTCTTCCCTACTGAGCCTCTCTGGAAGCCAAAAACGCCCTCCCAGAGCCTCTGTGTGAGCCCAAAATCAGCTGGCTGGTACGTACATGCATGTTGGAGCTGAGCTAGGGCAAAATCTTGCGTGCTAGCAGATATGGCTCCACGTGCCCCCTGTGGCACCTGTGCCATAGGTTCTTCATCACTATATGGAGTCCTTCACTTTTTTAAAAAAATTATAGTTAGCTCCTCAAATTACAACAGATTTAGATTTATTAGATTTGTATGCCGCCCCTCTCTGAAGACTCGGGGCGGCTCACAACAACAACAATACAATATACAAAGTACAAATCCAATATAAATTAAAAAAACAAATTTAAAACCCATAAATATTAAAAAAACGATCATTACTACACAAGCACACCATTCTCATATAACAGTCAGAAAAAGGGGGTGCTGGGGCGAAAAGATAATTATTCCCCCCATGCCTGGCGATATAGATAGGTCTTCAACAACTTGCAGAAGGTGGGGAGAGTAGGGCCAATTCGAATCTCTGGGGGGAGTTGATTCCAGAGGGCCGGGGCCGCCACAGAGAAGGCTCTTCCCCTGGGTCCCACCAAATGGCATTGTTTAGTTGACGGGACCCAGAGAAGGCCAACTCTGTGGGACCTGATTGGCCGCTGGGATTCGTGCAGCAGAAGGCGGTCCCGGAGGTATTCGCTTAGTGACCATTTGAAGTTACAACAGTATGAAAAAGTGACTTATGACCCTTTTTCACACTTATGATCATTGCAGCATCCCCATGTTAGGTGAATAAAATTCAGATGCTGGGCAATGGACTCATATTTACCATATTTAACAGTGTCCTAGGGTCATTGCGACTTTACTAATTTAACAACTGCAATGATTCACCTAACAAATGATGGCAAGAAATTTTGTAAAAATGGAGCAAAACTCACTTCACACATTTCACACTTAGCCACATAAATGTTGGGCTTAATAATGATCGTCAATTGAGGACTGTCTGTATTGAGGATTGGGTCAGGCCGAAGCCATCGTTTTGAGTTGGAGACTTTGGCCTGCCACAAGTAGAATAGTATTGCGGGAATTGCATGAGAGGGAAAAATACTAGCCACAACAAATTCTTTCCAAAGATTCAAGGTCATCTTTTGTTCAGCACCAGTTGGAAGTACAGGGAAGGATCATGGACATTGAGAGAACTGGAGTGGTCCACGTGATGAACTTATGGGTGTGGGGACAAGGGATGAACCTTAACCTGGGTGGAGAACTGTAGGAAACGTTAGCATCGGGTTGACTGCAGTTCATAACTAACATGGCTCTGTTAATAAACTGGAACTTGGCAGGGGGTTGCATGCTTGCGCAAGGGGAGGGCCTTGCATTATTTCTGGGAGTGGCCCCATACATGTGTGCTATCATGCACGCATAGGCCCTTTTGGCACCCAAGCAAAAAAAGGTTTGCTATCACTGTTGTATGCTGTGGCTTAAGGCTTAGCAAGAGTGGATTCATGCAGTTGGAATTTATAACCCATGGTTTTAACGCAAGCAAGCACATAAGCAATGCAAGCAAACAACTAAGTTCAGAGAGTATCAAGCCATGGTTTAGAACAGGAATAACCAGTGTTCTAGCCTGTAGGCAGAGGCATGTCCCCAACATTCCAAGATTGCACCACTGAAATTCTCCCAAAGGGTTGCAAAATTATAGCATTGCCTGTTCTCTGGAATGACATCCCCCCCCCTCCATTTAAATTGCTGCCAGTTTAACAAATTCCTGGAGACTATTAAAAGGCTGATTGTTCTCCTGGGCCTTCGGTTACAGTGTCTGAGGTCTCTATTGATGGTGGTTGGGTTTGGGGTTTTTTGTTTTTTGGTGATACCAAGATAATCTTCTGATTGGCTTTTGAAATGGATAAATGATAGACAGACAGACAGATGGATAGATATGATAAATAATAGATGGCTTGAAAGATAGATAGATAGAGAGAGAGAGAGAGAGAGAGAGAGAGTGTAAATAAGATAGATACAAAGATAAATAGGTAGGCAGGCAGGCAGACAGACAGACAGACAGGTAGGTAGGTAGACAGATAGACAGATGATAGAGGTAGGTAGGTAGGTAGGTAGGTAGGTAGGTAGATAGATAGATAGATAGATAGATAGATAGATAGATAGATAGATAGATAGATAGATAGATAGATACTGTAGATAGATATGGGTGGATGGAGATAGAGAAGAAAGATAGAGCAGAGACAGAGGTGGAAAGATAGGTAGATATAGACATAAGATAAATGGATAAATACATAGGTAGATATAGACAGACAAACAGATAGACTGATGCACCCCCCCCAAGTGAGAATACATCACAATAACTCAATAATAAAAGAAAAAGAAATTCCTAAACCCAAATAGGTAATAACAAGTACACATTTTATTCTCTCTAAATAAAATGAATATTAGCACTGTAATTTTGTGCTCTTTTGGGGGAGAATTTGGGGGATTTTCACTCTGAACTGTTTCCCTCAAACCCTGAAATGTGGGCTGAAAAAACCCACCTCCCCCATTCCAAGGATGTCACAATTCTTCTCGCGATGTCCCCTACAGCATCCTGGCTGGGACCCCCCAACCCTCGTCAATGCCCACCCTGCCTGTAGGGCTGAGAAGGTGGTAAAGATAACAAGCAGAATTGTTTTATTTGATAGTCCATGGTTAATCAAACCATTATGGTTTGTAAACTTAGCCTATGTTTTTCCGTTTGACTTAATCGGGGATTGTCAATATATGATTTTGGTGAATTTAAAAAAATAATAAAAAACCAGGCCTACAGAAATAGACTTACAATCCTGGGTCTAGAAAGCTTAGAACTACGACGCCCTAAACATGATCTAAGTATTGCCCACAAGATCATATGCTGCAACGTCCTGCCTATCAATGACTACTTCAGCTTCAACCACAACAACACAAGAGCACACAACAGGTTTAAACTTAATATTAACTGCTCCAAACTTGACTGTAAAAAATACTGCTTTAGTAATCGAGTTGTCGAAGCATGGAACTCATTACTGTACTCCGTAGTGTCATCTCCTAACCCCCAACGTTTTCCCCTTAGACTATCCACTGATGACCTCTCCAGATTCCTAAGTGGTCAGTAAGGGGCGTGCATAAGCGCACTAGCGTGCCTACCGTCCCCTGTCCAAATGTCTCTCCTGTATCTCATATCTCTTCTCTTCTATCCCTATATCTTTTCTTCTGTGCTCTCATTGATATATTTTATTCCTATATTTTCCCCTCTATTCTTTCCTTGATACATTTCAAGTATATCCACTATAACCTTCATTGTGTGTTAATGTGTATTGGACAAAATAAATAAGTAAAATAAATAAATAAAATAAAGTTGCCAAGGGGAAAGGAAAAAAACTACTCATCCCTGAAGTCCCAAGAATTTACTTTGGGTTCTGAGTGCAATGAATTTTGCACGTACAGTAATTGACGCCGATTGCAACGTATCCCACCAAGGCATCTGTAGCCAAGCTCTGGAATGCTCGTTCCTTGCGATCTAGTTAGAATTCCAATCGCACCTTTTCCCCCACAGCTTTCTCATGAATGTCGCACAGAAATATTCAGCACAACTTGGAAGGAGACAATGCAGATCTCCCCACCCTTTCTCTACACACATTCTCGGCCCACACGCCCCCCGTTGTGTGTCCACTCTTTGTCAGGCTGGTTTTCCTGGCGGCAATTCCCACCAGCGCGAGCGATTAAACTAGGATTGCAGCCAAAGTAAATTAACAGTGTGGAGAGAAAAATCTTGGTTTCCAAAGCCAAGAATTTCAAAGGCCTCCAGGCATCATCTTGTTGGCAAGCCTCTTGCGATGTCTTTGTGCAGAACAAACGGAGGGCCAGATCTACAGCTCTGGGCTGGGCTGGGAGAGAAAACGAAAATAAGCTTGAAAAGAGCTTTTGGGGACGAGGTGAGGAAGTGCCGTAGAAGTCACCCTATCGCTAATACAGTGATACCTTGTCTTACAAACTTAATTGGTTCCAGGATGAGGTTCTTAAGGTGAAACGTTTGTAAGACGAAACAATGTTTCCCATAGGAATCAATGGAAAAGCGATTAATGCGTGCAAGCTCAAAATTCACCCCTTTTGCCAGCCGAAGGGCCCAATTTTGCGCTGCTGGGATTCCCCTGAGGCTCCCCTCCATGGGAAACCCCACCTCCAGACCTCGGTGTTTTTGTGATGCTGCGATTTCACTGAGGCTCCCCTCGCTGGGAAACCCCACCACCAGACTTCTGTTGCCAGCGAAGCGCCCATTTTTGCGCTGCTGGGATTCCCCTGCTGGGATTCCCCTGCAGCATCACAAAAACACAGAAGTCCGGAGGTGGTGTTTTCCATGGAGGGGAGCCTCAGGGAAATCCCAGCAGCGCAAAAACGGGTGCTTCGCTGGCAACGGAAGTCCGGAGGCAGGGCATCCCAGCGGCGGCGGTGGGTTTGTAAGGTGAAAATAGTTTGTAAGAAGAGGCAAATAAATCTTAAAACCCGGGTTTGTATCTCGAAAAGTTTGTATGACGAGGCGTTTGTAAGACGAGGTATCACTATAGTGCTTTTCTGGGTCCCCCACCCCCATTTTTGCTCAGGATTGGAAGGTTGAAAAAGGGGATCACATGGTTCCTTGGACACTGCAACCACCATAAATATGATCCAGTTGCCAAGTGCCCGAATTATGAATATTTTGAGTATGAGGATTCTAATATATTTAGTACATTTTAAATTTTGTTTCAGAATGGTGTATAATAGTATGTTTGTGGATATTGTGGTTTGGATTAGCTACTTTCCTTTCTTCCAATGACTTGTGCTTCTCTTTCAGTCCCAGTTTAGTAGGTCAGCAACACATCAAGTTCTAGTGTATGCTCAATGATTAGTTGAAATAAGCCTTATATCATAAACTATGATTGGGAGTTACCTCTTTCAAGACATCGTATGTAAAATTAGCAACAATTTGCTTGCGTTCAGACAACATTAATGATGGTTAGTGAATGTGCAAACTTAAAACTCGTTGTGCAGGATTTTCATTATACTAAAAGGTGTATTGAAAATTGAGCAGAAGAAATGTTGATTCCATTTGATTGTCAGGTTGTATTTCTGGATCAAACCCACAACTCTGTGCTTGGAGCAGGGAGCTATGCAGATGAAGATGTTGGATAGCAGCAAAGAGAACCAAGTCCTCCTCAGCTACAGAAACTCCTAATGGTTGTTGGGACAATGATTTACTCTTAGACCACCCTAGCTTCTAAGATCTTCTACTACGCTTAGAATCAATCAAATCTTTATTATGCTCCTAGAGTAAGCCAGCATAAGGAAGCTGGTATACCAACAATATTTTTTAAAACAACTAAAAGTGTTAAAACAAAATTAAAAAACACAAATAGAAAGAATAATTATTAAAAAGCATAAAACATAAAGACAAAATTATATAAAATTAAAAAAACATAAAGATACATCTAAAAAGCCAAAAATGCATATAAAAACAAGCCTAAAAATCTATAGGGGGGGCAAAACATTAGATAAATATAAAAAGTCAATATATTGACTAAATCTATAACAAATTTCACACTCTTAATGAACAAATCAAATGCTCAAATGGCACAGGTCATTCTCTGATGGAAAACCTGGTAACATTGTGTGTCGTAGCACAATTGGTGCCTTCAAGCGCTTGGGAGGTATAGAATCACCCTGGGCGCTCTGGGCATTGACGCAGGGTTGGGAAAGAAGGCCAGTGTAAAGATCTGTCAACTCAGACTCTGGAGGACACATTTGTGGTCATTTTGTGTGTCCAGACTCACTGAGATGTTGCCTCTCTGGGGAGGACATTTTCCTGTGTCAGTAGAGGACAGCTGAGTGGAGGGCAGGACACATCCAGAGGAATAGAATAGAATTCTTTATTGGCCCAGTGTGATTGGACACACAAGGAATTTGTGGTGCAGATGCTCTCAGGGTACATAACAGAAAAAGATACATTTGTCAAGAATCATATGGTACAACACAATGATTTTCATAGGGGTCAAATAAGCAATGAAGAAACAATTCATATTAATAAAAATGTTACCGTGTTTCCCCGAAAGTAAGGTGGCGGGCGAAGGAGGGCGCAGCTCCGGCCACTCGCCTCGGAGCCGGTCGGCCTCGCTGGCCGCTTGCAGCCGAGCCTCGGCAGGACTCGGTTGCTGGGACGAGCGCCTTCGCTGCAAGCCGCCACCCGTTTGGCTTGCTTCGGACCAGCGCCGTCCTTCGCTTTGACGGCGCTGGTCCAAAGCGAGCCGAGCGGGCGGCGGCTTGCAGCGAAGGCGCTCGTCCCAGCAACCGAGTCCTGCCGAGGCTCGGCTGCAAGCGGCCAGCGAGGCCGACCAGCTCCGAGGCGAGCGGCCGGAGCTGCGCCCTCCTTCGCCCGCCTCCTTTCCGGCAGGCAGGTGGGGCTGCCCAACTGCGCAGAGCGGCTCCTCCCCTCCAGACACATGCTTCCCCGACACGCGTCTGCGGCTCCACGTGTGCACCGAGGGAAATCCTTTGTGCCTTGCCGCCGAGCTCTCCTACCTGCTCGGCGGCCGCAAGCCTCTCCCTGCCACCGCGCTGCCGAGGGAACCGCCGCCAGGGCTGCTGCCGCGCTGCCGAGCAGATCAGCTGCTGGGCGGCCGAAGAAACCTTCCCTGGGTCTTCCCGACGTCATCGGGCTCCCCCCCGGGCAATACCCCCGTGTTTCCCCGAAAGTAAGACATATGTCTTACTTTCGGGGTACGGCTTATATTAGCCGACCCCCCTGACACCCCCGATACGTCTTACAATCGGGGGTGTCTTACTATCGGGGAAACACGGTAGGATACAAGCAACAAGAAGGCCCTGCATGACCAGATACTTTGAGGTTGGTTAGGTAATTGTCAACTTGCAACGCTTTGAAGTTGCCATAAGCAGGAGGAGGGAGAACTGATGGAGTACTGATTGTACTAACTGAAATTACTACATTCCACAAATGTTTATTTTATTGATTGTGTTCTCGGTTATCAGAGTCAGAATGTGATTTATGACATGTCCGGGCGGGGGGGGGAGGGGGGGAGAGAGACCGGATCATAAAAGACATGTAACGTATGTAACCTACGTGAGCTCAGATCTGACTGCATCGGAGTACTGCTGAAATACGTCTCCTAATAAATTGCTCTATTTCTTTTGAAGTTTGGCTTGTGGCTCATGAATTAATTAGGGCATCTTTTGGAAACTTCACCGTAATGTTGTAGGAGAAGCAGAGCAGCTGTGGGGTTCACTGGCATTCATGGTTGGGGAGCTGGTATCGCTAACTGGTGTTGGACGTCTGCCACACACTGTTTAAAAGCAGCTTTGCCCTGGCCATATCCCACACTGAGTAGAAGACCTGGAGAGAAGCCAAGGATTTCAAGGATTTAGCAGCCACTGTCCTTAGATGTAGGCTCATACAATAAAAATACAGTGGTACCTCTACCTAACAACGCCTCTACTTAAGAACTTTTCTAGATAAGAACCGAGTGTTCAAGATTTTTTTGCCTCTTCTTAAGAACCATTTTCTACTTAAGAACCCGAGCCCGGAAAAAATTCCCAGGAAATTGAGAGCGGTACGAAGGCCCGGCCAGTTTCCTGCCATTCCCCCTGGGTTTCTCTCTCTGGCGCTGTGTATGGGAGGCAGCCTCGCACCGGGTGTATGGGAGGCACGTGTTCCTCCTCGCCACGTCAGAGTCCCTCTTTTTTTTTTAAGCCTTAAAGTTTTTGATTTTTTTGATTCCCCTCCCCTCCCCTTCTTCCTTTGGCAGCAACTGTCCTCCTCTTCTTCCTCCTCCTCCTCCCACCCAAATTCTGAGCTTTTATTTCTTTCCTCATGGGTTTGCAGGCATTATTTGCTTTTACATTGATTCCTATGGGAAAAATTGCTTCTACTTACAAACTTTTCTACTTAAGAACCTGGTCATTCTTAAGTAGAGATACCACTGCACCTTTTGTATGCCTAAGAATACCTTACGTACAGACGTGGGCTGCTTAAGTGGAATGGGGACGTGTGCTGTCCCCCGTGGCTCTGAGTGCTAGTGGAGTCCAGCACAATTCTGCTACTGCACCTGTGTAGGTAGCGGAATCGCGCGCGGAGACACAGGTGCGCCTGTGATTCGGCACAGGTTTTTTGCTTTTGCGCACGCGATTCTTCTACCTGCCCATGTGCAGGAGCAGAAATGCGCTGGACTCTTCTAGCACTCCTCAGCGTCCCACCTTAGCAGCCCACCTCTGGTTATGTATGCCCAAGAATGCAGCCTGGACTTACATAACACTGGTATTATTTTGCTGAGATTACTACACTGAGTAGTGGGCTTCAATAAGCAAGAAGCAAACCAACATGGTTACAACAGCATTTATTGACTCAAACTGGATCTGAGGAATAGCAGGCAAATGCCTTCAATTTATACTCTAGGCCCACAGGGCCTTAGCCAATCATAATACTTGAAGAAGCCCACCCAAATATGAATGTTGTACGTTTTCTTACAAAACAGTTGGAGTTAACAGGGACTTCTAAAGCAATGTTTCCCAACCTTGGCAACTTGAAGATATTTGGACTTCAACTCCCAGAAATCCCCAGCCAGCGAATGCTGGCTGGGGAATTCTGGGAGTTGAAGTCCAGATATCTTCAAGTTGCCAAGGTTGGGAAACACTGTTCTAAAGCTTAGTTTCACTTTAGCAGGGCTTACACAACTACCGTATTTTTCGGAGTAAAAGACGCACCTAGATTTTAGAAGAGTAGAACAAGGAAAAAAGTATTCTGAACCAAATGGTGTAGTAATATATTATTTAACGAAATACCAGTGTAGCAGAATACTTTTTACAAACATCTTACAAACTTCAAACTTGACAACCTTAAGACTTGTGGACTTCCTCCTCCAGTCATGCTAGATGTGGTAATTAGAAGGCAAAAACAGCCCAGTTTTTGCAAAAAAGGGGCCGGTTTTTGTCCACTTTTAAAAAAAAAAATTGGGTGGGCAAAGGGTCTGGGAAACCTACAGAGAGCTCCTGAGAGATGGCAAAAATGCCCCCATTTTTGTGAAAAATGTGCTGTTTTTCACCCATTTTTTGAGACATTTTTGCCTTTCCATAGGCCTCAGGAGCTCTCCGCGGGTTTCCCAGACATTCTACCCATAAATGGGGTGCAGGGAGCGGTGCTACTGGACAGCCAAAATAGTTGTATTCGGTGTATAAGACGCACCGACATTTCCACCCTCTTTTAGGGGGGAAAAGGTGCATCTTATACTCTGAAAAGTACGATATATATATACAATACATAACAGAGCCTTTTGATTAAAGCATTTTGCAACACTGTGAACTGGCCATGCGTAAGCATATCTCGCTTGTCCTTTTTTTAACTTACCCGTTTGAAAAGGAGAAAACAATGTGTAAGAGTTCCTCCTCCCACTAACAGTTGTCCAATTTTTTTCCCTGCAGCAATCCACTCACCCAATTTTCTCCTTTATTTTTTCCCCCTTCTTCATATTTCTTAGCTGTTCTCTAATAGCTTCCCACTCATACTGACTTAAAGCTATGTTACTTTGGGTCACAAATCTTTGTGCATGCACACAAACACACATACACACAATAGAGGGTCAACCCTTGCTTCTTGCAAGAGAGGCTTGGAGTGTTTCAAATGAATGGCAAAGCCTTAAAGAATCAGAAGAGATTTGAAGGTTTTGCAAATTTAAAAAAAAAATAGGGAGAAGCTTGTGGTCATGTGATTGGGCTGCCCTTTTGATTTTTTGAGCCGATTTTCCAATTTCTCTGCACTATTTAACATTAATTTTCCATGAGAATGCTTTTCAATAATATTAATATGATTATGATGCTACCTGATATGAACGTTAACTACTATGTATTATTGATCCCCCTTTGTCTTTGTTTTGTTTTATTCTTAATAAAACTCAATAAATATTTTTTTAAAAAAAAACCAAAAACATTAATTTTGCCTTTTCTATGGTGGGACCCTGCCATTGAGTTTGAAGCTGCTTTCTCCTTCTTTTGTATACTTTAGGGAGGAGATTAAAACTTAACATTTTATCCCAACCTTTTTGAATATTTATGTTCTCAGTTGTTATGCTTGTAATTGATAGACTTGAGTTACATTATTTGGAATATTTATAGCCTGCTCCTACTGGGGGGAAAACTCTCTAACAGACAAAAATTAATAATTCAGATTTGTTCTCATAATCCGTACTTTGCAACGGTTTATTCTAAGGTTGGTCTTTGTGGGAGAGGATCCTAGCCAGTGATGGGTTGCTCCCAGTTCAGCCCTCTTCTGTAAACCAGTAGCATCCGTGTCGGGAGGCTCCGCCCACCCGCCCAGGATGCTTCTGAGCATGTGCAGAAGTGTTGCGCACGGACGCACACCTGAACCAGTAGCAAACTGATCCCCGCACTGAGAGGAGCAATGTAGTTGTAAGAATGCAACCAGTATGTGCATATGGCAAGTGAAATTAGACAAAATAAAAATAAGTAAGATCCTTATTCTTCTTCTAACAGTTTCTCAAGGTAGAGCTGTTCAAAAGGCAGGCAAAGCAGGGATTTTGGGAATACAGTGGTACCTCTACCTAAGAACGCTTCTACTTAAGAGCTTTTCTAGATAAGAAGCAGGTGTTCAAGATTTTTTTGCCTCTTCTCAAGAACCATTTTCTACTTAAGAACCCGAGCCAGGAAAAATTTCCCAGGAAATTTGGGAGTGGCATGAAGGCCTGGCCAGTTTAAAACGCCGAGAAGCCCCCCAGCTGTTTTAAAAGGTGACAGCTGGGCGCTGCCGCCCAGTGGAGCGCCATTTTGCAATTCCCCCCCCCTGCATGCATTAATCGCTTTTACATTGTTTCCTATGGGAAACATTGTTTTGTGTTATGAACTTTTCGCCTTACGAACCTCCTTCCGGAACCAATTAGGTTTGTAAGACGAGGTATTACCGTATATTGCTTCCCGGTGCTTTATAGCCCTCTCGAAGGGGTTTGCAGAGTCAGAATCTTCCTGCAACAATCTAGGTCCGTAATGGTGAACCTATGGCACAGGTGCCATAGGTGACATACAGAGCCATATCTGCCGGTGCATGAGCCATTGCCCTAGCTCAGTTCCAGCATGCGTGTGCACACCAACCAGCTAATTTTCAGCTTCCCGGAGTTTCTGGGAGGGCATTTTTGGCTTCCAGAGAGCCTCCAGAGTGATGGGGAGAGCGTTTTTGCCCTCCGCAGGCTCTGGAGCCTGGGGAGGGTGAAAAATGGGCCTACCAGGCCCACCAAAATTTGGGAAATGAGCTGTTTCGTGCCTCCAGAGGGCCTCAGGGGGGCAGGGCAGGCAATTTTTACCCTCCCCAGGTATTGAATTATGGGCGTGGGCACTCGCGTAGGCATGATAGTGTGTGCACACACGTTTTTTTGCACCCGAGGAAAAAAGGTTCGCCATCACTGATGTAGGTCCTCATTTTACTGACCTCAGAAGGGTGGAAGATTTTTGGCAAATAATTTTTTTTGTTTTTCTCTCCATTCACAATACAATAAAAAAATACCAACAACATCAGGTTGCTTTACAATAAATCAATTTTACAAATTGTGGTACGCAAAAAGCAATGCTAGGTAGCATTGGTTTTTGCAGAAGGGTGGAAGATTGAGTCAATCTTGAGCTGGTCAGGATCAATCCCCTAGCAGTGGCTTGCAATACTACATTCTGACTACTGCGCCACTAGGACGCAGATCTGTGCAAAGATCTGTGAACTTGGTTGTTTGCTTGCAGATGTTTTATTATCTGACCAGATGACATCACTAGTGTTAGTGAATGTGTCAGGTGCATGAAATCAGGAACCACAACAGAGTTCAAAAGCACCCTGAGTTTATTCCATGCAACCCATCAACAAGAATCCTGACCAAGTAACAGTCAAAACAAATTGGCACCAGATAAGAGTCAACGGACCGCCAGGGGAAGCTGGTCTTAGATCTTTTTCTGGGACTCCAGACTGATGATGTACTTGACCCTTCCCTCATGCTCCATCTGGCCATTTCCTACAGAATGTATGGTTTGCTCCCAGTCTATACACAATAGCTTGCCTTCAAATCAAGCCTTTATTACAGTCTATGAGCCAAAAAGCACAACAATAAAACACAGAGAACTGTAATTATTATAAAACCTTTTTAAAAGTACACAAAAAGTACATAAAAATATATTATTATTATTATAATGTCTAGCCAGCATTGGCAGGAGTATGGTTTACTTCTTAGTTCTTTGATTCAGGCATTGTTTTCTGTTTGATTGTTTGTCTGGTGTTAATCCCTGCTTATCTAATTTATGTTGGTTGCTGGAGAAGGATGTGTTTGGGTCTTTTTGTTTCCTTCTTAGCTTTTTTATGGCATCTTTCGAAGAGTTTGCAAATGTTTAAATATTTTAATCTTTTCTGTTGTGTTTTTTAATCATTATTACTGGTCTCCAAGTCAGTGGGAGGGAGCTATTCCAGGCACAGTTAAGAACAGGGGACTCCAAACTTGGCAACATTAAGACATGTGGACTTCCACTCCAGAATTCCTGAGCCAGACATGGAAGTTAAAATCCACAAGTCTTAAAATTGCAAAGGTCAGAGACCCCTGGTTAAGGGTCAAAACTGCTCAGAAATGGAGTAATAATAATAATAATTATTATTATTATTATTATCATTATTATCATTATCATTATCATTATTATTATTGTTGTTGTTGTTGTTATTATTATTATTATTATTATTATTATTATTTAGATTTTTATGCCGCCCCTCTCCGCAAACTCGGGGCAGCTCACAACAATAATAATAACAATGTGATAATGTAACAAATTTAATATTTTAAAAATATTTTTTAAAAAGCATCTAAAGCATCAAGAACAAGGGGACACAATCTGAAGTTAGTTGGGGGAAAGATCAAAAGCAACGTGAGAAAATATTATTTCACTGAAAGAGTAGTAGATCCTTGGAACAAACTTCCAGCAGACGTGGTTGGTAAATCCACAGTAACTGAATTTAAACATGCCTGGGATAAACATATATCCATCCTAAGATAAAATACAGAAAATAGTATAAGGGCAGACTAGATGGACCATGAGGTCTTTTTCTGCCGTCAGTCTTCTATGTTTCTATGTTTCTAAAACCCCATCATTTAAAAAACCATACAACACATGCATACCATACATAAAACTATATAAGCCTGGGGGGAGATGTCTCAATTCCCCCATGCCTGGCGATCTAGGTGGGTCTTAAGCAATTTACGAAAGACAAGGAGGGTGGCGGCAGTTCTGATCTCTGGGGGGAGTTGATTCCAGAGGGCCGCAGCCACCACAGAGAAGGCTCTTCCCCTGGGTCTCGCCAGACGACATTGTTTAGTTGAAGGCCAACTCTGTGGGACCTTATCGGCCGCGGAGATTCGAGTGGCAGAAGATGGTCCTGGAGGTATTCTAGGACAGGGGTGTCAAAGTCAAGACCTTTGGCTGATCCCAGCCTGCAGGGTGCTTCAATCTGGCCCATAGGGTTGGGCTGGAAATAGCAAAGGACTGGCGTGCAATGCCTCTGGCAGCCAAAACAGGCACAGAGGGCCTGCATGCAGAAACCCATTTTTGGCCTGGATAGCCTCCCGCAGCACTCTGCTGGCCAAAATGGGGCATGAGGTGGCCTTGTGTGTGCCCCTGCCCTATTTTGGCCAGCAAAGTGCTGCAGGAGGCAACTGTTCCATCCCCCCAGCAGGCCCCCCGGAGGAATGCTGATCTGTCCCTCAAAGTAATCCAGTTTGACACCCCTGTTCTAGGATTTCACATGTCCCCCACCCCCTCTTCTTTTCTTTGCTCTGTGTCATGCGCAGTTGTGGCTGAATTCCTCACCCACTCCAGATGAGCACTTCTGTTCTTCTTTTCAGATCATCTTTCCCTTCCGTAGGAGAGGAATCTGTGTCATTTTCCTGTGATTCTAGGATTCTGACAGGGACCGTACTTCTTTCAGTGTTCCCTGCTAGTTTAAAATGGAGCTACAGATATAGCTTGTCACGGGAACACATCGCTTTTCTTGGCCTGTTGTGGTGAACTGGACCACCTGTGAAACCACATGCTGCAGTTCGCCTCTTCTCTTCTCAAGAACCATTTTCTACTTAAGAACCCGAGCCAGGAAAAATTTCCCAGGAAATTTGAGAGCGGCATGAAGGCCTGGCCAGTTTCTTGCCATTCCCCCTGGGTTTCTCTCTCTGGCGCAGTGTATGGGAGGCAGCCTCACGCCGGGTGTATGGGAGGCGCGTGCTCCTCCTCACCGCCTCAGAGTCCCTCTTTTTTTTTTAAGCCTTAAAGTTTTGGATTTCTTTGATTCACCTCAGCTTCTTCCTTCGGCAGTGACTGTCCTCTTCCTCTTCTTCCTCCTCCTCCTCCTCCCACCCAAATTCTGAGCTTTTATTTCTTTCCTAATGGGTTTGCATGCATTATTTGCTTTTACATTGATTCCTATGGGAAAAACTGCTTCTACTTACAAACGTTTCTACTTAAGAACCTGGTCACGGAACGAACTGAGTTCGTAAGTAGAGGTTCCACTGTATTCCAATGCTTGAGGGGCATCCACAAAGAAGAAGGGGTCAACTTTTGCAAAGCACTAGGACACCGTGCTTACAGAAGTTGTGGGGGCTCCATCACTGGAGGCTTTTATGGACCATCATTTGTTTGAAAAGGCATAGGCTTTCCTGCTTGAGCAGGGAGTTGGATTAGAAGACCTCCAAGGTCCCTTCCAACTCTGCTACTATATTATTTTGAATGATGCTTCATTATAGCAGATTCTTGAAAGCCTAACATAGATTGTCACCTCCCGCCCTCTTTACAACAAAGAATATCAAGGTGGTTTTATTTTGGGTTGCTTTCTTGCCCTTCCTTATAACTCTGGGTTGTGTAATCCCTTATCTGCCCATCCTTAATGTCATACTCTATTTAGATGGCCAGTTCTAAATTCCTTTTTATAGGTAGTCCTTAGTTTATACCAATAGCATTAGCAATAGAATTTAGACTTATATACAGCTTTCCAGTGCTTTCCAGACCTCTCTAAGCAGTTTACAGAGAATAGGCATATTGCCCTCAACAATCTGCATCCTCATTTTACCAACTTCGGAAGGATGGAAGGCTGAGTCAACCTTGAACCTACTGAGATTTGATCCGCCAAACTGCTGACAATCGGTGATCAGCAGAAGTAGTTTGAAGATTTCACATGGCCAAGACATACAATCCGTAACACAATTAATGGCAATCACACTTGATAACAGAAAGCAAGGGTTGTGTGAGTCGTTCAGGAAGGACCTCATGCAGCTGCATCTTTCGACTTCCTGCTGGCTTGTCCATTGACTTTGCTTGCAAGAAGCCACCAGGGAGTGTTGGAAACTAACCACATGACCACAAGATGGTTGGAAATCTGAGCCGGTTTCTAACAACTGGGATGGGGATGGGACTTGACTTCAGGGATGACAGCCAGACCCCCCCTCATTCAAATGGTCGCTGCGTTAATGGATGTAAGCTGCAGGCAGCTCGTACAGTGGTACCTCTACTTACGGACTTAATTCGTTCTGTGACCACGTTCTTAAGTAGAAAAGTTTGTAAGAAGAAGCAATTTTTCCCATAGGAATCAATGTAAAAAAAAGCAAATAATGTGTGCGATTGGGGAAAGCATGGGGAGGGTGAAGGGCCTGTTTCCTCCCAGGGGATTCCTAGAGAGGCCCCATGGAGCCTTTCCCCCACCTTTTCTGGCCCTGTTTCCTCCCAGGAGATTCCTAGAGAGGCCTCACAGAGGCTTCTCCCCACCTTTTCCGGTTACATTTTCAGAGGCTCAGGTTTGTAAATGGAAAATGGTACTTGAGAAGAGGCAAAAAAATCTTGAACACCTGGTTCTTATCTAGAAAAGTTTGTAAGTAATGGCGATCTTAGGTAGAGGTACCACTGTATATCCTCTGATGTTGATATTTTCAGAGAAAAAAGGCCGAGATTCCAGCTTACCGCGTATGGAAATGCTTCACTGTCCATATTAATTCAAATGGACTGAACTTATTCCATGTTTACAATTTCTCTTTTAGTCTCTTTGATATGTGCACTAGATACAGGTGAAATAAATCTAGATTGAGAGCTGTGCACACTTTGCAATCCAATTCTAATTTTCCACAAAAGGCCTTTGGATGGACACACAGGCACCTGTGTATAGTACAGTATATGGTGTGCATTACAGGTCTTTTAAATAACACAGACCTTCTTAGCAATGTCTGAATTATGTTTGTGCAGAAAAACCAAAGTGATTCCCCTTGTTTCTTCTTTTCATTTTTATAGTGAGTGTCAAGGATATATGAATAAAACGGAGGATGCTTTTGTGAATTGCTCTGGAAATTTTGTGAAGAAAATCGTGGTGCCGAGCTTTATTTATGCAGAAAGGATATAGATGGGATTAGGAGAATAAATGTGCTAGTGATTTGGGTTGTTTTTGTACAGCAGAATAAAACTGAACATTTATCTCTCTGCTAATCTTGAATATGTTTTGTGTTTTTCACCGCAATTGTTCCTCTTAGCGATAGTCAGGCCCCAGATTTATAACAATTTGTCTAGCTGCTAGCGGGGATGTCTGCGTGCGTGTGAAAGAAAGAGGCAGATCAAGGACGAAAGGGAGAATTTGCAACCTCTTCTGCATTGGTACAGGCAGTCCTGGACCTACAAACACAATTCAAACATTGCTGCTGCTAAGACAGGCGATAGTTAAGTGAATTTTGCCATCGTTGTTAAGTGAATCGGGCCTCCCTCATTGACTTTGCATATTGGAACTGATTGGGAAGGTTGCAGGTGATGGTTATATCACCCATAGATGCTGCAACCATTGTAAAGACATGCTGGTTGCCAACTGCCTGGATTTTGATCCTATGACTGTGGGGATGCTGCAAGGGTTGTAATTGTGAGTACTGCTTATAAATCATGTTTTCATTGCTTATGTAACTTCAAACAATCACTAAACAAATACAGTACTTGTAAATTGAGGATTACCTGTATCTCTCACGTAGTATTTTAGAAATAGCAATAGAACTTAGAGTTATACAGTGGTACCTCATGATACAAACCCCCCCCCCCCCCCCGTGATACAAACATTTCGAGATACGAACCGGGGGTTTGGAAATTTTTTTCCTCTTCATACGAACTTTTTTCGATTTATGAACCCACCGCAGATCGCAAAAAGGCGCTCTGCTAGGTGCCGCCGCCCAGCTGTCACCTTTTAAAACAGCCGGGGGGCTTCTCGGTGTTCTCCCGAACGCCGAACACGGAGGTTCAGGAAAAGTTCAGGTTTGGGTTCTGGAGGCCGCCGAGAAGCGCCCAGCTGTTTCAGAAGGTTACAGCCGGGCGGCACCGCCCGGCGGAGCACCGTTTTTTGCAATCAACAGTGGCGTTTCTGGCCGATCTGGAGGCTGAAACGGAGGTGGGGAATCCCAATAGCAAATTCCATGGGCGGAGCTTTGACGTCACAAAGACGTCCTTCCTGATTGACTGAAACGTGGTCTCCAGGAAGGATGTCTTCGTGAAGTCAAAGCTCTGCCCATGGAATTCCCTATTGGGATTCCCTACCTCCATTTCAGCCTCCAGATCGGCCGAAAACGCCACTGTTGATTGTAAAAACAGCGCTCCGCCTGGTGGCGCCGCCCGGCTGTAACCTTCTGAAACAGCTGTGCGATTCTCGGTGGCCTCTGGAACCCGAACCTAAGCCCAAACATTTGCTGAACTTCTGGGTTCGGCGTTCAGGAGAACGCCGAGAAGCCCCCCAGCTGTTTTAAAAGGTGACAGCTGGGCGCTGCCGCCCAGTGGAGCGCCATTTTGCAATCCCCCCCCCCTGCATGCATTAATCGCTTTTACATTGTTTCCTATGGGAAACATTGTTTTGTGTTATGAACTTTTCGCCTTACGAACCTCCTTCTGGAACCAATTAGGTTTGTAAGACGAGGTATTACCGTATATTGCTTCCCGGTGCTTTATAGCCCTCTCGAAGGGGTTTGCAGAGTCAGAATCTTCCTGCAACAATCTAGGTCCGTAATGGTGAACCTATGGCACAGGTGCCATAGGTGACATACAGAGCCATATCTGCCGGTGCATGAGCCATTGCCCTAGCTCAGTTCCAGCATGCGTGTGCACAACAACCAGCTAATTTTCAGCTTCCCGGAGTTTCTGGGAGGGCATTTTTGGCTTCCGGAGAGCCTCCAGAGTGATGGGGAGAGCGTTTTTGCCCTGCGCAGGCTCTGGAGCCTGGGGAGGGTGAAAAATGGGCCTACCAGGCCCACCAAAATTTGGGAAATGAGCTGTTTCGCGCCTCCAGAGGGCCTCGGGGGGGCAGGGAAGGCAATTTTTACCCTCCCCAGGTATTGAATTATGGGCGTGGGCACTCGCGTAGGCATGATAGTGTGTGCACACACGTTTTTGGCACCCGAGGAAAAAAGGTTCGCCATCACTGATGTAGGTCCTCATTTTACTGACCTCAGAAGGGTGGAAGATTTTTGGCAAATAATTTTTTTTGTTTTTCTCTCCATTCACAATACAATAAAAAAATACCAACAACATCAGGTTGCTTTACAATAGATCAATTTTACAAATTGTGGTACGCAAAAAGCAATGCTAGGTAGCATTGGTTTTTGCAGAAGGGTGGAAGATTGAGTCAATTGAGCTGGTCAGGATCAATCCCCTAGCAGTGGCTTGCAATACTACATTCTGACTACTGCGCCACTAGGACGCAGATCTGTGCAAAGATCTGTGAACTTGGTTGTTTGCTTGCAGATGTTTTATTATCTGACCAGATGACATCACTAGTGTTAGTGAATGTGTCAGGTGCATGAAATCAGGAACCACAACAGAGTTCAAAAGCACCCTGAGTTTATTCCATCAACAAGAATCCTGACCAAGTAACAGTCAAAACAAATTGGCACCAGATAAGAGTCAACGGACCGCCAGGGGAAGCTGGTCTTAGATCTTTTTCTGGGACTCCAGACTGATGATGTACTTGACCCTTCCCTCATGCTCCATCTGGCCATTTCCTACAGAATGTATGGTTTGCTCCCAGTCTATACACAGTAGCTTGCCTTCAAATCAAGCCTTTATTACAGTCTATGAGCCAAAAAGCACAACAATAAAACACAGAGAACTGTAATTATTATAAAACCTTTTTAAAAGTACACAAAAAGTACATAAAAATATATTATTATTATAATGTCTAGCCAGCATTGGCAGGAGTATGGTTTACTTCTTAGTTCTTTGATTCAGGCATTGTTTTCTCTTTGATTGTTTGTCTGGTGTTAATCCCTGCTTATCTAATTTATGTTGGTTGCTGGAGAAGGATGTGTTTGGGTCTTTTTGTTTCCTTCTTAGCTTTTTTATTGCATCTTTCGAAGAGTTTGCAAATGTTTAAATATTTTAATCTTTTCTGTTGTGTTTTTTAATCATTATTACTGGTCTCCAAGTCAGTGGGAGGGAGCTATTCCAGGCACAGTTAAGAACAGGGGACTCCAAACTTGGCAACATTAAGACATGTGGACTTCCACTCCAGAATTCCTGAGCCAGACGTGGAAGTTAAAATCCACAAGTCTTAAAATTGCAAAGGTCAGAGACCCCTGGTTAAGGGTCAAAACTGCTCAGAAACGGAGTAATAATAATAATAATAATAATTATTATTATTATTATTATTATTCACAACAATAATAATAACGTGATAATGTAACAAATTTAATATTTTAAAAATATTTTTTTAAAAGCATCTAAAGCATCAAGAACAAGGGGACACAATCTGAAGTTAGTTGGGGGAAAGATCAAAAGCAACGTGAGAAAATATTATTTCACTGAAAGAGTAGTAGATCCTTGGAACAAACTTCCAGCAGACATGGTTGGTAAATCCACAGTAACTGAATTTAAACATGCCTGGGATAAACATATATCCATCCTAAGATAAAATACAGAAAATAGTATAAGGGCAGACTAGATGGACCATGAGGTCTTTTTCTGCCGTCAGTCTTCTATGTTTCTATGTTTCTAAAACCCCATCATTTAAAAAACCATACAACACATGCATACCATACATAAAACTATATAAGCCTGGGGGGAGATGTCTCAATTCCCCCATGCCTGGCGATCTAGGTGGGTCTTAAGCAATTTACGAAAGACAAGGAGGGTGGCGGCAGTTCTGATCTCTGGGGGGAGTTGATTCCAGAGGGCCGCGGCTGCCACAGAAAAGGCTCTTCCCCTGGGTCTCGCCAGACGACATTGTTTAGTTGAAGGCCAACTCTGTGGGACCTTATCGGCCGCTGAGATTCGAGCGGCAGAAGACGGTCCTGGAGGTATTCTAGGACAGGGGTGTCAAAGTCAAGACCTTTGGCTGATCCCAGCCTGCAGGGTGCTTCAATCTGGCCCATAGGGTTGGGCTGGAAATAGCAAAGGACTGGCGTGCAATGCCTCTGGCAGCCAAAACAGGCACAGAGGGCCTGCATGCAGAAACCCATTTTTGGCCTGGATAGCCTCCCGCAGCACTCTGCTGGCCAAAATGGGGCATGAGGTGGCCTTGTGTGTGCCCCTGCCCTATTTTGGCCAGCAAAGTGCTGCAGGAGGCAACTGTTCCATCCCCCCAGCAGGCCTCCCGGAGGAATGCTGATCTGTCCCTCAAAGTAATCCAGTTTGACACCCCTGTTCTAGGATTTCACATGTCCCCCACCCCCTCTTCTTTTCTTTGCTCTGTGTCATGCGCAGTTGTGGCTGAATTCCTCACCCACTCCAGATGATCACTTCTGTTCTTCTTTTCAGATCATCTTTCCCTTCCGTAGGAGAGGAATCTGTGTCATTTTCCTGTGATTCTAGGATTCTGACAGGGACCGTACTTCTTTCAGTGTTCCCTGCTAGTTTAAAATGGAGCTACAGATTTAGCTTGTCACGGGAACACATCGCTTTTCTTGGCCTGTTGTGGTGAACTGGACCACCTGTGAAACCACATGCTGCAGTTCGCCTGTGTACAGCAAAAGGGATGAATTGGCTGTGCATTTTCTATAGGAATCTGGAGTCAGAGAATCCTGGAATTAGAAGGGGCCAGCGAGTCCCACTTTCTGCTTCAATTTGGTGCAGAGGTTCAAATTAAGGCATTTCTAGATGTGGACTGTCTAGTGCTTGTTTCAACCTCATAGTCCCCACTCACTTAAGGAGTGTGCAGAACCTTTGAGTTTTCAAGGACAAGCACAGAGGAAAAATGTGGGATTCCAGCAGATATCTAAGAGATATGAGTAATTATTTAGTCATACAAGACAGATACATTAAAGTGTATAAAATAGTGTTTACATTTAGAAATAGCACAGTCAAGTTAAACAGTCTGGTCATTCACATTCAAATCTGTCAATATTTCTCAATACAATAATAATATTTATTTATTCATTTCATTCATTTATTTGATTTTTATGCCGCCCTTCTCCTTAGACTCAGGGTGGCTTACAACATGTTAGCAATAGCACTTTTTAACAGAGCCAGCCTATTTCCCCCACAATCCGGGTCCTTATTTTATCCACCTCGGAAGGATGGAAGGCTTGAGCCAGTGATGAGATTTGAACTGCTGATCTACAGATCTACAGTCAGTTTCAGTGGCCTGCAGTACTGCACTCTTCCTGCTGCACCATCCTGGCTCTTTTTTAAATGTTAGATTTCTTACACATTGTATTTATCTTGTTGTAAGCTACCCTGATAAATAGATAAATAAATAAATAGATCGATAAATAAATAGATCGATAGATCGATAGATAGATAGATAGATAGATAGATAGATGTTACAGGCTTGTCATTGTCTTACATATCAAACATACATTACAGCTTGAGCAGAAAGAGAAGGCAAAACACTCCCTTTCCCTGGACCCCCAACAAATGGTACCCAAGGGAACCCTGCCTGCCTCAACCAACATAGAGGCGGTACTTGGACATCCGTTTCAATAAGGGAAGGAAGGGAGGGAGGGAGGACAGGAAAGGAAGGACAAGGAAGGAACGTAACAGCATTGGAAGAGCCATGTTGAATCGGGCCAAATCCCATTGAGTCCAGCATTCTGTGGCCCACAGTGGCCCACCAATTGTCCATGGGGATTTTGAGCAGAAAGAGCAGGCAAAACACTCTCTTTCCCTTGACCCCCAACAAATGGTACCCAAGGGAACCCTGCCTGCCTCAACCAACATAGAAGTGGCACTTGGACATCTGTTTCAATAACCATCCAGTATTGAATACTGGTGGGCTCAGACTGATCTTTGTAGCATCCCACCCCTTCAGTTTGAGGAGGGACAGTGAAGATGCTGGCTTTCTCAGCCGCTCTGTATCCATCTAATCTCCATGCCACCCTGCCAACATTTAAGTCACTTGCTAATCAGCATGGCAGAAGGTTATCTGTCAGATGCTTTGATGAAGTCAAGGTATATTATGTCCACAGTATAACCGCAATTGATTCAGGACATTCTCTGAATAAAAGATGAGACAGCATTTATCTAGCAGGATTTGTTTTTTGACAGTGCCAGGCTGGCTTTATGGCTGATTTCCTGTAAAATCTCCTACGTTGATCGGAATGCACCTGGAGGACGATGTGCTTTTGGTTGGTTCCAAAATCTTCCCAGATGTTGAGATCAGAATATTTGGTCTCCACTGTCTTCAGGATAGAAACATAGAAGATTGACGGCAGAAAAAGACCTCCTGGTCCATCTATACTGCCCTTATACTATTTTCTGTATTTTATCTTAGGATGGATCTGTGTTTATCCCAGGCATGTTTAAATTCACCTCCTGTGGATTTATCAAGCACGTCTGCTGGAAGTTTGTTCCAAGCATCTACTACTCTTTCAGTCAAATAATATTTTCTCACGTTCTCACCGGTCTAGTGCCTGTCTCTAGAGGCCGCCATTTTTTTCCTGAATTTTTTTGATTTTTTTAAGATTTGGGGGGAATTTTTTCTTCTTCTGAACATGTGCAGAAGCTGGGTTTTTGGCACCGTGCATGTGTCGCCATTTTGTTTTGGGCATTTGTTTATTTTTTAATTGATTTTTTCCCCTTCTGAGCATGTGCAGAAGCCAAGTTCCGGCACTGTATATGTGGCAGCCATCTGTTTTTTGGCTTTTTGCTGTGCTGGAAGAAGCAAACTGGTAGCGAGGTAAGTCACAACCCCTCCCTGGTGTAAGGAAGCCCCTTTGCCATTGTTAGCATCTCTTGCTAGTTTCAGCCCAATTTTTAACTTGTGCTTTCCTGACACCTGCTGTTCAATCCTGGGTTCCCTGTCTAAGCTTTTCTTTTGGGGGTTCCACCCTCTTTTTCATTTTCTCCGTACTGAAGGAGCGGGTCCAGCAGTCACATGGGGTTGCTCATGTCCAATCCGGTGGAACTGAGCCTAGTATTAAAAAAGCTTGCCGGATCCGCCCCTTCCCCAGAATTCGCTCAGTTCGCATATCCTGCGGTTGTATTGTGATAGCTCGTTCAACATTCTAACACCTTCCCTTCGATCTTTTCCTTCAAAAAAGTAGTAAGATTTATTGTCTTTAATTATTTACTTGCACTAATTGCGCCAGCCGTTTAAAAGAAAAAAAGAAAAAAAGCGGCTAGGCTTTTTTCCTTGGGAGAAGTTGCGGTTTCGTTTTCCCCCGGCGGTTTTGCCGGTTACGATTCCTGCGGCCGCTTGTGGATTCTTCTAATCCTTTGGCCTGGAGGTCCTGGTGCAAGTATTTATCTATTGAATTATTGATTATTTATTGTATACAAAATATTTAAGGGCTTAAGAAATACCTCCTGCGGAGTGAGACGCCTTCTAGTCTCCTGGACTTAGTCGATCGCTTCCCCTTTAAGAAATTTTACGCAGCGATCTTTTTCGGCGCGAAGGCCTTCGCGCCCTTTTTAAATCTAGGCCTCTCGTGTTGGCCCCCTGCCAGCCGTGTAGGCCTCAGTCCACCGCGTGGATCCCGGAGCGGGCCTTGGGGGTCCCAGGCTAAATTCTCCACCGGCTAAGCCTCCAACCAGAGTGCCTTGGTTTACTTAATTATAAAGTTTAGGGAGGCTGGCCCCGCTGGGTTTGGGGGCACGAACTCTGGGTTTGCCCAGATTGTCCTCAAGTTTCAGCAGCTTCGAGGCCTCGAAGCAGGATCCATTCCTCTTGGGAAGTCCTTGAAATTCTTCTCCTTATTATTCAGTTATTGGCTCAGCCTTGTCTTCTGTTAATTGTCAGACTATGGCTACCTTTCCCAAGAGAGGCACAACTAAAGGTCCCAGAGAGGCCAGGCCTACAGGCGATGAGATTACTAGTATCCCCCAGGCCTCTTCCTCCTCTTCTCCAGGGGCCCGCCCCTCGACCAAGGTCACCAGGGCCGAGAAGAGAAGGGACCTAGCCCTACAAAAAATCCATGACAAATCAGCAAAACGTTTGAAAGTGCAGGCCCAAGTAATCAGTAGTCAAGACCCCCCAGAGGCTTCTAGTCTGCCTCCTTCTGGGGTCCCTGTGTTATCTCTGGATGAGCCAAACCTAGACAGACCCCAACCTAACCTATGGGGCATAGGTCCAGAGGAACCAGATATTATTGAAGATTCCCCCCAGCCAGGATCCTCCCAGGCCTTTAGGGATTCTTCTGCCATTTCTGCTGACATTTCCAGTTTACCTCCTGAGTTCCAGTCTATTTTTGCTGTGTTGTCCAAAGCCATTGATGCCAAACTCTCCACCATCAATGAGCTTCCCTTACCTCTTCCTCCTTCTCGCTCCTCCCGCCCCTTGGGTTCTCCCCCAGCGGTCAGAGCTCCTATTCAGGATGATTCAGATTCCTCCCAGGATGAATATGAGGATATAGAGGATGATGAGGATGCCTTTCAAGGCCTATCAGATGATGAGGAATCCCAAATAAAGGTTCCTCCTCCTATTACTATATTTCCTTCTCAATTATTCAAATCTCTCCTCCTCAAAGCTAGAATTTCTACGGGATTAGCGGCCCAGGAGAAACAAGCCTCCACTTCCACTGATCCCCCGGAGGAGAATTTACCTTACTTCACAGAGGAACAGGAGGATAACGAGGTAATTCCTATGCCTAAGTTGTTTAAAGATGCTTTACTCAAACAGTGGGAATTTCCAGCCTCTGGCCTTAATCCCTCCACCAAGGACAGAAAGTTGTACAAACTTTCCTCTTCCTATGAAGAGCTTCTATCCTTTCCCAAACCGGATGAACCTGTCAAGATTCTTCACTCGGCAGCGGCTGTGCCAGGCGAGGCGGAGGAAGTCCTCCGCCCAGAGGACAAGCGCATTGAGCAAATGCTCAAAAGAGGATTCACCGCTGATTCCTGGGCCACTAAAAGCTCTGCAGCGGCTTCCTTTTTCTCCAGAGCCATGCTGCTGTGGCTTCGCCAACTTCAACAGCATATTCCTCCCGATGACTTGAGAGGTCAACAAGACTTCAACAAGGTCTTTGCAGCTGCCCAGTACGTGGCTGATGCCACCTTGCAATCTACTAGATTTTCTGCTAAGTCTATTGCAGCTTCTACTACGGCAAGAAGACTCCTATGGATTCGCCCTTGGCAAGCGGGAGTTCGCCAAAAGTGGCAGTTATCCCAGGGTCCCTTAAAGCGCGACCTTCTCTTCGGTGATCTTCTGGATCCACTCCTCACGGAAACCACGGACAAGAAGAAAGTTTTGGGTCCAACCACAAAAAAGGCTACCAAAACGCAGTCCTTTCGTCGCCCAGGGCGCCAGCAAGATCAAGCGGCCTCCTACCAGAGATCTCCAGGTCAGTATTCCCCCCGCTTTCGTTCCCAAGGTAGGAACTCCAGGGGCAGAGGGTTTCGCTTCCAAAGGGGAGCTTCCTCTATCAGGGCTTCAAAAAAACCTAGATGGTAATCCTACCTCTATTCCCATAGGGGGTCGCCTAGCTCATTTCGCCTCTAATTGGCGTCTCACCTCCAAGGACCCTTGGGTCATTGACACTGTTCAAACAGGCCTTCTTTTAGAATTTATTTCTCCTCCCCCTAAACGTTTTATTTCCTGCCCTTCTCCCAGGTCATCCTCAGATTGTAACCGTATGGAGGAGGCCATTTCTCATCTATTGTCCATCAGAGCCATTCAACCGGTCCCTTCCGGTCAGAAGGGCCTAGGTTTTTACTCCATCCTATTTATGGTTCCAAAGTCCTCCGGAGGTTGGAGAGCTATTTTGGATTTAAAGAAACTAAATTTATTCATCAAATATAGGAAGTTTAAGATGCACTCCTTGTCTTCTATTTTGGCCGCCATTCACTCGGGAGATTTCATGGTCTCCTTAGACCTCACTGAGGCCTACCTTCACATTCCTATAGCCAAATGCCACAGAAAATTTTTACGTTTTTCCTTTCAAGGCAGGCATTTCCAGTATAGGGCGATGCCATTTGGCCTTTCCTCGGCCCCTCGGGTCTTTACAAAGCTCTTGGGGTCCCTGGCGGCCTATATCAGGGCGTTTCCCATCCACATTTTATGTTATCTTGATGATATTTTAATTCATGGGAACTCCCTAGAGAAAGTGAAAACAGACCTTTCTGTCACCATGTCAGTCCTTCAGGACCATGGATTTTCCATCAACTTTGATAAGAGCCACCTCCAACCCTCCACATCCATTTCTCACCTGGGATCCATTATTGATTCAGAATCCTCCCAGGTTTTTCTCTCTCCCGAGAGAAAACTCAGTATAGTGGAGTTAATTTCTAACATTTTATCTAAATCTTCAGTTTCCATAGTCACTCTATCTTCCCTTTTGGGGAAGATGGTGTCATGCATAGGCATCATTCCCTGGGCTCGCCTTCATGCTAGGGAACTCCAGTGGCTCCTGTTACCTTTTCAGAGATCAGGGCACAGCAACTCAAATCGACGCATTGTCATCCCACTGAGTGTTCGCAGATCCTTCAAGTGGTGGAAGTCTCCGGCCATGGACAGAGGATCCCCGTTCAGGTGCCCGGATCAATTTGTCATCACCACAGATGCCAGTCTATCGGGATGGGGCGCCCACGCCCAGGGGATGATAGCCCAGGGCACGTGGTCCCCGGAGGAAGCTTCCAGGCCAATCAATTGGCTAGAGTTAAGAGCCGTTTCCCTGGCTCTGAAGCATTTCTCTCCTCGCATTCCCAACCGGCACGTTCTCATTCTCACCGACAACATTGCCACGAAAAGCCACATTTGCAGACAGGGGGGCACGAGATCCAAGGCTCTCATGAGGGAGGCCCTCAAGCTGGGCCTTTGGGCGGAAAAACATCTCCAGTCGCTCCTAGCCGATCACATCTCGGGGAGTCTCAACGTCCAGGCGGATTGGCTATCCCGGGCAACGATAGACCCAGGAGAGTGGAACCTCCATCAAGACCTGTTCCATCAAATCACCCTCAGATTCGGCCTACCAATTCTGGATCTCTTCGCGACCAATGCGAACGCCCAACTCCCTCGCTTCTATTCCAGATTTCCATCCCCGGGAGCGGAAGCAATCAATGCCCTCCGGAGTCCATGGCCTCCAGGCCTACTCTACGCATTTCCTCCAATTCCAATCCTCCCGGACGTGATTCACAAGGTCCTCACCGAGAGGGCCCGAGTAATCCTAATCGCCCCTCACTGGCCCCGCCGGCCCTGGTTCGCGGATCTCCAACAGCTGTCCGTCCAGGACCCTTGGCGACTCCCCGTTTCGGGGGATATGCTGCGGCAGGGGGCCTCCTTCCATCCAGACCCGGAGTGGTTCCATCTCACCGCCTGGCTGTTATCAGGAGAGATTTAGAGCTGCGTGGTCATGACCCCGATTCAGTGGAGGTCATTTTAAAGGCCAGAAGGGGTTCGACCAATCGAATCTACGACGACACGTGGTCCAAGTTTCACCAGTGGTGTCTACAGGAAGGTCTCTCCCCTCTGTGCATCCCCATACACAGAATAATTTCCTTCCTTATGCAAGGCTTCCATAAAGGACTTTCCACCAGCACCCTCCGGCGTCATCTGGCAGCCATTTCATCTGTCCTAGGAGGTCCCCGCAGACAGCCTCTCCGATCCTTCCCTGAAGTTCAGGAATTCCTCAAGGGCATAGCCAACCTCAGACCTTCCAAGGTCCACAGGTACCCATCATGGGATTTGCCACGGGTTCTCCATTCCCTCACGCAGGCACCATACGAACCCCTAAAATCGGCGTCCCTCAGGTACCTATCCTTTAAGGTAGCATTCCTGGTGGCTATTACCTCTGCTCGACGCATTTCGGAGCTGGCTGCCCTCTCAATCAGGCAGGACCTTTGCCAATTCCATCAGGACAAGGTAGTCTTGCGACTGGACCCCACCTTCTTACCCAAGGTCAGTTCCATGTTCCACAGATCTCAGGATATTGTCTTACCTTCCTTCTGCCTCCAACGAGACCATCCCTTGGCAATTAGATGGCACACCCTGGATCTCACCAGAGCGCTGAGAATCTATATCCAACGCACAGGACCCTTTCGGAGGTCAGAAGCACTTTTTGTAGCCTATCATCCCAGAGTCATGGGGGCCAAAGTGTCTTCAACAGTAATAGGCCGTTGGATCAGAGGGACTATATCTAAGGCCTATGAGTCGGCCTCCCTCTCAGTTCCAAGGAACATCACAGCGCATTCCACCAGGAGCGCAGCCACCTCGGCCGCTTGGGCGACTCAAGCCCCGTTGGAGGAGGTCTGCAAAGCAGCCACTTGGGCCTCGCCAAATTCCTTCATCAGGCACTACAAGATTGATTCTTACGCTTCAGCGGACGCTGCCTTCGGCAGAAGGGTACTCCAATCCGTTATCTCACACGATAGCAAGCTAATCCCACCCTAGGGTCCATCTATTGGGTATGTCCCATGTGACTGCTGGACCCGCTCCTTCAGTACGGAGAATAGGCGTTGATTGCTTACCTGAACGCCTCTTCTCGTACGGTGAGCGGGTACAGCAGTCACTTACCGCCCTTGTATGTGTCTTCTTTACCTTTCTATATCTTTCTTCCTCTAACAATGAGAGTTGAACACTACAGAGCTTCACAACTGAGCCTAGTCTATGGATTCGCGAATTCTGGGGAAGGGGCGGATCCGGCAAGCTTTTTTAATACTAGGCTCAGTTCCACCGGATTGGACATGAGCAACCCCATGTGACTGCTGTACCCGCTCACCGTACGAGAAGAGGCGTTCAGGTAAGCAATCAACGCCTATTTTACACATTTCCCTATTTTGCTTCCAGAGCCTCCTGTGCAACCAGACTTGCTTCTCCCTCACCCTGCCCTCCATGTTTCCCTTTCATCAGAATGGTTTGTAATGGTGCTTTTAAAAAAGATCTTTGCCTCCTCCAGATCTCTTTTTCCCGTTGTTTCTCTCGTTATTCTGCTTTAGTTTCCCTTAAAAGAAAAAAAAAAAGATCCTCAGAATTTTGAGGTCAACTTTCTTTCAATGTCTCTGTTTTTCGTGCACTTCAAGTGCCAATGTGTGGTAGCTAGAGTCTCCATCTTTCCCAGTTGAAAAGAGAGCAACCCGTAGATTGCAAAATATGCGTTTCCAATTCTGTGCATTTGCACTATTAATGCAGATACCATCTTACCAATTTTTTAGCAAAACTCTGAATTCCTCACAGCTGAAGATGTCACTGGTGGTGGTGGGGAAACAGGACAGTTTATTGATGCTGCTTTTCAATTTTTGTCTCGATCATTGACCTGCCATTTTCAGCTTTAAAAAAAAAGGAATACAAATTATGATTCATTTACGATCAACCATTGAGCCCAAGATTTCTGATGTTAAGTGAGTTTTGTCAGGTTTAGCAATGGAATGTTAAAATTGTATTACAGTATATAGAGTTGGAATGCAATATAGCCGATGGATTAACAAAACCCTCACCAGATGTAAAACATTGTAAAATGGTAGGAGAAGGGCTGAAATATCAGAACGGGTGTCAGGATTAGCAATCCTGGGTGATATTTCATTGTATTATATAAGGTAAAAGGTAGAATGTAAGCATGCTAATGCTGAGTTATAGGGTGTGAACTGCAATCTGATTGGGGTAGGGCATTATAAGATGTAAATCAACTTCACCAGTTCTTTCTATCTGCTGTTGATTGTGGTAGTTGTTAGTCGGCTGGCTGGAACGGAAACGTTTGAGCATGAGTTAAATATTGAGTAGAGTAGTGATAGTGATACAAGAAACCTAGATTGCTTTAGTATCTACTTGTAACCTGGACTGTTTGAATATCTACTTGTAAGTAAGCTGAATATAGATAAAGTTCCTGTACTGTATATAGAAGGCTGAAACAGAAGATATTTTGCACTGAAGAGTAAAGCTATTGTTTTCTACAAACGCGTCTTCATCATTTATTTGGTTCCTTAATTGCCACAATATATTCTGATATTTTATCTAGTCCTCCTGTGTTACTATACATATATCCGGACAAGTTTTGCCCCATTTTAAAACCTTTCTTGCTTTAGTTGTTAAGCAAATCACTGCAGCTGATAAAGTTAGTAACCCGATTGTTAAGTGAATCTGGCTTCCCCATTGACTTTCTTTGTCAGAAGGAGATCCCAAAGGCGGATCATGTGACCCCAGGAAACAGCTGGGATCATCACAAATATTATGAACCAGTTGCCAGGTTGAGTTTTCATTTTGTGATGTGGCTGTGAAAAACGGTCATAAGTCATTTTTTCTAGTGCCGTTCTAACTTCAAACTGTCGCTAAACAAACTTCTGTAAGTCAATAGTTACTGTGGATGCTTTATTGCAAACCATTATAGTATGCTTGAGGTGTAATAAATAGAAACAGCGACATGGCTGGTAAGATAGCGATCTTGAGCCTCTCCAAGAAGCAGTGGTGTTCCAACAACATCTGGAGGGTTACATTTTGCCTGTCCTTGGAAAATTCCAAATTTTCTTCATTTTCAAAACTTTCTGTATTATACTATGATTTGTACTCCAAAATGGAGATTTTTATTTAGTTTTTATTTTATTTTATTTTATTTTATTTATTTTATTTATTTATTTATTTTATTTATTTATTTTATTTATTTTATTTATTTTATTTATTTTATTTATTTTATTTATTTTATTTATTTTATTTATTTTATTTATTTTATTTATTTTATTTATTTTATTTATTTTATTTATTTTATTTATTTTATTTATTTTATTTATTTTATTTATTTTATTTATTTTATTTATTTTATTTATTTTATTTATTTTATTTATTTTATTTATTTTATTTATTTTATTTATTTTATTTTATTTTATTTTATTTTTAATTTTTTAATTTATCAATCAAACAATTATATTTATTTATTTATATTTAATTATTTTGTCGATACATAATATAAGTTTCAGAGGATATAATCATAGTAAAATATATCAATAGAAGAATAGAAGGAAAGACATTAGGAATAATATGGAAGAGATCATCATTGGGACTAATATAGTTTATATACATGGAGCTAGTAGAAATATAAGAGAGACATTATGACAGGGGACAGGAGGCACGCTGGTGCACATGCAAATTATATGTACATAGGGTGGCAATTTGTACAAATAAACATTAGATAAGTAATAGCAATGATAGCAATGATAAGTAATGATAATGATAGAAGACAATAGGACAGTAGGACAGGGACGGTAGGCACAATGGTGCACTTATGCATGCCCCTTACAGACCTCTTAGAAAGGGAGAGATGTCAATTGTAGACAGTCTAAGGTTAAAGATTTTGGGGTTAGGAGTAGGAACCACAGAATCAGGTAGAGCATCCTGGGCGTTGATCCCTCTGTTGCTGAAGTCGTATTTTTTGCAGTCTAGTTTGGAGCGGTTGACATTTAGTTTAAATCTATTACGTGCTCGTGTGTTGTTGCAGTTGAAAGTGAAGTAGTTGCTAACAGGAAGGACATTTTGGTATATGATTTTATGAACTATAGTTAAGTTGGATCAGAAATAAAAATGAAGCCAGAACTTTTCCTTTTGGGCTTAATGGAGATTTTATTTGAACTTTGTTGTTAAATATGTTGATTGCAGCAAGATTATTGTGTGCACAAAAATGGAAGGACCCTTCAATTCCTACTATGGATGAATGGTTGCAGAAGTTGTTGGAGTGTGCCGAAAGGGCAAAATCGACCACTTTAATAAAATAAAAGAATATAAGTACTTTTTGTTTCCACTTGGAAACTGCTTCTGAACTTCTTGCTTGATGTGGAGGAGAATGAATCTCTGACTTTGAGTTTTACTGATTAGACTGATTGATCCTTATAGAAATGGCTCGTTCATATTATTATGAGAAAGCAAAAAAGCTGCGATTTGATGTTAATGCCTCATTTTACTGTAACAGAGTTGGAAGTCAATGCTGCTTTTGCTTTGCTTTTCCCTACCTTTCCTCACTTCTCTTTCCCCTTTCCCCCTCTCTACTGCTTTTCTATTTACTTTGCATTTGGTATTTTATAGTACTATATGACTCAATAAAAAAGGGAATGGATGGAAAATTCCACGTTTTCTGATTGTTTGTTACTGGCCAGCAGTGCTACTGTTGTTTAGGCACCAGATACATGAATCCAGTAATAAACAAATGAATAAATAAAACTGTTAACTACTTAAAAAAAGATGTCAAATCCCTTTTGTATTTTAGCACATACATGTCACTACTCTCAAAGCAGCCGTCTCCTGCATCTGGAACTGGTGATCTTCACAGGGGCTGTCAAATGTTGAAGCCTGCACAGATCGCAGATTGGGATTTGACAGTACCAATCAATTTGAAAAAAGGGGGAATTCTAACCAGGGGCTGAGCAAGTTGCCTGTATTTTAGTACCATGGCTGGTTTAAGATGAAGAAAAATCTATAGGAAAGATACATCCTCCCTCCCTCCCTTCCTTTTTCCCTTCCTTCCTTCCTTCCTTCCTTCCTTTTTTCCTTTTTTTCCTTCCTTCCTTCCTTCCGATATGTTTATATCGGAAGGATATAAACATATCCTTCCAAAATATCCTTCCAAAATAACTTGAAATAGATCTATACTAGTCTCCCTTCCGTTTCATTATCAGCAGAAATATGTTTATATATACATATATATAATGTATGTACATGTGTATATATGTATGTATATACATATATACACAGAAAAAACATATATACACATGTACATACATTATATATATGTATATATAAACATATTTCTGCTGATAATGAAACGGAAGGGAGACTAGTATAGATCTATTTCAAGTTATTTTGCTCATTAGCTAGCCTTACCCTTACTGGGATTTGAACCTGGGCACTCATTCAACAGAAAAAAAACATACATACATACATACATACATACATAATTTCCAAATTTTCAAAGAACTGATAAAGAAATAAAGGAAGACTAGTATACCAGGTGACTTGACAGAAAAAAGTAACAAACAAAAACTAAATATCAGGACAGGAATTTTCTCTCAAAATCATTGACTATCAAATATGATGGGTTTCAAAGCAGTTGCCCCCTCTTATATCAGAGGTCACCAACCTTAGTAACTTTAAAACTTGTGGACTTCAACTCCCAGAAGTTCAGCTGTGGGAGTTGAAGTCCACAAGTCTTAAAGTTGCCAAGCTTGGAGACCCCTGTCTTATATGGATGCTTCAGAGGCTTGGAGCACCAAGATTAAGCAGTGATTAACATTTGTGCCCTGGACTCATTTTTTTACTATTTAATTAATGTTTCACTGGTGAAAAGATAAGATCTGGTGGTGCCAAATTGGCTGATGTAGGTCCCCATGTTTTGGGCTGTCAGTGTGGTTTGACATTAAACTGCTCTGGGGCAGGTTTTCATTTTTCAAATTGGCTTCAATCTCCCTTCCTCTCCTGTATTTTCCTTGCATTCTAATCTTGAGTGAGGATAGATTTTATGCCAAGCTTCAGAACATTCATTTTTTCTGGCCTCCCATTTATAAAGGTTTTTATCATTCAGGCTCAGCAGCCTAAAACATAGTAATTGTACTGAAATCTGTCAAATAGACAAAGCTGTGATATAAAAAGAAGGGAAGAATCAAAAAGAGGAACTACAGAGAATAAAGAGAAAGAAAGGGAAGGGTTCTTTTAAGCAAGTATTCTCGCTTTTCAGCAGTAATCGATTTTATGTAGATTAACTTATTGTATAACTAAATATTATAGCAGTCTGTTATTTTATTTTTGAAAAAAAGAAAACAGTATTTGCAGTCCTTTAGTAAAGTCAGAATAGTAACCATTTTAATTATGCCTTTTATTACATTTAAATTAGATTTCCCAGGAGGGTTAATTGCCCTTTGCATTATCCCCGTACATCAAAATAATAATAAAAGTAATAATAATGATGATGATTCATTATTGATAATCACTAAGATTTTCCAATGTTCAAATCTATGCAGTATTTCTTCTTGGTTCTTGTGGCCCGACATAAACAGATATGAACGTCAGATAAACAATTTGATAAGTGTAAGAGTTGGAGGGACTTTGGAGATCAACTATCCCAACCCAAAGATATTGGAAATCCAGTGCAACAGTATCAGACGAATACTGTATCTATACCTTTATTTAAATGTTTCTTGTAAAGGAGAAGACACTTACCTCTAAAGTCCATGGTTGTCCATGGTTGAACGTTACGAAAAGCTCATCATATTTCTGGATGAAATCTACTTCCTTATATTTTAACCTCTATACCAGTGATGGTGAACCTTTTTTTCCTCAGGTGCAAAAAGAGCGTGGGCATGCACTACCATGCATGTGCGAGTACCCATACTCATAATTCAATGCCTGGGGAGGGCAAAAACAGCTTCCCCCATCCCCTGGAGGCACTGTGGAGGCTGGAAACGGACTGTTTCTCAAATTCTGGTGGACCCAGTAGGCTCGTGTTTTGCCCTCCCCAGGCTCCAAAAGCTTCCCTGGAGCCAGAAGAGGGTAAAAACAGTCTCCCCCATCCCCCCAGAGGCTCTATATGAGCCAAAAATCAGCTGGCCAGCGCACACATGCATGTTGGAGCTGAGCTAAGGCAACAGCTCGCATGCCAGCAGATATGACTCCGTGTGCTACCTGTGGCACCTGTGGCACCTGTGCCATAGTTTCACCATCACTGCTCTATACACTTCTGCCTTTTGTTTTTCATCTCAGATGTTCAGGTTCTTGAGGAAAACCCTTGTGTCTTCCCAAAATCTTCTCATTTCCAGGTTGGGCTTACTCAACCTCTTATTGTGGTTGTTGAGCAAGCACTGCAAGTATAAGCATCCCAAGGTGTTTGGGATGGGCTACTCTAAGGACACACCTCTGCTGTGCCGGAGTTGCTCAGTTCCCAAAGCCTCCTTCCATTTCATTGGATAAGAACTCATGGGCGAGAAAGCACAACTTGATGGGTGATTGCATTGCATTCTTCTGGAGGTTGGAACCATTTCTTTCTATCCTGCCTGCAGAATCCTGACAGCAATAGCACAGTTCAGGAGTTGTTGAGATGTGTGTGCTTGTGCAGAGATTGTGGGCAGACAGACTTCAACATATGGTTTGCAGGGGATGTAGCTGAGCCTTGGAAAAGCCACCGACTATTGGTTAAGAGCCGTCCAGCATGAGGTTCTGATGGATTAGATCAGCCAGGATTTTTTACCTGCTTTTTGATGGGCGACGGCTAGTGTTTCTGCATGTCACTTCCAACACGCATGCTATAAGTTCACCATCCTGGATATAAACCCAATGTTCCAGGGAACTAAGTTTCTAAACATGCTAATAGTGTTTCTCAATGATTTTCTGTTATGCCCCCCCCCCCCAGGAAGAAGTAAACATTTCAGCCTCCCCACCAACTCTCCGCTAGGACAATTGTTTGCAATATTCAGCACGTTTTCGTTGGAAAAACTCAAGCGGCTTATCAGTGTGATTTAGCTGTAATGTGTGTATGTTGTCCGCTGCCATCATTTTTAGACCCAGTAAACATAACAGTCTTTCCTCGTCTCCCAGTCACAGTGAATCCAAGCGCTACATACGCTTCGTCCTATTTCCTCGTCTTAGTTTCTGGGAGACTTAAGTTTGTCTCGTGATCTCCGTCTCTCTCTTCCTTTCTTTTCATCCCTGTTCAATATTTTTCCATGGTGTCCCTTAAGGGTTTGTTATCTGCACTTCATATCTTCTTCTCTGTGCTGTGTGCTATTGTTCGGTGTAAAAAACCCCTACTCTCTGCAGCAAAAAAAGCAGATTGGTAATGTGTTGGTAATGACCTATAAAGCCCTACGTGGCATCGGACCAGAATACCTTCTGGACCGTCTTCTGCCGCACGAATCCCAGCGGCCGATAAGGTCCCACAGAGTTGGCCTTCTCCGGGGCCCATCAACTAAACAATGCCGTCTGGTGGGCCCCAGGGGAACAGCTTTCTCTGTGGCGGCCCCCGCCCTCTGGAATCAACTCCCCCCAGAGATCAGAACTGCCCCCACCCTCCTTGTCTTTCGTAAATTGCTTAAGACCCACCTATATCGCCAGGCATGGGGTAATTGAGACATCTCCCCCAGGCTTATATAGTTTTATGGTTTTTAAATGATGGGTTTTTAGATGCTTTCTTTTAAATATTAGATTTGTTACACTGTCACATTGTTATTATTGTTGTGAGTCGCCCCGAGTCTGCGGAAAGGGGCGGCATACAAATCTAATAAATTATTATTATTTATTATTATTACATTCCCTGGGGTCATATTCTCCCGCCCCATTATTTGAGAAACACTGTGCTAATTCAATTCAATTTAATTCAATTTATTAGATTTGTATGCTGCCCCTCTCTGAAGACTCGGGGCAGTTCACAACAGTAATAAAACAATATTATAGTGAAACAAATCTAATATTAAAAGAAGCATATAAAACCCTATCATATTAAAAAGCAAACAGCACACACATACCAAACATAAATATAAAAATATAAAAAGCCTGGGGGAAAAGGTGTCTCAACTCCCCCATGCCTGGCGGTATAGATGGGTCTTGAGTAATTTACGGAAGACAAGAAGGGTGGGGGCAGTTATAATCTCTGGGGGGAGTTGATTCCAGAGGGCCGGGGCCGCCACAGAGAAGGCTCTTCCCCTGGGGCCCACCAAACGACATTGTTTAGTCGACGGGACCCGGAGAAGGCAACATGTAGGCCAAACCAACAGTTATTATGGGAGACTGTTAGATTTTTTTCCCTCCCAGCATCTGAAAATAGATTACAAAGAGCTCTTTCACAGTTTTATCACCACAGTTACCCTTGGAGGAAGTTGGGCCAAGAAAGACCCAATATGGCTAGAATGAGCTTTCCTGGCTGAGAATAAATCTCAGCCAAACTAGTCCCAGGTTGAAGCGAGCTATCGTACTTGCTCTCTTAGAAGACGGCTGTTGAATGGTTGCAATGATGGAGTGGCGTTTTCTTCTACTGAGATGAACACCTGTTCCTGGATCTTTGAGTCTATTTCCAATCTCCTAATACATTTGGTTATCTCTCTATCTCGTCTGCTTCTACTGGTTCCAACACCGATATTCATAATGGGACAGGAAGTTTGGAGCCTGGCCTTTGCGTGCATTCAAAAGTAGCAACATATTTTGGCGTACAAGTTGTTTAATCTTTTTCTCATTAGGAAAATTGTATCATTAATTTTATGCATCAGAGCTCCAGGTGCTTTCATAGGGGGAAAAAAAATTGTAAATCTGCAAAAGCTCATTTATTGCATTTATTTGCATTGCACGGAAAATGTAGTTGTGAGACTTCATTTAAAACATTGATGCTAATTGAATCTAATATTCATTCCCCTCGTTTGCCTTTGCCCAGAAAGGCATGGCAAGAGATTGCCTCGTACAGCAGAGCAGCTAAGATTGTAAATTAGATGTCCTTGTTTTAAATTCATATCCACAATGATCTGCCAGTAGCCGTCGAATCTGTTCCACCCAACTCTCTTTCTTGTAGTGAAGAGAAGTTGATGAGGCCTTGCGGTGAGGAGGATCCGATCCAGAAAGGAATGTGGTTAAGAATCTGTTTCATTTTGAGCGCAGGAGGCTGGTGCCCTCTCAGAATGGTACCCGTGGGAAATTTGTCTACCGTATTTTTTGGAGTATAAGACACACCTTTTTCCTCCCTAAAAGAGGTTGGAAATTCAGGTGCGTCTTATACTCTGAATGCAGCTTTTTTCAAAGCTTTTTTCAAAGAGTCTTCGGAGAGGCGCGGCATACAAATCTAATAAATATATATATAATATAATACTGTATAGGGTTCAAACAAGCAATGAAGAAACAATCAATATTAATAAAAATCTTAAGGATACAAGCAACAAGTTACAGTCATACAGTCATTAGTGGGAGGAAATGGGTGATAGCAATGATGAGGAAAAAACTAGTAGTAATAGTAGTGCAGACTTAGGAAATAGTTTGACAGTGTTGAGGGAATAATTTGTTTAGCAGAGTGATGGTGTTTGGGAAAAAACTGTTCTTGAGCCTTCTCTTTGGGGCCCCCGGCCCTCTGGAATCGGCTCCCTCCAGAGATTCGTACTGCCCCCATCTTCCTTGCCTTCCGCAAGAGTCTGAAGACTCATTTATGCCTCCAGGCTTGAGGCCATTAGATTCTTGACCCATGGTTAATGAATATGTTGAGAGAATGTTGATCAAATGGGAAAGACTGTTTTTAATGGTTCTTGGGGTTTTTAGATTTTAAATTTAATTAATTGGATTTCAGATTTAAGTCCTCAGAGAGGGGTGGCAATAAAAGTCCAATTAATAAATACATATAAATAAACTTTAAGCAGATGAGAAGCAACGTGAGAAAATATAATTTCCCTGAAAGAGTAGTAGTTGCTTGGAACAAACTTCCAGCAGACGTGGTTGGTAAATCCACAGGAACTGAATTGAAACATGCCTGGGATAAACATAGATCCATCCTAAGATAAAATACAGGAAATAGTATAAGGGCACAGTAGTTGGACCAGGTTGTCTTTTTCTGCCGTCAATCAATCTTCCATTAAGGCTTGGCATAGCTGGCTGGAGAATTCTGGGAGTTGAAGTTCAGAAGTCTTAAAGTTTGAAGGCCTCTGGTCTATATTTATCAACTGTGGATATTGCAACTCAGATAAGGCAACTGTGAACAAGTACTGGCTGTATTGCGGAAGAGTCATAATTTGTCTTTTCCCTTTTCCATTTTAAAGGGAAATCATTGAAACGCAGCGTGCACCCCCAGACGCTGTTCTTGTCAGGGTAACAGCAACATTTTTAACAGTGACTACAGTGACAATTAAACCCTAAAATGCAAATCAGGAAGCATTTCATTAAAATGCTGAATGCACTGAAGTCAAGGAAGAATAAGTTTGAAAAGAGCAGCCATGTAGGGGCTCCAGTGAATGTGCCCTGCTAGGACTTCTCTCCATGGCTCCGTCTTGGGTGGGGGGGCTTTGAGTAGACCCCACAGGGGAAACTCATTGCAGGGTAGGTTTTGTGTTTCTTGATTCCCTGGATCTCTTACTGCTCCCCCATCCTACTCAGAGCAGAAATCTAAATTAAAGGGTTTTTCTTTTGCAAAATTCCATCCAGTCTTGAAACTGGTTTGTCATGTAAATTGGGTGTGACGGGGCCAATTTCTGAGAAACACGAACTCAATGGTTGCATTTACACAGAATGAGGGACCCCATGGGAGATTAGCATCCTTTGTCTCTCTGGAGTTGCCATTACAGGGTTCCCAGATTTTGAATAGGAAAGGAGGGTTTCACAAATGAACTTTGACGTAGAGTCGGGTAGGGTAGGGTAGGGTAGGATAGAATAGAATAGAATAGAATAGAATAGAATGGAATTCTTTTTTGGCCAAGTGTGATTGGATGCACAAGGAATTTGCCTTTGGTGCAGATGCTCTCAGTGTCCATAAAAGAAAAGATAAGTTCATCAAGAATCATTAGGTACAACATTTAATGATAATCCGGGTTACAAATAAGCAATCAAATCATATTAAGAAGCAGTCAATATAAATTTAAGGATACAAGCAACAAGGTTACAATCCTGCAGTCATAAGTGGGAGGAGATGGGAGACAGGAATGATGAGAAGATTAATAGTAGTGCAGACTTAGGAAACAGTTTGACAGTGTTGAGGGAATGATTTGTTTAGCCGAGTGATGACGTTCAGGAAAAAACTGTTCTTGTGTCTTGGTTGTCTTGGTGTGCAGTGCTCTGTAGCGACGTTTTGAGGGTCAGAGTTGAAACAATTTGTGTCCAGGATGCGAAGGGTCAGTCAATATTTTCCCCGGCCTCTTTTTGACTCGTGCAGTATACAGGTCCTCAATGGAAGGCAGGTTGGCAGCCATTGTTTTTTCTGCAGTTCTGATTCTCTTCTGAAGTCTGTGTCGGTCCTGTTGGGTTGCAGAACCCAATCAGACAGTTCTGGAGGTACAGATGACAGACTCAATGATTCCTCTGTAGAACTGGATCAGCAGCTCCTTAGGCAGTTTGAGCTTCCTGAGTTGATACAGAAAGAACATTCTTGGTTGTGCTTTTTTGATGATGTTTTTTTATGTCAGGTGTCCATTTTAGGTGTCCCTGTCTTGCAATATGGTAGAACCTAGAAATTTGAAGGTCTCTACTGTTGATACTGTGTTGTCTAGTATTGTAAGAGGTGGAAGTATGGATGGGTTTCTCCTAAATCTACCATCATTTCTACAGTTTTGAGTGTATTCAGTTCCAGATTGTTCCAGTCGCACCACAAGGTTAGTTGTTCAACCTTCCATCTGTATGCGGATTCATCATTGTCTTGAATGAGTCCAATCACTGTTGTGTCAAGTGCGAACTTCAGTAGTTTAACAGATGGATCGTTAGAGACGCAGTCATTGGTATATAGAGAGAAGTGGAGAGAACACACAGCCTTGGGGGGGGGGGGGGCTAATTGCATAGATATCTCAAGTGATTCTACTTAGTTTCACCTGCTGCTTTCCGTTTGATCCACTTTCAAGTATGTTCAGGTACCACTAGTTGGTTCAGCTTAGTTAGAAGAGTGTCTGGAATGATGGCATTGAATGCTGAACTCAAGTCTATGAAGAGGACCCTTGTGTAAGTCTTTGGAGATTGTTGTAGGATGTAGTGCAAAGCCATATTAACATCATCTGTTGATCTGTTTACTCAGTATGCAAATTGCAGGGGGTCTAACAGTGGATCCGTGATGGTTTTCAAGTGGAACATCACTAGCCTTTCAAAGGTTTTCATAACTACAGGTGTTGGAGCAACTGCTTTGTAGTCGTTCAGTTCCTTGATGGAGGACTTCTTCAGCACTGGGATGATAGTAGAGCATTTGAAGCAAGAAAGAACATGTCAGACAATTTACTCTCTGTAGAAATAAGTCAGACCTTTTCATAACTGACTGCTTGTAGCGGAATCAAATCACTTCTTTATAATCATATCAAACATATTTACAGTACCATCTTTTCTTCATTACAGTAAGTTGAGAGCAGATACCTTACAGAGATCATGCCTCCTGGAGACTTAACAAAGACATAACTGCAGACTGAAGTACACAGTGGAGATCGTACACTGCTCCAAGCCTTGTTTATTTATTATTTATTTATTCATTGGATTTATATCCCGCCCTTCTCCGAGGACACAGGGTGGCTTACAACATATAATAAAAACAATAAAATACAATGACTAAATCCAATTAATTAAAATTAGCCAACTAACCTAAAATCCTCAATATATTAAAATGAATCATACTCATTCAGACCTCGATTAGACCTCAACCATAGATAATATTCATCGGCAGGGGGGCCAAGATCTAATGGCCCCAAGCCTGGCGACATAAGTGAGTCTTGAGACTCTTGCAGAAGGCGAGGAGGGTGGAGGCAGTGCGAATCTCTGTGAGGGAGCTGATTCCAAAGGGCCAGGGCCCCCAAAGAGAAGGCTCTTCCCCTAGGCCTCACCAAGAGACATTGTCTAGTTGGTGGGACCTGGAGAAGGCCGACTCTGTTGGTGTGTCATTTAGTCTTTCTGTTAAATTTCATATATGAAGCAAAGACACGAGGAAAGTCTTTTTCTGGCATCTTTCTAGGACTTTCTTGAGTATTTTGTACCGCAACCCTTGTGATCTAGACCAGTGTTTCCCAACCTTGGCAGCTTGAAGATATTTGGACTTCAACTCCCAGACTTGAAGATATTTGGACTTCAACTCCCAAAATTCCCCAGCCAGCGAATGCTGGCTGGGGAATTCTGGGAGTTGAAGTCCAGATATCTTCAAGTTGCCAAGGTTGGGAAAGACTGATCTAGAGAACTCAAGGTGGACTACCTTTGTTCAGTGACCTGGAGCATGTGGTTATTCGGGTATTAATATATTGCAGTTTGGTGCCCTTCACACATTTCATGTGTAAGTCATTCCTGGCACCTACACAAATCACAATAGTTCAGGTGCTTCTCAGGTAATATGTTTAAAAGCGCAGTAATCACTTCTGTCGAAGAAAAGATCACTTTGATGTTCCTTGTGAACACAAGCATTTAATTTCTTCAAGGAATGAAACCTTTTTTCCATCACTTTAGAAGACAGAAACAAGGCATCAAAGAACGTTCTCACCGACTTCCATCATGATATATCTTCCTAATGATTTTCCTTCTCAGCAGTAAAGTTATATTCCCAGGGTTTCCATTAGTCTACATGATGCAGGGAGTCTGTCCACCAAACACTTATTTTAGGGGAACTTTAAGTGCGTACTTACTGATTGGAAGGCAACAACCTTTGTGTTTCTTTTCTCGGCAGCACAAATAATGGGATCATCTAAGTGGTCTAAAATAAAATAAAAACTCTCTTTGAGCTACGTGCACCAGCTTGGGCATTCCAATGGATTGCTGGTGCATCATTGACAATAATTAAATTTAATGTGGGTTGAGCGCAAAACATACACTAGGAACTGAAGCTGCTTTTCTTGACAGACGCAAACTGGTTGATGGATGATGGAGGCTTGAAGGTGGCTTAGATAGGCTGATAGGGCTGGGTGGCTGTCTTCCCCCCACTGGTTGGGTTCACATTTTATTTATTTATTTATTTATTTATTTATTTATTTATTTATTTATTTATTTATTTATTTATTTATTTATTTATTTATTTATTTATTATTTAGATTTGTATGCCGCCCCTCTCCGCATGCCACGTTTAGATTCTTCTTAGTTACCACATGGTACCAGATCATTAGGCTTCATGTAACGTTTATAATAATAATAATAATAATAATAATAATAATAATAATAATAATAATAATAGTTATTATTATTATTTGCCTTCCTATTATTATTATTATTATTATTATTATTATTATTATTATTGAAGAAACATAGAAACATAGAAGATTGACGGCAGAAAAAGACCTCCTGGTCCATCTTGTCTGCCCTTATACTATTTCCTGTATTTTATCTTAGGATGGATATATGTTTATCCCAGGCATGTTTACGTCTGCTGGAATTATTATTATTATTATTATTATTATTATTATTATTATTATTAAGATTTGTATTCTGCCCCTCTCCGAAGACTTGGGGTGGCTCACAACAACAACAATACAACATAATACAAATCTAATATTAAAAAGAACAATTTAAAACCCATTATTATTAAAAACAATCAATACTACACAATCACACCATACTTAAATGCTACAAATCAGAAGGGGGGGAATAGCCCCCCCCATGCCTGGTGACATACGTTTATTTATTTATTTATTAGATTTATTAGGTGTTCTGATTCTTTTTGCCAATGTAAGACAGATCATTTGTTGGTTGAGACTTGGAATTGCCAGATGTTTGACCATTCTGACACAAAGTCAAGGTCTTTTTGGAGGGTAGCAGTGTTGTCGGTGATGTTGAAGATTTTAACATAATCAGCGAAGAGTACGCAGCCACTTGTAATGTGATCACAAAGGTCATTTTTATAAAGTATAAAAAGTGTTGGTCCTACTATACTACACTACTGTTAACAGGAACGGGATTTGAGAGGGTGCTCCCCATTTTGATCACTTGTTATATGCTCTGGTTACAAGTACAGTATTATCTGAGAAGAAGCTACGCAAGATTAGGTTATCCACATTTAATGCCTTCTTAGCAATGCTGTTGCAGTGGGCTTTGGCACTTATATCATTAGAGATGAGTACTCCAAGGCCATCTACTGAGTGAGGATTGTCAACAAGGTCATTATCATCTGGTTTGTATTTTGGGTTCTGATTATTTTTTTGCCAATGTGTAAGACTGAGCATTTGTTGATTGAGATTTGAAGTTGTCATTTGTTTGACCATTCTGATACATACTCAAGGTCTTTTGGAAGGTAATAGTATTGTCAGTGGTGTTGAATAGTTTTACATCATCTGCAAAGAGGATGCAGTTGCTTTTTATATTATCATAAAGGTCATTTATCTAAATAATAAAGAGAGTTGGTCCTAAAACACTGCGTTTGGGAACACTGCTGTAAACAAGCACAGGATTTGATATAGTTTTTGATATTTTTACCACTTGTTGCCTGCTTGACAGGAATGCAGTAATCCATTTGTGCTAAGATTTTACTTTTAGAAGTAGTTTGTCACGTACAGTAATCCCCCGCTACATTGCAGTTCATCTTTTGCGGATTCGCTACTTCACGGGTTTTCAAAGGGGGCTTAAATCTATTAAATCCATTAAAAATTCATAAAATTCTTCTACAGTACTACTGTACTCCATTAAAGAAACTGTACTGTACGAGGGATTACAGTGATCCCTCGAGTATCGCGAGGGTTCCGTTCCAAGACCCCTCGCGATAATCGATTTTTCGCGATGTAGCGGTGCGGAAGTAACAACACCATCTGCGCATGCACGCCATTTTTTCCATGGCCGCGCATGCGCAGATGTTGGAGTTTGCGTGGGCGGCGGGGAAGACCCAGGGAAGGTTTCTTCGGCCGCCCAGCAGCTGATCTGCTCGGCAGCGCGGGAGCAGCGAGGAGCCGAAGATCGGGGTTTCCCAGCCACCCACGCAAAGGGGAAACCCCGATCTTCGGCTCCTCGCTGCCGAGCAGATCAGCTGCTGGGCGGCCGAAGAAACCTTCCCTGGGTCTTCCCAGCCGCCCACGCAAAGGGGAAACCCCGATCTTCGGCTCCTCGCAGCTGATCTGCTCGGCGGCAGCAGCGAGGAGCCGAAGATCGGGGTTTCCCCTTTGCGTGGGCGGCTGGGAAGACCCAGGGAAGGTTTCTTCGGCCGCCCAGCAGCTGATCTGCTCGGCAGCGCGGGAGCAGCGAGGAGCCGAAGATCGGGTTTCCCAGCCGCCCACGCAAAGGGGAAACCCCGATCTTCGGCTCCTCGCTGCTGCCCGCCCGCCGCTCGCCCGCCCGCTGCCCGCCGCTCGAGAGCAAGAGGGGGAGAGATAGAGAAAGAGAGAGAAGGAAAGAAAGAGATGAGAGAGGGAGGAAGAGAGTGTGAGAGAGGAAGAAGCAAGATAGGAAAAACCGCGGTGTAGAAAAAAACCCGCGCACGTATTTTTAATTTATTATTTTTTGAAAAATCGCGATATAGCGTTTCGCGAAGATCGAGATCGCGAAAATCGAGGGATCACTGTACTGTACTGAGTCAAAGGCTTTGCAGAGGTCCATGTAAATTGCGTTTATTGCTTTGCCCTGATCAAGTTGTGTAGTCCATATGTTTTTACAGGGTAGAAATTGTAGATTGCAGATAATTGTTTTCTGAAACCAAATTGTTTGTGAGAGAGTAGGTTGTTTGTCTTTAAGTGGAGGGTAATGGATTGATTAATGATCGATTCCATGACTTTGCAGGTGATGCAACGTAAAGAGATTGGTCTGTAATTTTAAACTAGGCCGGAGTCTCCCTTTTTGAAGATAGGGATGACCATGGCTAGTGACCATAGTGGTTCTGCTAGGACAATGGAAAATTTGTTTAAGAAGTCAGAACATAGTCCATGGTCCAATGGATAGAGATGTTTTTAGATTGTGTAGTGCCTTTCCTACATTGTCTTCTGTCAAATTAATGTGTATCGTATCATTGTAATTGTTTGTGGTTCAACTAGGAAATATTGGACATAAGTTGTTGCTATTTACAAAGACTGAGCCGAAGAATGTGATGGGCATATGCTTTTATCTGTGGACAGGTCAGTTTGTTATGGCAAAATTAGTTAATTAATGTGTTGCCAAGAAAGGGCCACACATTGACATTCAATAAATAGGAAAAAGGGCCCTAAGGAGGTTGCAACATCAAACCTAGGCATTTGGAGTTTTTCTAAGTCTTTGAGTAAATCACTTCTAGAAACAAGACTTTAAGCAAGCTTAAACATTTAGATTTATTCAGCTGGCACAGTGACCTAAGTGATATGTTGGGCTATTTTCCTCCAAGCATTTGATAACCTCACCCAATGTACTTTTTCATACAATTAAAGAAATCCAAGAAATGCTTTCTTTGAATGGAGTCCAAGTCTGGAACATGAGATCATCTCAGAAGGGAATAGAGGTTTTATTTTTGTTTTTCCAAAAGGCCTTTGCAACCCAAGTGCAGGTAGATTACAGATTGCTGGAGTTGGAAGGGACCTTGTAGGTCATCTAGTCCAACCTCCCGCTCAGGCAGGAGTCCCCACACCACTTCAGACAGATGGCAGTCCAATTTCCTCTTGAAGGAATCAAGTATTGGAGCTCTCATGACCTCTGTAGGCAAGCTGTCCCATAGGTTGATACTCTCATTGTCAGAAAGTTTTTCCTCATTTCCAGGTTGAATCTCTTCTTGGTCAGTTTCCATCCATTGTTCCTTCTCTGGAATTCTGGTGCTTTGGAAAACAGCCTGACCCCGTCCTCTTTGTGGCAACCTCTCAAGTATTGGAACACTGTTACCATGTTACCCTTGGTCCTTCCATTCGCCACATTGGCCATGCTTAGTTCCTGCAATTGCTCCTTGTATGTTTTTGTTTCCAGTCTCCTTATCATTCTCGTTGCTCTCTTCTGCACTTTCTCTAGAGCAGCGATTCTGGGAGTTGAAGTCCAAATATCTCCAAGTTGCCAAGGTTGGGAAACACTGCTCTAGAGCAGTGATGGTGAATCTTTTTTTCCCTCGGATGCCAAAAGAGCGTGCACACACACTATCGTGCTTGCGTGAGTGCCTAAATTCATAATTCAATGCCTGGGGAGGGCGAAAACAGCTTCTCCCGCCCCCCGGAGGCCCTCTGGAGGCCAGAAACAGCCTGTTTCCCAACTTCTGGTGGGCCCAGTAGGCTCCTGTCTCACCCTCCCCAGGCTCCAAAGGCTTCCCCGGAGCTGGGGGAGGGTACAAATGCCCTTCCTCCATCCCCTGGAGGCTCTCTGGAAGCCAAAAATGCCCTCCCAGAACCTCTGTGTGAGCCAAAAATCAGCTGGCCAGTACACATATGCAGGTGGTTGGAGCTACGCTAGGGCAATGGCTCGCATGCCAGCAGATATGGCTCCACGTGCCACCTGTGGCCCCCGTGCTATAAGTTTGCCATCATTGCTCCAGATTTTCAGTATCTTTTCTGAAGTGTAGTGACCAAAACTGGATGCAGTAGTCTAGGTATGGTCTAACTATAGTCTAACTAAGGCTTTACAGAGTGGTATTAGTACCTCTCTAGTCCTAGATTTTATCCCTCTATTAATGCATTTTAGGATTGCATTGGCTTTTTTGGCTGCCACTGCACACTGTTGGCTCATGTTTAGCTGGTTGTCTGCTAAGACGCCAAGATCCCTCTTGCAGTCACTGCTATTGAGTGTGGTTTTGCCCAGTTGATATGTATATTTTTGGTTTTTCATACCTAAGTGTAGGACCTGGTTTTTCATACCTAAGTGTAGGACCTGAGTGTGGTGTGATTGTGTTTTTAATGATAGTGGGTTTTTAACTTAGTCTCTTCTTAACATTAGATTTGTACTGTATTCTTATTGTTGTTGTGAGCCGCTCCGAGTCCTCAGAGAGGGCTGGCATACAAATCTAATAAATTATTATTATTATTATTATTATTATTATTATTATTATTATTATTTTACTTTTATCTAAATATGAAGAGCATAGATCAGCTGGTTTTAGGTACCACTTTATAGGGTAATGATGGAGAACCATTTTTTTCTCGGGTGCTGAAAGAGTGCGTGAACGCTATTGTCCATGCATGAGTACCCACACTCATAATTCGATGCCTGGAGAGGACGAAAACAGCTTCCCCCACCCCCGGAGGCCCTCTAGAGGCCAGAAACGGCCTGTTTCCCAACTTCTGGCAGGCCCAGTAGGCCAGGGGAGGGTAAAAACATCCTCCCCCACCCTCCCTGGGGACTCTCTGGAAGCCCAAAAGGCCCTCCCAGAGCCTCTTTGCAAGCTAAACATCAGCTGGCCGGCACACACATGCATGTTGGAGCTCAGCTAGGGCAACGGCTCGTGTGCCAGCAGATATGGCTCCGTGTGCCACCCATGGCCCCCGTGCCATAGGTTCTCCATCACTGTTATGGGACTTCAAGATATATTTGACTACCAGGCCTTATGCTCCTGGTAGTGCACAGCTTTTGATGCCAGTTGCCAGAAATTGCAGGTCTAAGTGAATAGAAGCCCCTGTCACTGGGTTGAATAGTTGAAGCTTTTGATGTTTCTGTGTGCACGTGTATAGTACTTTTTGTGTACGTATATTATTTATATATAGTTCCGGTATATCAAATACAGTATACATAATTATATTATTTTGTAATCCGCCTTGGGGATTATTTGCTTCAAGGAAAAGAAATAAACCTTTAAAAACATCTGTATTGAAACAAGAAGCAAAATTACAACATAGCTACTGTATTTTGATACGCTTGCTTGCTTAAACAAATTAATTGACTTTCTCCTTTTGTGAACTAATGCAATTAGATTTTGAAACAATAAAAAAAATATCAGATCTCATCCGTTTCACGAGCTTTACAGGAGAGAATCTGATTATATGGATGGAAACTTTTGCTTCAGGAGACCGTGATGTTTGGTCTTTGTATTCAGATGACTGGTTTACATTTTGTCTCTGCTGCTTTATTAAGCAAATAGAAGAACAATATATAAATTATTGTTTAAAAAACCCCAGATAAACAAAGAACAAGTAGCAAAGTATGGGTGGAGGAGGAATAGCGATAGACACAATTTACATAGACTTCTGCAAAGCCTTTGACTCAGTGGTACATGACAAACTACTTCTAAAAGTAAAATCTTATGGCATTTCTGGACCCCTGCACAAATGGATAACTGTGTTCCTATCAAACAGGAAACAAGTGGTCTAAATAGGAAACACTTTATCAAACCCTGTACCTGTTAACAGCAATGCTCCCCAAGGCAGTGTTTTAGGATCAACTATCTTTATTCTTTACGTAAATGACCTGTGTGAACATATAAAAGCAACTGTGTCCTCTTTGTAGATGATTTATTTATTTATTTATTATTTGGATTTGTATGCCGCCCCTCTCCGAAAACTCGGGGAAACTATTCAACACCACTGACAACAACAATAATAATAATAAAAACAACAACAACGACAACAACAACAACAATTCAAAATGTTGGTTATGACCTATAAAGCCCTTCATGGCACCGGACCAGAATATCTGCGAGACCACCTTCTGCCGCACGAATCCCAGTGGCCGGTTAGGTCCCACAGAGTTGGCCTTCTCCGGGTCCTGTCGACTAAACAATGTCGTCTGGTGGGACCCAGGGGAAGAGCCTTCTCTGTGGCGGCCCCAACCCTATGGAACCAGCTCTCCCCAGAGATTAGGATTGCTCCCACCCTCCTTGCCTTCCTAGCCAGATATAATCAGAGCATATAAAACATTTGCTAGACCAATTCTTGTTTCAACTTTTCCATTTTTCTTTTAAAGAGGTAGATCCAAATTTCTGAAATGTTTAATGTATTATTTAATCACTATCAGGTCTTTCAATATAAAAGAATCTAAAATCTTAAGGCTTTAGTTATTGTTTTTTTAATTGTACTTTTTAAATCCATATTTTCTGTTTGTTAAGGTTGGTCTCTTTCTTTTCCGATCTCTTTCAAGTCACCTTTGAATTGTTAATACGTTTCAAGTGATTATAACAGAAAAATCCTTTACCAGCATCTATTTCTCAGTCTCTCCGTCCCTCCTGCACAATTTATTGGATCTCTGCCTCCGAATGCTTTGATTATTCCCAGTCAGTTCAAAATATCAATCTTTCCGTTGCACTGCTAGCGCAGCTAAGACAGCTAAGATGACATGTCCTCAAGCCGTTTTTCGCCACTGCCGATTGAGGGCTCTGATTTGGATCTCTGTGGGGTATGCTGACCCCAAACAGGTCCCAAACTGTCCCTCTTCTTCACTGCCCCTTCAGGACAGTTCTGGATTCGGTTCCATAAGAACCACAACCCCTCGGGTGGTGGGAATTCAGGATTCCTGCAGAGCATAGAGAATTCCGTACCGCCGCGGTATTTGGCCATGCCCATCTCGAATACAGTACAGCTCATCCCTCTGGAACCCACATTACATATTGGACATTAATATAATTGAGAATGTCCAGAGATACTTCATGAGAAGAATCCTTCACTACTATGTTCGCAATAGAATAACTTATGCCACCAGACTTGAAATTTGGGGCCTTGAAAATGTAGAACTAGGCCGCCTTCAATCTGATCTAAATATAACACACAATATTATATGCTATAATGTCCTATCTGTCAATGACTACTTCAGCTTCAACCGCAACAATACACGAGCTCACAATAAATACAAACTTAATGTAAACTACTCCAGACCTGATTGCAAAAAATTCATCTTCAGCAACAGAGTGGTCAATACCTGGAACGTATTACCTGACTCTGTGGTTTCTTCCCCAAACCCCCAAAATTTTAACCTTAGTCTGTCTACTGTCTACTGTTGACCTCACCCCATTCCTAAGAGGTCTATAAGGGACGTGTATAAGCGCACTAGTGTGTTTACTTTCCCTGTCGTAAAATATCATGTACTCATAACCGTGCTTGTACTTCTTATATATTCACAAAAATGTTTATACGTTGTTTATGCTTTGTCTGTAATCATATACACACTTGACAAAATAAATGAAGAAAGAAAGAAAGAAAGAGAAAGAAAGTGAGAGAGAAAGAAAGAGAAAAAAGAGAAAGAAGGAAGGAAGGAAGGAAGGAAGGAAGAAAGAAAGACTTGGAAATAAACACACACATACACACAAATATATATTTGATTATGCGTGCATAATAATTAAGAAGTATTTACACATTCATATACAATATTTCTACCCAGAGTGACATTTGTACAGAAGATAATCTATTAGGAAACCTTTGTTAATATAGGTAATAAATGGTGACCAGAACTGAATAAATTTATCCTTCATTGTAGAGTTTGTCAAGTCTCTTTGTTGTGTTAATTTCAGCCAGAATAATTCCCTGCATATTTTAATACCACTGATTCAATAAAAGATGCAGTTTCATTTTCCTGTGTTTTACGATAACAAACTTAGCAACTAACAGCAGGGTCTGAATCCGTTTCTTACACTGAAACAATTTATATGCCTCAGGAAATATGGACAATAATCCAATAGCAGGATTTTTGATTAAAAATTATTGGGCAATTTTCCCAATTTCTTAAAAAAAATTCTTTTTAGCAAATGTTTGACTAATGGGCATTCCACCAAAAATGATAATGCTGATCATTTTGCTTGCAATGTTGCCAACTCAATCAAGCAAGGGTGGCATTCACAGGGTGTAATTTTAACAGGCTGGAGTGCCACCTATGGATTACCTTCAGGTTCAATTCCTCATCACATGCTGAACGCGATTTGAAAGAAAATTCTGCTTGCAAAATGTTCCACTTCAAGGACCATTCTCTGAGGGCATTTTATAGCTTCCGAAAGAACCTTTTGTGCTCCACATAACAATTCCTTGATTTTAAATGAAACAGTTCACTCTTCTTTCAAATGCCATTAATAGCCTTGATGGATGAGATCTGGATAATTTATGATGGATCAAATATAACTCTTTTGAACCCAATTAATAATAATAATAATAATAATAATAATAATAATAATAATAATTATTAATTAGATTTGTATGCTGCCCCTCTCCGAAGACTAGAGTAAACTAGACTAGACTAGACTAGACTAGACTAGACTAGAATAGAATAGAATAGAATAGAATTCTTTATTGGCCACGTGTGATTGGACATACAAGGAATTTGTCTTGGGTGCAGATGCTCTCAGTGTACATAAAAGAAAAGATAAATTCATCAAGAATCATGAGGTACAACATTAAATGATTGTCAGATGGGTCTAATAAGCAATCAGGAAACAATATTAATATAACGTAAGAATGCAAGCAACAAGTTACAGTCATAAAGTCATAAGTGGGAGGAAATGGGTGATAGAAATGATGAGGAAAAAACTAGTAGTAATAGTCGTGCAGCCTTAGTAAATAGTTTGACAGTGTTGAGGGAATTATTTGTTTAGCAGAGTGACGGCGTTCAGGAAAAAACTCTTCTTGTGTAGTTTTGCTCTGTAGCAATGTTTTGAGAGTAGTTGAAAGAGTTTGTGTCCAGGATGCGAGGGGTCAGTAAATATTTTCGCCACCCTTTTTTTGACTCGTACAGTATACAGGTCCTCAATGGAAGGCAGGTTGGCAGCCATTGTTTTTTTGTTGTAGTTGTAGCCAGTGAGATTTTTGAAGTTGTAACCAGTGCTTTTGCAAAACACATTTTCCATCCGCCATCATCATCATCATCATCATCATTATTAATTAGATTTGTATGGCCCCCGTCTTTGCAGACTTGGGGCGGCTCACAACAATAGTAAAACCGTGTACAATGAACAAATCTAATATTTAAAAAATATCTAAAAACCCATTATTTTAAAACATACAACACAAACATACAATACATAAAACTATATAAGCCTGGGGGAGAAGTCTCAATTCCCCCATGCCTGACGACAGAGATGGGGAGTTTGCGAAAGGCAAGGAGGGTGGGGGCAATCCTAATCTCTGGGGGGAGCTGGTTCCAGTCTAATCCTATACAAGGATGTGTCTTCCCTTCCCTTTTCCTGGAGAGATGTATCCTCATGCGTAGAAAGAGGATACGTGAGGAGCAGGGAATCAGGAGGTGGAGATGGTTTTCCAACTTTTTCCGACTTTTCAAATAAGAATTTGGATTGGAAACAGTATAAACCTGAGACATTTCTGAAGGAGGAGAGGAATGTGAGCATTCTTTACTGAGGGAGACCATTCATGTAGTCCTCAACTTGCAACAATTCATTTAGTGACCATTCAAAATTACAACGGCGTTGGAAAAAATGATGTATGACCCTTTTCACACTTACAATCTTTGTAAGTGTGGTCACATGATCAAAATCCAGATGCTTGGCCATTGGTTCATATTTATGACAATTGCAGGGTCCTTGGGTCAGTATTTATTTATTTGTTTATTTGTTTATTTATTTATTTATTTCTTATTTATTTATTTATTTCCCCTCTGCTTAAGTCTTTGGAGAGGGATGGCATACAAATCTAATAAATAATAATAATAATAATAATAATAATAATAATAATAATAATAATAATTATGAACTTTTCTAGGTAAGAACAGGGTGTTGAAGGGTTTTTTTGGCTCTTCTCAAGAACCATTTCTAACTTAAAGACCCGAGCCCAGAAAAATTTCCCAGGAAATTTGAAAGTGGTACGAAAAGCATCTCAGGCTTTTCTGGGCTGCCAGAGGAGACTTTCGGGGGTGCTTTTGGCAGCTCAGAGCAAACGGAGCATTTCCCTTTCTCTGGGTGCTTGGAGCGGGAATAAACCGCTTCGCTGTGGTGACTCCCTCATGCTGCCTCCCATACACCCGGCGCAAGGTTGCCTTCCGGGGCATCTGGGTGCGGAAAGGCAAAAGGGGGTGCTTTGCCCCGGCCGGATCAACTTGGCTTCAGCCAAACCAAGGAGTCACCACAGTGAAGGAAAGGTGCCGGCTATATTTATTTATTTATTGGATTTGTATGCCGCCCCTCTCCAGAGACTCGAGCGAGCGAGAGGAGAGGGGAGCCCTTCAGCATGGGAAGGAAGCAGGTAGCAGCAGCAGCAGCCAGTGCATGGGAGGTAGTGTATGGGAGACAGCCTTGCACCGGGTGTATTGGAGGTGCGTGCTCCTGCTCGCCGCCTCAGAGTCCCTCTTTTTTTTTTTTAAGCCTTAAAGTTTTGGATTTTTTTGATTCCACTCCCCTTACCTTCTTCCTTCGGCAGCAACTGTCCTCCTCTTCTTCTTCCTCCTTCTCCTCCCACCCAAATTCCAAGCTTTTATTTAGTTCCTAAAGGGGTTTGCACACATTATTTGCTTTTACATTGATTCCTATGGGAAAAAAATGCTTCTACTTACAAACTTTTCTACTTAAGAACCTGGTTACGGATCGAATTAGGTTCGTAAGTAGAGGTACCACTGTATTGGTAATATACATAGATATTATGTACTTTATATACATGAGGTGGGTACGGTTAAGAGGGAACATTAGGACAGGGATGGTAGGCATGCTGGTGCACTTATGTACACCCCTTACTGACCCCTTAGGAATCGGGAAAGGTCAAGAGTGGACAGTCTAAGGGTAAAGTTTTGGGGATTTGGTGATGAAACTACAGTCAGGTAGTGAGTTCCAGGCATTGTGGTTGAAGTTGAAGTAGTCATTGACAGGAAGGACGTTGTAGCAGATGATTTTATGAGCTATGCTCAAGCAAAATCAATGGGGAAGCCAAATTCATGTAACATCTGCATTCTAACGTAACAACTTCAATGATTCACTTAATTCAGTAGTTCTCAACATGGGAGTCAGGACCCCTTTGGTGGGGTCGAACTACTGTTTCACAAGGGTCGCCTAAGGCCATGGGAAGAGACAAATTTCCCATGGTGTTAGGAAGTAAAGGTTCCATTCTGGTACTTTGGAACATATTTTTACAATCCGATCAATCAGGCATTTACAGTAGGGGTGTCCCTCTAACCTTCCTGCCAATCAGCTTCAAACTCTGTTGGGAGATTTGGTGCTAGACTTATGGTTGGGGGTGACCACAACATGAACTGTATTAAGCGGTCGCGGCATTAGAAAGGTTGAGAACCATTGACTGTTACGAGAAAGATCAAATAATTTAGCTTTACTAGCTAAGTGGTCAAAGCAATGGAAACTGCAGTTTAATGTTTCCAAATGTAAAATAATGCACTTGGGGAAAAGGAATCCTCAATCTGAGTATTGTATTGGCAGTTTTGTGTTAGCAAAAACTTCAGAAGAGAAGGATTGAGGGGTAGTGATTTCGGACAGTTTCAAAATGGGTGAACAGTGAGGTCAGGTGGTAGGGAAAGCAAGTAATAATAATAATAATAATAATATTAATAATAATAATAATAATAATTATTATTATTATTTATTAGATTTGTATGGCGCCCGTCTCCGAGGACTCCGAGGACTTGGTAGAATGCTTGGCTGCATAGCTAGAGGTATAACAAGCAGGAAGAGGGAGATTGTGATCCCACTGTATAGAGTGGCTGGTGAGACCCCATTTGGAATATTGTGTTCAGTTCTGGAGACCTCACCTACAAAAAGATATGGATAAAATTGAACGGGTTTAAACACGGGCTACAAGAATGGTGGAAGGTCTTAAGCATAAAACCTATCAGGAAAGACTTAATGAACTCAATCTGTATAGTCTGGAGGACAGAAGGGAAAAGGGAGGATGCAATCGAAACTTTTAAATATGGTAAAGGGTTAAATAAGGTTCAGGAGGGAAGTGTTTTTAATCTGAGGCTAGTTGGGGGAAAGATCAGAAGAACCATGAGAAAATATTTCTTTTACTGAAAGACTAGTAGATACTTCCAGAAGATGAGGTTGGTAAATCCACAGTAGTAGTAGTAGTAGTAGTAGTAGTAGTAGTAGTAGTAGTAGTAGTAATAATAATAATAATAATAATAATAATAATAATAATAATAATAATAATTTATTAGATTTGTATGCCGCCCCTTTCCGAAGACTCGGGGCGGCTCACAACAACGATAAAAACAATATTATACTGGCACAAATCTAATATTTAAAAAAACCCTAAAAACCCTATCATAATTAAAAACCAAACAGCCACTGAATTGAAACCTGCCTGGGATAAACATAGATCCATCCCAAGATAAAATATAGGAAATAGTATAAGGGCAGACTAGATGGACCAGGAGGTCTTTTCCTGCCATCAGTCTTCTTTGTTTCTATGTTTCTATCACAAGGTGGGACAAAACTCACTTAACAAATGTTTCACTTAGCAATAGAAATGTTGGGCTCAGTTGTGGACATAAGTGAGGACTGTCTGTATTTTATATTGGCTGCCCAACTCCGGAGGACTCTTGAGTGGTGAACATAACAATACCAAAAACTATAAAACCCATAGACAGCTCGGACTAAAAGGCTCTAATAGCAAAACCGACAAAGCGAAATGAGCCATTAAATACATAACAAACATCAACTCAGGCCTGGGACCAAAGCCAGATTTTACTACATTATTTGAACAAATCAGAGCAGCTGAAATAAAGTCTTAACTGTTCTGTTGTGGAGAAGATTAACAAGCAAAAACATTTGTATTGGGGGTCATGTGAACTAAACAAAGCTGGAAAAGCATTGCTTGTAAGACCAAGGGAAAGAGAAGGGAAAGGGCAGGTTGGCGACTCCTGAGAAATCCCTGTAATGAGATCTGGATTATTTTATTTTATTAATTTTTATTTTCATTTTAAATACATTTTTTATTTATTAATTCATTCATTTATTCCAAGAATACAGTGATACCTCGTCTTACGAACGCCTCTTCATACAAACATTTTGTGGTATGAACCCGGGGTTTAAGATTTGTTTACCTCGTCTTAAGAACCGTTTTCATCTTACGAACCCGAGCCCATGTCCATGACCTCTCTTACTGCGTGTGCGCTCTCTTACTGCCCCGCCGCGAGGATTTCCCATTGTTTGCTGCCCCTGCCGGGATTCCCTGCCTCCGGACTGCCAACAACGACTGTTGCCGGTCGAAGCGGCGGAAGGAGAAGCGGAAGCGAGGAGGAGAGACACGTGCCCTCCTCCTCCTCCTATTGATCCCGCGCCCGACAGAACAAACAAGAGGCAAAAAAAGGTGAAAAGGCTTCTTGATGGGCGGGAGGGATTTATTTATTTTAAATACATTTTTTATTTATTAATTCATTCATTTATTCCAAGCATACAGTGATACCTCGTCTTACGTCCATGAGCTCTCTTACTGCGTGTGCGCTCTCTTACTGCCCCGCCGCGAGTATTTCCCATTGTTTGCTTCCCCTGCCTGGATTCCTTGCCTCCGGACTGCCAACGACGACTGTTGCCGTCGAAGCGGCGGAAGGAGAAGAGGAAGCAAGGAGGAGAGACGCGTACCCTCCTTCTCCTCCTATTGATCCTGTGTGCGACAGAACAAACAAGAGGCAAAAAAAAGTGAAAAGGCTTCTTGATCGGCAGGAGGGAACGCAGCTACGGGGGATGAAGGCGCAGGGAGAAGAAGGAAGAGGAGACAGCAGAATGAACGCCGGCAGCCAGGACCATGGCGCTGTCCCCCAGACCCAATTCTGCAGTGTGACTTCCCCTTCCTAACTGCATCTCTTTTTCTCCCTCTTCCATTGGCTTCGGAGGCACACTCCTCCTCCTCTGCCTGGTTCTCCCCACCCTGCCTCACGGGGCGTCCTTCTAGTGCCTCATGCAGGCCAGGAACACTCCAAGCTCTGATCCCGCACCGAGTGCAGCTGCTGGTAGGGTTTCCCTCAGCCTGGCTTCCACACAGGCCGGGTGGGAGGGACTGCACAGCTGTTTGGGGAAGAAGCCATTAAAGTGCCTCCGAAGCCAAGGGAGGGGGAAGAGATCCACCCAGGCAGTTAGGAAGGGGAATTGGATCTGGGGGAGAGCATTGTGATCCCGACTACCAGCTTTTTAAAGGCACTTTAAAGACTTTTAGGAAGGGAGAAGTAAAAGGGGGTGGGATGAAACTGACAGCCAGGACCACAACAGGGCTGGGATCAAAAGGAAGTCTGCTGGGGCGACGTCAGGACTATAGGGGTGGGGGGGCAGCGTTGGCACCTGGTGTTTGGCCAGGAACTTGTGGATTTATAGCACGTTGTGGCGAGGCACGTTTTTCATCCATAGGAGAGATCCCATTAGCCGTGACAAAGACCTTGCAAGAGGTCCACGAAGACGCCTTCCAGGGTGCTATCCGGTCATGGCAGAGTTGCTGGAAAAAATGTGTAGAGGCCCAAGGACAGTACTTTGAAGAATATTAAGTGTGCAAATCTGTTCAATAAATTACTTTCAAAAAAATAATTGCATTACTTTTGGAACGCACCCTGTATATCCAAACTTATATAAGATTACAATAAAAGTATAAACATATATACATGAGATGACTATGAGTACCTGGGAACATTAGGACAGGGCCAGTAGGTGTGTTGGTGCTCTTATGCATGCCCTTAAAGTCCTCTTAGGAATGGGGTGAGGTTAATAGTAGATAGTCAAAGATTAAAGTTTTGGGGGTTTGGGGAAGAAACCACAGAATCAGGTAGTGCATTCCAGGGATTAATCACTCTGTTCCTGAAGTTGTATTTTCTGCAATCGAGTTTGGCGTGGTTTACCTTACATTTGTACCTATTGTGTGCTTGTGTATTGTTGCGGTTGAAGCTGAAGTATTCGTTGAGGGTAGGACATTGTAGCATATAATTTTGTGTGTTACCTTTAGGTCAGTTCGAAGGCGGCGTAGTTCCAAATTTTCTAGGCCCAACATTTTTAATTTTGGTGGCTTAAGGTTGTAAATAGAAGAGTGGAGGACTCTAATCGTGAAATATCTCTGGACATTCTCAATTGTATTAATGTTGGTCTAGCAAATGTTTTGTATGATCTACTTCAGTGTTTCCCAACCTTGGCAACTTGAAGATATTTGGACTTCAACTCCCAGAATTCCCCAGCCAGCATGCGCTGGCTGTGGAATTCTGGGAGTTGAAGTCCAAATATCTTCAAGTTGCCAAGGTTGGGAAACACTGCTCTAATTAAGTTAATAAGTTAAGCAAATCTGGTTTCCCCACTGGCTTTGCTTATCATAAGTTGTAGGAGGCTCACAGGATTCAACCAAGGTCTGCAACCACCCTAAATACATGCTAGTGGTCAAGCGTCCAAATTACAGAACTTGCTACAATAGTTATAAGTGTGAAAGATCATCATGAACCATTTTTTTCAGTACTGCTGTAACTTCAAAGAGTCACTGAACAAATGGTTGAAAGGGTTCCCTTTACCTTCTCTGTGGCGGCCCCGGCCCTCTGGAACCAACTCCCCCCAGAGATTAGAATTGCCCCCACCCTCCTTGCCTTTCTTAAGCTTCTTAAAACCCACCTCTGCCGCCAGGCATGGGGGAACTGAGATATTCTTTCTCCCTAGGCCTTTACAATTTTATGCAGGGTATGTTTGTATGTATGTTTGGTTTTATAATAAGGGTTTTTTAGTTGTTTTAGTATTGGATTGTTACATGCTGTTTTTATTATTGTTGTTAGCTGCCCCGAGTCTGCGGAGAGGGGCGGCATACAAATCCAATCAATCAATCAATCAATAAATAAATATTTGATGCCATTGAAGAGGGATCTGGTTTTCATATGCAGAACCCTAAAATAGGCAATGCACGGAGAAGCACTTGAAATGAAAATAGAATTTTAAGGATGGTTTTACATGAAGATTTAAAGATTCTGCCAGGCAGCGATAATGAAAGACAATGCCCTGCCTTAAATTCTATTTTAATTTTGCACAGAAGAGACGCATAATCCCATTTCCCAGTTAGTGTCACTTCTGTGTAATGATTACTCCTAAATAGCTAAATCCTTCTAGATTAACACGAAGGCCTGCAATTTCTCAAATCTATTTCTGAGATTCTTTACTGAAGTTAATTAATATGCAGATAATCTAGACCAGTGTTTCTCAACCTTGATCACGTTAAGATGTGTGGATTGGAGAATTCTGGGAGTTGAAGTCCCACATCTTAAAGTAGCCAAGGTTGAAAAACAGCAACTTAGATTGTCATATTAACTGACCATCCACAACCTCTGGGCTAATATGCTCAGTTCTTTTGTGCTTAAATGTTCTGACACACTTCTTGATTTAAAAAACAAGTATAAAATGTGTTTAGAAATGCATATTTTTTTTAGGGGAAATGTGTTAGAATTGTGTACCTAAATATAAGAAGCAGAAAGCAAAATATACTGCTCAAAAAAATAAAGGGAACGCTCAAAGAACCCATCCTAGATCTGAATGAATGAAATATTCTCATTGAATACTTTGTTCTGTTGAATGCGCACAGCAGCATGTGAAATTGATTGTCAATCAGTGTTGCTTCCTAAGTGGACAGTTTGATTTCTCAGAAGTGTTATCTACTTGGAGTTTATATTGTGTTGTCTAAGTGTTCCCTTTATTTTTTTGAGCAGTGTATATTTTATAAATGCATGTTAAGGCATTACCATTATTAAGATAGGCTTTCATATTACGGTATTTTGTAAACAAGGATTAGGGCAATTTTGAGGGAGAAGGTTAGTTAGAATAAGGTTACTTAGAATTCCAAGGGCGGATTGTGGGTGGTCTCACAAAATGACAGCCGCGATCAGCCTGAGAGCCACTGAATAGAACAGAACAGAACATTCATTGCAAGATAAATGAGGTTGTTCCCCATCCCCTAAGCCTTTTTCTCTGGACCAGAGGCTAAAATTTATCTGCAGCCATCTAAGCAGGACACAGTCAGAGGCAATTAGGAATAAGGTAGTCCTTGACTTACAACGCTTAGTGACCAAAGTTACAGTGGCACTGAAAAAAGTGACTTGTGACCGTTTTTCACACTTAACAATTATTACAGCATCTCCCTGGTCACATGATCAAAATCTGGATGGCAACTGACTCATATTTGTGATGGTTGCAATCCTGGAGGGTCGTTTGATCCCCTTTTGCAGCCTTCTGACAAGCAAAAGCCAGATTCAGTTCCTAACTTACAAACTGCAGTGATTTGTTTAACAACTGTGGCAAGAAAGGTTGTAAAATGGGATAAAACTGTTGTGTGTGTTCCCTGTCAGCCTTTGGTATTGTCAGGTTCAGAAGACGAAAATGATGTAGAAGCTGTTAATTACCCTGATTTAAGAGATGTGGAAGAAGCCAGTGAGGAGGAAAGTGAAACAGAACAGCTGTCTGGTGAAAGCATGCAGAGTCACGTTTCTTCTGATAACGGGAGTAGAGATGGGAGTCCTTGGTTAAGTGCAAAGTTCAGAAGGTTACAGAAAAGAAGGGACAAAATTGGGGGGAAGAAGTTTTAATATGCTATTCAGAGTGTGTAAATTAATTAATTAATTACATTACTTGTAATGCATGGGATAGAAAATGCATGGGATAGAAAAGATAGATAGAGAAAAATTCTTTTCTCTATCACACAATACGAGGACGAGGGGCACTCCCTAAAGCTCACAGGTAAGAAAGTGAGGACAAATAAACGGAAATATTTCTTCACCTAGAGGGTCATTGGTTTATGGGATTCATTTCCAGAAGAGGTCGTGACAGCTGTCAGCCTTGATAGCTTCAAGGCAGGATTAGACAGATTCGTGGATGCCAAGTGTATCGATGGTTATTGAAACAGATGTCCATGTGCCGCCTCTATGTTGGTTGAGGCAGGCAGGATTCCCTTGAGTACCATTTGTTGGGAGTCAGGGGAAAGGGAGGGTATTGCCTTCTCTTTCTGCTCAAGATCCCCATGGACAATTGGGGGGCCACTGTGTGACACAGGATGCTGGACTCAATGGGCTTTGGCCTGATTCAGCAGGGCTCTTCTTATGTTCTTATGTTCACTTCCGGAATTTAACGGAAGAGATAGATGCTTTTCTTCAAAGTGCAAGAAAACAAAAATGGTGGCGTATGTCATCTCTCCAGAGAAGTTTTATATTGCATGATAAACTGCTTTTTAATAGCGTGAACCTGACTCAGAGATAAGACGATGTTTTGAAGTAGACAGCCTGTTCTTTTAGAAAGAATTTTAACTCCGTAGTGTGTGGAATGCAATTTTGCATGCCGTAGCAGTAATGGCAAAATCCAATGTGGAAGGAAAAATTAAAAAAAAGTTGTTTTGAAAATTACAAGCTGTAAAGCTCATATGATTGGAGCAGCCATGCAGATCCCAGTCCAGATCCAGAACAAAAACTAAGTTGGCTACTGTGTTGCTTAGTGACAGAAATTTTGGATTTGGTCGAAAGGTGAGGACTACCTGTAATAAATTTGATTTCTGTTAGAGCACCACTGAATAGTAAAGAATCCTTGAGGACTATATGGATGTTAAGTAAAATTAACTTATTATTTCATTCAGTTTTTCCTCCTTGGAGGGAAGTGGATACAGTTGATTGGTACACTGAACACGTTGGAACCCATAAACACATCTGGCCAATTTCAGGTTTATGACTTAGCATTATATAAACCCAGCCAACTACAGCTTGCTCAGGAAACTGTGATTAAAGAAATTATACATTGGCTCTTGAAGCCAAGCGTGTTGTTCTGCTATTTGTCAAAATTGGGCCATGGCCATATCACAATAGACCATGGATCAAATAAGTCCATTGCCTCCAAGTTTGGTGGTTGTATCTGTCAGAAATTTTGCTGGTTTTGCTGGACTGTATATTAAATTGTGTTTTTAAAGATATTTTAGCAGCCACAGAAATTACTGTGCTTAAGACAGAAAGGGTGCACATTTTACCTAACAATGTTAGTTATTTATCTTGTCAAAATAAATACCTACTGCTGGGGTTTTTTACACAACATAATCGATTATAGTAGTGAGCCAGCTAAGGAAGGTACAATTTTAGAGATTATGCTTTTTTTATATATAGCTGGGTATTATTTTTCTTTTATATAAGATGCCAAAATAACCACCTGATTCATGCATTTGCAGAATTTATGCATGAAGTAGCTAGCTCCTTAGAAATATTAGTTATGTTCTCATTCAAACTCAACTGCTTATTCATTAATCTGGATTATATTCTTTACATATTTATTTTGTTTTGTACTTTCTCTAATTGAATTTTATTGGATTTTCTCTTATTGTTGGGAGCTGCCCAGAATCACTATCAGCTAGCATGCAAGTTTAATAACTTATTACTAAATTATGATGATAATGCTCTTTTTAGGTTTAAACATTTTTTTTAAATAATAGTTTTAGAAATGTCAAGTTTAAGATACCTTGGCTTTAAAAGATGACACCCACAATGTTTAGTCATGCATGGTGGAAACTTATGAATATAACATCAGGTGTCTAGTAAAGACATAGTGATGTTATACACACCAGGATATCATTGTGCAAATTATATGATATCTGTAATTTGTATAATTTGACATCAGATATCCATGAAATATTCTCCAGGATGTCCATGACTGCAAATGCTGAACCACCCTTTATCCTTTGTGGGTAGACTGTATATTAGCTACATAGTTTAAATTAAATCATAGTTTGTCTAACCATCATTTATTGAATAAAATATAATTGGCTGGATTGGGGAGGGGGGAAGACCTTAAAGATAGAAAGTAAAATGTGCAAAGCTTAGGTCTGAATGACTGGATAGGACTCTTTCTTTTTTCTCTAAAATGTTGGGTGATGGGATCAAAAGTAGCAGAGAAATTGGGAAAGAAGCAGCTAAATGTGCATAGTTTGTCCCAATGGTCTGTTCAGTATTTTATAGCAAAATTTCTCAACCTCAGGCATGGCTGGCCTGGGAATTCTGGGATTTGGAGTCCACCCCTCTTGTGTCCCTGCGTCTTTGGGCTCTTCCTCTCAAGAGATGATCATTTTCCTTGCTGCATTTTCCTGCCACCACCAAACCTGCCCCTTCATGCTGTCAAGTCAGGGTGGGAAACACATACCGTCTTTTTCGGAGTAAAAGATGCACATTTTTCCTCCCTAAAATAGGCTGAAAATTCACGTGTGTCTTATACTCTGAATGTAGCTTTTTTGAAGCTTTTTTCCCAGCCCTAACTAGGTGCTAACAATCTTCCCAGCTCTTACCTTGCAGGTTCTTTCATTGTTACTCTTTGCTAGGAATGTTTTCCAAGTCCTAAGTCTTTGCAGGTTTTTTTTCATTGCAATAACTTGCTCCAAATGTTTCTTTCCAGCCCTAACAAAGTGCTAACAATGTTCCCAGCTCTTACCGGCTTGCAAGCTCTTTCATTGTTACTCTTTGTCAAGAATGTTTTCCAAACCCTGTCTTTGTAGTTTTTTAAAATTGCTCTACTTCTTCCAAATACAGTAGTACCTCGTGATACGAACCCCTGGTCATATGAACTTTTCGAGATACGAACCCGGGGTTCAGAATTTTTTTGCCTCTTCTTACAAACTTTTTTCACCTTACGAACCCGCCGCCGTGAACGCCAAACCCAGAAGTTCGGCAAAAGTTCGGTTTCGGCATTCGGGTTCAGGAGAACGTCAAGAAGCGCCGCCGCCTGGCTGTCACCTTCGCAGAAGAGCCATGGAGCTGTCGGACAGTCGGGAGGCTCAAACGGAAGTGGGGACTCCCAATAGGGAATTCCAGGAGTGGAGCTTTGATGTCACGGAGACGTCCTTCCTGGCCGGCCGAAATGTGGACCCCAGGGAGAACGGCGAGAAGCGCCTGGCTGTTTCAGAAGGTGATAGCTGGGCGGCAGTGCCCAGTGGAGCGCCGTTTTTTAGATTTTTTGGGGGGGGGCTTGCACGCATGAATCGGTTTTCCATTGTTTCCTATGGGAAACATTGTTTCATCTTACGAACATTTCACCTTACGAACCTCCTCCCGGAACCAATTAAGTTCGTAAGACAAGGTATCACTGTATTTCTTTTCAGCCCTAATCAGGTGCTAACAATGTTCCCAGATCTTACTGGCTTGCAAGCTCTTTCATTGTTACTATTTGCGAAGAATGTTTTCTAAGCCCTAAGTCTTTGCAGGTTTTTTTCCATTGCTCTTAACTTGCTCCAAATGTTTCTTTCCAGCCCTAACCAAGTGCTAATGATGTTCCCAGCTCTTGCTGGCTTGTAAGCTCTTTCATTGTTACTCTCTCCGAACAAGGTTTTTTTAAAGCCCTAACCAGGGGATAAAATAATGTGCTTAAGCTGACGAGACTAAGGATGCTAGCCAGGTGAATATCTGGTAAGCAGATTCTTTTCCCTATTTTCCTCCCTCCAAACTAAGATGCGTCTTATACTCCTGTGCGTCTTGTACTCCCAAAAATATGGTAGTTTGCTAGGAAAGCACCATTACTGACCTGATCATTAGTTGTTTGCATCAGGGAGCAGACATTTTGTCATGAGAGTTGGAACAGCTGTTCATGGCTGCTTTGTGGCAACATGGCTAGTTTTCCATCTTGTGCCCCAAATGGGAGGTCCCAGGCTGGACAACACCCCTTCCTGGAGGATGGTGCAACAGAAGCATTGAAAAACTAGCTTTAAGGGTACCTGAAAGAGACCTAAGTTCCACCCCCACCCCAAATGCCCCAAAGAGAAAGATTTTTAAAAACCCGCAACTCCTAATTGAGCAAACATGTTCAAATTAAATATTTGTATAAGCACACATGAAAATTGGATAATGCTGTGGAGAGAATAAACAAGAGGAGGGGAGCAAGCGCCAACCTGGTTCTGGCAGGGAAGAAATCACAAAACATTAATTAGTGCTAAGAGTATATTTTGAGCCATTTTGGTATTCAATTAGCTGTAATTAAATACTCACCAATTTTTTTAAAAAAAAATTGGGTCGCGGATCATGTAACTAGAATGAGACGTCCACTAATTGTAACAAGGATAGGATGTCTTTGAGGGGTTTGAACGTTATCACCATGCTGATCCATTTCTATTCCACTTCGAGTCGCTCCGAGTCTTCGGAGAGGGGCGGCATACAAGTCTAATAAATAATAATAATAATAATAATAATAATAATAATAATAATAATAATAAAAAAAAATTATTATTATTATTATTATTATTATTATTATTATTATTATTATGTCAATACAACACAGCAAACGAGATCATTATGCTGGATTTCGTATTTCATCACCAGTCGGGTGATGCGTGATGTAGCGGCGAATTATGTTTGACGATCCCAGTAAAGCCTTTTGCAACTGACAGATGGAGATTTTGTCAATTCCGATGGTTTTCAAATGTCCACTGTGATCCTTTGGCACTGCGCCCAGAATGCCAAGTACCACTGGGACCACTTTCACTGGCTTATGCCAGAGTCGTTGCAGCTCGATTTTTAGATCTTTGTATTTCACTAATTTCTCTAGCTGCTTCTCCTCAATTCTGCTGTCCCCTGGGATTGTGATGTTGATGATCCATACTTTCTTTTTGTCCACAATCAGGATGTCTGGTGTATTATGCTTCAGAATTCGGTCAGTCGGAAGTCGGAAGTCCCATAGTAGTTTTGCTTGCTCATTTTCGACCACTTTTTCGGGCTTATGATCCCACCAGTTCTTTGCCACTGGTAAATGGTAGTTCCGGCACAAGTTCCAGTGGATCATCTGTGCCACAGCATCATGTCTATGCTTGTAGTCAGTCTGTGCAATTTTTTTGCAGCAGCTGAGTATGTGATCGATTGTTTCATCTGTTTCTTTACAGAGGCTGCACTTTGGATCATATGTTGATTTTTCAATTCTGGCTTTGACAGCATTTGTTCTAATGGCCTGTTCTTGTGCCGCCGGTATTAGTCCTTCTGTCTCCTTTTTGAGTGTTCCACTTGTAAGCCATGACCAGGTCTTTTCTTTATCCACTTTGCCTTCAATCTTCTTCAAGAACTGGCCATGCAATGCTTTGTTCCTCCAACTGTCCATACAACATTGAGTTACAGTTTTTCTGTACTGGTCCTTAGTTTGCTTCAAACTTCAAACTAATATTATTATTATTATTATTATTATTATTATTATTATTATTATTATTATTATTATTATTATTATGTGCCAAATGGTCTGAAACTAACGCTGTTTAGTTTAGTTTAGTTTATTGTCATTGTACAACAAAATTAAATGCCGTCTTCAATGTACACTGTACTGTCTGTTTATTTCCTGCCTTTTTAAAAAAATAAATAACTCAAGGTGGTGAACAAATCTAATACTCCTTCCTCCTCCTTTACTAAACCTGCACTTCTATTTCTACTAGTTTTTCTCATCATTCCTATCATCCTTTTCCTCCCACTTAGTATGACTGTAACTTGTTGCTTGTATGCTAAGATTTTTATTAATATTGATTGTTTCTTCGTTGCTTATTTGACCCCTATGACAATCATTAAGTGTTGTACCACATGATTTTCTTTTATGGACACTGAGAGCATATGCCCCAAGACAAATTCCTTGTGTGTCCAATCACACTTGGCCAATAAAATTCTATTCTATTCTATTCTCCTATTTTCCCCACCACCCTTTGAGTTGGGCTGGCTGAGAGAGAGAGTGAAAGTGAGAGTGAGAGTGAAATAAGTAAGTAAGTAAGTAAGTAAGTAAGTAAGTAAATAAATAAATAAATAAATAAATAAATAAATAAATAAATAAGTCAAGTATCCCCAAACTCCCCGAAATAAGCATCCCCAAACAAAATAGGTTGATTTCAATTTGTGGAGCTCTTCCAACCTGAACAGCTTTGTTTCTAAGTGGGGTGGGGTGCGTGAATGTGTCTTTTGAGATTGAACTGGTTTTAGCTTTGGAAATGTTTGCAGCCCTTGCAAAGCACTTTTTTTCTCTAAGTACTCATTATCTTGTCATATATCGCATCCGCCTTGGGGAAAGAGAATGGGACTTCTGGCCCTGCGGGTTGGTCTGGATGTTTCTCATCCTTGTGTCCATTCATGCGTGTTCCAGGGCGACTCTCCGTCTTGCTAATTACTCCTAAGTCCTTTCCTCCCTGTTGTCCAAAACAGCGACTACAGTTAAGGGCAAGCTCTGTAAAGTAGAAGTACAGCGATGAATAGGAAGCCTGCGTGCTTAACAAGCCTTCTTCTGTAACAGCTCAGCCACCTTCCACGGGGAGACGGTGATCTTGGCCAAGTTCCAAAGAGAGGAAGACACGACTTCATGATCCATTGGACTCAGTCACGTGCCTCTGCGTGTGCTTTATGCGGAGGAAGTACTTGTATGTTGCATATGTCCTCTGCATTGCCGTTCTTTGCAGGTGGTCCTCAACTTATAACCATCCATTTAGTGACTGTTCGAAGTTACATTGGCAGTGAAAAAAATGAGTCAGGACCATTTTTCAGATTTATTCCAGCATCCCCATGGTATTTAACAGAGAGAAATGCAAGATCCTACATCTGGGCAAAATAATGAAAACATCACATACAGAATGGGAGGAATATGTTCGAGCAGCAGCGCAGGTGAGAAGGACCTGGGTGTATTGGTAGATCTCAGATTAAACATGAGTTGACAGTGTGAAGCAGCTGCAAAAAAGGCAAACACAATCCTGGGATGCATCAAGGGGAGCATAGAATCTCGCTCACGTGAAGTAATTATTCCTCTCTACTTTTGTACGACCACACTTGGAATACTGTGTTCAGTTCTGGGGGGGCCCAATTTAAAAAGGACATTGATAAACTAGAGCAAGTTCAAAGGAGAGTTACAAGGATGGTGAGTGGTCTGGAAACCATGTCCTATGAGGAACAGTTAAAGGATCTTAGGGATGTTTAGTCTCCAAAGGAGAAACTGAGAGGAGACTTGATAGCTGTCTACAAATATCTGAAGGGCTGTCACAGAGCAGAGGAATCAGCATTGTTCTCATTAGCACATGGAAGGACTAGAAACAATGGAATGAAACTGCAAGGAAGTAGATTTAGATGAGATATCAGAAAAAAAAAATTCTGATGGTAAGGGTGATAAACCAGTGGAACAGTTTGCCACAGGAGATGGTGGGCTTGCCTTCACTGGAGGTCTTCAAACAGAGACCGGACAATCATCTTTCTGGGATGCTTTAGTGAATCCTGCATTGAGCAGGGGGTTGGACCCGATGACCCTGGAGGTCCCTTCCAACTCTAAGATTCTATGGTCACATTTATAACAGTTGCAGTGTTCCAGGGTCATGTGGCTAGTTTAATGAAAGGAAGGACAAGGGCAAACATGATAGCAGTGTTCCACTATCTCAGGGGTTGCCACAAAGAAGGAGGAGTCAACCTATTCTCCAAAACACCTGAGGGTAGAACAAGAAGGTGGAAGGTGAACAAGGAGAGAAGCAACTTAGAACTAAGGAGAAATTTCCTGACAGTCAGAACAGTTAATCAGTGGAACAGCTTGCCTCCAGAAGTTGTGAATGCTCTAACACTGTCCAGGATGCAAGGGGGTCACTAAATATTTTCACCGCCCTCTTTTTGACTCATGCAGTATACAGGTCCTCAATGGAAGGCAGGTTGGCAGCAGTTGTTTTTTGTGCAGTTCTGATTAGAGAGGGCTGTAAAGCACCATGAAGTGGTATATAAGTCTAAATGCTATTGCTATTTTAGGTATGAAAGATTTTGAGATTCTCAAAGGCGGATGTTAGCTCTTAGCGTGAATGGGGGGGCAAGGGGGGGCGTTTGCCTCCATCCAGCTATTGCAAACCGCAGCGGTGAGTTCAGCTCTCTAATGCAGTGTTTCCCAAACTTGGCAACTTGAAGATATCTGGACTTCAACTCCCAGAATTCCCCAGCCAGCATTCGCTGGCTGGGGAATTCTAGGAGTTGAAGTCCAAATACCTTCAAGTTGCCAAGGTTAGGAAACACTGCTCTAATGAACCCACAAAGCTGGACTGCAAGTTTTGTCAGGAGATTCTGCCAAAGCTCAGCTACTCTTTTGCAGGTCTCCTTGGGGCGGACAATTAGATTCTGTGGGGCTGGACTCAGAGCATCTTCGAGCAGGCAAGTCCACTAATCAGTACAGTTGACATCCTGACCATCCAGGATTCTTCTTATCTGCAGTTGTTTGATTCTTACTTTCTACATTAATATTGTTTTTTATTATTGTTGTGAGCCGCCCCGAGATGGGGCGGCATACAAATATAATAATAATTAATAATAATAATAATAATAATAATAATAATAATAATAATTATTATTATTATTATTATTATTATTATTATTATTATTATTATTGCACATGTTACAAACCAGATAAAATCTTTATCGCAGCATCTTAATGCAAAGCTAAAGATGATTCCTTTGGTTCACAACTTAGCTATAAACAGAGGTGGGCTGCTAAGGTGGAAGGGTGACGTGGACTCGACTGCCTGTGGCGTCCCTGCGTGGCTGGGTGCAATTTCGCTCCCTGCCCATATGCCGTAGCAGAATTGCACTGGACTCCGCTGGCACTCAGAGCCCCGGGGACAAGCACACATTACTGTTCCACCTTAGCAGCCCACCTCTGGCTATAACCATCAGGAAACATTTTAACCATTCAAAGAAGACACATCCTGGACAGCTACCAACTCCTTGAATTTGAATGTGAGTGTCTTAGTTAGAATTAGGATGCAGGGAGAGAAACAGATGTGTAATGTTTTGGCTTAAAAAGGATCTCTTTGTCTAGAAGTATTTCTGAGATTTGGTGCTACTGGAGAGCTGGATTCTCGAAAGTGCTGTTTGCTTGCAAAACTCGTAGACTTGGGCCTGGCAGCCATTTTCAATTTGTGATCATGTTTCTGGCAAGCCAAATGTGGATTTATTTGTGCTTGTCCTAAGCAGCTTGCTGGGTGGGGGGAATCATAATTATTTGGGAATGCTTTGAAAAAGAAAACATACAGAAACTGCTTAAAACGTAGTTGGGTTATATATATGTATATATTATATACATTGCTCAAAAAATAAAGAACACAATATAACTCCAAGTAAATCAAACTTCTGTGAAACCAAACTGTCCACTTAGGAAGCAACACTGATTGACAATCAATTTCACCGGCTGTTGTGCACGTTCAACTTTGTACAGAACAAAGTATTCAGTGAGAATATTTCCTTCATTCAGATCTAGGATGTGTACTTTGAGTGTTCCCTTAATTTTTTTGAGCAGTACTGTATATATTATATATTATATATTATATATATCCTTAAGATGCTTTGATTTCTCTTTCTTATCCCAGGATCTTTAGGTAAAATAATAGAGGACTGAATTAAAGGGAGAACTTTGCTGTGCAAAGAGCCTAGCTGGAGGTTTCATTTGGCAAGTATTAGCTCTTCATAGGGTCTCTCTGGAGCTAGGCACCTCTTCAGAGACACCCCAGTGTGTGAAAAGTAAATTATCACATCCTTGTCCTTTGATAAGAGGTTGGTTCATTTGCCGTTGTGATGTGTTGACAATGATTATGTTTTCAAATACACATTGTACATTTCATCCCAAGCTGGAAATATGTCCCCTGAGCGTGCACCAAATTTCTCTGTGTACAATAGCAACTTTTATTTGTTGTCCTCTGTGTTGCAAGAATGCCTCGAATTTTTATCGCCTTATAAGTCTGTTTTTCTTCCATTTCACACACAGAAATGTGTTGTGCTTCAGTTGTAACATCTGGGTGAAACTGCCAAAATTCAAACAATTCAAACACTGCGGGAATGATGCCTAAAATCGCCCTTTTGACTTTGCTGCCAATGGAATAGCGAAATAGCCAGTGACTTTCCCCAAAGCTGAAACCTTTAGATCTGAAGTTCAAAATCTAGATCTTGAGATTTCTTCTGAAAGGCTGCTTTTGATTTGTGTCCTTTAAGGCAGTGTTTCCCAACCTTGGCAACTTGAAGATATTTGGATTTCAACTCCCAGAATTCCCCAGCCAGCAGTTGGTTTTGTACTTTATACTGTTGTAAGCCGCCCCGAGTCCTTCGGGATTGGGCAGCACAGAAGTCAAAATAGTAATTAATAAATAAATACTCCCTATGGACACTCCTGATGGAAATAGATGAGAAATTTGCCTCCCTCGTTCACAGGACTCTTGAGAAACGGGGTGGGTTGGGAACAAAACCCCAAGAATATAAGAAAAGCGGGGAGGAGGAGGACCCAACTGAAGCTTTGGACCAGCCCATGTAAATAGCTTTTGGGTCAAACTGTCTTCATGGAGTTGGTTTGTCCCTGTACATATTTTGTGTGCGTGTGTGTGGTAATATCCTTTAAAAAAGCAATTTGATCTTTTTGGAAGAAAAGAATGGCTCCAGAAATCGAATGTTTAATTCCTTCCAGCTTAGTTGGGCAGCTGTTCCATGTCATTCTGCTCCTCTTTCCTCGAGTCCTGCTGTTTTGTCAGAACAAACCTGAGTTGGATTTATATTTAACAGGGAGACAGCGGACGAGTCTTTGAATCCTTTTCCCAGTCTCCCCATCTCGCCTCCACCAATTCCTGGAACTCAGAGACGGTCCTCTAGGGGGGAGGGGGTTGTCCCCCTCCTCCATTCCTGCAGTGACACTCTCTCAATCCTCCTGCCCTCGAAACAGGCCTGGGCACCATGGGGAGAAGCTGCCCTTTGCCCCCTGCAGCTGTCTGCCAGAAGGAGCCTGGACAATGGGGGGGAGGGGCCCTGAGAAGCTGCTTCACACTGGTCAGCTTCGATCTCCCGCTAAGAGTCAGGGAAACCCACCAGGGTGGGGAGGCATCAAACCTTTCCCGCCCCAGCAAGAACCTCGCAATTCAGAGTCGGCGCCTGAAGATTTATGTAATACTGTAATTGCTTTTTATGGTTTCTGGGGTTTTTTCTAAATTTTTAATTAGTTAATGGGAATAAGATATTGTGTATTGTATATTTTATATGTTGTGAGCCGCCCCAAGTCCTCGGAGAGGGGAGGCATAGAAATCCAATCAATCAATCAATCAGTTAATAAATAAACAAACAAACAAACAAATATATAAATAAATAAATAAATAAATTTGGGGAATGAGTTCACTCAAATCTGATGCAAAAGGGTTTGATTTGAGTACCTTTTAAAATTATTATTGTTATTGTTGTTTGTTGTTTTGTTATTGTTGTTTTGTTGTTGTTAATTATTATTATTATTAATAATAATAATTATTATTATTTATTTATTTATTTATTTATTATTGAAATTGATAGCTGTCTCGGTTTATGTATGGTTTGTTTGGGTTGTATGATTGTTTTTTAATAAGGATTTTAAAACTGTTTTAATATTGAATTTGTATATGATGTGTTGCCTGTTGTGAGCCTCTCCGAGTCCTCGGAAGGGGGTGGTATACAAATCTAATAAATTACTAATAAATCTAATAAATCTCCCCGCCTTTTCCAGCCCTGTTTCCTCCCAGGAGATTCCTAGAGAGGCCCCACGGAGGCTTCTCCTGGCCTTTTCGGGCCCTGTTTCCTCCCAGGACATTCCTAAAGAGGCCCCATGGAGGCTTCTCCCCGCTTTTTTCGGCCCTGTTTCCTCCCAGGAGATTCCTAGAGAGGCCTCACAGAGGCTTCTCCCTGCCTTTTCTGGCCCTGTTTCTTCCCAGGACATTCCTAGAGAGGCCCCACGGAGGCTTCTCCTGGCCTTTTCCGGCCCTGTTTCCTCCCAGGACATTCCTAGAGAGGCCCCACGGAGGTTTCTCCCCACCTTTTCCATTTACAGTTTTGGAGGCTCGGGTTTGTAAGTGGAAAATGGTTCCTGAGAAGAGGCTAAAAAATATTGAACACCCAGTTCTTAGCTGGAAAAGTTTGTAAGTAGAGGTATTTGTAGGTAGAGGTTTCCATTGTATTTGTGAAATTGTGTGTTTGTTTTCTTTAGTCCTGTATATTATGTTGTGTTCATTTTGGTTACTTCCGGGGAAGATACAGATTCGTTTTTAGGGGTTTTGTGTCCCATCGATTTAGGGTGCAATGTTTCTGTATTTTCATTTTATTTGGGTACGAAAGGAAGGAGTGTCTAGTTTTGCTTTTCCTTCAAATTTTTTATGTATTTTTTCTGTTTTGAGCCATTTGTACCAGTTTTCCCATATTTTGTAGAATTAAGATTTATCTTTTTCCTGTAATTCCAAAGTCATTTTGGTCATTTCTGCACCCATTAGAATTTTCTGCAAGCCAAGGACTCAATCAAAGAATCGTGGCAAGATTTCCTTCAGAGTTCCTTCTCATGATAAAAACGTGTTTTTACAGGCCAAGTTAGAACACTTCATTATTTCCGTGTGTGAGAAATTAATTAGTGCTGTTTAAAGCATTAATACCATCTGTTTTAATAGCATTCTTTCAATGCATATCTTGTTCCTACGGATTGCACTTTGGTTGGGTTTGGGCTGAATATTCAAATTGAGATTATAAAATACATCAGATGCATAGATTAAATTTTCGGCATATGGAAATAAATGATACAGACAGAAACATTATGTACCTTTAAAAAATCTGGCTAATAATTTGCCTGGCACCAAAGGTAAAGTCATTCTAATGCCCATAGAAACATAGAAGATTGACAGCAGAAAAAGACCTCATGTTCCATCTTCAGAGAAGGGCGGTATACAAATCTAATAAATAATAATTATAATAATCTAGTCTGCTCTTATACTATTTCCTGTATTTTATCTTAGGATGGATCTATGTTTATCCCAGGCATGTTTAAATTCAGTTACTGTGGATTTACCAACCATGTCTGCTGGATGTTTGTTCCAAACATCTACTACTCTTTCAGTAAAATAATATTTTCTCACGTTGCTTCTGATCTTTCCCCCAACTAACCTCAGATTGTGCCCCTTTGTTCTTGTGTTCACTTTCCTATGGAAAACACTTATCTCCTGAACCTTATTTAACCCTTGAATATATTTAAATGTTTCAATCATGTCTCCCCCCCCCTTTCCCTTCTGTCCTCCAAACTATACAGGTTGAGTTCATGAAGTCTTTCCTGAAAAGTTTTATGCTGGAGACCTTCCACCATGTTTGTAGCCCATCTTTGGACCAGTTCAATTTTGTCAATATCTTTTTGTAGGTGAGGTCTCCAGAACTGGAAACAGTATTATTCCAAATGTGGTTTCACCAGCATAGCGGGATCACAATCTCCCTCTTCCTGCTTGCATTCTACTTGCTTTTCCTACCGCCTGACTGCACTGTTCACCCATTTTGAGACTGTCAGATATCACGACCCCTAAATTCTTCTCTTCTGAAGTTTTTGCTAGCACAGAACTACCAATACAATTCTCAGATTGATAAGTAAATTCTTGCTGTTTCTTTGCAGTTATATTTCAAAATAGTCTGCAACAAGTTAAAGACCACTCCTGTATAGACTCAGAATAATGGAGTTGGAAGGTCTTCTAATCCAATTGTACCTGGTCAAGTAGGAAACCTACAACATTTCAAACAAGTGGTTGTCCAGCTTCTTCTTAAAAGCCTTCAGAGTTGGAACATCTACAACTTCTGGTGGCAAGCTGTTCCACTGATGGATTGTTCTCACTGCCAGGAAATTTCTCCTTAGTTCTTGGTTGCTTCTCTTTTCATTCGGTTGCCATCCGTTGCTTCTTGTGCTTCCAGTGCTTTGGAGAAGAGGTTTCTCCCCCTCTTCTTTGTAGAAGCCCCTCAAATTTTGGAACGCTGCTGTCATGTCATCCCTAGTCTCTAGCCTCTGTTTTTCCCATTGTATTTTGCAGAATATTTTTTTATGCCTTGACTTTTTGTTTATTTCTTACTTGGCATATAATGCAGGGATTACACAACTTTGTCAGGGGGCAAACACCTTCACACGTTCTAAAAAATAATGTTTAAGTAACATTTTTAAACATTTCAACATTTTTAAACAATGGTAACTATTAAAAAAATAAAACAATGGGTGTTTGCATGTGTGCTGTATAACTTTGGTTTTATGTAACCTTTAAAAAGGCAGAGCTTCACGTTAAGTGCTTTTGCCAGCTATATTTCTCAAATATATTGCAACCATGAGGATATTAAACTCCCACTCCATCATCTCCTGGAATGCCAAATGGGGTTGGTTTTAAAAGAGGGATTGGTATTTAAACAGTGACGTCCTAGCTAGGCTTCAAAATTCACTCGTCGCCCGCTAGAAATGGAGATAAAATGGACAATTTAAAGATTCTTAGTAGAAGTAGCACTATTTATTTCCTTTGAAAGAAAATTTATTTTTTGATGGAGCTCAATTTCGTATTTAGGGCTCTCCCCCCTCCTCTTTCTCCTTCTTTCTCTTCCTCTCTCTCTTTCTCCTCTCTCCCCCACCATCCAGTCTGTGTTTAAAGCATTTCTGTTTCCCAAAGTAAATAATAGATGGAAGAAGCTAAAGAGAAAAGCAGCTTTTTCTCCCCTCAAACTGGCAATTTAGATTTTTCCATCCACCTTTTCGCACCAGGTGGTTAGAAACAATTTTCTAACATTTAAGAACCTGGGCTTGCAAAAGGTGCTGGAGAAATACTTTTTCTATGTTCTGGTCCAACCAAAGCCCTACATGGCATCGGGCCAGATTACCGCCTTCTGCTGCATGAATCCCAGGTCCCACAGAGTTGTCCTTCTCCAGCTCCCGTCAGCTAGACAATGTCGCTTGGCGCCGCCTAGGGGAAGAGCCTTCTCTCTGGGGGCCCCAGCCCCCTGGAATGAACTCCTTCTGGAGATTTGTACTGCCCCCACCCTCCTTGCCTCCCGTAAGAGTCTTAAGACTCAACTATGTTGCCAGGCTTGGGGCAATTAGGTCTCAGCCCCCTGGCCAACGAAATGAGTGGTACCTCTACTTAAGAATGCCTCTACTGAAGAACTTTTCTAGATAAGAACCAATTTTTTTTGCCTCTTTTTAAGAACCATTTTCTACTTAACAACCTGAGCCAGGAAAAAATTCCCAGGAGATTTGAGAGCGGCACGAAGGCCTGGCCAGTTTCCTGCCATTCCTCCTTTAATCCCGGCCATCAGGGCTGCCAGAGGAGCCTTTTGGTGATGTCTAAGGAGGCTTTAGCAGTCCAGAGCAAACAAAGCATTTTCCTTTCTCTGGGCACTTGGACAGGGAATAAAGCTCTGCCAGCGCCCAGAGAAAAGAAACGCTTCCTTCGCTCTGGGCAGCCGAGGAGTCACCACAGCAAAGGAAAGGTGCCGGCTGTAAAGCAAGCGAGCAAGAGGAGAGGGGAGCCCTTCAGCATGGGAAGGAAGAGGCAGCAGGTAGCAGCAGCAGCAGCCAGTGCATGGGAGGTAGTGTATGGGAGACAGCCTCGCGCCGGGTGTATGGGAGGCGCATGTTCCTCCTTGCCGCCTCAGAGTCCCTCTTTTTTGATTTTGTTGATTCCCCTCACCTCACCTTCTTCCTTCGGCAGTGACTGTCCTCCTCCTCCTCTTCTTCCTCCTCCACCTCCCACCCAAATTCCGAGCTTTTATTTCTTTCCTAATGGGTTTGCACACATTATTTGCTTTTACATTGATTCCTATGGGAAAAACGCCTTGTACTTGCAAACTTTTCTGCTTAAGAACCTGGTCACGGAACGAATTCAGTTCTTAAGTAGAGGTACCACTGTATATGTTGTATGATTGAACTAGTAAGAACTGGTTTTTAAATATTGGATTTTTAGATTGTAATTTTAAATTTAATTAGATTTGCCATTGTACTACATTGTTATATTATATGCTGTGAGCCGCCAGAAGTCCTCGGAGAAGGGCGGGATACAAATCTAACTAATAAATAAATTAATAAACCTGGAGAAGTAAAGTAATTCTGTTCCATTCAGATTCCTTCTCCACCTCCAGCCCTGTGGAGGCAGAGAAAGAGCTGGAGAATGGATCTGTTGCTTACTGGAAGGGCATTTGCCCCAGAGATCCAGTGCCAGGTCCCAAAGAGACCAACAACCGCACTTGTTACACTGGCAACAGCCATCTTTCCTGGTTTACCAGCTGACCTTGGATCCACAGCTGCTGAGCAGTAATAAAAAAAAAGCAGGGCTAATACTTTGAGTGGTTCACAGGAGAGATGATGCCATTGAGAAAGCTGTGTTGGATGGATGCTCAGGTTTGCTTTTGCTTTTTACCCAGAGCCTAAGAATGTAGGATTGTCCTCAAATAATAACCTTCTCAGGCAAAAATGTCATAAATCAGGCAGAACGGTAAGACTAGGGTAACACTGCAACACTGCAAATTGTGCAGAACGTAGCATGTGAGCAGACAGGCCCATATCTCTCCAACACTCCACGGACTGCACAGGCTGCCAATTGGTTTCCGGATGCAATTCAAAGTGTTGGTAATGACCTATAAAGCCCTACATACTATTGGACCAGATTACCTGCGGGACCGCCTTCTGCCGCATGAGTCCCAGATCCCGTCAACTGGACAATGTCATTTGGCAGGACCTAGGGGAAGAGCCTTCTCTGTGGGGGGCCCGGCCCTCTGGAATCAGCTCCCCCCGGAGATTCGTACTGCCCCCACCATCCTCGCCTTCTGCAAGAGTCTTAAGTCTCATTTGTGTCACCAGGCTTGGGATCTACTAGACTCTAGCCCCCTGGCCAATGAATCTGTTGAGAGAAAGTTGATCGAATGGGAATGACTGTCCTTTTATGGTTTGGGTTTGGGTTTTTTTAGATTATAAATTTAATTAATTGGATTTAGGACATTATATATTGTTCTGTTACATGTTGTAAACTGCCCCAAGTCCTTGGAGAGGGGTGGCATAAATGTCCAATGAATAAACATATAAATAAATAAACAAGCAAGCAAACGTAAGGGACATTTGAGTCATTGCTGTTGTGCCCAACTCCTGTCGATTCTTTGGACCATCTCTTCTCCGTACTGAAGGAGTGGGTCCAGCAGTCACGTGGGTTGCTCCTGTCCAATCCGATGGGACTGAGCCTAGTATTAAAAAAGCCTGCTGGATCCGCCCCTTCCCCAGAATTCGCTCAGTCCCCGCATCCAGCGGGTCGCGTGAACGCTCGTTCCTCTCAAAACACCTTCCCTTCGATCCTTTCTCTCTAAAACAGTAAGATTATTTTATTACTAAAGCTTGCCGGCAGTGAAATCTACTCAGCCGTATCGGGCTTCGAGTTTGGGGGAGAAGTGGGCGGCGCAGCCATTCGCGGCTTTTTTTCCCTCCGTGCTGTCGCTGCGGCCGGCCTGGAATTTTATCTTATTCCTCTCGGCCTGGAGGTCCTGCCGGGCAAGCCATTGTTTATATAAGGATTAAAGGGCTATTTACCTCCTGCGGTGTGGGACTCGTTTGTCTCCTGGACTTAGTTCCCTCCGATTGCAAAAAAACGGAGCGGGGGGGGGGGGTTTGGCGCGAAGGCCCTCGCGCCCAGTAACTTCGCACTTTCGGTTTGCCCTGCTTGGTCATCCATCAGTGCTTCTAGTCCGCCGCTTGACCCTGGAGTAGCTGTGAGTTTCCTCAGGTCCATTCTCCACGGAAGTGGCCTCCAACCAGTGTGCCTTAGTTTACTTAAGTTAAGTTTAGTGAGGCCTGCCACGCTGCATTTAGGGACACGAACTCTTGGTTCCGTCCGGATTGCCCCTAAGTCGCAGCCGCTCCTGGGCCTAGGAGCAGGGTCACCTCTCCTCTTGGGAAAGCTATTAAATTCTTCTCCCCCCTATTTTCTTTGGCTCAAGCCTTGTCTTCTGTAATTTGTTCAGACTATGGCTTCTTTTCCCAAGAGAGGCACTACCAAAGGTCCCAGAGAGGTTAGGCCTACTGGTGATGAATCTACTAATATCCCCCAGGCCTCTTCCTCCTCTTCTCCAGGAGCCCATTCCTTGGCCAAGTCCACCAGGGCTGAGAAGAGAAGGGACCTAGCCCTGGAAAAAATACATGATAAATCAGCCAAACGTTTAAAGGTGCAGGCCCAAGTGCATATGAATCCAACCCCCCCGGAGGCCTCTAACCTGCCTCTCTCTGGGGTTCCCGTGCTATCCCTGGATGAGCCAAACCTAAATCCACCCCAACCTAATCTATGGGGCTTAGGTCCAGAGGAGCCAGATATTACTGAAGATTCCTCCCAGCCAGAACCTTCTCAGGCCTTCAGGGATCCTTCTAACTTTCCGGCTGATATTTCTTCCTTGCCTCCGGAGTTTCAGTCTATCTTGTCTGTTTTGACTGAAACCATTGATGCTAAACTCTCGGCCATCAATGTTCCTTCTCTGTCTCATCCCCCTCCACGCTCCTCCCGTCCCGTGAGTTCTTCTCCTTCCTACAGAGCCCCAGTCATGGAGGACTCAGATTCTTCTCAGGAAGAGAATGAGGACGTGGAAGCAGAAGAGGATAATGACCCCTTTCAGCGTCTGTCGGAAGATGAGGAATCTCAAATTAAGATTCCAGCCCCAGCTGCCATCTTTCCATCTCAACTCTTCAAATCTCTCCTTCTCAAAGCAAGAGTACCAACGGGGCTAGCCGGGCAAGAAAAGCAGGCTACTCCTTCCACAGATCCTCCAGAGGAAAATCTTCCTTATTTCATGGGAGAACAGGAAGACAATGAGGTAATTCCTATGCCCAAATTGTTTAAGGACGCCTTGCTCAAACAGTGGGACCATCCAACCTCTGGCTTCACTCCCACTTCCAAGGACAGGGAGCTCTACAAGCTCTCTCCCTCTTATGAGGAGCTCCTAGCCTGTCCCAGGCCAGATGAACCGGTGAAGACTCTCCACTCGGCTGCTGCCATGCCTGGCGAAGCAGAGGAGGTCCTCCGTCCAGAAGACAAGCGTCTTGAGCAAATGCTCAAGAGAGGTTTCTTCGCAGACTCATGGGCCATTAAAAGTGCTGCAGCAGCATCTTTCTTCTCCAGAGCTATGCTCTTGTGGCTTCGTCAGCTCCAACAACATCTACCTCCAGATGATCTACGAGGCCAACAAGATTTCAACAAAATCTTCGCAGCTGCTCAATACGTAGCGGATGCTACTCTCCAATCTTCCAGATTTCCAGCCAGGTCAGTAGCGGCCTCCACAACGGCCAGAAGACTTCTATGGCTCCGCCCTTGGCAGACGGGAGTAAGGCAGAAGTGGCAGTTAGCCATGGGTCCTCTGAAACGCAATCTCCTCTTCGGAGACCTTCTGGACCCTCTCCTCACAGAGACCACGGACAAGAAAAAGGTCTTAGGACCTACCACCAAGAAGGCCCCTAAACCGCAGTCCTTTCGGCGCACAGGTTGTGAACAGGATCAGGGTTTCGCCTTTCAAAGGAATCCAGGTCAGTATTCCCCTCGGTTTCGATCCCAATCTAGAAACACCAGGGGCAGAGGTTCCCGCTACCAGAGAGGATCCTCCTCTACCAGGGCTTCCAAAAAACCCAGATGGTGAGTCTTCCTCTTTTCCCATAGGCGGTCGCCTGGCCTGGTTTTCCACCTCCTGGCACTGTTCTTGTAAGGACCCCTGGGTCATTGATACTGTGGAAAGGGGTCTCCGTTTAGAGTTTATTTCTCCTCCCCCTAAGCGTTTTATTTCTTGTCCCTCTCCCAGCTCCTCTCCATCTCGTATCCGAATGGAGGAAGCTATTTCCCACTTGTTGGCTATTAAAGCTATCCAACCGGTCCCCTCTCTCCAGAGAGGCTTGGGCTTCTACTCCATCCTCTTCATGGTCCCTAAGACCTCTGGAGGCTGGAGAGCCATCTTAGACCTAAAGAATTTGAACCAATTCATTAAATATAGGAAATTTAAAATGCATTCCTTATCTTCCATCTTAGCCGCCCTGCATCCGGGGGATTTTATGGTCTCCCTGGACCTTACGGAAGCTTACCTCCATATCCCCATTGCCAAAGGCCAGAGAAAATTTCTACGTTTTGCCTTCCAGGGCAGGCATTTTCAGTATAGGGCTATGCCATTTGGGCTCTCCTTGGCTCCCAGAGTCTTTACCAAACTCTTGGGATCCCTGGCGGCACATATCCGGGCCACGCCCATTCATATTTTATGTTATTTAGATGACATTTTAGTTCATGGAAATTCTAAAAATGGAGTGGCTGCAGATCTCTCTTCCACCATGTCGGTCCTACAGAACCATGGTTTCTCCATAAATTTCAAAAAGAGCCACCTTAAGCCATCTACTTCCATTCTACATCTGGGAACTATCATTAATTCTGAGATATCCCAGGTTTTCCTCTCTTCTGAGAGAAAACACAGCATGTTGGATCTTATTTCTCGTATTCTATCCCAACAATCTGCCTCCATTGTCACCCTATCTTCCCTACTGGGAAAGATGGTGTCGTGTATTGGCATTGTCCCCTGGGCTTGTCTTCACGCCAGGGAACTACAGTGGCTTCTGTTACCATTCCAGAGATCGGGGCACAGCAACTCGATTCGTCGCATTGCCATTCCACCGGCAGTTCGCAGATCCCTCAAGTGGTGGACTTCTCCAGCCCTAGACAAGGGATCTCCCTTCAGGTGCCCAGACCAGTTTGTTGTCACCACAGATGCCAGCCTATCGGGCTGGGGAGCCCATGCCCAGGGTCTAATAGCCCAGGGCACGTGATCACCGGAGGAAGCCTCCAGGCCCATCAATTGGCTAGAATTAAGAGCTGTGTCCCTAGCTCTAAAACAGTTCAAACCTCACAACTCCAACCAGCATGTTCTGATTCTTACCGACAACATAGCCACAAAAAGCCACATTTGCAGACAGGGAGGCACAAGATCCAAGGCCCTCATGAGGGAGGCCCTAAAGTTAGGCCTTTGGGCGGAGAAACATCTCCAGTCGCTTCTAGCCGATCACATCTCAGGGAGCCTCAACGTCCAAGCGGACTGGCTCTCGCGAGCGACCATAGATCCAGGAGAGTGGAATCTCCATCAGGCACTGTTCCACCAATTCTGCCTCAGGTTCGGCCATCCAGTGCTGGATCTGTTTGCGACTGAAGCCAATGCCCAGCTCCCTCGCTTCATCTCCAGGTTTCCATCCCCGGGAGCAGAGGCAATCAATGCTCTCAGGATCCCTTGGCCTCCAGGTCTTCTGTATGCCTTCCCTCCAATTCCAATTCTCCCAGACGTGGTCCACAAGATCATCCTAGAGAGGGCTCGAGTAATCCTGATCGCCCCCCACTGGCCTCGCCGGCCCTGGTCCGCGGACCTCCAACAGCTGTCCGTCCAGGACCCCTGGCGACTCCCCGTTTCAGAGGATATGTTGCGGCAGGAGGTCTCCTTTCATCCAGTCCCGGAGTGGTTCCACCTCACCGCCTGGCTATTATCCGGAGAGACCTAGACCTGCGAGGGTACGACCCGGACACAGTGGAAATCATCCTGAAGTCTAGAAGAGGGTCTACCAACCGGATATACGACCATACCTGGTCCAAATTCCATCAGTGGTGCTCGCAGGAGGGCTTATCTCCCCTGTGTCTTCCCATTCACAGGATAATCTCCTTCCTCATGAAAGGTTTCCACCAAGGCCTCTCTACCAGCACCATCCGTCGCCACCTGGCAGCTATCTCTTCTGTCTTGGCGGGGCCTCGCAGGCAGCCTCTCCGCTCCCTTCCGGAAATCCAAGAATTTCTCAGAGGAGTGGCCAACCTCAGGCCTTCTAAGGTCCACAGATATCCTTCCTGGGACTTGCCACGGGTTCTCCATTCCCTTACTCAGGCACCCTATGAACCCCTGAAATCTGCGTCCCTCAGGTACCTATCCTTTAAGGTAGCATTCCTGGTGGCGATTACATCCGCCCGACGCATATCTGAGTTGGCAGCTCTCTCTATCAGACAGGACCTCTGTCAGTTCCATCAGGACAAGGTGGTTCTGCGACTGGACCCCACCTTTCTACCCAAGGTCAGTTCCATGTTCCACAGATCCCAGGATATTGTCTTACCTTCTTTCTGTCTCCAACGGGAGCATCCTCTGGCAATTAGATGGCACACTCTGGATCTCACTACAGCGCTAAAAATTTATATTCAACGCACAGGACCCATTCGGAGGTCTGAGGCACTCTTCGTGGCCTATCATCCCAGATCCATGGGATCCAAAGTGTCCTCATCAGTAATAGGCCGTTGGATCAGAGGGACCATCTCTAAGGCCTATGAGACAGCCTCCCTCTCCATTCCAAAGAATATTACAGCGCACTCCACCAGAAGTGCTGCCACATCTGCCGCTTGGGCGACTCAAGCCCCGTTGGAAGAAGTCTGCAAAGCAGCCACTTGGGCCTCGCCAAATTCCTTCATAAGGCACTACAAAATCGATTCTTACACCTCAGCGGACGCTGCCTTCGGCGGAAGGGTACTCCAATCCATTATCTCTCACGATAGCAATCTAATCCCACCCTAGGGACCTATCTATTGGGTATGTCCCACGTGACTGCTGGACCCACTCCTTCAGTACGGAGAATAGGCATTGATTGCTTACCTGAACGCCTCTTCTCGTACGGTGAGTGGGTACAGCAGTCACTTCCCTCCCTTTTGTGTGGTCTTCTATGTCTTCTATTCCTATCTTTCTTCTAACACATGAGAGTTGAACATTATAGAGCCTTCACATCTGAGCCTAGTCTACGGATTCGCGAATTCTGGGGAAGGGGCGGATCCAGCAGGCTTTTTTAATACTAGGCTCAGTCCCATCGGATTGGACAGGAGCAACCCACGTGACTGCTGTACCCACTCACCTTACGAGAAGAGGCGTTCAGGTAAGCAATCAATGCCTATTCTCATCTTGCACTACTCCTTTGAATTGCTTTGTGCCAGTGATGGAGAACCTTCATTGGTTTGTGAGGCCAAAAGGGGAGTGTGGGGGTGTGCTAACATGCGTGGATGTGCCCACAACTGTTCTCTCCCCCGCCCACGCATGCACAACCCCTTGCGCTGGCCCACACGCATGCGCACAGGCCTTTGCTGAAGCCTGGTAGGTGAAAAAAATGCCCAAATGGGCAAACCGAAAGTTCAGGAAAACACACTCCTGGTTGTGTTGTTTTTGCATTCCGGAAGGTTGAGGGAACCTTCCTGAAGCTCCAGAGTGCAAAACACAAAAAACGCACCTCTGGTTTGCCCATTGTTTGTTTATTAGATTTATATGCCACCCCTCTCCGAGGAGTCTGAAGCTTCCCTGAACCCTCCGGAGTGCAAAAAACAGCAGAACGGCAAACCAGAAGTGCGTTTTTCCAAACTTCCATTTTGTCCATTGGGGGATCATTTTGCCTCCGGGGCTTCAGGGAAGCTTTCCTGAAGCGTCCGGAGCATGAACCGGCCTTATCTGTATCGCCAGGCATGGGGGAACTGAGACACCTCCCCCAGGCTTTTATATTTCATGTTTGGTATGTGTGTGCTGTATGGTTTTAAATGATGGGGTTTTATATGTTTTTAATATTAGATTTGTTCCATTGTAATATTGTTTTATTATTGTTGTGAGCCGCCCCTGGTCTTCGGAGAGGGGCGGCATACAAATCTAATAAATAATAATAATAATAACAATTATTATTATTATTCTTGTTGTTGTTGTTGTTGTTGTTGTTGTTGTTATTATTATTATTATTATTATTATTATTATTATTATTATGTCAATACAACACAGCAAATGAGATCACTATGCTGGATTTCGTATTTCATCACCAGTCGGGCGCTTCCCAAGCACCTAGGACTGCGTGATGTAGTGGCGAATTATATTTGCTGATCCCAGTAAAGCGGCCTTTTGCAATTGACAGATGGAGATTTTGTCAATTCCGATGGTTTTCAAATGTCCGCTGAGATCCTTTGGCACTGCGCCGAGCATACCAAGGACCACTTCTTCTTGTTGTTGTTGTTGTTGTTATTATTATTATTATTATCATCATCATCATCATCATTATCATCATCTTCCTCCAGACTAACTCAGAGTATATTTGGGTATAAATAGGACAGTGATGGCGAACCTTTTTTTCCCTCAGGCGCCAAAAGAGTGTGGGTGTACACTATCGCACATGCGCGAGTGCCCACACCCATAACTCAATGCCTGGGGAGGGCTAAAACAGCTTCCTTCACCACCACCATCCCTGGAGGCCCTCTGAAGGTCAGAAACAGTCTGTTTCCCAACTTTTGGTGGGTCCAATAGGGTCATGTTTCACCCTCCCCAGGCCCCAAAGGCTTCCCTGGAACCAGGGGAAGGTATCCCCCTGGAGGCTCTCTGGAGACCAAAAATGCCAAAAATCAACTGGCTGGCACACACATGCACGTTAAAGCTTAGCTAAAGCAACAGCTCGCCTGCTACCTGTGGCAGCCCTGCCATAGGTTCACCATCACTCATATAGAATTTCTAGCTTGAAAGGCCACGTTTGAAAAGTGACCGTGTTCTAAAAGAACTTCAGAATTGTTTATGTGTAACTTGGGGGAGATGACTGGAGACGGGATCCAACATCAAAATATCAAGCATGTTGATTCTGATAGGATTCATAACTTCCCTCCCAAAGTTGCAAAAAAGTCAAATTTACATTTACATTTACCTGGTTGCTATGATGGCTATAAAATCAAAAGAAAGCAGTGTGGTTTGGAGCAGGGGTATCCAATAATTGCCACTTTAAGACTTGTGGACTTCAACTCCCAGAATTCCCCAGCCAAGATTGAACACTTCTGGTTTAGAGTGCAAAAAAAAATGACAGGATATTTTCATTGTGACCAACCAAATAGTACGTTTGCAGGAATCCTTTTGGAATAAATACAAGAGCTAAGAAACGGAGCAAAAACCTGAACTTCTACAGAATAATAGGGGGAAAATAGAATAGAATAGAATTATTTATTGGCCAAGTGTGATTGCACATACAAAGAATTTGTCTTTGGTGCATATGCCCTTAAATCTTTCGTTTAAATCATGGTATAACTGTGGTAGTTAAATTAATGATATTGCAGGGGTGATACACTGATAACAACAACAACAACAAAGGAATTGTCAAGGCCACAGTTTTCCCAGTTGCAACATGAGCAGGAAAGCTGGACTCCCAGAAAGACTAATGCAAAAAAATAAAATAAAATAAATCCATGCCTTTGAATTGTTGTAAGTACCTTGGACAGCTACAGCAATAATGTTAGATGATGTGAAGCTATAGTAGTCAGTTCGCTAACAGAAGTTAAAGCGTAAATATTTTGGATGCCTGATGCAAAGGCAAGAGACACTGGAGAAGCCCCTGATAACTGGAAAAACGGAAGGCAGTTGAAGAACAGATGGGGGGGGCAAAGGGGTGAATCAAGGTGTGTTTGATGGTCAAGCAGAAGCCTTGAAGAATTTAAGAGAAGGAGCAACTGACCAGCAAATAGTTATCCATGGGTTATAACAAATTGGAAGTGGCTAAACAATAACCTTGGTATTTCTAAAGAAGCAATTTTGCTATTCTTTTGAACTCTTTACACAGTGACTCATTAGTAGGATCAGGTCTCAGCATATTCCCAAATGTCTAGATTCAGTGAGACAGGAGGAGTGCTAGTTTAGCCTGTTGAATTTCCCACCCTAAAATACCAAGAATTTACCTAGGTGGTAAATTAATAAGTGGTGCTTCTAGACCTCAGCTACCATAGAAAATATGAAGAATGTTTTGGAAATAATAGCAATAGCACTTAGACTTATATACCGCTTCACAGTGCTTTACAGCCCTATCTAAGTGGTTTACAGAGTCAGCCTATTGCCCCCAACCATCTGGGTCTTCATTTTACTCACCTCAGAAGGATGGAAGGATGAGTCAACCTTGAGCCTGGTGAGATTCAATATGTCAAACCTCTCGTGATCAGCAGAAGTAGCCTGCAGTATTGCACCCTAACCACTGCACCACTGCAACTCATACACTGAAATATTTTTGAACAAGAATAGCAGGTAAGAAATACAGGAAAGAGCCCAGATTTAAACTGGACTTGTCTTCAATGGACTGTAAGAATTCTTCAGAATAAATAGTTTGCCTTTTTTAAAAGATTAAAAGTACACTACATGTGCTAAAGTGCATATATTGATTAGCCCTGAGGTTTCCAGTCAAACACTTTGTGGAATATTCAACCGATTCACTTTTTAATCTATAGTATCGGGCTTTGTTTATCTGTTACATTTTGCTGTAGGTGGTAAATGGATTGCAGCTAAAACATTGCTGTCTTGTTTCTTAACTTTTTAACAATGAGATGCGTATTGTGGGAAGTTTTCTGAGGGATGAGCATTACTCCTTTCAAAAGAACATTTGTATTGTGGCCTGCTTGGCAGTCTGTGGAGACATAACTTTTGGAAGCCTGCGGTGTCTCTGTGCAGGGCTGAGAAAGGAGGGATTACTCCTTTGCCTGAATGCAGAAAAGATTTACTCCAGTGGAGGTCTACACTTGAGTAGAGCTGCAAGCTAATTGGGTTAAACACGCTAAGGCTAATTGCAGAGAACAACACCATTCCTGAATAATAATTAATAAATAATAATAATAATAATAATAATAATAATTTATTGGATTTGTATGCCGCCCCTTTCCGCAGACTCGGGGCGGCTAACAACAATAATAAACACAACATGTACAATCCAATAATAAAAAACAGCTAAAAACCCCTATTATAAAACCAAACATACACACAAACATACCATGCATAACTTGTAATGGCCTAGGGGGAAGAGCTATCTCAACTCCCCCATGCCTGGCGGTATAAATGAGTCTTGAATAGTTTACAAAAGACAGGGAGGGTGGGGGCAGTTCTAATCTCCGGGGGGAGTTGGTTCCAGAGGGCCGGGGCCGCCACAGAGAAGGCTCTTCCCCTGGGGCCTGCCAAACAACATTGTTTAGTCGACGGGACCCGGAGAAGGCCAACTCTGTGGGATCTTATCGGTCGCTGGGATTCGTGCAGTAGCAGGCGGTTCTGGAGGTAATGTGGTCCATTGCCATGTAGGGCTTTAAAGGTCATGACCAACACTTTGAATTATGACCGGAAACTGATCAGCAGCCAATGCAAGCCATGGAGTGTTGAAGAAACGTGGGCGAATCTTGGAAGCCCCACGATGGCTCTCGCGGCTGCGTTCTGCATGATCTGAAGTTTCCGAACACTTTTCAAAGGTAGCCCCATGTAGAGAGCGTTGCAGTAATCGAACCTCGAGGCGATGAGGGCATGAGTGACTGTGAGCAATGACTCCCGGTCCAAATAGGGCCGCAACTGGTGCACCAGGCGAACCTGGGCAAACGCCCCCCTCGCCACAGCCGAAAGATGATGTTCCAATGTCAGCTGTGGATCGAGGAGGACGCCCAAGTTGCAGACCCTCTCCGAGGGGGTCAGTAGTTCCCCTCCCAGGGTAATGGACGGACAGATGGAATTGTCCTTGGGAGGCAAGACCCACAGCCACTCCGTCTTGTCTGGGTTGAGTTTGAGTTTGTTGACACCTATCCAGGCCCCAACAGCCTCCAGGCACCGGCACATCACTTCCACTGCTTCGTTGACTGGACATGGGGTGGAGATGTATAACTGGGTATCATCGGCGTACTGATGATACCTTACCCCATCTCTCATCTTGATCGATATCTCCAGTTTTTTAGTTTGTGTCATGAATCTTGCTTCAGTTCCTGAATATTCATCTCTGTGTTTCCAGTATGTATCGTGGCTTAAAACTTGGTTCCAGTTGTATTTGTAGCCTGCTCCATGATTCTAGCTTGCTTTATTAGTTCGGCTTGGAGTTTTCAAGGACCAATTTCTAGGAAGTTTGCCAACTCTTGAAGACTCCAAGACTAAGATAACTAGACTTCCATGTTATTCCTTGTCTTCATCCTCTTTGAACTGCTTGTAAAATTACAGTGTGTGCCTTTTGTTTTATGCTCCTGTGAAGCTATTAGGAGATTCTGCATTTAATTCCTAAAACAGACTGTGTTTTTAAGTTTGTGTGTTGTGTAATTATTTAGGGCTTCAGCGCTGGGACAGAACAGTTTGGTTAATGGACTGGGAAGATATTAGAAAAGGATCAAAATATTCATTTGTAAAATGAAGTCTGTTCTATCGACTGCAGGGCAGAATCTGGTGTTTTACTACTGTAGTGCTTAGAATTCAGGAGTAGACAGCTGTCGAGAGATTTGGTCATGGATAGCACAATATTTCATGCATGTGTCAACTCCCTTTTAAAATAATCTAAATTTATGACTGTCCCCACTGATATGGTGGTGTGAAAGAGAAACTGGTTTGGTGAATATGTAGAGACTTCTTCCTCCTCCTTCCTTCTAGCTCTGATGATGCTACTTAGTTGGATAATCAAGATCCTCCCAGCAAACCACCAAGCTCAGAGAGCAATTCCTCTATTCTGCAAACTCCACTCCCTTCTAGCACTGATGATGTTTCCTAGTTGGGTCATGGAATGTCTACAATAAAGCAATCAAGTATCCTACAGACCTCCTCTTCCTCCTCTATCACCTCTTCCTTCATCTCTTCCTCTTCCTCCTCATCACCCTTACTATCATCATTACCATCAAAAATAAATGGAATCTTATTTGGTGGGGGAATGGATAGGTTGGATCAATCTCCATGCATTGTATTATGTTATGTTTTCATCCCTTAAAACAGGGATGGCAAACCTTTTGTTCTTCCGGTGCCAAAAGAACATGTGTGTGCCCTATCGTGCATGCATGAGTGCCCACACTCATAATTTAATGCCTAGGGAGGGTGAAAACAGCTTCCTCCACCCCCCCAGAGACCGTCTGGAGGCCGGAAATGGCTTGTTTCCCAACTTCTGGTGGGTCCAGTAGGCTCGTGTTTCACCCTCCCCAGGCTACAAAGATTAGATTAGATTAGATTTATTGGATTTATATGCCGCCCCTCTCTGCAAACTCGGCTTCCCTAGAGCCGAGAAAGGGTAAAAATAACCTCCACCATCCCCCCCGGAGGCTCTCTGGAAGTCAAAAGCGCCCACCCAGAGCCTCTGTGTGAGCCAAAAATCAGCTGGCCAGCGCACACATGCATGTTGGAGCTGAGCTAGGGCAACGGCTCACGTGCAAGCAGTTATGGCTCTGCGTGCTATCTGTGGCACCTGTGCCATAGGTTCTCCATCACTGCCTTAAAAGGTTGTTTAGTGTTCCTGTGTTTAACGTAAACAAGCTAATTCATGTGCTGCTGGTGGATTCCGCCTTTCTTCTGAGAGGTTTGTAAAGCTGGAAGTAGCAGAGGTGTAGACCTGGGTTTACTTGGATGTACGGGAAGAAGTTTTGCTTCCCATCTGTCTCTATTCTTCCATGCCAAAAGGGTCACCCCATTCGGGTTCTAATGCTGCAGTGAAAGAGTGATAGGACAGGCCAGCCTTGTAGGGTGTGGAATATTAGGATATGGGCCAGGGGTGGGTTCCATTTACTTTTGCCACTGGTTTGCCTCATGACGTTTTGTGTGTGCACGGGAGTGGAGCACACGTGCATATGTGCATCCCTTTGCGCAATTCTGCTTCTGCGCATGCTCAGTAGCTATAATCAGCCCAAAACACAGCTGAAGAGCTAATCAGCTGTGCTTGGGGCAAAGGAATAAAGGTATAAAGCTGGGAATGGTCGGGAGGGCCCTTTTTCAAACAGCAACAGAGGAAAACATTTCCGAAAAGTAGAAAATTTGGAACAAAATTCCCCCAAAAAGATGGTGGCACCCATGGTCATCACCGACTAAACCGAATCTGTGATGCCATCATGATGTCACCAGCGGTATGCAACCAGTTTGGATGATCCAGTCTGAACCTGTTGTGAGTGCTACTTGTCCATCTCAGGTCATGCCAGATTCTGAGGAGGATGAGCCAGGCCCCTCTGGATACCCAGGGCCAGGGGGGTTGTCAGATGAAGCAGAGAGGGAGAGGGAGGGAGAAAGTGACCTGAGTGAACCCGAGGAACCACCAGAGGGGGCTGATGTGACTATGGGAGAGTGGTCCCAGTCAGAAGATGAGGAAGACATGAGAGTGGAAAGTCAGTGGATAGACCCTCGCTATAGGAGATTACTCAGAAGGCGAGGGGAGTTACAGAGCAAAAGGTATTAGCTTACAGCCTTAGCCTCTTAGAGGTATGATGTCATTTCCAGGCAGTATAGAAACAAAGGATTTTGGATAGTTGGGTGTGGAGTTTCAATGTTGTTCAATGGAAGAAGTTTTAGAGTGGGGGGTGTGCTTGAAAAAGGCTTCAAAACCATGATTTCTGCCTCAGAAAAAGACATTCTCTGCTAGATGATTTTGGCCAGGATTTTGGTGAGCTGATTCATATTCTTGAATGATAAATGGACTTTGTTATCTAAGGAATGCCATTTAGGCCGAGTTTGGCGCCTTTCCCAGATCTTGTCGAAGCTTCACTTTAGAGAGAGAGAGAGAAATAACTCCCTTCTTCCTTGCCATTTAAACCTGCTTTTCACTGCTTTTCACTGGGTGTGCTTTTACTAAAGAGTGTGATTTTACCATGTAAGGGACTTTTCGAGTCGGGGGGGTTTGCTCCGAGGGCCATGCACCGAACAGAACCCACCCCTGATATGGGCAAAAAGTCTTCATTATTCCAATAAATATTCCTTCCTTTGGCAAAAAACAATGTTCCCCCAACATATCAGAGTGTTGATCTTGTATCCACGTGTCCGTAAGGAGACTTTTACCTTTTAAATAAATCCTGCTACCGATAATCACAAGTTTGTGTGGATCGAAGGAGATCCCATTACAACACAATTTTGCTTTGCACACATAATGGTCTTGCACCGTTGTGAGAAATGTTTACATTTGGAGTCCAAATGTATTGAATGCTTTTGGGCAACAGAAAGAAAATAATTGGCCAAGAGTAAATTGCATTCCTGAACTGTGATTCTTCATTCTTGGGAATATATAAATGTGTGTTTGCATTCTTATTCCTGCTGGTGCAATTAAGGAAACTGTTGTTCCAATAGCTGCAGAAATGTAAGTCCTTAAGATACTGAAAGGCCTGAATTTATTTGCAATAAAAAATGTACCTAGCTTTGCATTTGAATTTTGCTTTCACACATCACAATAAACCATCGTTTGGTGAAACGTACAGGCCGTCCTCAACTTACAACAGTTCGTTTATTGACCATTGAAAATTACAACAGTGCTGGAGACTGTTGACCTATGACTGTTTTTTCACACTTATGACATTTCAGCATCTCTATAGTCACATGATTAAAATTCAGACGCTTGGCAACTGATCTATATTTATCTCAGGGTCCCAGGGTCATGTGACCCCCTTTTGCGACCTTCTGACAAGCAAAGTCAACAGGGGAGCCAGATTCACTCAACGACTGTGTTACTAAATGAGCAACTGTAGTGATTCGCTTAACAGCTGTGGCAAGCAAGGTCTTAAATGGGGCAAAATTCAATAAACAGAAGTTCTGGGCTCTATTGTGGTCGTATGTGGAGGACTACCTGCACTTCATTGAATCCAAGGTCTTCATACTGGGTGACTTTATTGAGTCTGTCATCTGCACCTCTATAACTGTCTGGTTTGGTGCAACCCAACAGGACCGACACAGACTTCAGAGAACAATCAGAACTGCAGAAAAAGCAATTACTGCCAACCTGCCTTCCATTGAGGACCTGTATACTGCACGAGTCAAAAAGAGGGCAGAGAAAATATTTTCTGACCCCTCGCATCCTGGACACAAACTGTTTCAACTCCTACTCTCTAAACGTTGCTACAGGCCAAGACACACCAAGACAACTGGACACAAGAACAGGTTTTTTTCCCGAACGCCATCACTCTACTAAACAAATAATTCCCTCAACACTGTCAGACTTTCTACTAAATGTGCACTTCTATTCTACTAGTTTTTCTCATCATTCCTATCACCCATTTCCTCCCATGTTGACTGTATGACTGTAACTTGTTGCTTATATCCTAAGATTTTTATTAATATTGCTTCTTCATTGCTTATTTGACCCCTATGACAATAATTAAGTGTCGTACCACATGATTCTTGACATATGCACCAAGACAAGTTCCTTGTGTGTCCAATCACACTTGGCCAATAAAATTCTATTCTATTCTATTTAAAACTTGAGGTCTTCAATTCCCAGAATTCTACAAGGCTTAAAGTTGTCGTGTTTGGGGACCCCTGCTCTGTATTATTATTATTATAGAAGCGTTTCCAGTCTTTGTTTCAGCAGCTTCTTCACAAATTGCAAATTCAGAATTTAGTTGAGAAGAAAACCGAATGCAACCCGTCCCATTTATGAACATGTTTTATTTATGTGATCATATTTGCCCATTAGCCATAACAAGGCTAAAATGTCAGCACAAAATAGTCTGCCAAGCGAAGCATGAATGGCTGAATGGAGAGTTAATGTCACTTGGGCCTTGTCTTATCCCTTGGAGGTGCTGATGTTTTGTTTGGTTTTAAATCTGATCTGGGTTGGTGTTTTTGCCTAATTCCAATCTTGATTCTGTAGTCTATGAACCAAGATCCACAGCCTACACCCCAAACTCTCTGCTTTGATGTTCTTTTCATAAAATACAGATAATGCTTGATTTACGTCTACAATTGGAACCGGAATTTCTATTGTTAAGCAAGGCAGTTGTTAAGCGAGTGGTGCCCAACCAAACACGCTTGCACACCAGAAAACGGAACGCCAGCTTGCTGATGTGCTGGACCCAGAAGAGCAACAGGCAATAACTTGCATGCCCGGAGACATGGCTCTGCGTGCCACTTGTGGCACCCATGCCATAGGTTTGCCATTGTGGGACTAGAACAGTGATGGCGAACCTATGGCACGGGTGGGATGCGGAACCATATCTGCTGGCACATGAGCAGTGCCCTAGCTCAGCTCCAACAAGCATTTGTGTGCCAGTCAGCTGATTTTTGGCTCACACAGAGGCTCTGGGAGGGCGTTTTTGGCTTCCACAGAGCCTCCGGGGCGATGGGGGAGGGTGTTTCTACCCTCTCCTGGCTCCAGGAAAGCCATTGGAGCCTGAGAACGGTGAAACATGAGCCTACTGGGCCCACCAGAAGTTGGGAAACAAGCCATTTCCAGCCTCCAGAGGGGCTCTGGGGGACAACGGAAGCCATTTTCACCCTCCCCTGGCATTGAATTATGGATGTGGGCACTCATCAGTGATGGGCTCCTACAGGAATGGTCAGGAACACAGTTCCGGTACCAAATTTGGACCTCCAACCCAGAGCACCCAATTTGCACTGAAAGATGTTGAAACAAAATGCATAAGCCATGGCCACAGTGTGGTAGTAAAGATTTTGGTAGCCCATCACTGGTACTCATGCATATGTAATAGCGCGCACCGATGCTCCTTTGGCACCCAAGGGAAAAAAAGTTCACCATCACTGGCCTAGAGTTACCAAGAGTGAGTTGGTGGCCATATACGTTTTCTAAGTAAGTAAGTGAATGAATGAATGAATCAATCAATCAATCAATCAATCGATCAATCACCACTGCAATCCTTTTTAATAGATTGTGGAAAAGCACAGGTGGGGGTTTTGGGTGATGTGTGAAAGCACCCCAGGGCGTCCAAAAGAAGGGAGGTGACATCTATGCAACAGAATAGAATAAAATTATTTATTGGCCAAGTGTGATTGGACACACAAGGAATTTGTCTTTGGTGCAGATGCTCTCAGTGTCCATAAAAGAGAAAGATCCATTTCTCAAGAATCATGTGGTCCAACACTTAATGATTGTCATAAGGGTCAAATAAGCAATGAGGAAACAATCAATATTAATAAAAATCTTAAGGATACAAGCAACAACTAAGTGGGAGGTAATGCGTGTTAGGAATGATGAGAAAAAAACTAGTAGTAATAGTAGTGCATACTTAGTAAATAGTTTGACAGTGTTGAGGGAATTGTTTAGCAGAGTGATGACGTTCGGGGAAAAACTGTTCTTGTGTCTAGTTGTCTTGATGTGCAGTGCTGTATAGTGACATTTTGAGGGTAGGAGTTGAAACAGTCTATGTCCAGGATGCGAGGGGTCAGTCAACATTTTCCCCGCCCTCTTTTTGACTCGTGCAGTATACAGGTCCTCAATGGAAGGCAGGTTGGCGGCAATTGGTTTTTCTGCAGTTCTGATTCTCCTCTGAAGTTCTGTGTTGGTCTTGTTGGGTTGCAGGCTTCTCAGTAAAATGAACCTCTATGCAAACTCCATTCTTTGGCCAAAGCCATTCCAATCTCTACCTTCCTCTTTAAAATTCTTGCCACCAGACCACGCGGTCAGAAGCCCTTAGGACTGGAATTGGGATCCTTTGCCAGCAGGCAATAACGTAACATACTTCGAAGGGCGGACAAGCAGACTGAAGCTGCCCTTTGTGCCGAATATGAAAATGTGTGGCTGATTGCCAGATTCCTGGCAAATCTGGGCTGCTTCCTGGGCATTTCTTCCCCTCTCTCGGCAGCAGCTGGAGATGCATCTAGTTATTTTATGCACAGATGTCTGAGTAGCTTTTTCACTTTTTTTCTTTAGAAAAAAACCCAACAATGTATTTTTGGGAGTATAAAACACCCCGGAATATAAGAGGCACCTTAGTTTTTTGGGAGGAAAATAGGGAAAAGAATCTGCCTACCAGGTATTCATCTGGCTAGCATCCTTAATCTGGTCAGCTTCAACAGGTTATTTTATCCCCTGGTTAAGGGTTTTAAAAAAACTTTATTGGGCGAGAGGAACAATGAAAGAGCTTGCAAGCCAGTAAGAGCAGGGAACATCATTAGCACCTGGAAATAAACGGTCTGAGCAAGTAGAGCAATAGAAAAAACCCTGCAAAGATTTAGGGCCTGGAAAACATTTTTCTTTGCAGAGAGTAACAATTAAAGAGGTAAGAGCTGGGAACATTATTAACACCTGCAAAGAAACATTTGGAGCAAATTAGACCAATGAGGGAAAAACCCTAGAAAGACTTAGGGCTTGGAAAACATTATTCACAGAGAATAACAATGAAATAGCACCTGATATGGGCTAGAAATAAATATCTGGAGCAAGTAAAGCAATGAAAAAAGAACTCTACAAAGATAGCTTTGGAATACATACTTGGCAGAGAGTAACAATGAAAAAGCTTGCAAGATGGTAAGAGCTGGGAACATCGTTAGCACCAGGTTAGGGCTGGAAAGAAACTTACTCAGAGCAAGTTAGAGCAATGAAAAAACCTCAGCAAAGACTTAGGGAATGTTGGAAGACACTCTTCGTAGAGAGAAACAATGAAAGAGCCTACAAGGTAAGAGCTGGGAAGATCGTTAGCAGCTAGTTAGGGCTGGGGGGAGGGGGGGGAAGCTACATTCAGAGTATAAGACGCACCCAAATTATCAATCTCTTTTAGGGAGGAAAAGGATGCGTTTTATACACTGAAAAATACATCTCCCCTTGTTGGATTTTTGAGCTTTGTGTTGTTTTTAAAGGCCCAGATGATCAGCATTTTAAAAATAATTTTTTTTTGGCTTTGGCGCACCAAACTTTGAGAGTGCAGATTAAAACGTTGTTTTTGAAAACGCTGCTGCCCGAGAAAAAATGCCGCTGTTGAAATCCAGGCCGGAGGCTGATGGAAAGGCAGCCGTTCTGAGCCATCCAGTAGCGAGAGGGACCGGATGGTTTTTGCTTAGGCGTGTTGCACAGAAGCCAGAAAAGGCACAAAGGAAAGAAGAGAGTGAACACTTTGAAACGGTGTTAAAATGTGAATTGCTGCCATGAATAGAGCCAATAACTTTCTCGAGTCAAGAGGGAAAGACAGGCAAGTTCCTCGCCTCGCACGAGAATAAATCTTGAACTTGGGAGCAGTCTCAATCGGTATATTGTATTTGACACCGGGAAAGAAATTGCACTGTTATTTTATGGGGCCTGGCAACTTTAAGTGGTGTGGACTTCATCTCCCAGAATTCCCCAGCCAGCAGAGCTGGGGGATGCATCTATGTGACTGAAGCAGGGTTTGAGTTTATTTAGGGAAACTGAGGCAGGCTTTATAGCACAGATCAGATTAATTTGGCATGGGTTCAGGTTACTTGGAGGACCCTCTCGCCCCACGGGAATTGGTCTATCTTACCTGTGCCGGCAGAGGAGGTCTGCTGCGGATCCCCTCAGCCCGATTATTCCAGCTATTGGGATCCAAGAGGTGGGCCTTCTCTGCTGTGGCTCCTGCCCTCTGGAACATCTTGGGCCCCCATGGGAGGTTGGCCGCAACCCTCCTCTCTTTTTGTAAGGGCCTAAAGACTTGGCTTTGCCAGTTGGCCCGGGTCCCCAGTGAGGGATCAGCCCAATTGAGGTGACAATGACAGACCCATCTTGGGGATTGAGATAAACTGAATTGGCCTGGCTTGGCTTCCAATTGCTAATCACTCTTTTTTTTTTTTGTCGTCTGTTTCTCCTTTTGGGTGACTTGAGAATTGTTCTGAAATGGGCGGACAAGAAAGGACTTGTGAAAAGAGGGGGAGCAGCAGGACTCACAGAAGAGCCATAAGTAGAGGCATATCTGGCAGCTCTCTGTGATTGGACAGCTGGACTCAAATTATCCCAAATTCTGGTTTATTGAGAGATCCAGATCAGCCCAGTATTTGTTTCATTTTAAGTTTTAAAGATTGTTCTACTACTCTTACGCTCATTGTGCAGCAAAGCATCTGTTTCTAAAATATCCCAGGAAGTCATGTGCTTTGCAACCAAAGCTCCCCAGTGTGGCTTTTTCATTGTTTACAGTTTTCTCTCTTGTTTTCCATGGTGTTTTATTTATTTATTTAATTTGCTTGCCGCCCACTCCCGAAATTCTGCATACAGTAATCCCTCGCTACTTTACGGTTCATCTTTTGCGGATTTGCTACTTCACGGGGGTTTCAAAGGGGGCTGAAATCCATTAAATCCATTGAAAAATTTAAATCCATTAAAAATTCATAAAATTCTTCTACAGTATTACTGTACTGTATTAAAGAAACCTGTAGGATATCACATGTAGTTCCAGCTGAGAAACATTAGAGCAGTGTTTCCCAACCTTTTTTGAGCCGCGGCACATTATTCACATTTTCAAAATCCTGGGGAACACTGAAAGGGGGGGGCGGGCTAAAAAAAGTTTTGACAAAAAAAAAATCTTCCTCCATTTCGCTCTATTTCTCCCTCACTTTCTCTCTCTTCCTTCCTTCCCTTCTTTCTCTTTCTCCATCCCTCTTTCTTTCTTCCTCTCTCTTTTGCTCTCTTTCTTTCTCCCTCCTTCCCTCCCTATATGTCTTTCTCTCTCCCTTGCTCTCTCTGCCTCTCTTGCTATCTCTCTTTCATTCTCTCTTTTTCTCTCTTTCTCTCTCTCTTGCTATCTCTCTCTCTCTCTCTCTGTCTCTCTTTCTCTGTCTCTCTTTCTCTCTCTCTTGCTAGCTCTCTTTCTCTCTCTTTCTCTTTCTCTGTCTCTCTCTCTCTCTCTCTCTCTCTCTTCCTCTCTTGCTATGTCTCTCTTGCTCTCTCTCTCTTTCTCTCTCTTCCTTTCTTCTCTGCGGAGGCCGGCGAAGGTTTTTCTTATGGGCTCTCCTCCTTCCCCACCCCCGCGCTTCTCTCCCGCCCTGGCTTTTGCTTTGCCTGCAGATTTTCCCGCAGTTCAAAAGGAGGCAAGAGGTGGCCTGGATGAAATTGCGGGGAAATCATGGGGTGAAGCAAAAGCCAGGGCGGGAGAGAAGCGCGGGGGTGGGGAAGGAGGAGAGCCCGTCAGCGCTTCCCCTCTGCCAAGAGGTTATTGCCGCCGCCTCTGCCTCCACTCAGGGAGCCATCGTGGTTGAGCTGAGCGAGAGGAAAAGGCGCGGTGACCACGGTGGCTCCCTGAGTGGAGGCAGAAGCGGTGGCAATAACCTCTGTGCTTTCTACGGCAGCGTGGCTGAGCTGGACGGAGGGAAGCGGCAGCTCCCACTCGAGGAACCCACGGCAACGGGCGACGGCTTGGTGGGAGGCGACGGCGGGAGACACAGGCGGTGGGAGGAGAGGGAACCAGGAAGCGACTGTGAAGCCCAAGACCATCCACAGGACGACACTCAGGCAGGGGCGCCAGCAGCGCCCCGCCCAGCTGGAACTTCTCGCGGCACACCTGGCCATGTCTCGCGGCACACTACTGTGCCGCGGCACACCGGTTGGGAAACGCTGCATTAGAGAATGACTGTTTAATGCAAAGGGTGGATTTTAAAAGTCCAAATACTCTTACCTACAAAAAGATATTGACAAAATTGAACGGGTCCAAAGACGGGCTACATGAATGGTGGAAGGTCTTAAGCAAAAAAAGTATCAGGAAAGATTTAATGAACTCAATCTGTATAGTCTGGAGGACAGAAGGAAAAGGGGGGGACATGATCGAAACATTTAAATATGTTAAAGGGTTAAATAAGGTTCAGGAGGGAAGTGTTTTTAATAGGAAAGTGAACACAAGAACAAGCACTTGGGGAAAAGGAATCCTCAATCTGAGTATTGTATTGGCAGTTCTGTGTTAGCAAATACTTCAAAAGAAAAGGATTTAGGGGTAGTGATTTCTGACAGTCTCAAAATGGGTGAACAGTGCAGTCAGGCGGTAGGGAAAGCAAGTAGGATGCTTGGCTGCATAGCTAGAGGTATAACAAGCAGGAAGAGGGAGATTATGATCCCGCTATATAGAATGCTGGTGAGACCACATTTGGAATAGTGTGTTCAGTTCTGGAGACCTCACCTACAAAAAGATATTGACAAAATTGAACAGGTCCAAAGACGGGCTACAAGAATGGTGGAAGGCCTTAAGCATAAAACATATCAGGAAAGACTTAATGAACTCAATCTGTATAGTCTGGAGCAGAGGTCCCCAACCTTTTTTGCACCAGGGACCGGCTTTAAGCTAGACCAGTTTTCCATGGCCCGGTGGGGGGGGGCGGGAGCTAGCTGTCAGCGGCGCCGTAAAAGGGGCGATCAAGAGAGGAATGGGTGAATGAATGGACGGAGGGTGGGAAGGAAGGAAAGAGGGAAGGGACAGGAACAGAAGAAGGGTGCAAAGGAAGCAAGGAAAGGTGTGAAAGGGGAGAGTAAGAGAGGAAGGAGTGAAAGAAGGGAATGAGGGAGGAAAGAAGGGAGGAAGGAAAAGGAAAGCAAGAAATGGAGGGAGGAAAGGAAGGAAGGAAAGAAAGAAAGAAGGGGGGAAGGGACAGGAACAGAGGAAGGAAGCAAGGAAACTTATGAAAGGGGAGAGTAAGGGAAGAAGGTAGGAAGGAGAAAGAAAAGAAGAAATAGAGGAAGGGAAGGTAAAAGAGAGAAAGAAAAAGAGCAAGAAAGAAAGCAAGAAAGAGAAAGAAAGAAAGGCAACTTCAAAGAAAGGCTCACTGAGCATCTCTCACTCTCTCTCTCTTTCTATCCCTCTTTCTTTCTTTCTCTTCCTTTCTCTCTCTCCTCTTCCTTTATCTCCTCTCTCTCTCCCTCTCTCTTTCTCTCCCCCCTCTCTCCCCTTTCCCTCTCTCTTTCTCTCTCCCTCTCTTGCTATCTCTCCCCCCTTTCCCTCTCTCTTTCTCTCTCTCCCTCTCTTGCTATCTCCCCCCTCTCCCTCTCTCTTTCTCCCTCTCCCTCTCTTTCTCTCTCTCTCCCCCTCTTTCTCTCTCTTCTTCTCACTTTCTCTCTCTTTTGCTTTCTCTCTCTCTCACTCTTTCTTGTTTTCTTTCTCACACTCTTTCTCTCTCTTGTTCTCTCTCTTGCTATCTCTTTCTCCCCCCCTTTCTCTCACTCTCTCTTTCTCACTTTCTCTCTATCTTGCTGTCTGTTGCTATCACTCACTCTCGTTCTCCGTTCTTCTCAGCGGTGACGCGCGCACGCCCTGCCCGCCTCACCTTTGCGAGAGCACTTTCGCCCCGGGCTCTCAGCAAGGGGGTTTGCAGGAGAGGTGGGGCCGGCGAAGGTGATATTCAATGTCGGGGGCGCACAGGCGGTTGCACGCGCTCCCTATCTCCCTGCTAGCCCACTCGGAATATTCAAAATAAGAAAAGCCTTCGCCGGCAAAGGTTTTTCTTATTTTGAATACTCCGAGTGGGCTAGCAGGGAGATAGGGAGCGCGTGCAACCGCCTGTGCGCCCCCGACATTGAAGACCTCCGCTGAGAAAAGCCTTTGCCGGCATTTCCTCTCGGCGTCAAGGAGGCGCAGCGGCGGGCGGAGAGAGGGAAGGGGGGGGCAGCGGCGTCCCTCCTGGCCTTGGCGGGCCGCCCGACCCTCCCCACCTCCTGCAAACGCGGCAGGCGGCGGGGGGGAGAGCGAGGAGCCGGTTCCGGCGGGCACGGGGCTTGGCTGGCTGGCGGGGGGAGCACCGCTGGTGGTGCGGAAAGGCCGAGGGGGCCCTGGCGCCGCGGACCGGCTGAAAACCCCCAACGGCCCGGTGCCGGTCCGCGGACCGGCGGTTGGGGACCTCTGGTCTGGAGGACAGAAGGAAAAGGGGGGACATGATCGAAACATTTAAATATATTAAAGGGTTAAATAAGGTCCAGGAGGGAAGTGTTTTTAATAGGAAAGTATACACAAGAACAAGGGGACACAATCTGAAGTTAGTTGGGGGAAAGATCAAAAGCAACATGAGAAAATATTATTTTACTGAAAGAGTAGTAGATGCTTGGAACAAACTTCCAGCAGACGTGGTAGATAAATCCACAGTAACTGAATTTAAACATGCCTGGGATAAACATATATCCATCCTAAGATAAAATACAGAAAATAGTATAAGGGCAGACTAGATGGATCATGAGGTCTTTTTCTGCCATCAGACTTCTATGTTTCTATGTTTCTATCTCTACTTCACGGAAATTTGTTTTTCACGGGTGGTCTTGGAACTCAGGAATACGTTCCAAGAGGGATTACTGTATTCCTCAGTCATCGAGCCAGAGGTGGGCTGTTAAGGTGGAACGGTGACGTGTGCTTGCCTCCGTGGCTCTCAGTGCTAGCAGAGCCCAGCGCAATTCTGCTACAGCACCTAAGCAGGTAGTGAAATCGCACGCGGACAAGCAGGGGTGCCTATGGCGCCCCTGAGTGTCCGCGTGCGATTTCACTACCTGCCCAGGTGCCATAGCAGAATTGCGCTGGATTGCGCTAGAACTCAGAGCCATGCACCTGCGTGTCCGTGCGCAATTTCGCTCCCTGCCCAGGTGCAGTAGCAGAATTGCACTAGACTCCCCTAGCACTCAGAGCCACGGGGGCGAGCGCACGTCCCCGTTCCACCTTAGCAGCCCGCCTCTGCATTGAGCAACGAAATGAAAACCCAGAAAAGCCTCCTGGATTTTTCTTATGGCCATTTAATTTCTGCGAGAGAAAGATCGGAGTTTTTCCAAGCTTACAGATATTGCAGATTTTGGAGGAGATGCAGGAAATAGTATTTAGCACTTCATAGCAGCTTTCACTGTGAATTTCAAACGGCTTTACCGATGTGATTTTACCGCTTCCCTCCCAACAAAACAGCGATGCTTAACACCTTGTTGCAGGTAGAAGGAGGCAGAGACGTTTAAGGTTAAACGTTCAGTCCTTGTTGGGCTATTGAGGGATCGGTGATTGGCAACACTTTTGAGGGCAAGACACTTTTATTTTATTTTATTTTATTTTATTTTATTTTTTAATTTTATTTAATTTTATTGGATTTGTATGCCGCCCCTCTCCGAGGACTCACCCCACCATGGACGCAACAAACCTAAATTCAGGGCCTAAATAGCTGTAACACTTTGATAGCACTGGCAAAGCGTTGTAGTCCCACCTGCAAATTCTCTAGAGCTGCATCTGTGGGCTTCGTTTTGATCTTGGGAAGAATAAGAGCTTACAAAACTTTTGCCAGACCCATCCTAGAATACAGCTCATCTGTTTAGAACCCATACCGCATCTCAGACATTAACACCCTCGAAAATGTCCAGAGATACTTCACTCCTCTACCCAAAAAAGAATACCCAATGAAACTAGACTTACAATCCTGGGCCTAGAAAGCTTAGAACTAAGACGCCTTAAACATGATCTGTAAGTATTGCCCACAAGATTATATGCTGCAACGTCTTGCCTGTCAACGACTACTTCAGCTTCAACCACAACAACACAAGAGCACACAACAGATACAAGCTCAATATTAACTGCTCCAAACTTGAATGTAAAAAGTACGACTTTAGTAATCAGGTTGTCCAAGTGTGGAACTCATTACCGGACTCCGTAGTGTCATCCCCTAACCCCCAACATTTTTCCCTTAGACTGTCCACGGTTGACCTCTCCAGATTCCTAAGAGGTCAGTAAGGGGCGTGCATAAGTGCACTAGAGTGCCTTCCAACCCCTGTCCTATTGTCTCTTCTATATCGTATACCCCACATATCTTCTCTTCTATCCGTATATCTTTCTTCTATTCTCTCATTGATTTAGCCATCACTCTACTAAACAAATAATTCCTTCAACACTGTCAGACTTTTTACTAAATCTGCACTTCTATTTTTACTAGTTTTTCTCATCATTCCTATCACCCTTTTCCTCCCACTTAGGACTTTATGACTGTAACTTGTTGCTTGTATCCTAAGATTTTTATTAACATTGATTGTTTCTTCATTGCTTATTTGACCCCTATGACAATCATTAAGTGTTGTACCACATGGTTCTTGACAAATGTATCTTTTTCTTTTATGTACACTGAGAGCATAAGCACCAAAGACAAATTCCTTGTGTGTCCAATCACACTTGGCCAATAAAATTCTATTCTATTCTATTTATTTTATTCCTATATTCTCTCTTCTATTTTTTCTCTAATTCTATTTCCCTGAAGGTATCCCCTATTACCTTCAATGTGTATTATTGTGTGTTGGACAAGATAAATAAAATAAATAAATAAATAAAATAAAATAAATAAGAGAGTTGGAAGGGACCTTGGAGGTTTCTGGTCCAACACATTGCTCAAAGCAGGAAACTTCTGTCATTTCAGATTGGCTGCCCAGCCTCTTTTTAAAAGGTTCCTTAGAGGCCAGTAAGGGGCGTATATAAGTGCACTGATGTGCCTATCGTCCCCTGTCCAATTGTCTTTCCTTATCTCATATGTCATATATATTCTCTCCTTATCTATCTATCTATCTATCTATCTATCTATCTATCTATCTATCTATCTATCTATCTATCTATCTATTATATATATATATATATCATATATATTCTCTCCTTATCTCTTATATCATATATATTCTCTCCCTCCCATCTACTTCTCTTGTTTTTACTTTCTACCGTCATATATATTACTTAATGTCTATTCTCTTCCATATGTATTGTATATTGGACAAAGAATAAATAAATAAATAAATAAATAAATAAATAAATAAATAAATAAATAAATAAATAAATAAATAAATAAATAAATAATAAAAAAAATTTGTTCTAAGACTGCAGCATTTGGCATGAGTCGTTCCTGGCTTCCCAACTGTTCTTCCATAGTTCATAACCATAGCAGGAGCACTGCCATGTACTCCCTTTCTTTTCCCCAATTCTTTCCATTCCATGGTTGCTTTCACATCACCCTGCTTAACTGAATGGTGGCTTGCTCACTTGCCATCTCGGCTCGACACGAGGGCTGGAGTAACTGTAATTGTTGTGCATCCATATTTGTCAATGTGCAGAAAGGACACATTATTATAGGAAGAGGTCACTGCTGAATGCTCACAGTTGGAAAAAAAAAGGACTGGATTTCTCCATTATTTCTTTCAGAGAGTTGTCACTAATGAGATGAAGGAAAGGACTGGTAGATGCCTTCAAAACAAAACTTAATTAAAGAACCTTGTCTTCTGAGTGTACATACATATTTTTGCTGATAATAAAAAGGAAGGGAGGCTTGTATAGATCTATTTCAAGCTATTTAGCTCTCATCAGCTAGCCATACCCTTACCAAGATTTGAACCTGAGGAGTCTGCCTATAAGGCAGTAGCGTTTTCGACAGAAACAAACAAACAAATATACATACATATATAGCTACCTACCTACATATATACATACGTGTGTGTTTGTGTGTGTAACATATTTTTGCTGATAATGAAAAGGAAGGGAGACTACTATAGATCTATTTCAGGCTTATTGCCCTCATCAGGTAGCCACACCGTTACTGAGATTTGAACCTTGGACTCTGCCTTGTAAGACATTAGCCTTAGCCTCTAGGCTACAGGCTCGCCTCCTGTATCAGCTTGTACCTGGTAAGGGTTTTTATATATATATGACTTTCCTCTAGTTCCAGGGATTCATGTTCTCTGAGTGCTATCTTTCAGGTGGCTTTTAGGTTTAACAATAGGGTCTGAAGAAGATCTAGTTCCATGATGGTGAACCTAGGGCACATGTGCCCAAAGTGGCATGTGGAGCCATGTCTTCTGGCACACATAGCATCACCTGTTCCTCTTCCGGGTTTCTGGTGCGCATGCACATGTGATGATCAGTGGGCCTTTGTTTGTGGGGCAGTGCTGGAAACTGGAAGAGCTGGTCTTCCATTTTCCAGTGTGAGCATGCACGCCGACCAGCTGATCAGCATGTGCACACGTGCAGCAGTAACTGGAAGACTTGCTGGCAGGAGGTTCATTTTGTGGCACATGCATGACCCCTGGGCAGCTCCTCTTCCTGGTTGCGTCCCAGATGAGTGCATGCTCCCTTTTCTCAATGCCAAAAAGGTTCACCATCACTGATCTAGTTGGTCATATTTAAGATTGCAGCCAGTCAGCAACCTTTTCAGATTGAACATAGAACAACAGGGTTGGAAGGGATCTTGGAGCTCTTTTAATCCAACTCTCTGCTCAAGCAGGAGAAGACGCTATACCAGTGATGGTAAACCTATGGCATGGGTGCCACAGGTGGCATGTGGAGCCATATCTGCTGGCACACGAGCCGTTGCCCTAGCTCATCTCTAATGTGCATGTGCATACTGGCCAGCTGATTTTGGCTCACACAGAGGCTCGGGGAAGGCATTTTTGGCTTCCAGAGAGCCTCCTGGGGATAAGGGAGGGTGTTTTTACCCTCCTTCGGCTCCAAGGAAGCCTTTGGAACCTGGGAAGAGCAAAACATCAGCCTACTGGCCTCACTAGAAGTTGGGAAACAGGCCATTTCCAGCCTCCAGAGGGCCTCCGGGGACATTGAATTATGGGTGTGGGCATGATGCTCCCCCTCTGTTGATGCAACCTAGGATTGCATTGGCTTTTTTGTCAGCTGCAGCACACTGCTGGCTCATACTTAAGTGATGGTTGACTAGGAACCTAGATACATCTCATAGTCTTTGCTATTGAACCAGTTATTGCCTATTCTATACCTGACCATTTGGTTTTTCCTGCGTATGTGCAGAACCTTACCATTTTCACCATTAAACTGCATCTTTTGTTAGCTAGGGCCCAATGCTCCAGTCTCTCAAGATACTTCTGGACAATGAGAGAGCTTGAGTCTGTCTTTCCAAGTGTTAAAAATTACTCCCAGCTTGGTGTCATTTGCAAATTTGATGAGTTTACCTTTCATCCCTTCATCCTAATTATTTATGTATATATTGAAGAGTATCCCAAGACAGAACCTTGGGTATCCCTCTGCATGCTTTTTCTCCATATAGATGTAGTTCTATTAACTACACTTTGAGTCAGTTGATCAGCCAGTTGCAAATGCATCAGGTGGTGATGCTGTCTATCCCACATATTTCTATCTTACCAATAATTACATTGTGGTCTACTTTGTCAAATGCCTTACTGAAATCTTAATATAGTATAGCCGCAGAATTTCCCTGATCCAGTAATTTAGTCACTTTATCAAAGAAGGCAGTAATGTTTTGTCTGGCATGATCTGTCTTTAACCAACTCATGTTGGCTTCTAGTTCTAGATGTTGGCAATTCCACTTCTTTATTATCTTTTCCAGAATTTTTCCAAGTATTGATGTCAGGCTGATTAATTTGTTGTTTCCTGGATCAATTTCTTTTTCCCTTTTAGAAGATTGGAATCACATTGGTAGTTTACCAGTCCTCTGGTGGTTTCTCTGTGCTCCAGGATCTTTGAAAGATTTTGCAGTTCCAAGATCACGCCTGCCAGCTACTTCAGAATTCTGGGTTCCAATCCATCTGATCCTGGTCATGGTCCAGATTGTTCTCTGCTCAGAGACCAAAAGATGTTTAGATACTTAAGTAGCAGTTTTGCATCTCATAAATCTACTCACTTGGTACCTATTTTGATGAAATTGGTTTAACTTCTAAATATCTGGCTTTGATTTTGCATCCTTCTTTTAACCCTTCCATTTGGGGGTGGATTGTAAGTAGGATCTGTCTTTAAGTAACACAAAGAAGCAACTAAACAAATAGTTGCAGAAATATTTGGCGGCCAGAAAATTCAGTTGGACACAGAATATTCTAATATACTATTCTCTAACTACACAGAATTTAATGCAGAATAGTCAATGGGACAAAACATTTTCTTCGTAGGCTATCATATTTCATTTGAAAGTAAATAATATGAGGATTTCTTTAGCGTGTAGAACAGTGATGGCGAAACTTTTTGGTGCCGAGTGCCCAAAGCGTGTGCGGACGAACCCCCAGAATGTAATGTGAGCATCCCTTATGCATGCACCCCATCTCATGCATGAGTTTCCCATGCATGCACCCCTATATTAATCCCCCCCAGCCAATTTTTAGCAGGAGGCCTTCCAAGCCCAAAACAGAACATGTGTGCACATGCAAGAACCTCGGAAATGCAATGTGAGCATTTATTGGCAGTTCTGTGTTAGCAAAAAAACTTCAGAAGAGAAGGATTGAAGGGTCGTGATTTCTGACAGTCTCAAAATGGGTGAACAGTGTGGTCAGGCGGTGGGGAAAGCGAGTAGAATGCTTGGCTGCATAGCTAGAGGTATAACAAGCAGGAAGAGGGAGATTGTGATCGTGCTGTATAGAGCGCTGGTGAGACCACGTTTGGAATACAGTACTGTGTTCAGTTCTGGAGACCTACAAAAAGATATGGATCAAATTGAAGGGGTCCAAAGACAGGCTACAAAAATGGTGGAAGGGTCTTAAGCATCAAACTGATCAGGAAAGACTTCATGAACTCAATCTGTATAGTCTGGAGGACAGAAGGGAAAGGGGGGACATGATCAAAACATTTAAATATGTTAAAGGGTTAAATTAGGTTCAGGAGGGAAGTGTTTTTAATAGAAAAGTGAACCCAAGCACAAGGGGGCACAATCTGAGGTTAGTTCAGAAGCCACATGAGAAAATATTATTTTACTGAAAGAGTAGTAGATGCTTGGAACAAACTTCCAGCAGACCTGGTTGGTAAATCCAAAGGAACTAAATTTAAACATGCCTGGGATAAACATACATTCATCCTAAGATAAAACACAAGAAATAGTATAAGGGCAGACTAGATGGACCAGGAGGTTTTTTTTTCTGCTGTCAATCTTCTATGTTTCTATGTTTCTCCTGCCTATGTGCCCCACCCCTGTGCATGCACGCTTGTCCCCAGCATGTGCCCCTCCACCAAGGCATGCGTGGCAGAGACCTGAAGATCAGGAGGAGCTGGACTGGGGCAAGGACTGGTATGCCCACAGAGAGGGCTCTACATGGCACCTGTGGCACAAATGCCATAGTTTCACCATCATGGATGTAAAAGAAATAACAGGTCTGATTTTCAATCCGATCAGCAGGTAATAACGCTGCAGTCCATCACTTGAGCTGGCTACAAGCCTCACTTCTCAATCTTATATTTTTAATTGGCACACAAATTACGGTCGCTCGTCACCTTCGGCAAATGTTATCCTCACACATTCCCCATCTACTAGACCGCCTTCTGCTGCACAAATCCCAGCGACCGGTTAGGTCCCACAGAGTGGGCCTCCTCCGGGGCCCATCAACAAAACAATGTCGTTTGGCGGGGCCCAGGGGAAGAGCCTTCTCTGTGGCGGCCCCGGCCCTCTGGAACCAACTCCCCCCGGAGATTAGAACTGCCCCCACCCTCTTTGCCTTTGGTAAACTCCTTAAAACCCACCTCTGTCGTCAAGCGTGGGGGAACTGAGACATCTCCCCCTGCCTATGTAGTTCTAGTGCATGATATGACTGTATGTATGTTTTTTATATTGGGGTTCCTTAATTTTAGATTTTTAAATGTGTAATCGTTATCTTAGATTTTAATTATTAGATTTGTCAGTATATATTGTTTTTGTCACTGTTGTGAGCCACCCCGAGTCTGCGGAGAGGGGCGGCATACAAATCTAATAAATAATAATAATTTGTAGCCTCCACGCGTGGCTGTCACAAACCTTGGTTCCATTTCTCTGTTTTGATTTGCCTTGTCGGAAGATCTCTCCTTCTCCTGGTGGCTGGTGGACTTGTTGAGTGGGAGGCTGAAGGAACAACGTAGGTTTGCCGAAGGAACTGGGGAGGAGGCAGAAATTGGGAGCTGAGAGAGCGACCAAGATCTCGGAGCCTCTCCACAAGGAGGCTTCATTGGATTCCACACGGCAGTCACGAAGAAACCACCAATTTGAGTTGGCGCTCCCTGTTTTTCCTTCCTTTTCCTTTCAACTGCATCCGTTATTAGGGGCTTTTGGAGGAATCTTTCTCAAACTGCAGGCTGCACGTGTTTCTCAGAGCTTGTCCCCGTCTACCCTCTCTGCTCAGTAAGTTGAGAAATGAGCGATTCCGTTTTGAGCTAAAATTGTTGAGATCTATAATTTGAGCTTTAAAAAAAAAAAGAAGAAGTCAAGGATTGCTGAAAAATATCTCATATGCTGCATTTTTAACCCTGCAAAATCTGCAAAATAAAAGTATTTTGCAGATTTTTTAATCTGAATTGTCATCTCCTGTACATTTTTGGGGTGAGGATATCTTTGTTTGGGGGAGGTACAGCAGAAAAAGTGAATAAAATACTTTGATGTTTTTATATAAAGGAGATTTCTCCTTCGCTCTTACAGCTCCTGGCTCTATTTTTGCTTTCCAATGAGCAGAGGAATAGGACTTTGGGTGCCCTTTTCTTATTAATTCCCATTATAAGCATAAAGACTGGATGTTGGGCTCACATATTACTTAAAGTCATCACATGATGATTGTGATTTGGCTTTGCCTGTTGTGTAAACCTGGTACCTAGTAAACTATGGCTTATAGCTTATTGCTGTCTCTCCCATTTGGGCAAATTCATAGAATATTTATATATTTATTTTATTTATTTGATTTTTATGCTGCCCTTCTCCTTAGACTCATGGCGGCTTACAACATGTTAGCAATAGCACTTTTTAACAGAGCCCCCACAATCTGGGTCCTCATTTTACCCACCTCGGAAGGATGGAAGGCTGAGTCAACCTTGAGCCGGTGATGAGATTTGAACCGCTGACCTACAGATCTACAGTCAGCTTCAGTGGCCTGCAGTACAGCACTCTACCTGCTGCGCCACCCCATCTCTTATAATAAGAATCTTAGAATAATATCTTAGAATAATAGAGTTGGCAGGAACCTTGGAGGTCTTCCAGTCCAACCCCCTGCTTACATCACTTCAGACAGATGGTTAGCCGCCCCGAGTCTATGGAGAGGGGCAGCATACAAATCTAATGAAATAAATAAATAAATAAATAAATAAATAAATAAATAAATAAATAAATAAATAAATCTGCTTAAAAACTTCCAGTGTTGGGACATTCGCAACTTCTGGTGGCAAACTGTTCCACTGATTAACTGTTCTGACTGTCAGGAAATTTCTCCTTGGTTCTAAGTTGCTTCTCTCCTTGTTTAGTTTCCACGCATTGCTTCTTGTTCTACCCTCAGGTGCTTTGGAGAATAGGTTGACTCCTTCTTCTTTGTGGCAACCCCTGAAATATGGGAAGACTGCTATCATGTCTCTCCTGGTCCTTCTTTTCATTAAATTAGACATGCCCAGTTCCTGCAACTGTTCTTCATATATTTTAGCCCCCAGTCTCCTCATCATCTTTGTCGCTCTTCTCTGCACTTTTTCTAGAGTCTCAACATCCTTTTTGCATCGTGGAGACCAAAACTGAATGCACGATTCCAAGTGTGGCCTTACCAAGGCCTTACAAAGTGGTATTAACACTTCACATGATCTTGATTCTATCCTTCTGTTAATGCAGCCTAGGACTGTGTTAGCTTTTTTGGCAGCTGCTGCACACTGCTGGATCATGTTTAAATGGTTGTCCAATTGTTATTGGTTTGGTTTGGTTTTGTAGTACAAATTAGACCAGTCATCATGGTTTGCACTTTTACACAGTTTAGCATGTTGAACTAATCCAGCTGATGGACTAATTACCGAAAGACTTTGATAGCTAGATAGCCAATAAATAAAGAATCATAGCTAAGCAGACTATAGTAAGACTGATGTGAAAAGATATTTTATTTACCAACTGGACTTAGATTCTTATCTTGTTGCACAGTGTATTAATGAACTCTGATATCATAAATGTAATAGCTGATTTATACATTCTGCTTATGAAATAATAATTGCCATAATTATGCAATTGGGAAAATTGTTTTGAAACGAACAAATATTTATTTCAGGTGAATTGAAATAAATATGTTGAAGAAATAGGCCACTTGTTCCAGTGAATCTATTATTTCCCTCTGTGGCCATATCCAATCCAACTACCCACAAGTTTGAAAATATCACCTCCTCTAATTCAAAAATCATATCCATCACTTTGAATGTAAATGATTTGAGATAAAACTGAAATGAAGGATTGTTTAGATGTTTGTATGGGAAGACAATGATATGCCATAGAGTAGAATTAAAATTACAAATATTAGTATCTGCACGAATCCCAGCGGCCGATAAGGTCCCACAGAGTTGGCCTTCTCCGGGTCCCGTCGACCAAACAATGTCGTTTGGCGGGCCCCAAGGGAAGAGCCTTCTCTGTGGCGGCCCCAGCCCTCTGGAATCAACTCCCCCGGGAGATTAGAACGGCCCCCACCCTCCTTGTTTTTCACAAGTTACTCAAGACCCACCTATATCGCCAGGCATGGGGGAATTAAGACATCTCCCCCAGGCTTTCTTATATTTTATGTTTGGTATGTATGTGTTGTGTGGTTTTTAAATTGTTGGGGTTTTTTAATGTAATTTTATTATTAGATTTGTTCCATTGTTATACTGTTTTTATTATTGTTGTGAGCCGCCCCGAGTCTTCGGAGAGGGGCGGCATACAAATCTAATAAATTGAATTGAATTGAATTGAATCTGAGAAATATTGAAGAAAAGAAATAAAAATCTTGAAAAAAGAAGAAAGCTGCAGATACAAACAGTATAACTGGGAAAATGCTAAAATATGGACTGGCTGTGCAATTTATTAAAGCAAGTGAATGCACTCCATTTGTGTCTGACAATGCAGTTATTGTTCTTGGATACAAAAAGAAAGTTAGCAAGAGTGACTAAAGAAACTACCAGGGAAATAGTGTGTGAAGTGAGCCTCAGGAGAGGTCTACAGAATTCTGATAGAAAAGATATGAAGTGTAACAGCGAACACAATTTGGGAAATGCACAGTGGCTTTAAGCCAAGAAGGACTCATCTCTTCGGTAGGTTATTGAGAAATGTATGAATGGGAAAAAGAAGGACTTGAAAATTAAAGAGACCATGTTGATTAGCAACAGAGTTTGACAGAGAAAATGCACTAGATATTTTATATAGTAGTGAGAACGATGGGAAGCCAATAAATTTGTGAAACTTGGAAACAATTACAAAGGAGCAAATGGAAAGAGAAAGTTTAAAGTAAAACTACTTTGTTAAAAGAAGCATGAACATAAGAGTCTGTGCATGACCACTTGCTTTTATGGGAGTACGACGGTCGCCTAGAAAGTAATGCAGCACATTTTTTTCCCTCAGCCTACAATAATGGTAGGAATGGGAAACTTTAGATATACATTATTTGAATTGTCAGCAGTGTGTGTGTAAATTTTGCCTTTCTTCAGACAGATAGCGTAGTTGCAGCTGTGTTTCAATCGTGTCCCCCCTTTCCCTTCTGTCCTACAGACTATACAGATTGAATTCATTGAGTCTTTCCTGATAGGTTTTATGCTTAAGACCGTCCACCATTCTTGTAGCCCGTCTTTGGACCCGTTCAATTTTGTCCATATCTTTTTGTAGGTGAGGTCTCCAGAACTGAACACAATATTCCAAATGTCTCAACAGCACTCTATACAGCGGGATCACAGTCTCCCTCTTCTTCACTCTCATTATAATCTCCCTCCCCCCTTCCTTCCTTCCTTCCTTCCTTCCTTCCTTCCTTTTTTCCATTTCCATTTTCCTTTCTTCCCTTTATCACTTTCCTTCCTTCCTTCCCTCCCTCTCCATTCTTCTTCCTTCCCCTCTTTCCTTATTTTTCCTTCCTTGCTCTCTTCCCATCTTTGTCTTTATTCTTTCCTTTTCTCCTTTCCTGTCCCTTCTTTCCTGCTCAGATGCAAGTGGGGAAACATTTATCCTTTAGTTCTTAGTTTCTTTCACTAGCCCCTGTCAGTGAAAATCAAGCCCCTTGGCCCTGATTTTTTTTTTTTTAAAAAATTATTTATATTTATTTATATTTATATGCCATCCACTCCAAAAAGGACTCACGGGGGCTAACAATAGTCACAAATACGGAAACAACAAAATACAATAGCAACAATGCAATGAAATACATAATACTGTAAAAAAACCATGCATACATACAGTCTTTCCCATTTGCAGGCCTGCTGGAAAAGCCAGGTCTCTATAGCTTTCCGGAAGACTGGCAGAGTGGAGATAGTACCGATCTCTGGGGTTTCAAAGGGTTGGAGCCACCACAGAGAAGACTCTTCCTCAAGGTCCCGCCAGCCAACATTGTTTGGAAGACAGGACCTGGAGAAGACGGACTCTGAGGGCCCTCACTGTTCGCAGCGAGGTGTGATGCAGGAGGCCCTGAGCCATGTGCAGAAGCAAAACCACACTGGGAACGTTGGCGCGCATACAAGACAATTGAAGCTATGCGTGCACAGCGCACCAGTAGCAGCAGTAATAGCAACCCGTCCCTGGTTGTAAGTGAAGGACTACCTGCAACATTCAGTTCTTCACATGGTAGCATATTGTTCATTAACCGACATGTTAAAGTATCATTAAGTTGCAGAGAAGAGCTGTGCTGTTAATGACAGAACCACCATATGTATGTGTGAAGTCACATTTAAGATTTGTCTCTCTTTCCTGCACCTTTCACAGATGTGTTACAATGTAGATTATTATCATAGCTGTTACATATCACATTCTCTTGCCATATGCAGTAACCACTGTAGTTTTTATGTTTAAAGATGTCATAATGTCCTAACTAGCCCAAAGCATACCGATCACATTGTTTGAATTATAGCCATTACGTTACATTAATTCAACCATTTTGGATTAATCATGCCTTTTAATAAATGTGTACATTTAATTGTTAATTATTCTGCTTATGTGGCAGAAGGTTTGGTAAATGCATGATTTATTATTTTTAATGTCCATCTGTTGTAGAGTTGGAATGCCTCATTAAAAACCTACTAGGTTTAAAAAAAAAAAAATCTTTTTAACCTTTTCTTTGTTTTGCTGCTGTACATCCGCTTCACTTTTCATAAACATTTTATTTAGGAAACTGAATTGAACTGAAAACAGTGGAACGTTCTTCCATTTCATGGGTTACAGAATTATATTCCATTTAATGCAATACAGAATGAAAAAGTAGAAGCAAACCGTAGCTCGATTGACTGACTTCATGGAATGGCTAAACTGGCATTCGAACAATGTTTGTTTTTATAGAGAAAGATTTTGATCGTTTCAGAAATCACTTGATTCCAAAGAAAATCACACACACACACCGGTAGGTTAATCCTTTTGGACACTCACCCGCTCACCCAGTTCCACCTGTGATGGACCTGTGCGCACAGGTCAATTTTCCACGCCATTCCACGTCCAGCCCACCTCTGATTACGTGGATTGTATTCACATAATATATATCAAGTCTTAGCAAAGACCTTATTCTGTATATCTTTTTTTCTTTGTTTTCCTTTTGTGACCGATCCTCTGACAGTTACCCTCCAAATTATCTAACATTTATTAACTCTTTATTTTTGGTTTTTTCCTCTTTTTCCCCATCCAATCGTAGAACCTATTCCAGCAATTAGTATGCTCTTGCTCATCTATATTTTTTTATTTCTTTGGTTAAACTTTCTTTATCTCTCACTTTCTCTCTCTCACACACAGAAATATACACAGAGTTGCACACTGATTCTGCAGGGTGCTGATACTTCAGAAGACACATTGATTCATTGATTGATTGATTGATTGATTGATTGGATTTGTATGCCGCCCCTCTCCGGAGACTCGGGGCAGCTAACAACAATAATAGAACAGTATACATTCTTCTGAAGGTGTTCTTGGTTGTCCAAAAAATGACATTTCATCCTTAACATACGTTCGGTGTGTATTCGAGTGTGCGTGTGGCTGTGTGTGATGGAGTTTGATCAAATGAAGATAATGCAGGGCGAAATCTCGCTTCTCAGGTACGAAGGCAATAGGTGACTTGCTGTAATCTCCAACGAGGCCTGCAGTGCACCATTGATCCTTTGTTTGTTTGTTTGTTTGTTTGTTTGTTTGTTCGTTAATTAATTAATTAATTAATTAATTAATTCATTCATTCATTCATTCATTCATTCAATTTTTTATGCGGTCCTTCTCCCTAGACTCAGGGCAGCTTATAACATGTTAGTAATAGCACTTTTTAAACAGAGCCAGCCTATTGCCCCCACAATCCGGGTCCTCATTTGACCCACCTCATTTGACCAACCTTGAGCCAGTGGTGACTAGTTAGGTCCCACAGAGTCAGCCTTCTCCAGGTCCCATCAACTAGACAATGTCACTTGGCGGGGCCTAGGGGAAGAGCCTTCTCTGTGGGGGGCCCGGCCCTCTGGAACCAGCTCCACCAGAGATTCGTACTGCTCCCACCCTCCTCGCCTTTCATAAGAGTCTTAAGATTCATTTATGTCATCATGCTTGGGTTGATTAGTTCTTAGCCCCTGGTCATTGAACGATTGTATGATTGCTGTACGAATGGGTGCGATTGATTTTTTAATATAATTAGAGATTTTATACTTTAGATAGCTATGCAATTTTAATTTAATTGGATTGGTTTTATTGTAGTTTACTGTTTTTTAATATGTTATAAGCTGCCCAGAGTCTTCGGAAAGGGGCGGGGTAGAAATCCAATCAGTCAATCAATCAATCAATCAATCAATCACAGGAGATAAAGAAAGAGGGGGTTTGGGGGACAAGGCGTTTGTTTCTTGTTTCTGCTAAGGCTGGGTCAGAACACCACCTTTGCTAGGGAGTTCAGAAACTTCATTAGTTTCCTTTGCACTGGCTTGTTTCACTGCTTTATCTCATTTCCTTTCCTCTCCTCCAAATTGCCTCTTAATGCTAGGCTGGAGCTTGTGTCTCTTTCCTTCTGGGATAGATTTGCTGAGGCACCGGAACGTGTTTCAATGGAAAGTGTTTCAGTTAAGAGAAGTGGTGTCTCAGCTCATTCGCCACCCTCATCCATAAGGAGATTCGTTTGCGCTTAAGGTGTGGCGTGAACTCGGCCACTGTGGGTGAGCCTTTGTTCATGGTGTAGGTGGCTAAATTCATCCTCTTGGTAAGGAAGAATAGAGTGGAGTACAGCAGTGTTTCCCAACCTTGGCAACTTGAAGATATTTGGACTTCAACTCCCAGAAGACCCCAGCCAGCATTCGCTGGCTGGGGAATTCTGGGAGTTGAAGTCCAGATATCTTCAAGTTGCCAAAGTTGGGAAACACTGGAGTAGAGAGTAGAGTGTCAGACGTTAGTGATAAATCAATGGCTTGCCACACTATCTAGAGAAGGCCTGATGTTGATGGGATCTTGGGAGGGGGGATTTTCAGGAGGGAACAGATGCAGACACAAAGCATTCTTTCAAGGGTTTCAAGGTCATCCTATGCCCACCCACCTGGGTGGAAGCGGAAGGAGGACCGGCCACGCTGGCACAACCTGACAACATGACACGTTTGTGGGTGGGGGACAAGGGAGGTGGACTTTCAACTGGGTGGGAAGCTCAGATTCAGGTTTCTCAGTGTAGGTGCCAGGATGATTCCAGAAATACATTGGAACTTTGAGGAGCACTTTGACCTGGACTCTGGTTTAGTTTGGATGCTACCTGGAACCTTGACATGGAATGGAATGGAACGGAACGGAACAGAATAGAATAGAACAGAAGTTGGAAGGGACCTTGGAGGTCTTCTAGTCCAACCCCCAGCTCAAGTAGGTGACCTTACACATTTTGAGACGTGGCTGTCCAGTCTCTTCTTGAAAGCCTCCAGTGATGGAGCATGCACAACTTCTAGTTAAGTTAAGGAAGAACTTTCCGACCATGAAAGCAATCAACCAGTGGAACAGAAGTTGCCTGCAGAGGTTGTGAGACTTCCAACACTTTCAAGAGGAGATTGGACGGGCATTTGTCTGAAATCATGTAGGACAGGAGAAGGCAAAGTTGGCTCTTCTATGACCTGTGGACTTCAACTCCCAGAATTCCCGAGCTAGCATGATTGGCTCAGGAATACTGGGAGTTGAAGTCCACAAGTCTTGGAAGAGCCAACTTTGCCCATGCCTGGTGTTTGGACTTCTGCTTGATTGGAGGGTTGGACAAGATGATCTACAAGGTCCCTTCCAATTCTAGTAATCTAATCTAATCTATTCTCATCCTAAGGGTAAATTGTTCAGGATTTTTTTGGATTTTGGAGACAAACTACAAGCAGTCCTCAATTTACAATAGATCATTTAGTGACTTTTTGAAGCTACAAACAGTACTGAAAAAATGTGGCTTATGGCCATTTTTCACACTTGTGACCATTGCAACACTTCCATGATCTGTAATCAAAATTTGAACACTTAGCAACTGACTCATATTTTTGATGGTTGCAGCGTTCTATGGTCATGTGGTCATCTTTTGCAACCTTCTGACAAGCAGAGTCAATGGGGAAGCCAGATTTGCTCAACGACCATGTTACTCATACAATTGCAGTGATTCACTTAACAACTGTGGCAAGAAAGGTTGTAAAATGTGGAAAAACTCACTTAATAACTGTCTTGCTTAGTAACAGAAATTTGGGGCTCAATTGTCAAGGACTACTTGTCCCAGAACTGAAGATGAGATTGCGCAACATTCTGAACACCTATAAAAATTATATGGAAAAAAAAAGGAAAATTATTTTGTTGGGTAGCATGAATAGTCAGGGAAGAACAAAACACAAGAGTAGGGGTGGTGGTGATGTGTCTTTGTGGGTGACACATTTGCTCAGGAATAAATTTGGGACCGTTCCAGAAATGGATCTTGGGAAGAATGAAAGACGTGAGCGAAAAGGAAAGAAGTGAAAAACAAAAACAGATTAAATGTTGGAGCAACTGCAGAAAGAAAAGCAACAAGCACAGCCGAGTCCTGTGTTTATTTTTTTATGATATTTATAGATTCATTAAATTTATATAGCTGCCCACCACCATAGGTGACTCTTGATAGGGCACAGCATTAAAATAAAAACCAACTAAAGAAAGCCATTAAAATACAATTGGAAACAGTTTTGAAAACTATAAATAGGAGATGAAAAATAGCTGATTCTCCCTGCAGAATGAATAGACATGACATGTAAGGAAAAAGAATGTGGGAGCTGCTTGGAACCGGGTGAAAACAATTATGGCTCAGAGAGGTACAGAAGGGCATGGAGTTAAGCTAATGGGAATTATGAAGAAAAACACTTGGTGGAATAGGACTCTGATGAAGCACACGAGTCTTGGCCAAGGAACAAGATGCGCGCAAGAGAACAACTGCTGCAGAAAATGTGAGTAGTGTGTAAGATGTATGGCGAGAAAAAGCTAAAATACAGCAAGAGAAGAAGGAACCCACCAAGATTAAAAGATACAGAGAAACACAGATTGGTTTTAATGGCTATTAAAAAACTGTGTGGACAGGAGGTGCAGAAGGGGAACAAGGCAGGAAAAAAATGTGATTAAGTATCACGGTGATGGAGGAATTTGCAGCGAAATTGAAACGAGAGAGATTTGCATGGCTTTGTAAGATGGGCTACAAGAATGGTGAAAGGTCTTAAGCATAAAACGTATCAGGAAAGACTTAATGAACTCAATCTGTATAGTCTGGAGGACAGAAGGAAAAGGGGGGACATGATCGAAACATTTAAATATGTTAAAGGGTTAAATAAGGTCCAGGAGGGAAGTGTTTTTAATAGGAAAGTGAACACAAGAACAAGGGGACAAAATCTGAAGTTAGTTGGGGGAAAGATCAAAAGTAACATGAGAAAATATTATTTTACTGGAAGAGTAGTAGATCCTTGGAACAAACTTCCAGCAGACGTGGTAGATAAATCCACAGTAACTGAATTTAAACATGCCTGGGATAAACTTATATCCATCCTAAGAGAAAATACAGAAAATAGTATAAGGGCAGTCTTCTATGTTTCTATGTAGTGGTGTTATGTGAAAGGGTGAACTTGAGTGCTATCTCTCTTTCCAACCAGCCAACTTTAAAATGGGTGGATTCCAACTCCCAGAATTCCCATGACTGGTTGAGGAATTCTGGGAGTTGAAGTCCACACGTCTTAGAGTTGCCATGCCTGATTGTGATAGAGAGAGGTCTTCACACCTGGCAACTTTAAGATGTGTGGATTTCAACTCCCAGATGTATTTTTTTCAACATGCTTACAGCGTTTTATAATTGCGTTTGTGAGTTGAAGTTGAAAAGGCATAAAGCTGCCAAGTTTGGGGACCCCTGTGATAGAGGGAACAAGTTATGAAAAAGCAATTATAAACACTGTAAGAATGTTGTAAGAAAAAAAAGATAGGGTTTAATGGGTCAATGATACACCTGGAAAAATATTAAAAATATGGGTGCAGTTTGCTTATGGAACTGTGGTTGAACTTGTTTAATGTGAATGGAAACTCTGCATGTTCGCTGAATGATTAAAAGAATAGCCCTGTTATTTGTATAAAGAGAAAGCAACAGAGGTAGGTTCCTACTGGTTCTAACTGGTTCTTTAGAAGCATTAGTAAACCGCTGGTGACGCCACAGAGCTAGTTCTGTCGGTGGCAATCCATGGGCACTGCCATCTTGGATTTTGCTTCTGCACATGTGCAGAGCTATTTTTCGATTATTTTCCGGGAAGGAATGTGCACAAAATGTGCATTTCCATCACAATGCAAACTTTTGGGGAAGGGAACCCAATCCTGGGAAACAAGCGTGAGAGAATGTGAAAATTATAGAGGGAAGCTATATGACGAAATTTGGGAATTGGGTATGTCTAATTTAAAGAAGAGAAGGACCAAGGGTGATATGATAGTAGTTTTCCAATACTTGAGGAATAGAATAGAATAGAGAGTAGAGTAGAATATAGAATATAGAATATAGAATGGAATAAGAATAAGAATAAGAATTAGAATAGAATAAGAATAGAATATAGAATAGAATAGAATAAGAATAGAATAGAATAAAATAGAATTCTTTATTGACCAAGTGTGATTGGACACACAAGGAATTTGTCTTTGGTGCAGATGCTCTCAGTGTACATAAAAGAAAATATCAATTTGTCAAGAATAATTTTTTAATAAATATTTTTATTAATTTTTATAATATGAATAACAATAGAGCATACATACAACATATAACAATGTGCTCATTGTTTAAGTGCCTGCCACCAGACAACATTCACACCTCTCCACCAAACTGGGGGCATATTTTATATTTATATTTTAACTCAAGAGCAATAAGCAAAGAAGAAACAATCAAAATTAATAAAAATCTTAAGGATACAAGCAACAAGTTACAGTCATACAGTCACAAGTGGGAGGAAATGGGTGGTAGGAATGAGAGGAAAAAAACTACTAGTAATAGTAGTGTAGACTTAGTGAATAGTTTGACAGTGTTGAGGGAATTATTTGTTTAGTAGAGTGATGGCGTTCGGGGAAAAACTGTTCTTGTGTATAATTGTCTTGGTGTGCAGTGCTCTGTGGCAACATTTTGAGGGTTGGACTTGAAACAGTTTGTGTCCAGGATGCGAGGGGTCAGTCAATATTTTCCCTGCCCCCTTTTTGACTCATTCAGTCTACAGGTCCTCAATGGAAGACAGGTTGGCAGCAATTGTTTTTTCTGCAGTTCTGATTCTCCTCTGAAGTCTGGGTTGGTCCTGTTGGGTTATAGAGTTATAAAAGTGCAAATGACAGAATGTTACAAAATGAGGCCAATTCATCATGGGACAAGAATTACCCTAATATCAAAGAAATAGTGGAAAAGAATTGTTAAAGGAAGGATGCCAAAGGAGGGACAGAAATTTAAATGACAGAAATTAAACATTTTTTAAAAAATTATTGTAAATAATTCAATTGAATGGTTGAGTTGTCCTGCGAGTTGTCCCGCGGCCAATGGACCATGGTGAGTTGTCCCATTCTGCTGCTGGTGCAGCTGGCACATTTGTGCTTAAGGAGTCGGTTGGGGGGAGGGATTGGGGGGCTACAATCCTTCACTTGCAACCCCCCCTTGAGCCTGGAGAGCCCCAGGCACCGCAGAGCTCTTCTAAGCCAGCTTTTGCCCTACTGGAACCCTTCTCTGCCTGGGGACTAGAAATCCCAGTCTTCATGAAATAAACAAAAATTGAATTGTTTAAATGGGCCTTTTGATTTAGAGAGGTTGCCATCCATTTTTATTGCTTTTTGCTTGGTTGTTTTATGATTTCATCTGTGGCTTAATTTGGGGGACTGCTGGTGGTTTATTGTCATGTCATTGTATTTGTACAGGGGATCTTTATTGCGACCACAGTGGCACGCCAAGTGCCGCAGCAGAGAAAAAAAGCACATGAGTAAATTAACAGATTCTCCAGCGTTGACGATGGGAGGGACGGAAGTTGTATAGATGGCATTAAAGGGGTTGAGAAGGGGGCAAGTGCCACTTTTCCAAAGTGAACCGCAACGAAAGGAAGGGTGGTTTCCAAGAACGCTGAAGAGCAGAACTGCGCATAAAAGCTGCTTCGTAATTGCACCAGCGCACAGAAAACACTCCTATGCCTGAGGCTTATGGCGTGACTCCCCACTTCTCCTCAGGTTGCGGTGCATGCACACAACCCCTGTCAGGATCAGGGCCCCACCTGACGTCCTATCCCAAATTCCAGAGGAGAATTGCAATCAATGTAATGACTTTAACAATTTACGGATTGTAATGTAGCCTGATTGGTTGACAAATGTATATACCGTGATGCACCTTTGCATAGCTGTGGCTTAGAGATATTATGTGTGCTTGTGGTGGTTGATTATTGCTGAAGAATATCTTGGCTGAAGACTTTGTAGCTGAATATTGTAACTGAGAGTAGTAGATAGAGATATGTGGATACTGTATTATGTATAGTATCTTCTAAAGAAATAGCTACAGTGTAGTTAGTGTAGTTTTGTTACGAAAGAAGTACATATTTTCTCAAGAAACTCTGCAATACTTGTCTTCAGTTATCTTCAGGAGTACAGTCCCTGATTTCCTGGCCTGAGGCAGGCTGGCTAGCTACTTTGGCCATCTGGGTGGCCTAGCGTCTGCAAAGGGATACTCCAACAACCCAGTCAGATGCAACAATAAATGTTGCACTCACAACCTACGAGGGTTATCCGGAAAGTAAGGCACGTAGCTCTCGCGAGGAATGTTTGCGGAGGAGTTGCAGTTACAGTGTTTCTTCGATTTTCGCGGGTTCGAATTTTGCAAAAAATCTATACCACGGGTTTTCAAAAATATTAATTAAAAAATGCTTCAAGGTTTCCCCCCCTATACCACGGGTTTTCCCACCCGATGATGTCATATGTCATCGCCAAGCTTTCATCTGCCTTTAATAAATATTTTTTTAAGTAAACTTTAATAAATAAACATGGTGAGTAATAATCTAAATGGTTGCTAAGGGAATGGGAAATTGCAATTTAGGGGTTTAAAGTGTTACGGGAAGGCTTGTGATACGGTTCATAGCCAAAAATAGTGTATTTACTTCCGCATCTCTACTTCACGGAAATTCGACTTTCGCGGAACGAATCCCCCGCGAAAATTGAGGGAACACTATACTGTCGTGTAGCAGGAAGCCAGCAGAAGAGAACAAGCGGTGCCAGGGGTCAGTAGATCATCGACTGGTGTTGGGGTGAAGGTTAGAGATGAGCATCCTCATTCCGTTTCCCTCCGAAGGCGAAGTGCGCACTGTAATATGCTATCTGAATGCTAAGGGCAAAAACGCTGCTGCGATGGGGGCCCGAGATTTGTGCATGATGGGTGCCCAACATTTTTCTCACCGATTGCTGAGTTTTGAATTTTCAGGCTGAAGGAGAATGGGTATGGCGCCACTACATTGATTGATCGTGCAGAAAGCGGCCGCGAAAGTCATTGTGGGGCTTCCTAGATTTGCCCACGTTTCTACAACACTCCGTGGCCTGCATTGGCTGCCAATCAATTTCTGGTCACAATTCAAAGTGTTGGTTATGACCTTTAAAGCCCTACATGACATTGGACCTCTGGAACCGCCTGCTACTGCACAAATCCCAGCGACTGATAAGGTCCCACAGAGTTGGCCTTCTCCGGGTCCCGTTGACTAAGCAATGTCGTCTGGCTGTCCCCAGGGGAAGAGCCTTCTCTGTGGCAGCCCCGGCCCTCTGGAATCAACTCCCCCCGGAGATTAGAAGTCCTCCCACCCTCCTTGTCTTTCGTAAACTACTCAAGACCCACCTATACCGCCAGGCATGGGGGATTTGAGACACCTTTCCCTCAGGCTCTTTATATTTTATGTTTGGTATTTATGTGTTGTCTGGTTTTTAATATGATAGGGTTTTATATATTTCTTTTTAATATTAGATTTGTTTTACTATAATACTGTTTTTATCATTGTTGTGAGCCGCCCCGAGTCTTCGGAGAGGGGCGGCATACAAATCTAATAAATTGAATTGAATTGAATTGATGTTTGAAAAGAAGAATCAATGCTGCCCAAGAATTTTTTGACCGTCTTGTGATTGAAGGCAGTGAGGCTATTCTTACCTCTAGAGTGACAGGAGATGAAACATGGGCTTATCACAATCCTCCAGAGAGCAACGTCAATCAATGCAGTGGTGCCATTACCCGTTCTCCTTCAGCCCCAAAAATTCAAACCTCAGCAATCAGCGAGAAAAATCTTGGGCACCCATCGCGCACAAATCTTGGGCAGCAGTGTTCATGTCCTCAGCATTCAGGTAGTGTAGAATCTTCCCCTGTTCTCTAAGGCAGTGTTTCCCAACCTTGGCAACTTGAAGATATTTGGACTTCAACTCCCAGAATTCCCCAGCCAGCGAATGCTGGCTGGGGACTTCTGGGAGTTGAAGTCCAGAGGGCTAAGGAAGGCATAACTGCAGTCATGCCTTCCCCTCGGGTACACTTTGCACACCCTTTTCTCATGCAATTACAGGTGGTCCTCGACTTAACAATGGTTCATTTAGTGACCATTCGAAGTTACAACAGCACTGAAAAAGGTGACATGACCATTTTTTCTCAGTTACAACCTTTGCAGCATCCTCCATGATGCTTGGCAACTGACTGGTACTTATGACGGTTGCAGTGTCTCAGGGGTCACGCGATCCCCTTTTCTTTTTGCACTGCTGGGATTCCTCTGAAGTTCCCCTCCATGGGAAACCCCACCTCTGGACTTCCCATTTTTGCGATGCTGCAGGGGAATCCCAGCATCGCAAAAATGGGCGCTTCACTGGCAACGGAAGTCTGGAGGCGGGGCATCCCGGAGGCAGCAGGTTCGTATGGTGAAAATAGTTCAGAAGAAGAGGCAAAAAAAATCTTAAACCCCAGGTTCGTATATTGAAAAGTTCATATGAAAAGGGGTTCGTAAGATGAGGTATCACTGTACCTGTAAAATTACCTTATCCGGTCGCATAAAAGTCCAATTAATAAACAATAAATAAATAAATAAATAAATTTCCTATCTGGTCTGTCATTTGGAAGATGCACATTACCTCGAATGCACGTAGTTTTCTTCTAAAACCTTGTTATTTTAAAAAATGAGAATAACATCATTCTTACCCATGTTTTAATTTTTATTTTATTTTTTAAAAGAAACCTTTACAACATGTACGTTTTATTCCCCAATACTTCTATTTAAGACCTTGAAATGCTATTGAGATGAAAACAAATACTTTGGAGACCATTGATAAGAGGCAGCGATAGCTGGACTTTTGATTCCTTGGTGTTCTTGGAGGGAAATTGGCATGCGCCACACGGTGAGGTCTGGAGCTGCCCAAACTTTTGGGGTTATCCCTACCTCTCTTTTCATTGGCTTCTCGGGATTCCCCTCGCCCTTCCAGTGTGTATGCATGGAAGCAAAAACAACCCCCAGATCTCTTCACGCGCATGTCCCCTCAAAGATTTCAATGCATTTTTGCTTCCGGCGCATGCGCAGAAGCAAAACTATGCTGGGACGCGTATGCAAAGCACGCGCATGTAAGAGAACTGCAGCGCACCAGTAGCAGCAGTCCTAGCAACCCACCCCTGAGCTGCATGTCCACTGATTTCCCCTTGCTTGTCCTTTGCAGATCTCCTATGTCTTCAGCACCGTCCCTTGAAATGACACGGAACCACAAGCGGCAAGGGCAGCCTTCGTATATTCAGATGGATGTTCCTCACTGAGGCCTGGTGGCACGGTAAGGCTGCAGAAAAAGCGGCACACCTTTCATAGCAGCGTAAGGGCTGCTGCCGTTGGTTCTTATCCATTGTTTTATTTGCTGGTTATGGACTTGAGAAGCTGCCGTTTTACTTGGAGGTTTCCAGGGGGTGTAAAGGGACGCCTCCTTTCCTTTCACCCCTGTAACAACAATCCAGGGAGGTAGGCCGGCCTGAAAGCAAGACTTGGGTTTCAGGCCTCTCTGTACTGTCTGATGAGTTTTTGGAGCTGTCTTGTTTGTCTAAACATATTTGTTTGTTATTATTTATTTGGGTTATTATCTAGTTTCATGGCTTTGTAGACAGTATATTCATATTAAGCAGCCTCGGTTTTATTTATTTATTAAAGTTGGAAGGGGCCTTGTAGGTCATCTAGTCCAACCCCCCAACTCACGTTAAGCTCTTCATCCTTTGTTTGCTGTTGTTGATCTTTTATTGATTTGATTGTGATTTCTTTAATTATTGTGAGCTGCCCAGAGCCAGGTGTTAAAGCTGGTCAGATATATTATGGTCAACCAGATGTTCAGATTGAGGCTAACGTTTTTTATTCACCTATTGAGTCCTTCCTGAGGACCCATGACAGGCAGATGTTGTTGGCAGATGTTGTTTGATGGTGTTAAAAGTATAATTGCCGGGTGCAAACTGTTTCCAATAAAAGCTGCCTTTTTGCAATTGACCGATGGTGAATTTGTCAGTGCCGGTTGTGTTGAAGTGGTGCTCCAGGTGTTTTGGGATTCCACCCAAGGTGCCTATTAACTTTGCTTTCTTTTTGCTACGGCTGTTCTATTTCTACAGGTAGTCCTCCACTTGCGACCAACATTTCTGATTTCTGAGCTCCAAATTTCTGACGCTAAGCGAGACAGTTAAGTGAATTTCGCCACATTTTATGAGCCTTCTTGTCCCAGTTAAGTGAACCATTGCAGTTAAGTTAATATAACATTTGCTAAGTGAATTTGGCTTCCCCAATGACATAGCATGTCGTAAGGTCGCAAAAGGAAGAGCCCGGGTGGCGCAGCAGGTATTGTGCTGTACTGCAGGCCACTGAAGCTGACTGTAGATCTGCAGGTCAGCGGTTCAAATCTCACCACCGGCTCAAGGTTGACTCAGCCTTCCATCCTTCCAAGTTGTGTCAAATGAGGACCCGGATTGTGGGGGCAAAATATGCTGGCTCTCTTAAAAAGTGCCATTGCTAACATGTAAGTCGCCCTAAGTCTAAGGAGAAGGGTGGCATAAAAATCAATCAATCAAACAAACAAATAAATAAATGTGATCAGATGATCTTGAGATACTGCATCCATCGTAAATACGAGTCAGTTGTCAAATCTCTGCATTTTGATCACGTGACCATAGAGATCGTAATGGTGGTTAAGTGTGATTAATAATCTTAAGTCACTTTTTTCCCATGCCGTGTAATTTTGAACGGTCACTAAATAAATTGTTTTAAGTTGAGGACTACCTGTACTTCCAAGCCATTATTATTATTATTATTATTATTATTATTATTATTATTATTATTACTATTATTACTATTATTACTATTATTACTATTACTATTATTACTACTACTACACTGGTCAACATACACAAAAAATCATCAGCAAAGGAAATATGCCTGTTTTATGGAGTTTGATGTGCTGATTCCAAAAATATGCTTAGTTTTGCTCTATCACATAAACTTTCTGTTATAGAAGCATTTTTGTTATTACATTATTTCTACATTTTCAATGAATGTGGTAACATATTTTTCAGAGTATAAGAGGCACCGGAGTATTATTTGTTTGTTTGTTTGTTTGTCAATCAAGTATAGGATAGTAGTTTATATAAATATAAAACACCTTAGTTTTTGGGGAGGAAAATAGGGAAAAGAATCTGCTTACCAGGTATTCATCTGGCCAGCGTCCTTAGTCTGGTCAGCTTCAGCACATTATTTTATCTCCTGGTTAAGGGCTTAAAAAAACTTTATTGGGAGAGACTAACAATGAAAGAGCTTGCAAGCCAGTAAGAGCTGGGAACATCATTAGCACCTGGAAAGAAACATTTGGAGTCAGTAGAGCTATGGAAGAAACCCTGCAAAGACTTAGGGCTTGGAAAACATTATCTGCAGAGAGTAACAATGAAAGAGCTTGCAAGCTGGTAAGAGCTGGGAACATTGTTTATCACCTGGTTAGGGCTGGAAAGAAACTTATTCGGAGCAGTTTAAGAGCAATGAAAAAAGCCCTGCAAAGACTAAGGGCTTGGAAAACATTCTTAGTAGAGAGAAACAGTGAAAGAGCCTGCAGAGTAAGAGCTGGGAAGATCATTAGCAGCTAGTTAGGGCTGGGGGGGAAAAGAGCTACATTCAGAATATAAGACGCACCCAAATTATCAGCCACTTTTAGGGAGATTACAAGTCCATCTTATACTCTGAAAAATACAGTATATACTGTTTTCTTAATGTCCCCAGTATATTTCCTATACATTATAATAATGATGCTGCTCCATGGAAACTATACCTGCTAGAGAAAAGCTATAGACATTTTTGAAATTGGAACAAAAAAATGATACAAGGTCAACTGAGATGATTACAAAAAATTTTTTTTTGTAGACCTGTGTTATGGTTCCCAGCCAGGGGTTCAGCCTGAATTTGGCATTTTTGCCTGTCCATCAAGCCCTTCCCATTGACCTGGAATAGACAGATGTCGGGGTTTTATGGTGTTAAAGGTCTTGTCACAGGATGGAAGCTGTTCCGGCCAAAGCTGCCATCTGCAATTGACTGGTGATTATTTTGTCAATGCTAATTGTGCTCAAGTGATGCTCCAGATATTTTGGGATTGCACCCAAAGGGGCCAATTACTCCTGGTGGTCCCTTTGCTTTCTTTGGCCACAGTTGCTCTATTTCTGATTGCAGCTCTTTGTATTATGTTATCGTCTCTGATTCTTTCTCTTCTGCTCTCTTCAGGTACTGTAATATCCACTATCCAGACTTTTTTTCCTGTTTCTTTTAAAAAAAAAACCCAGTTTATTTATATATTTTCACATTACTTATATAAGTGCCTAGTGAAGAGCGAATAGTCTGGATCAGTTTATTTTTATACAATAATATTTTCCCCACTCCTAATTTCTATCTCTACTGTCCAACCGTTTTTAAATCCCATGGTCGAAAATACTCTGCATCTTCTTTTTCTTTTACCTTTAATGTCAGTCTATCCATTTCTGCACAATCCAAATTTATGTTGGCAGTTTCCTCATTTTTCCAGTAATGTGCATATACTCTTTTCTTATCAGCAGTTTAGGTTGTTATTTGGCAGGCGCCTGTCAAATCTCCAAGCACTTTAGTTTCTTTACTATCTATTACTTTTTCTACCGTGTGTTCCATTACTATTCACAAACCAGCAGTGCCCGGTGTTTCTTGATAGTTAGAATATGGGACATATTGATCAGCAGAAGTAGCCTGCAGTGCTGCACTCTAACCACTGCACCACCTTGGCTCCTATCCTCCCTCCCTTCCATTCCATCCATAGCAATAGCAATAGCACCTAGACTTATATACCACTTCACAGTGCTCTACAGCCCTCTCTAAGCGGTTTACAGAGAGTAAGCTTATTGCCCCAAAAAACCTGGGTCCCCATTTGACCCACCTGGGAAGGATGGAAGGCTGACTCAACCTGGACCCTACTGAGATTTGATCTGCCAAACTGCTAGCCGCTGGTGATCAGCAGAAGTTGCTTGTAGGCAGGGGTGGGTAGGAGGCAAGAAATGAAACTGCATGCACAGCTCCAACTGACCGGTAGCAGTCGCTTCCTGGATTTCCAGTCTCGGCTGGGCTCTCTTTTTCCCCCCTCCTGCCGCTGCTGTGTGCGCTTCGCTTTTTTCCTCTTTCCTTCTTCCTGGCCTCAGACAAGCTTCCCTCACTCCTGCCTGGCTTCCCTCCAGCCTCACGTGGCCACCTCCTGAGGCCAGGAAGGAGGAAAGAGGAAAAAAGCGAGGAGTGCGCAGCAGCAGCGGCAGCAGCAGCAGGGGGGAAAAGGAGAGTTTAGCTGAGCCGTGGCAAAGCAGTCTGGGTTGCAGTCTCTTTCCCCTTGCAAAGCCCTCACTCCGCCCCCAGCTGAGATGAAAAGGCATCTTGCGGCAATAATAACCTTGTGACTCTCCCTTGGCTTTCTGGTATTTTTAAATCCCCTCTCCTGTCCTCCTCCTCCTCCTCAGAAAGCGGCAAGGAGATCAGCACCGGCAGGAGTTCCAGGAGGGTCCTCCTCCTCCCCCATCTTTTCTCAACAGCTGATCAGCACCTGTTCGCATAGATACCCAGCGTGAGGCAGGGGGAGACCAAGGAAGTAGAGCGCGAGATACGCTAACTTGCCTTCTGCCACATGAATGCCAGCGCCCAATTAGGTCCCACAGAGTTGGCTTTCTTCGGGTCCCGTCGACCAAACAATGTTGTCTGGTGGGACCCAGGTGAATAGCCTTCTCTGTGGTGGCCCTGGCTCTCTGGAATCAACTCCCCCCAGAGATTAGGACTGCCCCACCCTCCTTGCCTTTTGTAAACTTTTGAAAACCCACCTATGTCACCAGGCATGGGGAAATTAATATACCCCTTAGCTATTATGTATGGTTTGTTTGGGCTGTATGATTACTTTTTATAAGAGTTTTAAACTGTTTTTTAATCATTGCATTGTTTTATTTATTTATTTATTTATTTATTTATTTATTTATTTATTTATTTATTTATTTATTTATTTATTTATTTATTTATTTATTTATTTATTTATTTATTTATTTATTTATTTATTTATTTATTGGATTTGTATGCCGCCCCTCCCCGCAGACTGTGAGTCGCTCCAAGTCCTCGGAGAGAGGCGGCATACAAATCTAATAAATAATAATAATAATTATTATTATTATTATTATTATTGTTGTTGTTGTTGTTGTTATTATTGTTGTTGTTGTTGTTGTTAAGCAAATTGTCATCCCAGCGAGCGTTGTAAGTCAAGAACGATGATGATCATCCAAGCCACTGCCACCTGGTCACATGGCTAGCAAGCCACTCCTACCCAGTCACATGACCATCAAACCACACCCACAAAATAAACCACACCTACAGCGTGGCAGTAAAATTGTTGACTGCCCATTACTGCTTGCAGGACTGCACTCTAACCACTGCACCACAGAGGCATAGGCTTGGCCTAGAAGACCTCCAAGGTCCCCTCAAGCTCTATTAGTCTATGTCAGTGTTTCCCAACCTTGGTACCTTGAAGATATCTGGACTTCAAATCCCAGAATTCCCCAGCCAGCATTTGCTGGCTGGGGAATTCTGGGAGTTGGAGTCCAAATATCTTCAAGCTGCCAAGGTTGGGAAACACTGGTCTACGTTATCTGGAATGCCCGTGGGCCATGGTCACAGCTGCTCAGTGGGACTCTCTCACAGTGGGGAGACAATTTAGCTAAGCAAGATGCATGTTAATGTGACTTCGTGTAATTTGAGGCGGACTTTCCCCCTCGATCCTAGAGCTGTGAGCTCCTCTTCCCGGTGCCAAGCTTCTACTGTGCCAGTCTTGGGCTCTGACGCGGTGAGGTAGGCATGCATGTCTGTAATTAAAATGAGAGAAAAAAGCTTTTGTATTGCATCTGTCAATCTCCCCTGACCTTGGCGTGCCTGGAAGCCATATTTTGAAAAGGGAAGGCAGAGAATAATTGTGCAGTTTGCGCTTTATCTCTTGGGCATTTAAACCTGCCGTCCCTGTGCCTTGATAATTAAATCTGAGAGCTGCAATCATTTCAAGAGAGCCATCGCAATTTCACTGTGTTTCTCAAAGCAGCAGTTTATTCATGCGCTATATTTTTTTAGAAAGTGCATTGAGAACCGGATTCCAGTGGATCCGTCTAAATTAGATTTGCATTCTGTCCAGGCTCTGTGTGAGGTTGAGAATTGTGTCGGCCCTGAGCCAAACGACATGTATTGCAAACAAGTATTTATGGCATTGTTAGTACTGTGGTTTTATTTTCTGATTCCGTTCTTCAAAAATCTCCATCAATATTTTTTATTGTTATTACATTTTGCATCATTTTATTGGCTTGTACATCTTTTCTCTTTCTAAAACATTTAGTCCCTTTTAGCGCCCAGGTTTTTCTTATGTTTAATTTGTCTTGCAGAAACCAAAACAGGTTCTTATTACCCATGAGAATCTGCTTATTTTTTTATAATTCCAAACCCATATTGTAACGGTTTCAATATTCCAATTGTTTCTGGACTCCTTAGTCTGTTTGTAATAAAATCAAAGACTTATTGTCAAACCCGCCCAGTGTTTTCAGACTTGACATTTTGAAGCTCTCTAATAGCTTAAAAGTAGTTAATGAGCAATTTGTGAAAATAATTAGAAAGTGAGATTTGTCCTTTAAAAGAGTCTCCTGTGGTTGCAATGGACGATCCATTGTCGCCCAATGCTCAAACAAACCCATGGAAAACTGTTCTCTTGCAGTCTCCTTATGAGAAGACGCCATCCGGAGCACATATTGGTGATCTCCTATCCTTATCAGAAGAGATTCTGGTTAACTCTCTGATTCCTTGGTCTTTGCAGTGGTCATTGGCTCCTCCTTGGCAAAGCTGTCTTTGGTATGCCATACCTTCCTGGGAAGCCGACCAGCCCTGGTACTTCAGTTTGCATAAACAATTTGCTCAGGGTTGCCTCAGAACTCTCTCTTGAGGCTGGAGTGATGATAAACGTCTCTACTTACGAACGTTTCTAGATAAGAACCGGGGGTTCAAGATTTTCTTGCCTCTTCTCAAGAACCATTTTCCACTTACAAACCCGAACCTCCGAAACTGTAACCAGAAAAGGCGGGGAGAAGCCTCCATGGGGCCTCTCTAGCAATTTCCTGGGAGGAAACAGGGCCGGAAAAGGCGGGGGGGAAGCCTCTGTGGGGCCTCTCTAGGAATTTCCTGGGAGGAAACAGGGCCGGAAAAGGTGGGAGAAGCCTCCATAGGGCCTCTTTAGGAATCTCCTGGGAGGAAACAGGGCCGGAAAAGGCGGGGGGAAGCCTCTGTGGGGCCTCTCTAGGAATCTCCTGGGAGGAAACAGGGCCGGAAAAGGCGGAGGGGAAGCCTCTGAGGGGCCTCTCTAGGAATTTCCTGGGAGGAAACAGGGCCGGAAAAGGTGGGAGAAGCCTCCATAGGGCCTCTCTAGGAATCTCCTGGGAGGAAACAGGGCCTCCAGCCTCCCTGTGGTTTCCCCAATTGCACGCATTACAGTATTTGCTTTTACATTGATTCCTATGGGGAAAATTGCTTCTTCTTACAAACTTTTCTACTGAAGAATCTGGTCACGGAATGAATTAAGTTCGTAAGCAGAGGTACCACTGCAGGTTGCATGTATACTAAGATTGCTTAATCTGGGCTGCAGGAACCTGGAAAACCGTTTGATGGCGACATAGTTTAGATAAAGGTTTTGTTTATCACTTTGCTGCCATCTAGTGATCACTGTGCTCAATGCATGCTAAGGTTGTTTGCTCACCTTCAGTCTTTCTCCCATTGTTCCCAGAACCCCCTACTGTTCCGCCTTAGACTTTCTGTAGTTTTCTACCAGGTCTGGGTTTTTAAAGAGTGAAGGTTTAACCGGGGCCTGCAGGCTGGTCAGGGGCTTTATGGAGCATCCCTTCTGAGGTTCTTTCTCCATCTGTTATGCAGCTGTGCGCTATGCTGTCTCTTATCTGACCATTCCCCATCCAGTATCTCTTTACCCATTCTCCCAAGGGCATTCTTACACACATAAATACACCATTATATCACCCACACACAAACCTGAGTTATCAGGGGAAATTGATTGTGGGCTGTGAAAATGAAATGTAGCTGGGTCATCGTTACAGCAGGGCTGCAGATGTTTTTGAGATCTTGCACGAACAAAGTAAGTGCTTCTCCACGGAAAAATTAAAATGAGGTCATTGTCCTAGCTTTCAGGGTTGCCCAGGCAAATCCTTCAGGGTTTATCATTAAAATTGGACAAGAGGAGCCAAAGTTGCATCCTTTGGAGCTGAGGCTGGAGGGATTGACACAAGGAGCCTCCTTTCGTTCAGCAGAGCAAACAACATTTGTCTGATTCTCAAAGAAACCAAACTGGTGGTGATGAAACATGTGAAAAGAGGACTAGATAGCCTTTCAGTGATGCATTCATGTGAGCATGGATTTCATCCAAGTCCCAGAAAAATAAGTTGCAATTACGAGGGTCATCCAGAACATAATGCACCACATTTTTTTCTTCAACAATTATTTATTGAACGCAATGAAACTTACACACAAGAAAGAAGGATGTTTCTTCTACACTCCCTATTTTTCCACATCCTCTCCGTCCCGTTTTATGGCCTTCCTCCAGCAAGACACAAGGGCGTGTATGCCCTGTCGGTACCACTCCTTGTTCTGGTCACCAAGACATTTCTGCACTGTGCAAATCACCTCTAATGGCCTCACCCTCTGTGCCCAGTGACTAACCGTACTTCTGTCGACTGCAGATTCTCCATAAACTGTACACAACATTTGTGAATATTCCCAATCGTTTCTTTTTCCGCAGTGAGAAATTCAATGACGACATGCTGCTTGTAACGTACATCACTTACAGATGCCATTTCGAAACACCGCTGCAGCTACGCTATCTGACGGAATAAACGCAAAATTTACAAACACACTCCTGACAATTCCAATAATGCATATCTAAAGTTTCGCATTTGTACTATTACCGTAGGCTGAGGGGAAAAGTGTGGTGCATTACTTTCTGGGTGATCCTTGTATGTGGCCTATATTTTGTTTCTGTGGGCCAGGATGTAATAGGACTTTAACTACCTAGCAGGGACAAAATATTGGGAAACAAAAACCTAAGAGTTTTTTTGGCATCATTGAGAATTTATCTAGTCCCCTTTTCACATGTTCCATTGCCACCGGTTTGGTTTCCTTGAGAATCAGACAACGTGGTTTGCTCTACTGAACAAAAGGAGGCTCCTTGGGTCAATCTCTCAAGCCACCGCTTCACTTTGAAGTCCAGCTCTGCTCTTGGATAGAGGGGCTGGAAAACTCCCAGGAGCCTTTAGGAAGCCATTACCGGCAGTCTACCTTTGGGAAGGGAATTTTCAAATGAGCTACTTGCCTTGAAAAGAGATCATTCACAATGTCAGTGCCTTATCTGCAGTGAAGGAAATGCTCTGCTATTGGTTATTAGGAACAGGATGGACAATAAAACACCCAGGGTCATAATGCTTGCCAAGGATGAGTAAAGCTCTTGTCAACCCTCGAAAATGTCCAAAGAAGAGCCCTACACCAGAAGAGCCCTACACTCCTCTACCTGAAACAGAACACCCTAGAAACTAGACTTACAATCCTGGGTCTAGAAAGCTTAGAACTATGACGCCTCAAACATGATCTAAGTATTGCCCATAAGATCATATGCTGCAACATCCTGCCTGTCAACGATTACTTCAGCTTCAACCACAACAACACAAGAGCACACAATAGATTCAAGCTTAATATTAACGGCTCCAAACTTGAGTGTAAAAAATATGGCTTTAGTAATCGAGTTGTCAAAGCGTGGAACTCATTACCGGACTCCGTAGTGTCATCCCTGTTTATAAAATACAAATGAATTGGGGCGAGGGGTATAGCTTTCTTCTCGTGTGGGGGGGGGGACTGATTGCTTTTATCCAAGATCTCAGTTGGATCCCTTGCTGAGGTTATTTTGAAATCAGCCCTTCTGCCCCTGGTCTCCTCAAGCGGCTGATCGCCCGACATCCTTCGAGGGAAGCATTCAAGACTTTTTCGTTTTGAAAAGAATGAGCCAGAAGGGAGGCAGAGAGAATCAATACAAAGATTTCAGTAATACGGGTAGAGGGAAGCAGGCAAAATAAGAGAATATTTTCTTCCATCACAACACAGTTTGCTATCATCCAATATAATTAATTGGTGGTTGACTCAAAGCCACAACCACAACAACCACTGGTTTTTGTAATGTAGAATGCTTCTATAGATTGGTCTGCCAGGTTAAACCCCAAAATAACATGGAACAATTCAGCCAGTGTTCAGTTACACGCAACCGACAGCATCTTGCCAGACTAAACTATAGTGGTACCTCTACTTGCGAACTTAATTCGTTCCGTGACCAGGTTCTTAAGTAGAAATGTTTGTAACAAGAAGCAATTTTTCTCATAGGAATCAATGTAAAAGCAAATAATATGTGTGATTGGGGAAACCACAGGGAGGGTGGAGGCCCTGTTTCCTTCCAGGAGATTCCTAGAGAGGCCCCATAGAGGCTTCTCCCCACCTTTTCTGGTCCTGTTTCCTCCCAGGAGATTCTTAGAGAGGACCCACGGAGGCTTCTCCCTTCCTTTTCCGGCCATTTCCTCCCAGGAGATTCCTAGAGAGGACCCATGGAGGCTTCTCCCTTCCTTTCCCGGCCCTGTTTCTTCCCAGGAGACTCCTAGAGAGGCCCCAGGGAGGCTTCTCCCTGCCTTTTCCAGCCCTGTGTCCTCCCAGGGGATTCCTAGAGAGGACCCCTAGAGGCTTCTCCCTGCATTTCCAGGCCCTGTTTCTTCCCAGGAGACTCCTAAAGAGGCCCCATGGAGGCTTCTCCCCACCTTTTCCAGCCTTGTTTCCTCTCAGGAGATTCCTAGAGAGGACCCATGGAGGCTTCTCCCTTCCTTTCCCGGCCCTGTTTCTTCCCAGGAGACTCCTAGAGAGGCCCCACGGAGGATTCTCCCTTCCTTTTCCAGTTACAGTTTCTGAGGCTTGGGTTTGTAAGAGGAAAATGGTTCTTGAGAAGAGGCAAAAAAATCTTGAACACCCAGTTCTTATCTAGAAAGGTTCGTAAGCAGAGGCGTTTGTATGTAGAGATACCACTGTATTTTAATTGGTTCTTTAGTTTTTTAGTTGTAACTAAAACAGTACCCCTCTTTCAAGGGTACCCTGTCCGGTCCCAAGAAGGGAATGGAGTCCAGGAAGGGTCTCTGTATTTCCTAGTTGTTGCTCCGGTGTGTGGAATAACCTCCCCATAACATTCGGAACTTGTCCATCCCTTTTAGCATCCCAGAATCTGCCAAAGACGGAATTTTTCTTCTTCTGGGTAACATTCAGTTGAATAGTCACGTTCTTGTCATTTTTGAATGGTTTCATTTCAGATTACTTGTATGGCTTTCATCATCAATATTTTATCTACCTTTATTATGCTTTCTTTTTTAGTGTTGTAAAGATCATGTATTGGTTTATTGTTACTTGTATTAATTATTGTTTCAGTTTACACTTACTGTGGATATTTTGTGGATGTTTCCGTTGGTTGTTTTGTACAGACTGTATTAATATGGGGACATGCAACGAGAATAAACGAACAAACTTGATGAAATCTAGGAGTGCTTCACCAAGAATTGAATTGAATTTATTAGATTTGTATGCCGCCCCTCCCCAAGACTCGGGGCGGTTAATTAAATACTGATTATAAGTAATACAAAAAAATTAACATTGATCTAATTAATTAAATAAAAGTAAGTACATTACATTGAATTGATTAACAGAGAGAAATTGAAATAGAAAGATATATGAGAGCCTAGAATATTGGAGAATACAGATTAAAGGATTACAGTAGAGATAACCCCAAGACATTAGACACATAGCAGTTTATGTATGGTTAGCTGGGATAATATTTGAAACGTTTTCAGAATGTCTACAGTTACTACAACCCTTCAAGAACCCTGTAGTAGTGGGTTAGTCTGTACCAACTGTGTGAAAATGGTTCCAAGTCACTTTTTTCAGTGCTGTTGCAACTTCAAAAGCTCACTAAATGAACTGTTGTAAGTCGAGGACGACCTGCATTTTTCTCCCTCATCTCCTTTACATCCCAAGATGTTATGGAGGGTCCCTTCTGAGTTTCTTTTCCATGCACACACACAAACACACACACATACACACACATACACACCATTACATTACCCACCCCTTCAGACTCAGCCCCCCCCCCCCGGACACACACCCCGGAGTAATTGAGTCTTTGGAGAAGGGCGGCAAACAAATAATAATAATAATAATAATAATAATAATAATAATAATAATAATAATAGCAACAACACATAACACACCAGACATCCTGATTGTGGAGAAAAAGAAAGCATGGATCATCGACATCGCAATCCCAGGGAACAGCATAATTGAGGAGAAGCAGCTAGAGAAATTAGTGAAATACGAAGATCTAAAAATCGAGCTGCAACGACTCTGGCATAAGCCAGTGAAAGTGGTCCCAGTGGTACTTGGCACGCTGGGCGCAGTGCCAAAGGATCTCAGTGGACATTTGAAAACCATTGGAATTGACAAAATCTCCATCTGTCAATTGCAAAAGGCCACTTTACTGGGATCAGCAAACATAATTCGCCGCTACATCGTGCAGTCCTAGGTACTTGGGAAGCGCCCGACTGGTGATGAAATACGAAATCCAGCATAGTGATCTCGTTTGCTGTGTTGTATAATAATAATAATAATAATAATAATAATAATAATAATAATAATAATAATAGTAGTAGTAGTAGTAGTAGTAGTAGTAGTAGTAATAATAATAGTAATAAAATTGATTAAGGGCTGTGAAAATGAAATGTAGCTGGTGTTGGGGGAGAGTTTTACACATGTGGAAGGTAACCACCAAATAGCCACAGTTCACAACTATACCTAATTGAAGTTAATTACAGGCTTTCTTGTAAAAATATATTTTACTTTTCTTCTTAGCAAAATGTTTCTCTAAATAAACTATCACAACACTATCATAGAACTCCTATAACATCCACCACTGCAACCACCCGCAAACCACTAACTACAAACCACTAAACCACAAACCAGTAAGCACAAACCACACCCCTGCAAGGGTGTTAATCCTTTTATATAGGTTACAGCCAATCAGGTTGCAGCACAGTTAATGAACCAATGAATACATGCTGGTTATGGCTTACATCAGCCTTTCCTATGGTTACAGACCATTTTCTTGCATTGTAATATTACTTCCAGAAATAAACTTATTTCTGACACCTGGGCCAATATCATAGTATGGCTGTAGATTGTAAGTTGAAGCCTGCCTGTATAGGTTTTACTGCTGTTGTGGTTAAGAATGGCTTTGCACGTTTCTGAACCAGGTTGTGCAGGGAAATCCATGATTTTCTGCAAGTGTTTATTTGTTTGTTTGTTATTTGGACTTATATGCCGCCCAACTCCAGAAGGACTCTGGGCGGCTGGCAGCTAAATACAAGTAAATAATGGGTTCTTAGATATTTTTAAATATTAGATTTGTTACTGTATATTGTTTTTATTATTGCTGTTAGCCGCCCCGAGTCTGCGGAGAGGGACGGCATATAAATCTAATTAATAATAATAATAATAATAATAATAATAATAATTTATTATTTATTTATTCAATGTTTATGCTGCCCTTCTCCTTAGACTCAGGGCGGCTTACAACATGTTAGCAATAGCACTTTTTAACAGAGCCAGCCTATTGCCCCCACAATCCGGGTCCCCATTTTACCCACCTCGGAAGGATGGAAGGCTGAGTCAACCTTGAGCCGGTGATGAGATTTGAACCGCTGACCTTCAGATCTACTGTCAGCTTCAGTGGCCTGCACTACAGCACTCTATCTGCTGCGCCACCTACCTGCTGCGCAATAATAATGTTGTTGTTATTATTATTATTAATAATAATAATAATAATAACAACAACAACAACAACATAAAACATCCTAAATTAGTACAAAACAATCTAAAAGCCACAATCAACCGTCCATTACCCTGGGGGGGAACTTTTGACCTCCCTCAGAAAGGGTCAGCAATTTGGGCGTCCTCCTCCATCCACAGCTGACATTGGACCATCATCTTTCAGCTGTGGTGAGGGGGGCGTTTGCCTGGTGCACCAGTTGCAGCCCTACCTGGACAGGGAGTTTTTACTCACAATTGTTCACCTTGAGGTTCAACTACTGCAATGCTCTCTACATAGGGCTACTTTTGAAGAGTGTTCCGAAACTTCAAATCGTCCAGAATGCAGCTGCGCAAGTGGTTATGGGCCTTCCAAGGGATACCCATATTTCTTCAACATTCCGCGGACTGCATTGGCTGCCTATTGGTTTCCGGACGCAATTCAAAGTGTTGGTTATGACCTATAAAGCCCTACATGGCATCGGACCAGAGTACCTCTGGGACCGCCTTCTGCCGCACGAATCCCAGCAATTGGTCAGGTCCCGTCAACCAGACAATGTTGCTTGGCGGGGCCTAGGGGAAGGACCTTCTCTGTGAGGGCCCCGGCCCTCTGGAATCAGCTCCCCCTGGGGATTCGCACTGCCCCCACCCTCCTCACCTTCCGTAAATGTTTAAAGAACTATCTGTGCCGTCAGGCTTGGGGCCATTAGACGCTAGTACGTCTTGCTGTGTGAATGGGAATGAATGATTTTAAATGTTATTAGAGCTTTTAAAGTTTTTTAGCGATATTAATTGGATTTCCAAAATATGTATATTGTATATTGTTTGATATGTTGTGAGCCGCCCCCATTCCTTGGAGAGGAGCGGTATACAAATAAAATAGATAGATAGATAGATAGATAGATAGATAGATAGATAGATAGATAGATAGATAGATAGATAGGATAGAATAGAATTTTTATTGGCCAAGTGTGATTGGACACACAAGGAATTTGTCTTGGTGCATATGCTCTCAACGTACATAAAATAAAATATACATTTGTCAAGAATCATGTGATACAACACTTAATGATTGTCATAGGGGTCAAATAAGCAATGAAGAAGCAATATTAATAAAAATCTTAGGATATACGCAACAAGTTACAGTCATACAGTCAACATGGGAGGAAATGGGTGAAAGGAATGATGAGAAAAACTAGTAGAATAGAAGTGCAGATTTAGTAGAAAGTCTGACAGTTTTGAGGGAATTATTTGTTTAGTAGAGTGATGGCGTTCGGGAAAAAACTGTTCTTGTGTCTAGTTGTCTTGGTGTGCAGTACTCTGTAGTGACGTTTTGAGGGTAGGAGTTGAAACAATTTGTGTCCAGGATGCGAGGGGTCAGTAAATATTTTACCCGCCCTCTTTTTGATTCGTGCAGTATACAGGTCCTCAATGGAAGGCAGATTGGCAGCAATTGTTTTTTCTGCAATTCTGATTCTCCTCTGAAGTCTGTGTCGGTCCTGTTGGGTTGCAGCACCAAACCAGACAGTTATAGAGGTGCAGATGACAGACTCAATGATTCCTCTGTAGAACTGAATCAGCAGCTCCTTGGGCAGTTTGAGCTTCCTGAGCTGGATAGACAGACAGACAGACAGACAGACAGACAGACAATTAAGAAAAATCATGCATTCATTAAGGGTTTCTCTAAATGACCTGGGAACCCTTTGGAGAATGGGCAGGTGGTGGGGTTTTTTTTGAGTAATACTGCTCTACAAAGTGTCTTAATGAGAGAGAACTCTTGGGCAGATTCATACAGCCATGGAACCCTCTGGCAGGGGTCCCCAAACCTGACAACTTTTAAGACTCACGTACTTATGCAGAGCTGGCTGGAGAATTCGGAGAGTTGAAGTCGACAAGTCTTAAAGTTGCCACGTTTGAAGACCACTGCCATCTGGTATTGACTTTCTCAATTCTACTTGATTGGAATTTCTGGGTGAGCAAAGCTGCGGAGAGGCCGAGGGTGGATTTAGTGAAATGAAAAGGTCTTTGCACAGGACTCCACAAAAGAGGCTGGAATTCGCAGTTATGAGATCTAATTGACTTGGGAGCCAATAAATGAAGCTCACGGCTGACATGAATATTGCCGGGCACGGCCAGTAAACCCAGAGCAGAAGACTCCACTGACTGACAGCTATCAAGGATATTTATTTATTATTATTATTTATTATTATTTATTAATTTGACTTCTATGCAGGATAGAGGAATGCATTCCAGGTAGTCCTGGGCTTACGACCACAATTGAGCCCAAAGGTTATGTTACTAAGCAAGACACTTGTTAAGTGAGTTTTGCCCCCATTTTACCCCCTGTCTCGCCACAGTGGTTAAGCGGATCCCTGGAGTTGTAACAACAGTTAGTAACAACATTGTTAAGTGAATCTGCTTGTCACAGTCGCAAAACGTGGGCATCTATATTCTGAATGTGGGACTAAAGAGAAGTCCCATTTTTCAGTGCCTTTGTTTAGTGAACAGTCACTGAACAAACTGTTGTAAGTTGAGGACTAGATTAGATTATAATTAGAGTTGGAATGGACCTTGTATGTCATCTAGTCCAGTGTTTCGCAACCTTGGCCACTTGGAGATATTTGGACTTCAACTCCCAGAATTCCCCAGCCAGCATTCGCTGGCTGGGGAATTCTGGGAGTTGAAGTCCAAATATCTCCAAGTGGCCAAGGTTGCGAAACACTGATCTAGTCCAACCCCGCACTCAAGCAGGAATCTTTACACCCATGATGGCGAACCTGTGGCACTCGTGCCACAGATGGCACATGGAACCATGTTGGAGGGCACGCGAGACTTTTCCATATTTCAGCTGCAGTGCACATGTGTGCATTGGCTAGCTGATTTTTGGCCCTTTTTTTTGCAAAAATGGGGTGGGAAGAGGGTTTGGGAGGACAGGGAGGACAAAAAAACTTTTTTCCTTACTTACTTCCTCTTTGAAATCTTGGTGCATCTCATACACATCTTACAGTCTGAAAAATAGGGTATTTTGTGATACTTATTCCCCCAAGTGCGCTGTTTCCTTATGTTTGCTTCTCCCAACCATCTCCCCATCTACTGCAGAGACAGGTCTCTGTTCTCCTTCCTCTTGGCCAAGGCCTCCAAGGTCAAGAAGAAGAACAGCTACCAAGGCAACCACATCAGATAAAAGGTTCTTGAACCTTGGCCAAGAAAATAACTTGAGAGAATGTCTCTGTCAAAGCCTCCCTAGTTCACACACAGAGAAAGACATAGAAAGAGAGGTTGCTGGAACTGGGCATGGATAGTCTAGCAAAAAGGAGGTCCGGGGTGGACATGGATAGCAGTATACAAATATTTGAGGGGGAGGAGGGGGTCACACTATTTTCCAAAGCACCAGAGGGCCAGACCAGGAGCAACGGATGGAAACTGACCAAGGGGAGATTCAACCTGGAAATAAAGAAGAACTTTCTGACGGTGAGGGCAACCATCCAGTGGAACGCCCTGCCAGCGGAGGTTGTGAATGCCCCAACACTCGACATATTCACAATTCAAAGTGTTGGTTATGAACTTTAAAGCCCTGCATGGCATTGGACCAGAGTACCTCCGAAACCGCCTGCTACCGCACGAATCCCAGCGACCGATAAGGTCCCACAGAATTGGCCTTCTCCGGGTCCCGTCAATCAAACAATGTCGTTTGGCGGGCCCCAGGGGAAGAGCCTTCTCTGTGGCAGCCCCGGCCCTCTGGAATCAACTCCCCCCGGAGATTAGAACTGCCCTCACACTCCTTGTCTTTCGTAAATTACTCAAGACCCATCTATACAGCCAGGCATGGGGGAGTTGAGACACCTTTCCCCCAGGCTTTTTTTATATTTATGTTTGGGTATGTATATGTTGTTTGCTTTTTAAAATATGATAGGGTTTTATGTGCTTTTAAATATTAGATTTGTTTTTGCTGGAATATTGTTTTTATTATTGTTGTGAGCTGCCCCAAGTCTTCGGAGAGGGGCGGCATACAAATCTAATAAATTGAATTGAATTGAATTGAATATTGAAAAAGAGTCTAGACTGACATCTGACTGGCATGGTATAGGGTCTCCTGCTTGTGCAGGGGGTTGCACTCGATGACTTACAAAAGTGATGGCGAACCTATAGCATAGGTTCTACAGGTGGTACACGGAGCCATATCTGCTGGCACACAAGCCGTTGCCCTTGCTCAGCTCCAATGTGTATATGTGTGCCGGTCAGATGATATTTGGCTTGCACAGAGGCTCTGGGAGGGCGTTTTTGGCTTCCAGAGAGCCTCTGGTGGGGTAGGAGAGGATGTTTTTACCCTTCCCCAGCTCCTGGGAAGCCTTTGGAGCCTGGGGAGGGCGAAACACGAGCCTACTGGGCCCACCAGAAGCTGGGAAACTGTCCATTTCCAGCCTCCCCAGGCATTGAATTATGGGTGTTGGTACTCACGCATGTACAATAGCGTGCACACACACTCATTCAGCACCCAAGGGAAAAAAGCTTCGCCATCACTGACCTACAAGGTCCCTTTCAACAAACAAACAAAGGCAAGCAGGAACAAGCACAGTCAGACTTACAAGATTATTTTACTATAGCTTTACAATTAAAAGTAAATGGTAAAGGTTTCCCTGTCAGTTGTATCCAATTCTAGGGGCTGATGCTCATCTATGGGTGAGAGAGCCAGTGTTGCCCGAAGACACTTTGGGCCCATGTGGCCAGTATGGCTGTACACCACCCTGTTACCTTCCCATCAAAGTGGTACCTATTTATGTACCCACATTGCATGCTTTTAAACTGCCAGGTGGGCAGGAGCTGAGCCAAGAAACGGGAGCTCACCCTGTCATATGGCACGTAGGTCTCAAACCCAGGTTGTAGTTCTCCAGCTCAGGGGTCTCCAACCTTTGCAACTTTGAGACTTGTGGACTTCAACTCCCAGAAGAGCCCTTCACTCCTCCACTCGAAATACCCTATGAGACTAGACTTTCAATCCTGGGCCTAGAAAGTTTAGAACTAAGGCGCCTTAAACAAGATCTAAGTATTGCCCACAAGATCATATGCTGCAATGTCCTGCCTGTCGGTGACTACTTCAGCTTCAACCACAACAACACAAGAGCACACAACAGATTTAAACTTAATATTAACCGCTCCAAACATGACTGTAAAAAATATGACTTCAGTAACCAAGTTGTCGAAGTGTGGAACTCATTACCGGACTCCATAGTGTCATCCCCAAACAACCAACACTTTACCCTTAGATTATCTACGGTTGACCTATCCAGATTCCTAAGAGGTCAGTAAGGGGTGAGTACAAGTGCACTAGAGTGCCTTCTGTCCCCTGTCCTATTGCTCTCCTATATCTCCTATACCTTTCTTCTATTCCTATATCTCTTCTTCTATTCTTTCATTGATATGTTCTATTCCTATATCTTCTTTTCTATTCTTTCTTAGATATATTTTACTATGAGTATCTCCTCTATAACCTTCATCATGTATAGATATATACCCACTAAAACCCTCATTGTGTATTGGACAAAATAAATAAATAAATATAAATATAAATAAATTTGCTGGCAGAGGAATTCTGGGAGTTGAAGTCCAAAAGTCTTAAAGTTGCCAAGGTTGGAGCTGACAAGTTTAGCGTTTACAACCATTGAGCCATCACACCTCCACAATAAAATTAATACTGACCTAAATAGCATTAGTTTCCTAGTCTGGTCTATCTTGAATATCAAACGTTAAGTTGGAAGAAATTAGAAAGCATCCTCTTCCCCAAATATTAAAAACCAAAATGAGACAAAAGAGGATCTGTGCATCCTGTGAAGGGGCTGAAAGCTTATCCACTGTGTGTTTTCTTTCCTCCTTCTTTCCTCTGAGAAAGGGCAAAACCATGTTACCATTTCCAAAAGCAATGGAAACTGCAGTTTAATGTTTCCAAATGTAAAATGATGCACTTGGGGAAAAGGAATCCTCAATCTGAGTATTGTATTGGCAGTTCTGTGTTAGCAAAAACTTCAGAAGAGAAGGATTTAGGGGTAGTGATTTTTGACAGTCTCAAAATGGGTGAGCAGTGCGGTCAGGCAGTAGGGAAAGAAAGTAAAATGCTTGGCTGCATAGCTAGAGGTATCACAAGAAGGAGAGGGAATACTGTACTGTGGGAATACTGTACTGTGTTCAGTTCTGGAGACCTCACCTACAAAAAGATATTGACAAAATTGAACAGGTCCAAAGACGGGCTACAAGAATGGTGGAAGGTCTTAAGCATAAAACTTATCAGGAAAGACTTCATGAACTCAATCTGTATAGTCTGGAGGACAGAAGGGAAAGGGGGGACATGAAGAAACATTTAAATATGTCAAAGAGTTAAATAAGGTTCAGGAGGGAAGTGTTTTTAATAGGAAAGTGGACACAAGAACAAGGGGGCACAATCTGAGGTTAGTTGTGGGAAAGATCAAAAGCAACATGAAAAAATATTATTTTACTGAAAGTAGTAGATCCTTGGAACAAACTTCCAGCAGACATGGTTGGTAAATCCACAGTAACTGAATTTAAACATACCTGGGATAAACGTATATCCATCCTAAGATAAAATACAGGAAATAGTATAAGGGCAGACTAGATGGACCATGAGGTCTTTTTCTGCCATCAATCTTCTATGTTTCTTGGTGTTCTGCTTCCAAATTTCAACAGTTTGGAGGGTGGAGAGCAGTGATGGCAAACCTTTTTTTCCCCGGGTTCCGAAAAAGTGTGGGCGCACACTATCGTGCATACAGGAGTGTCCACACTCATAATTCAATGTCTGGGGAGGGCGAAAACAGCTTCTCCTGCCCCCGGAGGCCCTCTGGAGGCCGGAAACGGGCTGTTTCCCAACTTCTGGTGGTTTCCCAACTTCTGGTGAGTGTGGATTATGAGTAGGCTCATGTTTCGCCCTCCCCAGGCTCCAAAGGCTTTCCTCTAGCCAGGAGAGGGTAAAAACACCCTCCTCCATCCCACCGGAGGCTCTCTGGAAGCCAAAAACGCCCTCCCAGCGCCTCTGTGAGCCAAAAATCAGCTGGCCGGCACACACATGCCCATTGGATGTAAGCTAGGGCAACAGCTTGCGTGCCAGCACATATGGCTCCGCGTGCCACTTGTGGCACCCGTGCCATAAGTTCGCCATCACTGGTGTAGAGCAAAGGCTTAAAACCGTGCAGCTGTGCACTTTTGATACTTACCAGACTTGATATTAGACTTCAATTATTTCTCCAAATCTGAGAGATCTGTGGGAAGGAGAAGACTTCATAAAGCAATGTTTTCTGGTATCGCTATTTATAGAAGATCCTCTATCTGCTGCCCCTTAGAACTATTTATAAAATCTCCATGTGCAGAATTCTCCTGGTTTTCATTAATCTTAAAACTTTGATTAAGCAGTTATCGATGGGGTAGGGACTATCTGTTGCAAAGGCCAAGAGTAATTACATCAGTTAAATGTATTTAGATTTCATTTTCTTTTTGAAAAACCTCCCAAAGGAATGGCCATGAGGCGTTAAACTGTGAAGATATTGGCGGAGGAAGTGTGTTAAAGGCAATTAGTAGAAATTTAGTAAAGTAGATTGAAAATCAAGTCTCCATTTCTTCACAATTTGAAGCTCTCTGCTATATATTACAGTCCACGTGCCTCAATCCCAGCAGGAATTGTGAAAGATACAAAAGGAGGGGGAATGGTGTTTGATGAAAAAGATCTAATTTTGCTTCTCGGGAATATGTATCTGGTCCAGATATGGCTGCAAGCCCAGCCCAGGAGCTTCGGTTGAAGGGTTCAGGATCTCAGCACTAGGATTGCATGCTTGTGACCCACCAAATCTTTGTTTTTTGCCCTCCCTGTGTGGACACTCTGGTGGTTGCAAGATTTGGAGGTAGGCGAAGAGGAAGCGTCTTGGTGTAATGGATGATGAATTTGTAACTAATTCATAGAATAGAATTCTTTATTGGCCAAGTGTGATTGGACACACAAGGGATTTGTCTTTGGTGCAGATGCTCTCAGTGTACATAAAAGAAAAAGATACATTGGTCAAGAATCATGAGGGACAACACTTCATGATGGTCATAGGGGTCAAATAAGCAATGAGGAAACAATAAATATTAATAAAAATCTTAAGGATACAAGCAACAAGTTACAGTCATGCGTGGGAGGAAATGGGTGATAGGAATGATGGGAAAAACTAGTAGTAATAGTAGTGCAGACTTAGTAAATTGTTTGACAGTGTTGATGAATTTTTTTGTTTAGCAGAGTGATGGCGTTTGGGAAAAAACGGTCCTTGGGTCCACTTGTCTTGGTGTGCAGTGCTCTGTAGCGACGTTTTGAGGGTCAGAGTTGAAACAGTTTGTGTCCAGGATGCGAGGGGTGAGTAAATATTTTCACCACCCTCTTTTTGACTCGTGTAGTGTACAGGTCCTCAATGGAAGGCAGGTTGGCAGCAAACTGATTTTTTCTGCAATTCTGATTATCCTTTGACGTCTGTGTGGGTCTTGTTGGGTTGCAGAACTAAACCAGACAGTTATAGAGGTGTAGATGACAGACTCATTGATTCCTCTGTAGAACAGTATCAGCAGCTCTTTGGGCAGTTTGACCTTCCTGAGCTGGCACAGAAAGAACATTCTTTACTGTGCTTTTTTGATGACGTTTTTGATGTTAGGTGACCATTTTAGGTCTTGAGATAGCGTAGCTCAGTGTATTAGCTGGAGACTCCAAGCATCAACAGAGGTTTATCATGGCTTCTATTTTGTTCAAACATTCTTAAAAAAAAAAAAATACTTTATTTTAGGAAAAAAGGAGAAAAGGAAAGGGTAGTGGGGGGTAGGAAGGAATGTACAGGGGGAAAAAAGGGGATTCTTTAAAAGAAACTCAGGCTCGTGGAATAGGGATAAGAATGGTGGGAAAGTATGGAACAGAACAGAATTTCTTATTGGTCAAGTGTGATTGGACACACAAGGAATTTGTCTCCAGTGCAGAAGCTCTCATAGATCATAAATCGTAAGATACAATCCCAAATCATAAGATACAAACAACAAGTGATAAGATACTAATAGGAGTAGACAGTAGGAAAGATGAGCAAATGATGAAATTGGACCAGTCTGTTAAATCATTTCTAAAAGAATCAAGAAACTTGATAATGGCTGTTTTTCCATTTCTGTTTAGAAGTCCTGTTCCAGAGCTTCAGAAATACACTGCTCAAAAAAAATAAAGGGAACACTTAAACAAAATAACTCCAAGTAAATCAAACTTCTGTGAAATCAAACTGTCCACTTAAGAAGCAACACTGATTGACAATCAATTTTATTTTGTTGTCAGCACATTCAAATTTGTACAGAACGAAGTATTCAATGAGAATATTTCATTCATTCAGATCTAGGATGGGTTCTTGGAGTGTTCCCTTTGTTTTTTTGAGCAGTGTATTAAAGATGGGGAATGGAGTTAGTTTCTAATCACGGCTTCTTTTGGTATGGACTACTTCAGCTTCAACCACAACAACACAAGAGCACACAACAGATTTAACCTTAAAATTAACCGCTCCAAACTTGACTGTAAAAAATATGACTTCAGTAACTGAGTTGTCGAAGGGTGGAACTCATTACCAGACTCCATAGTGTCATCCCCAAACCCCCAACACTTTACCCTTAGATTATCCACGGTTGACCTATCCAGATTCCTAAGAGGTCAGTAAGGGGCGAGTACAAGTGCACTAGAGTGCCTTCCGTCCCCTGTCCTATTGCTCTCCTATATCTCCTATACCTTTCTTCTATTGTTATATCTCTTCTTCTATTCTTTCATTGATATGTTCTATTACTATACCTTCTTTTCTATTCTTTCTTAGATATATTTTACTATGAATATCTCCTCTATAACCTTCATCATGTATTTTACTATGTGTATATAGATATATACCCACTAAAACCCTCATTGTGTATTGGACTAACTAACTAACTAACTAACTAACTAACTAACTAACTAACTAACTATATATATATAAAATAAAATTTTGGGCTGTCTTGGAAAAGGGCTTTGAGCCAGAGCAGGCTCTGTGACTCTTCCTTTTACACCATTCTCCCAAGTCCAAAACCCTATGCAGTCCACCCTCCCCTCCCCTCCTCCTCTTGATTCCTATCTTTTTCTCTCTCCCCAGAAGTTAAAGATGTATAAGTGATACCATTTGCTTATTTTAATATCTTAACCACCGCTAAACTCAGAGCACAAGACAAGATCACACCTAGCAGTATTTCCCAAGCTTGGCAACTTTAAATCATGTGGATTTCAACGCCCAGAACTCCCCAGCAGCAGAGCTGGCTGGGGAATTCTGGGTGTTGAAATCCACATGTCTTCAAGCTGCCAAACTTGGGAAACACCAGCCCTGAAGCAAATATTAATATATTGCCATCTGGTTTCTTGTTCCTGCATCCCCCCTTTTATTTTTTTATTTTTTTGGCAAATATTTTTTTTTTCCCTGTTCAATCACATATGCAAAATAACATACTATCAATCTTGAAATACATCCCAATAATCAATTTTTTAAATTCGGTATTCATATTCCATCCAATGCTGCCTCCTTTACATTTGACATCTGGACAAGAATAGTTACTCAAATTTCTTATATGTATTTAAAAAGCTATAAGCTAATATAGTTTTTAGGCTGCTTGTTTTCTAATCGCATCTAATCATTTAGGCAGTAGTGCTTCAATCTTCTCCATACATCCTTAATATCAATTTCATGAATATTTCTTACCATTACTTTTATAATAGTTGTCCTTTAACAAAGAAAAGAAAGAAACAAAAATTCACAGTCATGTCAACTAAATCCTAAATTTTGTCTAACTGTTACAGAGATGAAGAGTATATCAATTCGAGGGGGGGGAGTCCAAATAGTTTATCACATATGTCCCCCCTTTTATTAAGACAAAAATAAAACTAGCAGATTGGCCTTCCTTGTGAAATCATGTTGCAACATCCCTGAATGTCAGTTGTGGACAGAAGCTGTCTACCATTTTGGTCCATCAAGTTACACTACTCTATTATCAGGAGCCTTGGTGGTGCAGTGGTTACAATGCAGCATTGTGGGTAAATTCTGTCCACTGTCAGGAGTTCGATCCTGACTGGTTCAAGGTTGACTCAGCCTTCCATACTTCCAAGATGGGTAAAACGAGAACCCAGATTGTTGGGGGCAAGAGGCTGATTTTGTAAACCACCTAGCGAGGGCTGTAAAACATTGTGAAGCATTATATTTGTTTGTTTGTTTGTTTGCTTTGTCAAGTACCTATTGGTGGTATACAAAAATATAATAGTAGTTATACACAGAGTCCATGGAGAGGGGTGGCATACAAGTCCAATGAATGAATGAATGAATGAATGAATGAATGAATGAATGAATGAATGAATGAATGAATGAATATGTACGTACGTACATACATACATACATACATGATAGCAGTAAAAGAGAAACATTAGGACAGGGGACGGAAGGCACTCTGGTCCACTTATGCATGCCCCTTACTGATCTCTTAGGAATTGGGAGAGGTCAACATTGGATAGTCTAAGGCTAAAGTTTTGGGGGTTAGATGATGACGCTACAGAGTCTGGAAGTGAGTTCCATGCAATACTCGGTTACTAAAGTTGTATTTCCTGCAGTCAAGTTTGGAGGCAGTTTACTTTAAGTTTGTATCTGTTGTGTGCTCGTTGTAGCAGATGATTTCATGGGCTATGCTTAGGTTGTGTTTAAGGCGACATAGTTCTAAGGTTTGGAAACATAGGATTGTAAGTCTAGTTGCGTAGGGTATTTGGTTGTGAGTGGAGGGATGGAGGGCTCTTCTCGTAAAGTATCTCTGGACATTTTCTAGAGTGTTTATGTCCAAAATGCAGTGTGGGTTCCAGACAGATGAGCTGCATTCAAGGATTGGTCTGGTGAAAGCTTTGTATGCTCTGGTTAGTAGTGTGAGATTACCAGAGCAGAAGCTACGTAGGGTTTTTTCTTAAATCGTTAAATATTTTAATTAATTGGATTGTTGTGACTGTTTTTACTTGTTGTGAGCCGCCCCGAGTCTTCGGAGAGGGGCGGCATACAAGTCCAACTAATAAATAAATAAATAAATAAATTAAGTTAACAACTCTTGAAGCCTTCTTGGTGATGTTGTTGCAGAGGGCTTTGGCACTGAGGTCATTTGATCTGAGTATTCCAAGGTCTTTCACAGAGTGAGGGTTGTTTGCAAGGTCTTATTTATTCAGCTTGTATTTGGTGTTCAGATACTTTTTGCCAATTGTTGTTGGGGGAAAGAGGCTGATTCTGGAAACCACTTAGAGAGGGATGTAAAACATTATGAAGCGGTATATAGGTGCTATTAGTATCTTTGGCTTCTGCAGGTTTGTCTTCCCATCAAGAAGAGGAAGTAAAAGATAAGTTGTAAGAATAAAACGATAAGGCATAAAAAATAAGATGCAAAAAGGTAAATATTGAATCTAAAACTTGCAGGTTATAGTTTTCAATCTATTGGGTGTTATTTATGATAATATGAAATATATCATTTTTTACAGCCGGGACTAAGAATCGCAATCATTTGACTACTGAATGTTAGAGTGGAAAGCAATTTATAGCTGTCTGTATCTGGGCAGTTTCATTGCCCTATTCGCTTTCTCTTAAAAAATAAATAAATCCTTGTTTGTTGATATGTTCAACAGGTATTTTTGACCAGCTTTTAGATAGTTTAAAAATAGATCAATATAACACTAGACAAACCATTCCTTAAAATAGTAGCTAGTCAACAACAATTAGCCTCATTAACGTAACTGAAACAGATAATACAGTTTGCAAATGTTACTGGTAAAAAGGCTGAATTACCCAACCAGAATTACCAAGTTTTTAGAATTTTGGGGAAAATGAAGCTGTGTGAAATTCTCAAGGGTGGGATGGGCATTCTGTTTTCATACCCCATCATCGTAGGTTCATGTCCCAGTATTATAGATATCAAATTGCACACATGGCATTATTAGAATATTTCTAGCCTTATGGAACTACCATCACTTAAATATTTTGTGATGATTTTATTCTGATTTTATTACTGCATTAATTTATTTGATTTTTAAAATTAGTTTTTAAATGTGGTTTTTATATGCCGTAAGCCACCTTGAGTCCGTCATGGGTGAATAGGCGACAATATAAATTTAATAATGAAGAAATAAAGAAAAAACTATGAGCCAACAGTGTGCAGCTGCTGCCAAAAAAGCCAATACAATCCTAGATTGTGTCTAACAGGGATAGAATCAAGATCACATGAAGTGTTCGTGCCACTTTATAAAATCTTAGTAAGATCATATTGGGAATACTGCATGCAGGTTTGGTCAGTAGTGGGTTCTAAAACCCTTGACTACTGGTCTGCGTGCAACATTTATGCACATGCGCAGAAGCATCCTAGGTGGGTGGGTGGAGCCTCTCACTGGTGGCGCTGCTGGTTCTTAGAACTGGGTTTAACTGGGATCAACCCACCACTGTTATATTTTTAAAATGTTGAGACTCTGGAAAGAGCTCAGAAAAGAGCAACCAGGATGTGGAGCAGCTGCTAAAAAAGCCAACCCAGTTCTAGGCTGCATCAACAGAGGGAGAGAATCAAGATCACGTGAAGGGTTAATATCACTTTATAAGGCCACACTTGGAATCCTGCATTCAGTTTTGGTCCCCACGGTGCAAAAAGGATGTTGAGACTCTAGAAAGAGTGCAGAGAAGTGCGATAAAGATGATCTGGGGACTGGAGGCTAAAACATATGAAGAACAGTTGCAGGAACTGGGCATGGCTAGTTTGATGAAAAGAAGGACCAGGGGAGACATGAGAGCAGTCATCCAATATCTCAGGGGTTGCCACAAAGAGGAAGGAGTCAACCTATTCAGCAAAGCACCTGAACAAGACAAGAAGCAATGGGTGGAAACTAAACAAGGAGAGAAGCAACTTAGAACTAAGGAGAAAATTCCTGACAGTTAGAACAATTGATCAGTGGAACGACTTGACTCCAGAAGTTGTGAATGCTCCAACACTGGGAGTTTTTAAGAAGAGGTTGGATAACCATTTGTCTGGAGTGGTGTAGGGTTTCCTTTCTTGGCAGAGGGGAGGGGTTGGAGTAGAAGACCTCCAAGGTCATTCTATTCTGTTATCCTCTCCTCTGTTTATATTTAAAGATGGGTGCAGCTAATCTGGGGTGAATCTCCAAGCAAGTTTATAAACCGTTTTCTGCCTATTCTTGTGATGCTTCTGTTAAAACTGGTAGTAACTAATCTCAAGTGTTTTAATTTGGAGATTAATATTTAAAAACCTCTCAGAATGATGAGTATCAAAGGCAGGGACTGGGATTGTTCCGTCCTCCTTTCCAATCCCTAATTACTGTACACTGTACGAGTCAAAAAGAGGGCGGGGAAAATATTTACTGACCCCTCACATCCTGGACACAAATTGTTTCAGAGCACTGCACACCAAGACAACTAGACACAAGAACAGATTTTTTCTGAACGCCATCACTCTACTAAACAAATAATTCCCTCAACACTGTCGCAGATTTCTACTGAATCTGCACTTCTATTCTACTAGTTTTTCTCATCATTCCTATCATCCATTTCCTCCCATGTTGACTGTATGACTGTAACTTGTTGCTTATATCCTAAATTTTTTATTAATATTGCTTCTTCATTGCTTATTTGACCCCTATGACAATCATTAAGTGTCGTACCACATGATTCTTGGCAAATGTATATTTTATTTTATGTACGCTGAGAGCATATGCACCAAGACAAATTCCTTGTGTGTCCAATCACACTTGGCCAATAAAATTCTATTCTATTCTAATTCAGTGAGATTTTATTTGTTTATCTATTTAACTTGTATCCCTGCTTTCCAACATGATTAAGGCAGACTACTAGAAAAGAAGGAAACAGACAATGAAAGCACACATAAAATACACATATAAATGCTAAGAACATCCTTGAGGCCCCAAGTTAGTCTGCTTTTAAAGCGGTCTTTAAAAAGTGGGGTTTTTCCCTGGCTATCTTTGAGAGAGATTTTATAGCAGTGGGTTTATTTTTTTATATATATAATGTTTTTCTGATGCTATGCTTTAGTAATGGCTTTGTGGCACTGTATCTTAATGTTCCCTGAGGTTATTTTGCTACGCTATTGTTTTAATAGCTTGCATCTTGATGATCCTGTTTTTCTGACTCTTTTCTGAATTTGCTTGGGAGGAAGAATGTTTTAAAAGGGAGGACAAAATTGCGTGAAACGTCTGAAAGATTAAATAGAAGGATGATGTTTAAGGGAAACAGAACTTATGTCGAAAGCAGAACATCTGGAAGAGGGTGAAGAATAGAAGGGAATCCGCTATTTCCCAGTTGCTGATGTACAAGTAGTAGCAGATCTACCAGTATAACCAGTGCCTGGGGAATTATGGAGGCTTTGCATCCAGTAAGATGTGAACTGAGCTGTGGTGGCACAGTGGTTGGAATGCAGAATTGTAGGCTTAACTCTGCCCATGAGCCAGGAGTTCGATCCTGACCTGCTCAAAGTTGACTCATCCTTCCCTCCTTCCGAGATCAGTAAAATGAGGAGCCAGATTGCTGGGGGAAAATAGGCTGTAAACTGCTTAGAGGAGGTTATAAAGCACCATGAAGCAGTGTATAAGTCTAAATGCCATTGCTATAACACTCATTCTTTGTTACTCTTTTGGTTCTTTGTCTATGATATAGACCAGCATATCTCAATCATGGTAACTATAAGATGTGTGGACTTCAACTGCCAGATTTCCCCAGCCAGTTATGTGTTCAATACGGTCTTCAGTTTTGGAGACCTCGCCTACAAAAAGATATTGATAATATTGAACGGGTCCAAAGACGGGCAACAAAAATGGTGGAAGGTCTTAAGCATAAAACTCATCAGGAAAGACTTCATAGATAAACATAAACATAAACATAGATCCATCCTAAGATAAAATGCAGAAAATAGTATAAGGGCAGACTAGATGGACCAGGAGGTCTTTTTTTTGCCGTCAATCTTCTATGTTTCTATATTTCTATGCTGGGGAATCCTGGGAGTTGAAGTCCACACATCTTATATGTCTGTGGAAATTCTCAGTCAACCAGGTCCCAAAGATGCTTATTCAAAAGCCAACTATGGGGGGGGGGGGTTTGAATATATTTCTCTTCTCACCTAAGAAGCTTCTTCAGTTCTGAGTGAATGGTGGAGGATGGATGGATTTATATTCTTTTCAATCACTTGGATTGAAGGCTTGCCCTTTAGCAGTTTACAACACTGTCCTTTCAGCAGTTCCAAGAAGGCTCCACGCCCGTTTGCACTTTTCAAATGATAAACCTCCAACTCTCATAAAGAGCACTAGTGACCAGAGGATTGCAAGGAATATAAATCTTTCCATCCTCCAACATTCACTCAGAATTGAAGAAGCTTCTTGAATGAAGAGGGAAACATCTTCAAGGAAAGTAAAAGAAAATCCACTTGTCTTTTGGTGGGGGGAAAGCACATTTGGGACGCATATTTTACAGCTGCTAAGGCTAAAAAAACACTGATACAAAGAAAAGGCTTATAAAGTGGCCAAATTATATTTGAACAAGGGTAGAATTATAATTTTTTAAAAAAAGAATTTGTGTCAGGTATCAAAGAAGCCAAGCTAACATTTTTCTCCATGATGCTGAGTTTTATGCTGAATAATAATAATAATAATAATAATAATAATAATAATAATAATTATTATTATTATTATTATTATTATTATTTTAAAAAAGACATCCTGATTGTGGGGAAAAAGTATGGATCATTGACATTGCAATCCCAGGAGACAACAGAATTGAGGAGAAGCAGCTAGAAAAATTTGCAAAATACGAAGATCTGAAAATGGACTCTGGCATAAGCTAGTGAAAATGGTCCCAGTGGTCCTTGGCACGCTGGGCCCAGTGCCAAAGGATTTCAGTGGACATATGAAAGCCATGGGAATTGACAAAATCTCCACCTGTCAATTGCAAAAGGCCGCTTTACTGGGATTGGCAAACATAATGGGCCACTACATCATGCAGTCCCAGATGCTTGGTTGGAAGGGACCTTGGAGGTCTTTTAGTCCAACCCCCTGCCTAGGCAGGAGACCCTACACTACTTCAGACAGATGCTTATCCAACATCTGCTGAAAAACTTCCAGTGTTGGAATATTCACAACTTCTGGAGGCAAGCTGTTCCACTGATCAACCATTCTGTCTGTCAGGAATTTTCTAAAAGCAATGCTTATGCAGAGCAGGGTATAAAGGTGTTAGAGATGAACTCTGCCGTGGTTCAAAAGCGGAGGCCCCCAAATTTGGCAACTTTAAGATTTGTGAACTTCAACTCCCAGAATTCCCCAGGCAGCTATGCTGCCTGGAGAATTCTGGAAGTCGAAGTCCACAAGTCTTAGTTGCCAAGTTTGAAGACTTCCATTCAAAGGAAATGCTGAGTCTCTTCTTTGTTTTGACCAGGTCAGTCTCTAAACAGTCTTTTTTGTAAAATTCATGGGCATCCCATGGACATTATTGGTCTTTGTTTTGTGAAGTGTTGCTCCTACCAGGCCTTTGAAAACTCCTCTGTTGCTAGCAGAGAAAGTGTTGCTGAATGCTACAGGGGAGAAAAATACAGAATTTGTGCTTTTTTCCGCCTTCTTTCCAAGTTCTCATCCTTTCCCTTAGAAGCAGGTACCTTACAGAGCCTGGGAGATTTAAAATAAAAGTGATTAGGTATCTCTGAATAGAAATCAAAGGAATGCCAGAGACCAGACTAAACTGAAAGATAGATAATAGATAATGTAGAAAAAGGGGGAAATGAAGTGGAAATTACAGGCAAATAGACAATAGGAAAAAAGTTTAAATAGCAATTTATTCTCTTTCCAGGAGGAAATGCATTTCGTCTTCTCTTTGAAAATTTGTTCTAAATATATATCTTAAAAGCAGAGCGGATTTGATTCTTTTACCAGAAAAAAGAAAGAAATGTAAAGAAAATGGTAACAAACTACAGAATCATATTGACTGGCAGCCTCAATCTGTTCCAAGGCTGCAATTGAATGTGCTGTCCAACCCTATTAATCTACGTTCTACACGTTGCAATTATGTCAGAAGGGAGATAAATTTAGGATCCTTCTTAGTTTTTGTTCCAAGAGCATCATTTTCCAGCCTCTACAGTCCTTGTTAAGCTTGGGATAGCATGAGTTCTGGTTTCCTCTTAAGACACAGAGGCTGGCTGGGTGGTGTCCTTGGGTCAGTTTCTCCCGAGGGGTGAAAAATAAAGACTGAGCATAAATCAAATACACAACTAAGCTCTTCCCTTCTTAGCTGCTCATTGGATGAAAGGAGGAGGTGATGTTGATGGAGACTCCAGCAAGGGCATTTGATGCATCAGCAACTCCTCAGGGGTGCCAAGATGTCAACTTTGCAGCAACTCATGGTCCGCAGTTCCATTTGACACCAGGAATCCCTCCCATTACTTGCCCCAGCATCTGCCAACCTAGCACTTCGGGAGCATGTAAAAATGCAAGTAGAAAAATAGGGACCACCTTGGTGGGAAGGACCACCAAAGGTGGCAGATATGTCAAGGAAAGTAGAGTCTCTACTTAGAAGAGGAGGAAGATCTGGAACCTTTGCTAGATGCCTGCTTTAGAAGACTAAGAAAAAGGCAAGAATACTTGTATAAGAAAAGGAAGTAGTCGGTGTTGTGGTTGGCTCTGGGCCAGCTCCTGCAGCGGGGAATTTTGATGTTGATTTATGGGAATCCGGGGTTTACCAGACTCCTCTCAGAGCTTGTGTTTCAAGACTGTTTTATAAACTTGCTTTATTCCTTTTGACTGCGTGTGTTTGAAACTTATTCCGAACTCACTGGGGTCTAATTTCCAATAGCCCGGCTTAAAAGTCTGTATTTTTTAACTCTAGGAAACTGTTGACCACTTCCTATCAGTATTTAAGGGTGGTCTATGAGTAATTCGGGGTGGAGTTACAACATTTTGCAATGGAGTTGGATGATGATTTGAGTCCTCAGCCAGGCTACGCAAGCCACCTATTATTTTCCTGCTATAAATCCTTGGAGAAAAAGTGCTTCTGCATGTGCAGAAGGCAAAAATGTGCTGAAATCTTGTGGGGGGGACACATGGGCGTAAGATTTTGGCAATTTTGCTTCTGTGCAAGTGCAAAAGCAAAAACAAAATCATCTAAATCTCACATGCATCTCCCCTCACAAGATTTTGCTTCTGCACATGTGCACAAAGCAAAAATATGCTGGGATGCACAGGCGCACACACAAGAGAACCAAAGCTGTGTGCACAGTACACCGATCACTACTGGTGCGCCTGCCTGGATATACAGAGCTACGCAGCAGGACTTGACAAGATACCAGAATTTATAGTGTGATGGTTTAGGAACCACTGCAGAGAAATAACAAAGACACCTTTGTATAAAAACAGCAGTAAACAGTTTTACTCTTCAGTGCAATCACAATATCTTCTGCCTTTGTCTTCTATTTGCAGGAACAAACTTTGCTTTAACTATATGCACATGTAGCACAACATAAGCACAAGCTTATGTACATGTAGATAATAAACCAATCCAGGTTTCTCTGTATCAACACTACACCTCTAACTCAATAATTAACTCACGCTCAAAACTGCTCCAGCTAACTAACAACATTACCACCAACAACAGCCAACACAAACAGCCAACAATCATTGTAAAGGTGCTTTGCATTTTATAATGCTCTGGCCCAATCAGGTTGCAGTTTACACCCTATGGCTCAGCATTCATTACTGTTTAACATGCTTACATCCTTCTTTTACCTTATATGTAACATAATGTAATATCACCTGGGATTGAGTTATTCTTGACAGCACCATCCACTACCATACCTGTAGCAACCCATTACTGCTTACAATCCAGATTCAAAGTCCCAATGTTCCCCCCACTTCAGTTCACTCACGGGACCACCATATTGGGCATCTGGCCACCGGGCTGCATTTTACAACCATTTGTAACATCCGGCAGTCACATGACTGTGTTTTAGTAAAGGAGGGTGGTACAGAGGTCCCCAACCGCCGGTCCGCGGACCAGGACTGGGCCGTTGGGGGTTTTCAGCCGGTCCGCGGCGGCGCTGCCCTCCCGGCAGAGAACATTATGCAGGACGGGGTGGGGCGTCGGGCGGTGACGCAGCCCTCCACACTTCTCCACAGGGCGGGGAGAATCAGGAGGCTCCTTTGGCGGCTGGGGGCTGCCTGGCTTTGTGATTTTGGCTGGGGGGGGAGTTAGGAAGGTCCTACTTCTCCCCCCCCAGCCAAAAATTCAAAGCCTATCTGCTGGATACGGGCGATAAGTGGGACAGAGCGGCGCGGGAAGCCTCTTGCAGCAGCTGCCACAGCCACCGGCTTCGGCGCCGTTCGTCCCGCCCATCGCCCGTATCCAGCAGAAGCTGCTGCCCGAGTGCTCTTGGCCGGCGGGATTCAAAGTGCTGGGGTGGGGGTGTCCTGACAGCCCCCCCACCCCAGTGCTTCGCCTCCCGCTGGGACACCCCCCACCCCAGCACTTTAAATCCCGCCGGCCAAGAGCACTCGGGCAGCAGCTTCTGCTGGATACGGGCGATGGGCGGGACGAACGGCGCCGAAGCCGGTGGCTGTGGCAGCTGCTGCAAGAGGCTTCCGCGCCGCTCTGTCCCACTCATCACCCGTATCCAGCAGATAGGCTTTGAATTTTTGGCTGGGGGGGGGAGAAGTAGGACCTTCCTAACTCCCCCCCCCCCAGCCAAAATCACAAAGCCAGGCAGCCCCCAGCCGCCAAAGGAGCCTCCTGATTCTCCCCGCCCTGTGGAGAAGTGTGGAGGGCTGCGTCACTAAGCTCCACCCCTCCATAACCCCACCCCCATATGACCAAAGCCCCCCCCCCAACCGGGCCGTGGAAAACTCGTCTAACTTAAAGCCGGTCCCTGGTGCTAAAAAGGTTGGGGACCTCTGGTCTAGAAGACCTTCACGGCCCCTTCCAGCCTTACAAGGCTACGATTCTACGTCCAGGCTAATGAGATGAGCCTGTGCTTCTTGAGGAGTTCATTTGTGTGTTACCATTACACCTCAGCCTCTCCTGACTTTCAATTATATTTTGGTACACTGAGTTACAGTCCTTGTGCTCTGATGCCTCTTTCGCTTCTCAAAGCAAGGAACCAATCTGCTAAAATTTCATTTTAAGCAGGCTTACCTCCCGTTGCTCCTGCTAAATTTGCACAAAGGTGGGATTATACTTGCATGTGCCAAATAAATGGCTTCCTTAATGCATCTTTAAAAAGACAACCTAAAACATAGCTACAAATGCTTAACACCTATGGTGCTATTGACAGTTTTTAGGTTTTATTCTGAGATATTTTTTTTTTAAAAAGCACTTTTCTTGTGTCTGCCTTAATCTTTCTTTTCCTTCTTCTTTGCAGAACGATAAAAGAGATGAACGCAAAGTATTATTAATATTAACATTATTATTATGTAATTTCTTATTTCTGAATTAATTCCTCGGGCATTCAAAGTTAAATAAAAATTAATACAGTGTCTTTAAAATATGCTAAATAAATTTCCTTCCATTTTTCACCGGAGGCATTCTTGCAGTCATGAATCAATAACATTCTAGATTTCTCCCGAGAGATTCTGACATTATAATACAAATGTGGAATTTGAGGACTTAGTTGTTGCTAATTTATTTATTTATTCATCCAATATATTTACACATCAGCCATTCTGGATTAGCAACCCATCGTTTTTCATTTAGTGTTATATGTGAAGTAAACCACTGTGGCTTAGTCAACAAACCTCAGTTAAAAGAAGCTACAAATATAAAGTCAATTTAGAGTGGAGAGGAGGGAGAAGAATATTAAGAAAGGAGTCAAAATTCAGAAAAATCGATGTCGTAATGCTGATGTACAGTGAAGGGCTGCAAAAAATGTTTACTACCACACTATGGGTGCGGCTTATTTTGTGGGTGTGGCTTGCCAGCCATGTTATCAGGTGGGAATGGCTTGACGATCATGTGACTAGGGGTGGCTTAAAGGTCATGTGACTGGCTTAAAGATGGCCAACTTGATGTCACTCATGTCAAGGGTTAGGGTTAGGGTGCCTGGCCTCTCCTCGCCTCAAAGAGATGCAATTTCCCTATCTATTTACTATTACTGAACATCCAAAATATACTAAAATTCTATACATATGTACCATAAGTGTACATATTACACAAAGGCACACAAAAATATACATTATCTACTATATAAAGTGTATGCAGGGGTGGGCAGCAGGCAGGACGGGGTGGAATGCAGTTCCACTAGCGGAAATGAAGATGTGTGCACAGCCCCAGCTGATCGATGGCTGTCACTTCCTGGATTACTGGTTTCGGCTCGGCTATCCTTTTTTTCCCTGCTGCTCCTGCGTCTGCGCTCTTTGCTTTTTTCCTCTTTCCTCCTTCCTGGCCTCGGACAAGCTTCCCTCTCTCTTGCCTGGCTCCCCTCCAGCTTCACACAGGCACCTCCCACCTGAGGTGCAAGCAGAAGACATCGGTGGAAGCGGTGCTGGCAGCATTTATGCGTCCGGCAACATCCGTTCGCCTAGCTACCCTGTGGCTGCAGGAATTGGGTGTGTCTAGTCCAAGGGTAGGCAAAGTTGGCTCTTCTATGACTTTTGGACTTCAATTCCCAGAATCCCTGAGCAAATTATGCTAGCTCAGGAATTCTGGGAGTTGAAGTCCACATGTCATAGAAAAGCCAACTTGGCCTATCCCTGGTCTAGTCCAATGCAAAGAAGGACATGTGGACCAAGGCTCTTCTATGACATGTAGACTTCAACTCCCAGAATTCCTGAGCTAGGATGATTAGCTCAGGAATTCTGGGAGTTGACCCACCTTTGCCTACCCCTGGTATAGGGCAGTGGTGAAATCATTTTTTTTTACTACCAGTTCTGTGGGCATGGCTTGGTGTGGCTTGGTGGGTGTGGCTTGGTGGGCGTGGCAGGGGAAGAAGAACTGCAAAATACCCATGCCCTCCCCGCTCTGGGGCCAGCCAGAGGTCGTATTTGCCGGTTCTCCAAACTACTCAAAATTTCCACTACCGGTTCTCCAGAACCTCTCAGAACCTGCTGGACCTTCTAGTGTAGGGTTTCCTGCTTGAGCAGGAGGTTGTATTAGAAGACCTCGAAGGTGCCTTCAAAACTCTGTTATTTTGCTAACATTTATCAAGTGGGGGTCTTTTGAGAGTGTGTGTGTGGGGGGAGGGTCTGCTCCCAAAATGGCCACAATAGTGAGTTGGCTAATTGCAGAGTCCCCCTCCCTAGAGGCTTCGTCTGTCCTTTGAGACCTTGATGGGGTCCAGACCAGTAGTGGGTTGCCACCGGTGGGGTAGTGGACTATGCACTCATAATGGCCAGCAGAGGGCGCAATTTGCACACAACCACTCTGGTGTCTCCTATGGGCGCCACCATCTTTTTTCTTCAATTTTTCATACTCTTTGCTTCATGCGCGGAAGCAAAAAAATCTCTGAAATATCGCATGCATAAGCGTCGCCGTCGTGAGATTTTGCTTCTGTGCAAAAAAGGCCCAAAGATTTAGGAAAAATGATGGTGCCGCTCGACGGACTGGCAAAGATAGTACCAGTGCGGTCATGCGCAAATTGCACAATGTGGTGGCTGCTACCAGAACAGAGTTGCCTAGCGCACCAGTAGGAACTCACCACTGATCCCATATTCTTTTTCTTGTCCACAATTCCTACTTAAAGGGTATTCCACATAACATTTTGTGATGGCTAGTACGTTTATGTTGAAGACATAAATTGTTTGCTACTATTCTCCTGGAATCAGCCATTCCCCAATTATGGGATTTAGGTTGACCTGTAGGTGAGCTTTTAATCCTAGACTATAGATATACCAACACTAATTAATGCGACATCTTCTGGACAATTCCCTCAACAGGGCCAGGTCTATATCAACAGTTTCTCATTTGATTGCCAGGACAAAATGCATGTTGCAGATAAAATAGTTTTGGTATTTTTTATTTTTTTTTAAAGGAATCCACAAGTCCAAGAGGCCTTGTACAGCTTGTACACAAAATGAGAGTTTCCATGTAATTCATTGTTGGGCTTAACTGAACAGTTCCTAATAGTTGCAATGGGTAGAAACGCCTTTCTAGAAATGTCAGTCGATCGAGCTCACAATAACGGATCAATAATCACTAACAGTAGTTGGCCGGGGAATTTGCTAACAAGGAATGGAATGAGCATGACATGCCAAATATGGCAAGATAGCATTTTATTAGCATACTCCATGAATTATTGTGTTGCCCAACTAAAGGAAAAGCTGTGATGGGATCTAGTGAGGAAGTCTATAGAGATTCACTGTCGTCCAAGCCATGATTGTCCCAAAGGTGTTTTCTTGCAAAAGGCAACTGGACTTTCTTGGTCTTTTTCATTTGAAGAGGTTTTGCTTCTGATTCAAGAAGCTTTTTCTGGGTCTATCACAACATGATGGCTTATGCGGCAAGTCTTAATATTAGGGGCCACTTGAGCCTCGGTGGTGCAGTGGTTAGAGTGAAGTACTGCAGGATACTTCTGCTGATCACTGGCTGCCAGCAGTTTGGCAGATCAAATCTCAGGAGGCTCAAGATGGACTCAGCCTTCCATCCTTCCAAGGTCGGTAAAATGAGGACCCAGATTGTTGGAAGCGATATGTTGATTCTGTAAGAACATAAGAACCTAAGAAGAGCCATGTTGAATCAACACAGCCATGCTCTATGGAATCAACTCCGAAGTCCATACTGCTCCCACCCTAATGGCTTTCCGTAAGGCCACAAAGACCTGGTTTTGCTGGCAGGCCTGGGGACCATGAATGAACAACCATTATGCCCAAATTGTATGAATGCTATGCATGCATGTTGGCTATTTAGTTTATTATGGGTTTTAATCTAGGTTTTATAGTTAGAATTGTATATTTACTATCTAATATCTACGGAGAGGGGCGGCATACAAATCTAATAAATAATAATAATAAAAAAATAATATTTGACTTAAATTGTTTTTTTGTATTTTATATTATTGTAAGCCGCCCTGAGTCCTTCGGGATTGAGTGGCATAGACAAACAAACAAACCAGAAGTTTGTAAAAACAGACCTCCGGTTTGCCCTTTGTGCTGTTTTTCACACTCCAGAGGCTTCAAGGAAGCTTTCATGAAGCCTCAGAAAGCGAAAAACAGCACAACAGGCAAACTGGAAATATGTTTTTCCGTTGGACCATTTTTTGTACTCTGGGGCTTCAGGAAGCTTGCCTGTATCCTCCAGAGTGCAAAAAACAGCACTAGAGTGCAGTAGCTGACATAGGGCAACACCTTCTGCGCCCTCTGATATGACTCTGCGTGCCACCTGTGGCATGCGTGCCATAGGTTCGCCATCACTCTCCCAGATCCTCTGCTGACTCCCCGGTATCTTCTGCTCCAACCTCCAGATTTCAGAGCCTTGTTTGTTTCTGCCGATGTTCTCCCATCATTCCAAAAGGGCTTGCCAGAAGTTCCAACTTCTAAATTAGAAGTTCTAAATAAACCGCTGAAAAGAAGCCGCTCATTATGCCACGCTTCCAGCCTCCAAAGCATTTTGGCAAGCTGGGGAAGTGTAATTGTGAACGTCCTCGGCCCCAGCTTTCTCTGCGGTAAACCTCCAAAGGAGTGAAGGCAGGTGGGGGGGAGTGGCAGGTGTAACAGAGCTTGAAGGCGCCACTTTCAGGAAAGTTGCATCTATCACTTGGGGAAATTATTCCAGATTTCGTTGTGATGCTGTTGTCCTTGGAAAATAAGAGCCGGCCATCAATTTATTAACGAATGCAATATTTCCCCCCCCAAGTTTATTTATTGATTTTCACATAATAATAATACAAGAGCAAAATAACTCTTATAAATTTCCACAGATCATAACCTGTTTCTTTTACATTTTGTGTTTATAATTAGTGTTGGGCAAACCCAACGAAGTTCGGGTTTGGCACCCGAATTAAAAAAAAAAATCGGGTTCCGAACCCGAACTTTTGCCGAACTTCCAGGTTCGGTGCTCGGGAAAGTGGCAGGAAGCACCGCTGCCTAGCTGTCACCTTCCGGACCTGAACCTTTGCCGAACTTTTGCAAAAATTCGGGTTCGGGTTTGGTATACTGAACCGCGCAAAGTTCGGTACGAACCCGAACTTTGCAGGTTCGGTTCGCCCAACACTATTTATAATCCACTATGCAGTATATTCAATTATAAATATGATCTTATTAATATATGTGTACATTTGTAATATATACAATTGAAATAAAGAAGAAAAATAATACCTATGTTAATATCTCTTTAATGTATATTAGTAAAAGATTTGCCATGTTTATAGTTACTTCTTTCACCCGTTAATACTATCCTATTGGTACTGTGTATTTGTTGTTTTTATATACACTAATACTGTTTTGTTTCTGTTTTAGATCCATTCGTACCATTTACTCCATATTTTGTTGATTTCGTTGTCTTTTGTTCCCTTAATCTCCTTTGTCATTTCATCCATCTCTACACATCTATAAATTTTTTCGATAATATTATTCTCTGCTGGGATCATTTAAAAAGAGAGAGACAGAATAAAAATAACTTTGGCGTTTATAACAGAGGCTTCCCAGTTCATAGCTGTCCCCATTCCCTCCTCTTATGTCAGTCGGTCTGATGGAAATAAGTGCCTTGCAGGGTTGCACCCAGAAGGCTGGTTGGTGTTACTCTTTATCTGGTCTTTATCAGCAGCCAGTGAGATGCCTTGAGGAGATCCTGCCCCAGATATCTTGCTTTGCAGGACGTTATCACAGTTTTCATATGCTCGATGGAAAACTAATCTCTTGCCAAGTTTGGGCTGTGCTGGGAGCAAGGAGACAGAGTGGGACTCCAAGGTGATAACAGAAAAACATACCAGAACAGAGATCTTCAAACTTGGCAACTTTAAGACTTGTGGACTTCAATTCCCAGAATTCTCCAGCCAGCTGTGCTGAATTCTGGGAGTTGAAGTCTGCGAGTCTTAAAGTTGCCACGTTTGAGGACCCCTGTCCTAGACCTGTGATGGAAATCCCTTTTTTGGATAAAGTGCCAAAAGGGTGTGTGTGTGTGTGTGTGCGCGCACTCTAAAGCTCTTGTGCACTTGCCAACATCTATTCTCTCCCCCACACAAATGCACACACACACACTCACTGCCCCCTGCACATGCGCATGACCCTCCTGCCCCCATGTATTCATGCAGGCCTCACTGAAGCCTGGTAGGGTGAAAAAATGGCCCAACGGGCAAACCAGAAGTTTGGTTTGCCCGTTGTGCTGTTTTTCACACTCTAGAACAGTGATGGCAAACCTTTTTTGGTTCATGTGCCAAAAGGGTGTGTGTGGAGGGGGGTGTTGTCCACACTCCTTACCTCCACCCCCACACATATGCAAGCCCCTGCGCCAACCCCCAGCACATCCACCTAGGCCTTACTGAAGCTTCAGAATGCAAAAAACAGCACAACTGACAAACCGGATGTTCAGAATACACACTTCCTGTTTGCCCATTGTGCTGTTTTTTGCACTCCAGGGTTTCAGGAAGCTTCCCGGAACCCTCCGGAGTACAAAAAACAGCACAATGGCAAACCAGAAGTTCGGAAAAAGGCACTCATTCATTGGGTGATTTTTTTTGGCCTCCCTGACGCTTCCCTGAAGTGTCTGTAGGGTAAAATGACCTTTCCCAAGGCCGAAAAATCAACTGGCCAGCACGCACATGGCACTGGAACTGACACAGGGCAAAGTCTTGCATGCCCTCCGATATGGCTCCATGATAGGTTCACCATCACAGCTCTAGAAGCTTTAGGGAAGCTTCCTGAAGCCCCAGAGTGCTAAAAACGGCCAAACAGGCAAACTGGATTTCCGTTTTTCTGAACTTCCAGTTTGCCTGTTAGACTGTTTTTCACACACTGGGGCTTCAGGGAAGGCTCTGGAGAGCAAAACAGCCTTCCCCAAGGCCAAAAATGAACTGGCCACATGTGCACTGGAGCTGACCTAGGGCAAGGCCTTGCATGCCCCCTGATAGGGCTATGTGCGCCACCGGTAGCACGTATGCCACAAATTCACCATCACTCTTCTAGACCGTTCCCTTTCTTAGGCCAGCTGAAGTTCTATAAAATCACTGTACAGATAACCGTCAACTTATAACCACAATTCAGCTCTAATTTTTTGTGATTGAGTGAGAGATTTGTTCAGTGGGTCTTGCCGCATTTTGCATCCTTTCATGCCACAGTTGTTCAGTGAATCCCTGCAGTGGTTAAGTTAGTAATGTGGTTGTTAAATGAATCTGGCTTCCTCACTGACTCTGCTCGTCAGAAGGTCATAAAGGGGGATCATGTACCCCCCGAGGGGGGGAGGTGTCACTCGAACTGTGTTGCCAAGTGCACAAATTTTGATCACGTGACTATGGGGAGGCTGCCAAGAGTATCAGGTTGCTACCAGTATGGATAAGGACCATGTACTGGGAGCGAAAATTGAGCTGCGCATTCAGGTTCGCTTCTGCTGCAGGTACGTGCATGCATCCCAGCAAGATTTTGCTTCTGTGCATGTGTAGGAAGCAAAATCTTTTGAGAGGGCATGCACACGCAAGGGTTTTTGGTGATTTTTTGCTTCTGGGCATGCACGGTGTTCTGTCCTGCCCAGCAGCAGCCGATAATTAGCCCCAAAATGTAAACTCAAACACACACAGTTCTTTTACACAAAACGAAGTTATTTTTATGAGACGTCTGTTGCTTCACAAATGCTGCACTAAAGAAAGTCTCTGCCTTCAGCAAAGTCCAGGCGTGGGGCCAAATTGATAAGAGAATGCCTCCCACACTCTTGCTTCTCAGCCGACAGCCCTTCACAAGAATTTAACCCCAGAACTGACCAGTACTTAATCAAACTTTGTCAGACAGAATGCAGGCGGTTTCTCTTCCAAAGGTTTGAACGTTGACTGCTTGCAAAGAGCACTTTCAAATCCCCTCCCCTTAAATACTCTTGGGGAGTGCTGGTTATGCACAGCTGTGCTTACTTCTTTCTCCTGATCTTCCTCAACTGCTCCTGCCGGCCCCTCATCCTTCTCACCCAAGCATTCAGGATTGGGTCCCTCGTTTCCTCCTCCTCAGACCCTGGCAAAGCCCCAGTTGGGGGATGGACATCCCCAGTTGTGGGATCTATAGACTCTGTAGCCTCCTCTCACCTAGACTCTCCCTCTTCCTCTGGCTCGCTCTCTGACTCCTCTGGCAGCCACACAGGCCGGCCGTACCCACAGGGCCCTGGCTCATCAGGCTCAAAGTCCGTGGTCAGAGAGCCTGGCTGCGAGCCAACCACAACACACGGAAAGAAAAAAAATTGCTGAAATCACTTGCGTGCGTCCCCTTGCAAGCTTTCGCTTCCTGCACAAAAGCAAAATCTCGCTGTACCAGGCCCATGCACCTGCAGCAGAGGCAAAGCTGCATGGGAAGTGCACTGATAGCAGTGGAATTGGGCTGCAACAGTGGTAAGTGTGAAAAATGGTCACAAGTCCCTTTTTCAGTGCTGTTTTAACTTCAAACAGTCACCAAATAAACTGCTGGAAGTCGAGGACTACCCGTAAAACGTTTGAATTTCAAGAACTTTTCTTTGAGGCAAGGTGGGAAGGATTAGAGTTCACCTTGAAAGCCTCCCTTTTCTAACCGGTTGGATCGGGTGGGTAGGATGGGAAGGGGGCAGTAATGGGCAGCAAAAAATTTTACTGCTGCATTGTGGGTGTGGCTTATGTTGTGGGTGTGGCTTATGTTGTGGGTGTGGCTTAATGGTCATGTGACTGGGTAGGACTGGCTTGCCGGCCATGTCAGGTGAGAGTGGCTTGGACAATTATCATCCTTCAAGTGAAATGTTAAGTCCTCGACTTACAACCTTCCCAATGTCGCTCGCTGGGGTGACAATTTGCTTTGCATTTCCTGCGTACTTTTTCTTCAGTCACCCCCCCTGCCTCAGGCTGGGTAGCTAGGCGAACGGGTGCTGCCAGAAGCATAAATACTGCCAGCGCCACTTCCACTCATGCCTTCTGGCGGGAGGTGGCTGCGTGAGGCTGGAGGAGGGCCGGGCAGGAGGGAGGGAAGCTCATCTGAGGCCAGGAAGGAGGAAAGAGGAGAAAAGCAAGGAGCACAGATGCAGCAGCAGCGGGGGGGAAAAGGAGAGCCGAGCCAGACCAGTAATCCCGGAAGTGACAGACGCCGATCAGCTGGAGCTGCGCACGCATCTTCATTTCTGCCGGTGGAACTGCATTCCACCCTGTCCTGCCTGCTGCCCACCCCTGGAAGGAGGGGTGGGGTGAAATGCAGAGAGACCCCAGAATTGCAGATGAGACTGAATCAGCGACAGAATTCGGCTGCAGTGATTGCTGAGAAGAACCAGGCAGATGTTGGTCAGTTCTCAGCTTCTGAAAATAGACCTTCCAGCTGTTAAACTCAAAGCCGTTTCCATTCTGTTGAGGTCCACAGAAAAGCAGAAGAGAAAAATGAAATCAATTGCAGTCGCAATGCCACTGAAGCTGCAGGCAATTTGAGCTGTTATTTCTCGATTTCTTTTTTAAAAAAAATCTGTCGAAGCCAAATTTGGAAGGTTTATTTAGTGGTGAGAGCCTCCCCACCCGTCAAGTTAATGCAGAAAAAGGAAAGAGTTTTTTTCTAAAGGGCAGCACCAGAATCCACTAGTTGGCTTGTATCAGGGTATAAATAGATGTGTTCTGGGGTTGTGCTTTTTTCTCAACACACTACTAGATTTACAAGCCAGATTAATATACAAGTAACTATAGCCGTGATGGCAAATCTTTTTTGGCTCGGGTGCTGGAAGGGCATGTGCGCGCGCGATGCCGACCTTGAAAGGATGGAAGGCTGAGGCCCAGCGACTGGTTAGGTCCCACAGAATCGGCCTTCTCCAGGTCCCATCCACTGGACAACGTCTAGTTGTTGCACTGCCCCCACCCTCCTCGCCTTCCGCAAGAGTCATAAGACTCATTTATGCCGCCAGGCTTGGGGCGTTGTCTGAATGTGTATGATTGATTTTAACGAATCTGGGGATTTTAGATTGTTTGATTAGTGCAAATAATTGGAATTATCTATTATACTCTGTTGTTCTTATATGTTGTAAGCCGCCCCGAGTCCTCGGAGAGAGGTGGCATATAAATCTAATATCTATCTATCCATCCATCCATCCATCCATCCATCCATCCATCCATCCATCTATCTATCTATCATCTATCTATCATCTATCTATCATCTATCATCCATCCTTCATCCATACATACATACATACATACATACATACATACATATATATCAAGAATAGTCCTAAAAATGCGAGTATATGATTTATGTATGATTTGTCTGGGTTGTATGATTGTTTTTATAAGGGTTTTTTAAAATTGTTTTTTAATATTGGATTTGTAGATGTATTGCTTTTTGTGAGCCACTCCGAGTCCTTGGAGAGGGGCGGCATACACATCTAATGAATTATTATTATTATTATTATTATTATTATTATTATTAGTAGTAGTAGTAGTAGTAGTAGTAGTAGTATTTTTAGTATTATTTTTAGTATTATTTTTAGTATTATTATTATTATAACGGGCCTACTGGGCCCCCCAGAGATTGAGAAATGGGCTGTTTTAGGCCTCCAGAGGGCTTCTGGGGGGACAGGGGAGGTCATTTTTGCCCTCCCCACGCATTGAATTATAGGTGGTGAGCACTCGCGCATGTGCGATAGCCCCCTCCCACGATTTCAGCACCCGAGGGGGAAAAAGTTCGGCATCACTGAGTTAGGGTGATGCCCAATGCTAAGCCACATCCTCAATGTTGATTGTTATTTATTAGTAAACTAAATGAAATCCGTCACCTTCTCTCTCCAAATAAGCTCTGAGCTGTTTGTGAGTGCGCTTGTTTTGCTGCATTCTATTGTTTGTGTAGCGTTTGGGTGTGAAAACCTGGGATACGTGGCGTTCAGCAACACTCCCCGTTGGGTTTCCAGGTTGCTCTTTCTAAATACCTGTGTGTGGCAAAAGCTTTGATTTGCCTCGCAATGGGCCAGAAGCAGCCTCCTTCCCGTCAGTAAAATCAACTCTTAACATGTGTCAGATAACAAAGAGCAGCAGTCGCACAAATTAGTCCATTGTAATGCTGCGATTGTGGGTTTTTGCATTCCAGAGAGTAGGAACGAAATTAAGCGCTTTGCTCTCATTATTAATTAACACACTCCATAAAGAGAAAGAGTGTTAGCAAAGTGACATTTGCTGAGTTGACTCTGAGATGCAATGGAAATTACAGATGCTTTTTTGTAGCGTTCTCATTAAGCTATCAGGAGGAAGGAATTCCTTGAGCATGTGAGCACCAAAGCCAGTTTATCTTGCTCAATTAACTATATTGAGCCATCATGTGTGTTCATAATGCTCTGGCTGCTGAATCTCACAGATTAACGCATGCCCATTATGCAGCTCTTCAACTATTCAGGCAGTTTTAACACTTGCTCTCCAGCGTAGAAGGGAATCTTACACCAAAGAAGGGGAGGTGGGTTTAAAACACCACTTTTGTATTAATTAATCTATTAATCAAATGAATATTTTAAGGGTTTCTGAAGCCTGCTATGAGTTCCACCAAATATAATTTGTTATTTTAAGCCAGTGTTTCCCAACCTTGGCAACTTGAAGATATTTGGACTTCAACTCCCAGAATCCCCCAGCCAGCATCCGCTGGCTGGGGAATTCTGGGAGTTGAAGTCCAAATATCTTCAAGTTGCCAAGGTTGGGAAACACTGTTTTAAGCAATGCAAATACAGTGGTACCTCTAGTTACGAACTTAATTTGTTCCTTAATTTGTTTCTTAACAGAAAAGTTTCCTCCCAGGAGATTCCTAGAGAGGTACCACAGAGGCTTCTCCCCGCCTTTGCTGGCCCTGTTTCCTCCCAGGAGATTCCTAGAGAGGCCCCACAGAAGCTTCTCCCTGCCTTTTCCGGCCCTGTTTCTTCACAGGAGATTCCTAGAGAGGCCCCACAGAAGCTTCTCCCCTCCTTTTCTGGCCCTGTTTCCTCCCAGGAGATTCCTAGAGAGGCCCCACAGAAGCTTCTGGCCCTGTTTCTTCCCAGGAGATTTCTAGAGGGGCCCCATGGAGGCTTCTCCCTGCCTTTTCTGGTTACAGTTTCAGAGGTTCGGATTTGTAAGTGGAAAATGGTTCTTGAGAAGAGGCAAAAAAAATCTTGAACACTTAGTTCTTATCTAGAAAAGTTCGTAAATAGAGGCATTCGTAGGTAGAGGTACCACTGTAATCCAATCAACTAAAGTTTAGTAGTAAATTAATGGCAGATAAGTATCAACAGAATTCAAAAGAGGTTGGGCTTGGATCATTTGTGGCACCAGTTGCGGCCCTATCTGGACTGGGACTCATTGCTCACAGTCACTCATGCCCTCATCACCTCGAGGTTCGACTACTGTAATGCTCTCTACATGGGGCTACCTTTGAAAAGTGTTCGGAAACTTCAGATCGTGCAGAATGCAGCTGCGAGAGCAGTCATGGGCTTACCTAGGTATGCCCATGTTTCACCATCATTCCGCAGTCTGCATTGGCTGCCGATCAATTTCCGGTCACAATTCAAAGTATTGGTTATGACCTTTAAAGCCCTTCATGGCACTGGACCAGAATATCTCCGACACCGCCTTCTGCCGCACGAATCCCAGCGACCGATTAGGTCCCACAGAGTGGGCCTTCTCCGGGTCCCGTCAACTAAACAATGTCGGTTGGCGGGCCCCAGAGGAAGAGCCTTCTCTGTGGCGGCCCCGACTCTCTGGAACCAACTCCCCCCAGAGATTAGAACTGCCCCTACTCTCCCTGCCTTCCGTAAACTCCTTAAAACCCACCTTTGCCGTCAGGCATGGGGGAACTGAAACACCTCCCCCGGGCATGTACAATTTATGCATGGTATGTTTGTGTGTGTGTCTGTTAGTAAAATGGGGTTCTTTTTAAATCTTTTTAAATTTTTTAAATTATATTTGGATTTGTCATGAATTGCTGTATCTTGCTGTGAGCCGCCACGAGTCTGCGGAGAGGGGCGGCATACAAATCTAAATAATAAATAAATCAATAAATAAAATGTAAGGACTCTAAGCTGATAGCACATTTAACTCCACCCTACAGATCCGCCTGCTGTTTTCCTACCATTCTTGTATAGGCTTCAATTCATCTTCTGTGCTACAGCTGAATGAATGATCCTGATCTTTCGCCCGACCTTAATCTCCTGCTCTTCTCCTATAACTATGGTTAAAGCGGCTCTATTTTGATCTCTTGAAGTTTTTAGGATAGCCCCTTGCACGCACATTAGGGCACACACATTTAGGTCACCTAAAACCAATTATTGTATTGGCAGTTCTGTGTTAGCAAAAACTTCAGAAGAAAAGGATTTAGGGGCAGTGATATCTGACAGTCTCCAAATGGGTGAACAGTTCGGTCAGGCGGTAGGGAAAGCGAGTAGAATGCTTGGCTGCATAGCTAGAGGTATAACAAGCAGGAAGAGGGAGATTGTGATCCCCTTATATAGAGCGCTGGTGAGACCACATTTGGAATACTGTGTTCAGTTCTGGAGACCTCACCTACAAAAATATATTGACAAAATTGAACGGGTCCAAAGACGGGCTACAAGAATGGTGGAAGGTCTTAAGCATAAAACATATCAGGAAAGACTTAATGAACTCAATCTGTATAGTCTGGAGGACAGAAGGAAAAGGGGGGACATGATTGAAACATTTAAATATATTAAAGGGTTAAATAAGGTCCAGGAGGGAAGTGTTTTTAATAGGAAAGTGAACACAAGAACAAGGGGACACAATCTGAAGTTAGTTGGGGGGAAGATCAAAAGCAACGTGAGAAAATATTATTTCACTGAAAGAGTAGTAGATCCTTGAAACAAACCTCCAGCAGACGTGGTTGGTAAATCCACAGTAACTGAATTTAAACATGCCTGGGATAAACATATATCCATCCTAAGATAAAACACAGGAAATAGTATAAGGGCAGACTAGCTGGACCATGAGGTCTTTTTCTGCCGTCAGTCTTCTATGTTTCTATGTTTTTTATCTAGAAAAGTTCGTAAATAGAGGCATTCTTAGTAGAGGTACCACTGTAATCCAATCAACTAAAGTTTAGTAGTAAATTAATGGCAGATAAGTATCAACACGCACATTAGGGCACACACACTTAGGTCACCTAAAACCAATTATTTCTGTGTTAGCAAAAACTTCAGAAGAGAAGGATTTTGGGGCAGTGATATCTGACAGTCTCCAAATGGGTGAACAGTGCGGTCAGGCGGTAGGGAAAGTGAATAGAATGCTTGGCTGCATAGCTAGAGGTATAACAAGCAGGAAGAGGGAGATTGTGATCACCTGCATAGAGCGCTGGTGAGAGCACATTTGGAGTACTGTGTCCAGTTCTGGAGACCTCACCTACAAAAAGAGATTGATAAAATTGAACGGGTCCAAAGACGGGCTACAAAAATGGTGGAAGGTCTTAAGCATAAAACTCATCAGGAAAGACTTCATGCACTCCATCTGTATAGTCTGGAGGACAGAAGGGAAAGGGGGGACATGATCTAAACATTTAAATATATTAAAGGGTTAAACAGGTTCAGGAGGGAAGTGCTTTTAATAGGAAAGTGAACATATACAAGGGGGCACAATCTGAGGTTAGTTGGGGAAAAGATCAGAAGCAATGTGAGAAAATATGATTTGACTGAAAGAGGAGTAGATGCTTGGAACAAACGTCCAGCAGACATGGTTGGTAAATCCACAGTAAACATGCCTGGGATAAACATAGATCCATCCTAAGATAAAATACAGGAAATAGAATAAGGGCAGACTAGATGGACCATGAGGTCTTTTTCTGCCGTCAATCTTCTATATTTCTATGTTTCTATTCCTTTGATGTGTGTGTGAATCTGGCTAACAGATTTTCTTGGGTTGAGGCCTGTTTGGAAATAATTCCACATGGGAGAATTCTGAGAAATTCTCCAAAACCCCCCCACTAAATCCAGATACTCTCCAGTCCGAAAGCAAACCAGGATGGGCCGAGATAATTAACAGGTGGCTTATCTGAATCCTCCACACGCTATTCCTTTGGTCTGCACCAACCCAGAAGGTGATTAATGACCCAAGCAGGCTCTGCACCAGCCCCATCTCTTCTCTCTCAGACTCCATAATTGTAAAGATAAAGATCCCAGCAATTATTGCCAAATTCCTTCCCGACCTCTCGCAGCCCACGTGGAGAGACCTTCTGGATGGTCTCGAGTGCGAGTTGGAGATTCACCCTCAAATCAAACAAAAAGAGAATTCTTTGGCCATCTTTATTCTTACGAGCCTTCTGCCGTTTACATTTCTGTTTGTTTATTATCGTCCTCCCCCCCCCCGACTCCCCCGTCCTTCTTCAAATATTAAAGAATTGACAATGACACGGTGCTGCTACATATGACTTGAGGACGTTTGAGAAGAATTTTATTGCAGTTTGTCACGGAAACAGATGAAGTATTGAAAGCCAAATGTATTGCCTGCAAGAATCTGACTTTGACAGCTACACAGAGGAGGGCATTGCAGCCTTCCTTGGCAAACGTTCTCACACACACACATACACACACACACACAACCCTCCATCCCATTTAGTCTAACGAGCTTGAGCTAATTAAACCAACTCTGCTGCTAGGAAAGATCAGAATGTGAGTTCCTCATGACTCGTTTTATTAAGAATTCACCATGCGTTAATATAAGATTATGGCGGCTTCTATGCATCCAGGGTTTTGGGTTTTTTTAAAAAAAACCTTGCAGAGGGGGGGGGGGGGGGAAACCTCCTTTTTTTTCTATTGCTGGCTTTTAATTGTGTTTTGCTGTTATATACATCCCCACAAGAACAGACTATTAGAAACATAGAAGGTTGACGGCAGAAAAAGACCTCCTGGTCCATCTAGCCTGCCCTTATACTGTTTCCTGTATTTTATCTTAGGATGGATCTTTGTTTATCCCAGGCATGTTTAAATTCAGTTACTGTGGATTTACCAACCATGTCTGCTGGAAGTTTGTTCCAAGCATCTACTACTCTTTCAGTCAAATCATATTTTCTCACGTTGTTTCTGATCCCCCCCCCAACTAACCTCAGATTTTGTCCCCTTGTTCTTGTGTTTACTTTCCTATTAAAAACGCTTCCCCCCTGGACCTTATTTAACCCTTTAACATATTTAAATGTTTTGATCATGTCCCCACTTTCCCTTCTGTCCTCCAGACTATACAGATGGAGTGCATGAAGTCTTTCCTGATGAGTTTTATGCTTAAGACCTTCCACCATTGTTGTAGCCCGTCTTTGGACCCGTTCAATTTGATCAATCTCTTTTTGTAGGCGAGGTCTCCAAAACTGAAGACAGTATTGAACACATGACTGGCTGGGGGAAATCTGGCAGTTGAAGTCCACACCTCTTTATGTTTATCCCAGGCATATTTAAATTCAGTTACTGTGGATTTACCAACCACAGTAAGTTTGTTCCAAGCATCTACTACTTTTTCACTAAAATAATATTTTCTCACGTTGCTTCTGATCTTTCCCCCAACTGACTTCAGCTTGTACCCCCTTGTCCTTGTGTTCACTTCCCTATTAAAAACATTTCCCTCCTGAACCTTATTGAACCTTTTACCATATTTAGATGTTTTGATTGTGTTCCCCCTTTCCCTTCCTTCCTAGGCAGATTTGAGTTCATGGAGTCTTTCCTGATAAGTTTTATGCTTAAGACCTTCCACCATTCTTGTAGCCCGTCTTTGGACCTGTTCAATTTTGTCAGTATCTTTTTTTAGGTGAGGTCTCCAGAACTGGACACAGTATTATTCCAAATGGGGTCTCACCAGCGCTCTATGCAGCGGGATCACAATCTCCCTGTTCCTGCTTGTTATACCTCTAGCTATGCAGCCAAGCATTCGTCTCGCTTTCCCTACCACCTGACTGCACTGTTGCCACTGTTACCAGGCTTTTCTGTGTTGCTGCCCAGCCCTCTAGGTGTCATTAAAAAAAAGGGAACGGCCAGAAATGGCTTGGCAAGTTGTGTTTTTCTCTCTTTTTCCCCCCAGAAGAATTTAGCGATGCGCCATGTGTTGAAAGAAAGGTGCTGATTTCTCCTCTGGAAATGCCGTACCAGATGTGATCGATCCCACACAGACACACATCTCTTCCTGTCATTCTCGGCTGGAATGGTTTTTTTTAATTAAATAGGGTTCATTTCAGAAAATTGCTTACTCTTTCTCCCTCCCCTCCCCTGGGCCAAACAATGACAACTTGATACAAATCAACAACTTGATACAAATCGAATAAATAATAATAATAATAATAATAATTTAGAACTAGACAATGTACAACATTGGTGCTTGTTAATGATGGTCATAATAATTAGAGTGGTACCTCTACTTACGAACTTAATTCGTTCCGTGACCAGCTTCTTAAGTAAAAAAGTTTGTAAGAAGAAGCAATTTTTCCCATAGGAATCAATGTAAAAGCAAACAATGGGTGCAATTGGGGAAACCACAGGGAGGGTGGAGGCCCTGTTTCCTCCCAGGAGATTCCTAGAAAGGCCTCACAGAGTCTTCTCCCCGCCTTTTCCGGCCCTGTTTCCTCCCAGGTGATTCCTAGAGAGGCCTCACGGAGTCTTCTCCCCGCCTTTTCCGGTTACAGTTTCGGAGGTTTGGCTTTGTAAGTGGAAAATGGTTCTTGAGAAGAGGCAAAAAAATCTTGAACACCTGGTTGTTATCTAGAAAAGTTCGTAAGTTGAGGCATTTGTACATTGGGTTGGGTTTTTGTTTTGTTTTTTGTTTAAGAAAGTTGCATGTTTAAAAAGAGGTGGATTTTCTATTCCTTTTGCATAAATTATAAAGAAGTTGATGGAATAATGTATGAAATCTTATACGACTGTGATGGATTGAATTAGAACACGGAATGTAGAATAATAGAGTTGGTTGCAAAGGAACTTGGAAGTCTTCTATTTCAACCCCCTCCTCGGTTAGGAGACCCAGCCTATTATACGGTGGTGGGATTCCAAACCTTTTCCCTATTGTTTCTGTGAGAGCATACTTTATGCGCATGTGCACAGCACTCAAAGACCGCCCTCCGTGTCAGCCAGTATTGGTATGCCATCCTGGTAGGAAAAATGAAGGTGCACATGCATCTCTGCATCCCAACGCATCCATGCGCCCACCTGCACAACATTTGGCTTCTGTACATTGGCAGGAAGCAAAATCTCACATGAGGATGCTTACGCATGTGGGATTTTGCCATTTTTTGGCTTTTTTGTGCTTCTACACATGCGCAGAACCAATCAGCGAAAATTGGTGAAATCTCACGTAAGTGAGCGTCCTTCGCTTTCTGCACATGTGCAGAAGCTGAAACTTGCACTAGCATGTACATGTGTGCCTCTGTGCCAGTCACTGGGATTGCACCAGGAGAGCTGGAAACCGGGAGCCCTCCACTGTTGTTAGTGCTGGGGACCTGAGCTGTTGTTAAGCTCAGCGGAGGCACAGCAATACACTCTGCCACGCACAACAGCCGAGCTAAATAAATAGACCTTTATTACAGTCAAAAACCATCAATATAATAATATTTTTTTTATAAAAAGCCATCCAAGAACCGTTTCAAATTCTTAGAATCTAGACATTTAAGTATCTCTTTGATCCTAGTAGCAGATTCTTGGGAGATAAATGTAGTCCTTGACTTACAGCAGTCCTTGACCATCCAAAGCTGGTCGTCACCCAAGTCAACAAAGACATGTTGAGGTTCTTGGACATCTGGAGACAAATGACTTACAAAATTCATGACTTTTGGCTGACCAAAAAACAAGGGACTGGGCACAACAGGGGCGGGAGGGCAGAGCAAGCCAGAGGTGGTATTTACCAGTTCTCCAAACTACTCAGAATTTCTGCTACCAATTCACCCGAACTAGCCTAAAACAGCTGAATACCACTTATACCAGCGATGGTGAACCTATGGCAGGGGTGCTGCAGGTTGCACGCGGAGCCATATCTGCTGGCACATGAGCCATTGCCCTAGCTCAGCTCCAACGTGCATGTGTGTGCCGGCCAGCTGATTTTTGACTCGCACAGAGGCTCTGGGAGGGCACTTTTGGCTTCCAGAGAGCCTCCAGGGAGATGGGTGAGGGCGTTTTTAACCTTCCACGGATCCAGGGAAGCCTTTGGAGCCTGGGGAGGGCAAAACACATGCATCGGACCAGGTTACCTGCGGGACCGCCTTCTGCTGCATGAGTCCCAGAGACTGGTTAGGTCCCACAGTGTCGGCCTTCTCCAGGTCCCATCAACTAGACAATGTCACTTGGCGGGGGCCAGGGAAAAAGCCTTTTCTGTGGGGGCCCCAGCCCTCTGGAATCAGCTCCCCCCGGAGATTCATACTGCCCCCACCCTCCTCGCCTTTCGTAAGAGTCTAAAGACTTATCTGTGCCATCAGACTTGTTGCTATTAGACCCTAGCCCCCTGGCCGATGAGTGTAGGATGGAAGGAATGAATGATTTTAAATGTTATTAGAGTTTTAAAGTGGTTTAGCTATATTATTTGGATTTTTTAGATATGTACACGGCTCAAAAAAATAAAGGGAACACTTAAACAACAGAATATAACTCCAAGTAAATCAAACTTCTGTGAAATCAAACAGTCCACTTTGGAAGCAACACTGATTGACAATCAATTTCACCTGCTGTTGTGCACATTCAATTTTGTACAGAACAAAGTATTCAATGAGAATATTTCATTCATTCAAATCTAGGATGTGTTCTTTGAGTTTTCCCTTTATTTTTTTGAGCAGTATATATTGTATATTGTTTTGATATGTTGCGAGCCGCCCCGAGTTCTTGAAGAGGGGCGGTATACAAATTCAATGAATGAATGCATGAATGAATCAATCAATGTTATCACTATCATGTCACCCCTAGTTCTTCTTTTGTCTAGTCTGTCCAAACCCAATTCTAGCAAGTAAGTTTTTGTCTCCTGGCCTTTAATCATCTTTGGCTGCTCTTCTTTGCACTGTTTCCAAAGTCTCAACGTTTTTTTCCCAATGTGGTGACCAATACTGGATGCAGTATTCCAGGTGTGGTCTTACTAAGGCTTTGCAAAGCAGTACTAATACTTCGCATGGTTTTGATTCTGTGCCTCTGTTTGTACAAACCAGGATTGTTTAAAGGCAACCCCGTTCTCTGACTGCTGGCATTAAAGCCCGATCCATTATCGGGGTCTCACATCTTGTTCCATTGGCTTTATATGGATTGAGGGGAGGGAGAAATCAGATGAAGGAAATCAATGTCTCGAGGGATAAACCTGCAGCTCCAATGTGGGCGAAAGCTACAATTATACTTTTCAACACTGAAAAGTAAATCAGATGGTACTGCAATCCCAACAGAAAACACAGATTAATTAAAGTCTGCATTTTCTAGATCTGTTATTCAACTCAACACAGCTGTTTGTTGGGTGCAAATATTCCTGCGCTGTGATTTTCACCACACATTCACACAATTGTATGCTGCGTACCAGAAGGAAGGATTAATCGGTCACATTGGCTGCTAAACACCTATGCGTAAATTAAGTTCACAAACATAGACAATTAATCTACCTTTTTTTCCTTTGCATTTAACTGAAGTGTAAAAGATTTAAGACCTCATAATATATTACTTCTTGTGTGATTCTCATCAATAAACCCATAGAAGAAATAGACCTTCCCAAATTCTTTCTATGTCGAGTCATGCGGAAAATGGCTTTTATGAATTTTTATGGAAATTTAAACTCCTCGGTGGAACTTTTTATCATAGATATGCAAACTGCAGACAAGCTGAATAGCCAAGAGGGTTTTATTTTAGCCAATTTGTATAGATTTCACAAAAGGCCCCTGTGACTACACTAAGCACTGTTGACTTCCACCGAATGCAGGTAAGGTTTCTGCCTTTGCTCTCCATCAACTAGAGGAGAAATGCTCATAAGTGGACAAAGGACTACCATATCTTTCCTAGGCTAGCTTTGTACCAGGGAAGTGTTATATGTTTTTTTTGGTTGAAAGGATGAGATCTGTAGCTGAAAGGATGAGATCTTGTAGCCTAGAGGTTAATTATCTGCCTTACAAGGCAAAGGCTGCAAGTTCAAATCCCAGTGAGGGTATGGCTAGCTGATGAGGCCAGAATAAGGTCGAAATAGATCTATTCTAGTCTCCCTTAATTTTCAAATTCAGCAAAAACATGTGACATATGTATATGTGTGTGTCTGTGTGTGTGTATGGATTTGGATAAACACATACACACACACAAAATACTACAAATAGATTATTTCTTCAATGTAGCAACAGTTACAGTTTAATTTCCAGCAGCAGACAAGCTTTCAGTTCAGAGCAGGGAGAGAGCACAGTGTGGACCGAGCCACGCCCAGTTTAAGCTAAGTTTTAAGTTTTGATTCTCTGCACAGACTCAGAAGTGTTTAGCTCCATTGGCTGACTGAGTTGCTGTGCTCATTCATTGGCTGACCTTGTTCACATGGACTCTCCCAGTTTATGAATATTTTAAAATACACAGAAAATAATGACTCTTGACATTTGAAAAATAAATCCGGATTTAACTCAACTCCTGCCCCCCCCCCCCCTGCAAAAGCTTCCTCTCAGCTCACTACATCCTATGGAAAAGTGAACTCAAACGCAACATGAAGGCTGCAGAAAATCCTTACTGAGTTGTGTAATTTAGCAGAAAATAATTGTTTAAAGTGTTTTCTCTTTGAAGAAAATCCAGGTTTTTCCATCAGACTCTCTTTGGATCTGAGTCTGCCATGGCCAATTACAAGATGCTTGTTTATCACCATGCAGGCTGCCTCCCAAAGTTTTATCTGCTGTCTCAGAGGCATCTTCATGTGGCCCAAAGCCATTCCTGCAAATAAATATTTTGCTACAGACAGGCCTTTTTGTTTTGCCAGTTTCCTTTCCAATTTGCTTCCAATGCCCACTTTTTAGAGGCCAGCTTCTTATTTCATTTTTACAACTACGGTATGAGATTTTTTCTTCTTAAAAGCAGGTGGGACAGGATCATTGAGAGGTACGGATAGCCACGAACTCCCTACTACCCAGTCCAACCCTTGATTCCAAATACTTCTGAGCACATTGAGATCAACATTGGGGGGTATTAAAAGGACAAGGCATGTTTATATAAACAATCTGACAAAATAAAGTTATTGCTAGAAGGAAGGAAGGAAGGAAGGAAGGAAGGAAGGAAGGAAGGAAGGAAGGAAGGAAGGAGATGGGAGGAAGGGAGGGAGAGAGGACGGAAGGAAGGAAGGAAGTTAACAGAAGAGAAGAAGCCACCAGCAGGGAAGCATTGCCTTAGATGCCCTCTGCAATTTAGCTCAATCATCATCTACAAATTTCCTAGCTCTGACATAACTGTTCCTCCTCTATGGAAGACAAAGCTTTACTTCCGAAGCGTCTCCACCTCCTTTCTTAAAAGAAAGGACAAAGAACAAAGGAAACCCCCCCTCCTTCTGTTGCCCCTTTCCATCTTTTAATGAAGAACATAATTAGCATCTTCTAATTTAGCAATGTTAATATTAGCAGTAAAACCGCTTCTCGGGATACCAGGCATCTTTATTTAATCATCCATATGTTGAACTCCTGCAGAACATTGAAGATCTCTTTAGGATGCTTTCCCAGAAATCGAGGTGGAGGGGAGAATTTGAGAGTTCAGAAGCCCCTGACCCCCCACCAAAGAAACCCAGATTCTCTGTGAGTCAATCTGTGCCTCATAGGAGGAACCAAGAGCAACCACAGCATCAGAGACAAAAGAGTAGGATCATCATAGGAGGAGGATCATCCTATGGTAGATTATAACAATAACAACAGGGTTGGAAGGGACCTTGGGGGTTTTCTAGTCCAACCCGCTGCTTAGGCAGGAAACCCTGCACTACTTCAGACAGATGGTTATCCAACATCTGCTTAAAAACTTCCAGTGTTGGGGCATTCATAATTTCTGGAGGAAAGCCATTCCACTGATCAACTATTCTGACTGTCAGAAAATTTCTCCTTATTTCTAAGTTGCTTTTCTCCTTGTTTAGTTTCCACCCGTTGCTTCTTGTTCTACCCTCAGATGCTTTGGAGAATAGGTTGACTCCTAAATTTTCTTTGGGGCAACCCCTGAGATACTGGAAGGCTGCTATCGTGTCTCTCCTGGTCCTTCTTTTCATTAAACTAGCCACGCACAGTTCCTGTAACCATTCTTCATATGTTTTAGCCTCCAGTCCCCTAATCATCTTTGTCGCTCTTCTCTGCACTTTTTCTAGGGTCTCAACATCGTTTTTGCATCATGGCAACCAAAACTCATTACAGTATTCCAAGTGTGACCTTACCAAGGCCTTATACAGTGGTATTAACACTTCACGTGATCTTGATTCTATCCCTCTGTCAAAGGTCAATTCATACCTTATCAGAGGTCAATTCAGAAGAAATAAAAATCTGGGAATCAGCAAACAAAAGGGACAACAAGGAGGAATGTATGGAAAATGTAGAGCAAGTGAACATCAAGGAGAAGTGTCAAAATGAGGATGGAACGGAACAGAACAGAATAGAATTATTTATTGACCAACTGTGATTGGACATACAAGGAATTTGTCTTTGGTGCAGATGCTCTCAGCGTACATAAAAGAAAAAGATACATTTGTCAAAATCATGAGGTACAACACAATGATTGTCATAGGGGTCAAATAAGCAATGATGAAACAATCAATAAAAATCTTAAGGATACAAGAAACGTTTCAGTCATAAAGTCATAAATGGGAGGAAATGGGTGGTAGGAATGATGAGAAAAAACTAGTAGTAATAGTAGTGCAGACTTAGTGAATAGTTTGACAGTTCTAAGGGAATTATTTGTTTAGCAGAGTGATTGCGGATGGAATAGAATAGAAAGAATAATAATAGAATAGAGTAGAATAGAATAGAATTCTTTATTGGCCAAGTGTGATTGGACACACAAGGAATTTGTCTTTGGTGCAGATGCTCTCAGTGGACATAAAAGAAAAGTTCATCAAGAATCATAAAGTATAACACTTAATGATAGTCCAGGTACAAATAAGCAATCAAAACATATTAAGAACCAGTCAATATAAATTTAATGATACAAGCAACAAGTCACAGTCATACAGTCATTTGTGGGAGGAGATGGGTGATGGGAATGATGAGAAAAAACTAGTAGTAATAGTAGTGTAGACTTAGTAAATAGTTTGACAGTGTTGAGGAAATTCTTTGTTTAGCAGAGTGGTGGCTTTCGGGGGAAAACTGTTCTTGTGTCTAGTTGTCTTGGTGTGCAGTGCTCTGTAGCGACATTTTGAGGGTAGGAGTTGAAACAGTTTATGTCCAGGATATGAGGGGTCAGTAAATATTTTCTCTGCCCTCTTTTTGATTCGTGCACTCTACAGGTCCTCAATGGAAGGCAGGTTGGCAGCAGCCATTGTTTTTTCTGCAGTTCTGATTCTCCTCTGAAGTCTGTGTCGGTCTTGTTGGGTTGCAAAACCAAACCAGACAGTTTATAGGTCAGATTACAAGCCCCAGAAGAAAAGAAAAGAAGCAATGGATGGAAACTAATCAAGGAGAGAAGGACCTGAAGCTAAGGAGAAATTTCCTAACAGTTAGAACCCTGGAATAGGTTGCTTCAAAAAGTTCTTGGTGCTCATCACTGAAGGCTTTCAGAAAGACCACTGGTCAACCATTCGTCTGAAATGATATAGGTTGGGAAAAATGATCCTTAGGTCTTTCTCATGTCTATGGCTTTCAAAGAGATGAAAGACAGGCATCTTTCCTTGTATTTATTGTTGAAATTATAGTTAGAAAGATCTATATTTATGTGTAGAGGACAAGATATTTCTCACATTGAGAGGTTTATTTGAAGCTTAGGCCTGCGAGGAATCTGTTTAATGTTTAAACATGGATGCGTTATATTCATGTCATCTGTCTGATTCTTACACTTTAAAAAATAAATTAATGCCTTTTTGTAAAAGTAAGAACTTGGCATAAATGTTTGAGCCTATTAAGTAAGGACTTTCCACGCCGAGCTAAATAGGAATACTACATTTATATTCAGGGTGTGATCTCAGGATGTCTGCTAATCTGAACAAGATTAAAAAAAATCATCTTGATGGGTTTTAAAACTTGTTTTAATTAAAGTTTCCTCCTTTCATCTCCCAAAGCCCTGCCTTACTTTCTTCATTCTCTCACAGAGTTAACTAGGGAAAGGCTCAATTACGTCCCTGCCTTTCTCCCCTGTGGGACAGAGAGCCAAGCCAAGATTAAAATCTCTGTTTCCTTGTCGCTCGAGACCTCAGTTCTGCAGAACTCCGGAGAAAGAGCAGGGGCCTAATTACAGGGACGGATTTGGAGGAAGAAGGAGAAGGCCACACTTCCTCCAGGGAAAGGCCTGCAGGCTCTCCGCGCAAGCAAATGAGTGTGGCGGAGTCCATTCGCTTTTCGGCAAGGACCGCCGTCCTGGGAAAACTCTGCAAAGTTATTGGTGAAAGCGACGGGCAGGCAGGAGTCTCGAAAAGGGCCCGGCTGGATGGCCACGTACCCAGTGAAGGGCTAGCAAAAATTTTACTACCACACTGTGGCCGTGGCTTGTGCATTTTCTTTCCACATCTTTCAGTGCAAATTGGGTGCTCTGGGGTGGAGCTCCATTGTCGCTACCCCACCCCTGCACGTATCTCTTCACAAACCGCTGCCCCATCCTTGGGGGTCGGTAGTGGGTTCCAAACCCCATTCCTACCGGTTCGCGTGTTTACCGCCACTACCAATGTGCTGTGCGCACAGCTTCGCTTCTCCTGCAGATATGCATGCACATCACAGTGTGCTTTTGCTTCCGCGCATGCGCAGGGAGTAAAATCTCACGAGGGGCCACATGCACACGTGAGACTTTAGCTATTTTTTTGCTTCTGTTCAAGCACAGATTTTTTGCTTCCATGCATTTATTTATTTATTTGGGTTTTTTATGCCGCCCTTCTCCTTAGACACAGGGCAGCTTACAACATGTTAGCAATGGCACTTTTTTAAAACAGAGCCTGCCTATTGCCCTCACAATCCGGGTCCTCATTTGACCCACCTCGGAAGGACGGAAGGCTGAGTCAACCTTGAGCCGGTGACGAGATTTGAACCGCTGACCTGCAGATCTAGCAGTCAGCTTTAGTGGTCTTCAGTACTGTATAGACACTTTCTGGAGGATTTTTTGCACCATGAATGATGGACGTGTAGACTGGGCTACCTAAGATTTGTGACTGCCGTTGGTGCCTTTGTGGTACACTTGGGTGTATCAACCAATGGCTCTTGGCTACAATCAAAGGAAGCATTTTTTCCATCTGAGGCTTGTTGCGTTCTTCTGCCTTCCTGGGTTGCTTCTGAGAAACCTCTGATCAGCCACTGTGGCCTTACGATGGATGCTCTTATTCAGCAAGACGTGCCTGAATTTGTCTACGAAGAACAAAAGGCAGCTTTCTTGTAACATCCCTGTATTTCAGGAAATTCATGTTGCCTTTTCTCCTATTTTGTATTATTGTTTCTTGACCCTTGACATGATGCAGGATCCTTGCAATAAAATAGACAGAAGCATCAACCGGGACGTCTCCTAAGTAGGTAGTTTTATAACAGCAGGCTAGTTTTTTTGGTCCTCATTGTTTGCCTTTCGCCTGCTGACTTTGGTTTTGTTTTATGTATTTGTTTCACCTACTTCATTTTATTTCTGTCCAGCTATTGCATTGTTACTTTTTTCCACAAACGAAGGCAAATATGTATACGTGTCCCAAGGTGCAGGATCCAATCTGGATCGGTCGCTGGGACCAGATGTTTAGTCTTCCAAATTTTTGGACAGTGCTGGAGCCGATCCTCAGGGAACTTCTCTCTCATCAGAATGTGTCCCAGGGACTGAGCTGGATTGGATCCTTTTTTTAACCTCTCTTCCGTGTTTTTAATTCCATACTGGCTAGTTAGACTGTGATATATTTGAAATTCTTTTGCTCCACTAATGGGTGCATACGCCTCTATTTAACAACAACAACAATGTTGGAAGGGACCTTAGAGGTCTTCTAGTCCAACCCCCTGCTTAGTCAGGAAATCCGACACTACTTCAGACAGATGGTTATCTAACATCTGCTTAAAAACTTCCAGTGTTGGAGCATTCACAACTTCTGGTGGCAAGCTGTTCCACTGATCAACTGTTCTGAATGTCAGGAAATTTCTCCTTAGTTCTAAGTTACTTATCTCCTTGTTTAGTTTCCACTCATTCCTTCTTGTCCTACCCTCAGGTGCTTTGGAGAATTGGTTGACTAATTCTTCTTTGTGGCAACCCCGGAGATATTGGAAGACTGCTATCATATCTCCCCTGGTCCTTCCTTTCATTAAACTAGATATACCCAGTGTTGTTTATTGTTTATTTTGTCTTGTAACGATAGTTGTGCAAACCCCAATGGGAAAAATGTTCTTTTCAGCCAATAGGTCAGGACAGCCTTCCAGGTTGTAGGTTCAGATTCTGGCTATCCTCTCTTCATGTCAGGATTCTGTTCTTCAGGCAGCAAGTCTTGGTTTAATATGAGCTCTGTAGAATTGTTCTAAATCAGGGCTCTCCAAATTTGGCAGTTCAGACCTGTGGACTTCTATATTGGCTAGGGCAGTGTTTCTCAACCTTGGCAACTTGAAGATATTTGGACTCCAACTCCCAGAATTCCCCAGCCAGCGAATGCTGGCTGGCGAATTCTGGGAGCTGAAGTCCAAATATCTTCAAGTTGCCAAGTTTGGGAAATACTGGGCTAGGGAATTCTAGAAGTTGAAATCCACAGATCTTAAAATTGCCAAATTTGGATAGCCCTGTTCTAACTCCTATCCTCCCAACGTCGCTACAGAGCACTGCACACCAAGACAACTAGACACAGGAACAGTTTTTTCCCCGAATGCCATCACTCTGCTAAACAAATAATTCCGTTAACACTGTCAGACTTTTTACTAAATCTGTACTTCTATTTCTACTAGTTTTTTCTCATCATTCCTATCATCCTTTTCCTCCCACTTAGGACTGTATGACTGTAACTTGTTGCTTGTATCCTTAAGATTTTTATTAATATCGATTGTTTCTTCATTGCTTAGTTGACCCCTATGACAATCATTAAGTGTTGTACCACGTGATTCTTGACAAATGTATCTTTTTTTTAAATGTACACTGAGAGCATCTGAACCAAAGACAAATTCCTTGTGTGTCCAATCACACTTGGCCAATAAAGAATTCTATTCTATTCTATTCTATTCTATTCTATTCTATTCTATTCTATTCTATTGGATTCTATTCTATTCTACTCTACTCTACTCTACTCTAAATAAACCAGCCAACCTGGGTTGCATATAGCATCTGAGCAGACAAAAGTTGTGAGCCTTCGCAGACTTGGAATACATTTCCCCCCTTAGAAATCAAGCACCGATTTTGCTCTAAATGGAAATAAACTGCTTCAACGCCTACCTTCAAAACATCGCTATAAAGCACCGCACACCAAGACAACTGGACACAAGAACAGTTTTTTCCTGGAAGCCATCATTCTGCTAAGCCAATAATTCTCTCAACGCTGTCAAACTATTTACTAAGTCTGCACTACTATTACTACTAGGTTTTTCTCATCATTCCTATCAACCATTTCCTCCCATTTATGACTGTATGACTGTAATTTGTTGCTTGTATCCTTAAGATTGTTATTAATATTGGTTATCTGATTGCTTATTTGTACCCTATGACAATCATTAAGCGTTGTATTTCATGAGTCTTGATAAATGTATATTTTCTTTCTTTAAAAAAATAACCTTTATTAAGTTTCTACACATAGAAACAATTTAAACAAACAGAACATACAAAGATAAAAAAGAAAGAAAATGAACGAAAATGGACAGACAAATCAAGTTATAAACTTAAGCAACATATAAGGCGTTCAGTTTCAGTGGTGTTCGATATATGCACATAGATAGTTATTTGCTTATCATCAATTAATATTTTCTTTCACTACATACCAGTACATATATTTATTTGTTACATAAAATACATAATTTGTCAACCATGTTGTTGACTATCACTATCAAGCGACCTAATATTGAATATTTGTATCTAGTGTGTGGAATTGTGGGTTTGTTTCTTTTGTATATTTTATTTTATATACACTGAGAACATATGCACCCAAGACAAATTCCTTGTGTATCGAATCACACTTGGCCAATAAAATAATTCTGTTCTGTTCTATTCTATTCTATACCAGAATATTCCAATCTATTTGCATATTAATCTTCACATTAAGGCTGATGATCTCCAGAAGTACTTCAACTCTCATAATGTATATTTGACCGAGGCTGGCTGAAGAATCATGCAATCCGTATCCTACATATCTGAAGGTGCCAGGTTGGAAAACCTCACCTTTGATGTTCTACTCAGCTTTCCTCCTGTCCCTCCTATATTATTTTTTTTAAATGAAAAACGTGTTTGTAAGGTCCCCGCTCTTTGCTCCTCATTGCCTAAGGTTTTATTTTAGAGCCAAGGCTATATCCAGCTCCTTTGAACAGTATTTCAGAAAGACTGTAAACATTGGTGATCACTTTATGGAGAAGGTCTGAAATTGCTTTTATTCCTGTAGAGTTATTGGATTTCTGCAGCAATTTCAGGCCCAAGAATCCGTCTGCCCCTGTGCTTTAAAAAGGCCTGGTTTTACTTTGCCAATTAATGGAGTCAGGCAAGATCTCTGCGGTATTTACTCTTGCCGCAAACTTCATGCAAACAAACAAAAACTGAGCCATTAAGAAATTCTGAAGCCTTCCTGGTTTCCTCTAACTGATCACACATGATCACGGTGATCTCTAGCGGGAATATTTTGATTCCTACTAATTAGCTCAGAGGTCCAGTGGAATGCAGAGGAACATTACTGCAGCCCCGACATCTCCACCGGCAATCACGAAGTTTTCTGCCCCATCTGTGATTCTAAATGTTGAATGTAATACTGCAAAATGATATGTCAGCCCAATGGACTTTGAAATGGGTCACATAATCTTTCTGAGAGAGTGACAGTTATGGGGTTAACTGCAATTCAGTGTTTTGGTTGGAAGGGTACAAAAGAAGGCTACACTGAGAGCTTCGGCAATTGAGACAAATTCCTTGTGTGTCCAATCACATTTGGCCAAATGAAATCCTCTTCTCTTCTCTTCTCCTCTCCTCTCCTCTCCTCTCCTCTCCTCTCCCCTTCTGAATTCCATACCATTCTATTCTTTCTTATTCCTGTTCCTATTCTTGTTCCTATTCTTTTTTTAAAAAAATATTGGTTATATACATTAAAAAAGACAAAGAAAAGAACGTAACAAGACGAACAAAGACTGACAGAACATTAAGAAAAGACCCATTATACAGTACAGTGATCCCTCGAGTTTCGCGATCTCGATCTTCGCGAAACGCTATATCGCGATTTTTCCACCCGATGACGTCACTCTCTTCCTTCCTTTCTCATCTTTCTTTCTCTATCTTGCTTCTTCCTCTCTCACACTCTCTTCCTCCCTCTCTCATCTCTTTCTTTCCTTCTCTCTCTTTCTCTATCTCTCCCCCTCTTGCTGGCGGGCGGGCGGCGGGCGGGCGGGCGCACGCAAAGGGGAAACCCCGATTCGGCTCCTCGCTGCTGCTGCGCTACCGAGCAGATCAGCTGCTGGGCGGCCGAAGGAACCTTCCCTGGGTCTTCCCGGCCGCCCACGCAAAGGGGAAACCCCGGCTCCTCGCTGATGCCCGTCGCTCGCCCGCAAGAGGGGGAAGACCAAGGGAAGGTTCCTTCGGCCGCCCAGCAGCTGATCTGCTCGGTAGCGCAGCAGCAGCGAGGAGCCGAATCGGGTTTCCCCTTTGCGTGGGCGGCGGGGAACGCAAACTCCACCATCTACGCATGCGCGGCCATAGAAAAAAAGGGTGCGAATGCGCAGATGGTGTTTTTACTTCCGCAACCCTACATCGCGAAAAATCGATTATCGCGAGGGGTCTTGGAACGGAACCCTCGCGATAATAGAGGGATCACTGTATAGGCAGTAAACATCATGAGAAAAAAGCAAAATGCAGCATATAAGATTGTATTTTCAATATATGGAGCTTGCACATAGTAATTTATCACTATATTCAATATATATATTAATATCTAAATATATGGATTGGCATATTCTCAGTATATAAATTGTATATATTTGAGATGATCTCCATAAATTTATCTTGTTCCTATTCTATTCTATTCTATTCTATTCTATTCTAAACAGGCTTTGTTAAGTACCCTGTTGGAGGGAGAACAAGAGAGAATTATAGGTTGGTTATGACCTATAAAGTCCTACATGGCACAGGACCAGATTATCTCCGAGACCGCCTTCTGCGGTGAGGTTCCACAGAGCAAGAGCCTTCTCTGTGGGGGGCCCGGCCCTCTGGAATCAGCTCCCTCCGGAGATTCGCACTGCCCCCACCCTTCTCACCTTCCGGAAGAGTTTAAAAACTCATCTTTGTCGCCAGGCCTGGGGTTCCTTAGATCTTCCCCCTTAACCAATGAATGCTTCAGTTTGATTGTTGAATAAATGATATTAACACTTCTTTTCTTTTTAGTTAGAATTTTTGAAGACTGCTTTTTAATGTATTAATTGGATTGCTATTATTCTTGTTTTTCTATATATGCCGTGAGCTGCCCTGAGTCCTTGGAGAGAGGCGGCATACAAATCCAATTAAATAAATAAATAAATAATAAATACGGTACCTTTAAAAAAAAACCTGTGCTTGTATCAGAATATGTCCATCCTGGATGTCAGACTCCAAAAACCAGGAAAGATAGGTTATGATTCTTTCAGGCAACTTCCTTTGTACTCCCACCCAAAAACAGAATTTTGCTTAACTAAAGCACGTTTATACACCTCCCCCGCCAAGGGGTATATTCTGGGGCAGAGGTCTTCAAACTTGGGAACTTTAAGACTTGTGGACTTCAATTCCCAGAATTCTCCAGCCAGCTATGCTGGCTGGAGAATTCTGGGAATTGAAGTTCACAAGTCTTAAAGTTCCCAAGTTTGGAGATGCCTACTGTGGGGACTATAAGGAAGCAGCCATCTCCATCCTCTTTCTCAACCACAAACTATCTGAATCAGGCTGTTTCTGGCCTCCAAAGGGCCTCCAGGGGGCAGGGGAATCTGTTTTCGCCCTCCCCAGGCATTGAATTATGGGTGTGGGCACTCACCCATGCATGATAGTGTGTGTGCACGCACCCGAGGAAAAAACGGTACGCCATCACTGGTCTAAGGGTAAAGATTTGGGAGTTAAGTGATGATATTACAGAGTATGGTAGTGAGTTTCCATGCATCAACTCCTCAGTTACTGAAGTCGTATTTCTTGCAGTCGAGTTTAGAGCAGTTTACTTTAACTTTGTATCTGTTGTGTGCTCGTGTGTTGTTGTGGTTGAAGCTGAAGTAGTCGTTGACAGGAAGGACATCATAGCAGATGATTTTATGGGCTATGCTTAGGTCGTGTTTAGGAGTTCTTTCCCGGAACAAAAGAATACAGAAATATTGCTCTGTATTCTTGTCCCTTTGATATGTCAAAATCCTTAAATTGGAGCCATTTTACAAGTAACACCCCCCCCCCCCGAATAATAATTAAAAAATGATCTTGCATTAAAAAGAACAGGGGGGTGGGAGGAAGGATACATTTTTAATGATTTGCTTTATGCTTATGACTCTTCGTTTTCTAGTGTTTCCCGGCAATCAGATGTTTTAATAAGAACAATCGGACTCAAAGCATAATCAATAATTGTGAAGGTCAGAAAGACAGGCCTGCTTTTAGAAAAGCAAATGCGTATCAGATCTTGGGATCAATGGGAATGCAGCGATCCAGGCTGGGGGATTCAATTCCTTGCTTTCATCTGGCGTGGCTAATTATTTGTCCCGAACGTTTAATATCTTTGCAGCTCTATTTCTAATCAAAACAGAAAGCTCTGCTTTCTTGTGTGCGTTTTGTGAATTATTTCAGAAAGTAGCTATTGACTTTGAGAGTGTCGTCCACTAATGGCTTGAGAGAGAACGTCCAAGGCAGAGGAAATAGAGGCGGCAGCAGAAGATTTTGCAAGTGAATAAATGCTGCAGGTCGGGCCATCTCCGGATCACGAGTAAGAGCTGATGTACATCTAGATCGGGTTCATGATAGCTCGGCTATCAATCATTTAAACAAATTAAAAACTATTCTGACAAAGAGTATTCATAGACATTTATAGCAACGTGCATGATGATCGGAAAATTGATCGTGCCTGTTGCAGATAAATCCTTTGCATTCAAGGTGGTAAAATTGATTGGCCAATCTCTAATCTCAAAAGGAACGGCGTGTTTATGGTCCCCCATATGCTCTCATGGCGTTGGCCATTGATTCCAATGCAGAAAGAATCACCGAGGGCGGGGGAGGGGGCATAAAAATGGCCCTCTTGGGCTAAGGACCATCTTAGCCTGCTCTTGTTTTCCACAAAGGCCCATCAGATAATCCTGTGAGACTCACAAGCAGAAAATGAAAAACTGCTCTTATCCAGAGAAAATGGAAACACGCTTCTATCTAGAGATAATGCTTGGCTGCATAGCTAGAGGTATAACAAGCAGGAAGAAGGAGATTGTGATCCTGCTGTATCGAGCGCTGGTGAGAGCACATTTGGAGTACAGTGTTCCCTTGATTTTCACGGGTTTGAACTTCGCGAAAAGTCTATACCATGGTTTTTCAAAAATATTAATTAAAAAATACTTTGCGGTTTCCCCCCCTATACCACGTTTTTTCCTGCACGATGACGTCATATATCATCACCAAACTTTCGTCCATCTTTAATAAATATTTTTTTTAATATACTTTAATAAAGAAACATGGTGAGTAATAATCTAAATGGTTGTTAAGGAAATGGGAAATTGCAATTTAGGGGTTTAAAGTGTTAAGGGATGGCTTGTGATACTGTTCATAGCCAAAAATAGTGTATTTACTTCCGCATCTCTACTTCGCGGAAATTCAACTTTCGCGGTCGGTCTCGGAACGCATCCCCCGTGAAAATCGAGGGAACACTGTACTGTCTTCAGTTCTACACAAAGATATAGATCAAATTGAACGGGTCCAAAGACGGGCTACAAAAATGGTGGGAGGTCTTAAGCATAAAACGTATCAGGAAAGACTTCATGAACTCAACCTGTAGAGTCTGGAGGACAGAAGGGAAAGGGGGGACATGATCGAAACATTTCAATATGTTCGAGTGTTAAATAAGGTTGAGGGGGGGAAGTGTTTTCAATAGGAAAGTGAACACAAGAACAAGGGGGCACAATCTGAGGTTAGTTGGGGGAAAGATCAGAAGCAACGTGAGAAAATATACTTTTACTGAAAGAGTTGTAGATGCTTGGAACAAACTTCCAACAGACATTGTTGATAAACCCACAGGAACTGAATGTAAACATGCCTGGGATAAATACAGATCCATCCTAAGATAAAATACAGGAAATAGTATAAGGGCAGACTAGATGGACCAGGAGGTCTTTTTATGCCATCAATCTTCTATGTTTCTATGTTTCTATAACCTTGAACACGGTAGCATTGAATCAATAATAAGAATAGTTCTACCAACCTCGGGAGATTTGTCCACCCCAAATTCACCCACCTGGGGAAGCCACCAATGAAATGAGGAGATTCAAGCAGCTCAAATGGGTATAAAGATTTATTGCAAGCTTAAGCTCTCTATAAGAATCTGAGCTACTAACAGTCAAGGGAAATGAGTGAGAATTAAGAAGTTATCCAAGGTGGGCTGGACTTAGATCTCTTGTGGGCTTGCAAGAACTCTTGACTTATGAACTCTTGGACTTCGCCTGGTTATCTCCTACATCACCCAAGTTAGTGGCCCTCATCATATCTTGGAATAATGAATTCCCCAAACATGACATAAGATAAGAAGAAAGTATGCAAATCCATTAGGTGTTCAAATGAACATTTGCAACAAGAACTTTGAAAGTCCCAATGGAAATAGATAAATTTGTGAAGTTTTTGTGTAGTATTCGGAGTTTGTAGTCTCATTTTGAAATTAAGAAAAGTTGGTTGGTTGGTTGATAGAGTGAAGGATTGGATCAATCACTTGCTGCTAAATCACAGCTCTGCTTGTTTTAAATCTTTCAGGCATATTTATTTTGCTGCAATTACTTTTAAATAATTGATAATCCAATTTCAATGTTTCCTGCCCTGCTTTAGTTTTTATTTTACATGTTACTCTTCGAAAAACTTTTAACCAGGTGAGACAGCCTCCAAATATTTTGAAAGAACAGTGTAAAACTTAGTTTCAACTCCTAGAGCCATTGAGGGGTTAAGTAGAACTGAGGCCTGAAATCATGTTAAAGGCAGGCATAACTTGTACGTCCGGAGTGAACTAAAATTTTAAGTATAAAAGATTAACTAAGATTAACTAAAGATTAACAAAAATATTTCAAAGGCTATCATAATTACCAAGATCCCGTGCTCCTAACAAGAGGGAGATCTAGCCAAGAAGCAGAATTGAAGGTGAAATGTAGGTTATGCTCAGTTTGTGTACCAAATCTACTGTAAGAATGTCAGGTTTGGAAAAGATAACAACCGGATTTAGAATCAGAGATTGAAAACAAGTTGAGCTCTGTGGATGATACCTCTTGACTGGCTGAAAAAAGACTTAGAAGAGCTCATTAGAACCTAAATCTGTGGGAAAAAATATTGGGATTAATGTTAAATATTTAAAAGATGTCAGCCAATATATTTAGGGAACTCATGACTGTGACAGCTAAGAAGTGAAGATGGTAGGTAGTTTTTGTTGTGTGTGTGTGTGTTTTTGCACTCACAAATCAGTAAAGGTGGCAGCAAGTTGGAGAAGTGAAGAGGAACTCAGTCCTAGAGAAGAAGACAATGATGGCATTAGACAACAAGATTGTGAAAAGGGAAGAGCGTGTTTAAGACCACCAGGGTCAAAATACTTGAAACAATGAGTTACCATTCCCCAAAGGTGAGGAAGATTGTGAAAGCTGTACATTGAGAAAGAGTGGCGAATGTAGATGCCTTCAAATTATGGATTTGAAGACAGTTGCTAAAAATATCCCAGCTGGATTACACAAGGAAGCAGCCATTTGAGTGAAATAAAGAAAGATTGCTCTCTTCAGGCAGAAATTAACCAGTTCATCCTTGTGATGTGACAATACAATGTGAAACAAAGGGGCAGAGAAGACCACTGGTTTGAAAGAGGGGTCAAAGGGGCCACCTGTGTTAAGGTTGAGGGGGAAGGGATACAATGCCATCCATCTCCTCTTTACAGCAGTCTCCTTTCAGCATCTCCAAGAAGGTTCCACACCCATTTTGCAGTCTGCTTCAGGTGACCTTGACAAGGGTAGAATAAAGTAGCCTCCACAACTATCATAGAGGGAAAGCAAGTAGGATGCTTGGCTGCATAGCTAGAGGTATAACAAGCAGGAAGAAGGAGATTATGATCCCGCTATATAGAATGCTGGTGAGACCACATTTGGAATACTGTGTTCAGTGCTGGAGACCTCACCTACAAAAAGATATTGACAAAATTGAACGGGTCCAAAGACGGGTTACAAGAATGGTGGAAGGTCTTAAGCATAAAACGTATCAGGAAAGACTTAATGAACTCAATCTGTATAGTCTGGAGGACAGAAGGAAAAGGGGGGACATGATTGAAACATTTAAATATATTAAAGGGTTAAATAAGGTCCAGGAGGGAAGTGTTTTTAATAGGAAAGTGAACACAAGAACAAGGGGACACAATCTGAAGTTAGTTGGGGGAAAGATCAAAAGCAACATGAGAAAATATTATTTTACTGAAAGAGTAGTAGCTCCTTGGAACAAACTTCCAGCAGACGTGGTTGGTAAATCCACAGTAACTGAATTTAAACATGCCTGGGATAAACATATATCCATCCTAAGATAAAATACAGAAAATAGTATAAGGGCAGACTAGATGGACCATGAGGTCTTTTTCTGCCGTCAGACTTCTATGTTTCTATGTTTCTATGTAATGACCAAGCAACAGTAACCAACTATCATAGAGTTAATGACTGACCAACCAACTACAACAGTAGTAACTGTGAGAGGGATCTTGGAGTAGACAACCATTTAATAAATATGAGCCAGCTGTGTGCAGCAGCTGCCAAAAAAGCCAACACAGTTCTTGGCTGCATCAACAGAGGGATAGAATCAAAATCACATGAAGTGTTAATTCCACTCTATAAAGCTTTGGTAAGCCCACACTTGGAATACGGCATTCAGTTTTGGTCGCCACGATGCAAAAAGGATGTTGAGACTCTAGAAGAAGTGCAGAGAAGAGCAACAAAGATGATTAGGAGATTGGAGGCTACACATATGAAGAACAGTTGCAGGAACTGGGCATGGCTAGTTTAATGAAAAGAAGGGACCAGGGGAGACATGATAGCAGTTTTCCAGTATCTCAGGGGCTGCCACAAAGAAGAGGGCATCAAACTGTTCTCCAAAGCACCTGAGGGTAGAACAAGAAGGAATTGTGGAAATTAAACAAGGAGAGAAGCAACTTAGAACTAAGGAGAAATTTCTTGACAATCAGAACGGTTGATCAGTGGAACAACTTGCCTTCAGAAGTTGTGAATGCCCCAACACTGGAAGTTTTTAAGCAGATGTTGGATAGCCATCTGTCTGAAGTAGTGTAGGGTTTCCTGCCTAAGCAGGGGGTTGGACTAGAAGACCTCCAAGGTCCCTTCCAACTCTTCTGTTGTTTTATTGTTGTTATTAGGATTGAATTCCTGACTATCCATCAGCTCCCGTTTTTAGGAAAGTTGCACAATACCCTACGAAAACAGACTAACAATCCTGGGTCTAGAAAGCTTAGGACTACGGTGCTTAAAACACGATTTAAGTATTGCCCACAAGATCATATGCTTCAACGTCATACCAGTCAATGACTACTTTAGCTTCAACCGCAACAACACAAGAGCATGCAACAGATTCAAACTTAATATTAACCGCTCCAAACTTGACTGTAAAAAATATGACTTTAACAATCGAGTTGTCGAAGCGTGGAACTCATTACCGGACTCAATAGTGTCAACCTCTAACCCCCAACATTTCTCCCTTAGACTATCCACGATTGACCTCTCCAGGTTCCTAAGAGGTCAGTAAGGGGACGCACATAAGTGCACTGGTGTGCCTTTCGTCCCGTGTCCAATTGTCTTTCCTTTATGTCATATATCATATACATTTTCTTCCTTTCATATATCTTCTCCTCTATTTTTACATATTATCTTTATATATATTACTTCATGTCTATTCTCTTCCATATGTATTGTGTATTAGACAAATGAATAAATAAAAAATAGATAAATAAATTTCTCTTCTTGCAATGTCTCACCTTTCTCCTTCCCGATGGTTAAGCCTGCACTGAAAATGCAAGTTACCTAGGACAGTGTTTCCCAAGCTTGGCAACTTGAAGATATTTGGACTTCAACTCCTAGAATTCCCCAGCCAGCGAATGCTGGCTGGGGAATTCTGGGAGTTGAAGTCCAAATATCTTCAAGTTGCCAAGCTTGGGAAACACTGACCTAGGAGATCCAGGTGATGCCGAATGCCATATGCTGAAAGCATATGGAACACGCTGGCTGTTGATGCTTTGCAACACGGATGTGGCGGAGTGGTGCTGGCAGGGTGTTTGCACAGCTTGGCCTGCGCATAAATCTGCACTGAAGGCCGGCACCTGCCTTCACCTCCATTGGTTGGGTTGAAAAATCTGGCCGATATCACCAAGTGCAGCCTTTGAGAACCCAGAATTCGAAATCTGAATTCAGACTCTCTGGGCCTGACCTGCACCCAGAACCTGGACAGGAGATCAGATCTTTACTCTTTTCCAACTTCCCTTCCTTTCCTTCCCCCTACAGGGAAAGAGGGCTACTATTCTGTGGTACTCACACTCATAAATAATATTTGGCACCTTAAAGGCTACCAAAGTGATTATCCAATGCAATTTACTAGACGCATGTCAATGTTTCTTTTTGAATTCTTAGTTCCAATATATGAGTTTTGTTCTTTTTCTGTCTGTCCGTCCGTCTGTCTGTCTGTCTGTCTATCTATCTATCCACTATCTGTCTGCCTGCCTGCCTGCCTGCCTGCCTGCCTGCCTGCCTGCCTGCCTATCTATCTATCTATCTATCTATCTATCTATCTATCTATCTACCTATCTATCTACAATCTATCTATCTATCTATCTATCTATCTATCTATCTATCTATCTATCTATCTATCTACAATCTATCTGTCTGTCTGTCTGTCTATCTATCTATCTATCTATCTCTATCTATCTATCTATCTTATCTATCTACCTATCTATCTATCTATCTATCTATCTATCTATCTATCTTATCTATCATCTATCTATCTATCTATCTATCTTATCTATGTATCTATCTATGTATCTATCTATCTATCTATCTATCTATCTATCGATCGATCGATCGATCTATCGATCTATCTATCTATCGATCTATCGATCTATCTATCTATATCTATCTATCTATCTATCTATCTATCTATATCTATCTCTATCTATCTATCTTATCTATCTCTCTATCTTATCTCTCTCTCTCTCTCTATCTTATCTATATCTATCTATCTATATATCTATCTTATCTATCTTATCTATCTATCTATCTAATCTATCTTATCTATCTATCTATCTATCTATCTATCTTATCTCTCTCTCTCTATCTTATCTATCTCTATCTCTATCTATCTATCTATCTATCTATCTATCTATCTATCTATCTATCTATCTATCTATCTATCTATCTATCTGGGAGGAGACTTGATAGCTGTCTACAAATATCTGAAGGGCTGTCACAAAGCAGAGGGATCAGCATTGTTCTCATTAACACATGGAATAACTAGAAACAATGGAATGAAACTGCGAGGGAGTAGATTTCTATGAAATATCAGAAAAAACTTTCTAACAGTAAGGGTGATAAACCAGTGGAACAGTTTGCCACAGGAAGTGGTGGGCTCGCCTTCACTGGAGGTCTTCAAACAGAGACTGGACAGTCATCATTCTGGGATGGTTTAATGTATCCTGCATTGAGCAGGGAGTTGGACCCGATGGCCCTGGAGGTCCCTTCCAACTCTATGATTCTATCTATCTATCTATCTATCTATCTATCTATCTATCTATCTATCTATCTATCTATCCGTCTGTCCGCCCGCCCGCCCATCCATCCATCCATCCATCCATCCATCCATCTATCTATCCGTCTGTCAGTCCGCCCGCCCATCCATCCATCCATCCATCCATCCATCCATCTATCTATCTATCTATCTATCTATCTATCTATCGGATTTATATGCTGCCCCTCTCCAAGGAATCGGGGTGGCTATACACATATATACAACTTGTATATACACATATATACAACTAGTCCTCAACTTACAACTCCAATTGCGCCCCACATTTATATCAGAAAAGAGTTTGATTTATTCATAAAATAAAGGATTTTAGAGTCGAGGGCTTTGCTCCAAGGTCTGTGCACAGAACAGACAGGATCTGGAGAAGGCCAACTCTGTGGACCCTTATTGGTTGCAGGGAAGTCTGAGGTAGAAGGTGGTCCCGTAAATCATATAATTTTTTATTTTTATTTTATTTATTAGATTTGTATGCCGCCCCTCTCCGCAGACTCACATGTTGAGGGAACTAACTTAACCTCAGCAAGAGAAGACTTAGGGGAGACAGGATAGCCATCTTCAAGGACTTGAGGGGCTCACAGGGAAGAGGGGAGGGCATTGATTTATTCTCCAAAGCATCTGAGGGCAGGGCAAGAATCAATGGGTAGATGCTCCTCAGAAGGAGATACAACCTGGAAATAAGGAGGAATTTCCTGTCAGTGAGAACAATTAAGCAGTGAAACAGCTTGCCTCTGGGAATTGTGGATGCTCCCCCATTGGATGTTTTCAAGAAAGGTTTGGACAGCTATTTGGCCAGTCTTCTGCCTTGGGCAGTAGGTTGGACTAGAAGCTCTCCAAGGTCATTTCCGACCATATTTTTGTATCATTTGAATAAACAGAGGAGTGAGAGACAGTAGCACACCAGGCACTGCAGTCATTGAATAGGACTCTGTTTTCCCTCAATCAAATTCACATTTTGACCTTAGCTCAACTAAGGGTGGTATAGGGTTGCCTGCTTGAGCAGGGGGTTGGACTTAATGATCTGCAAGGTTCGTTTCAACTCTAATAATGAATGGATGGATGGATGGATGGATGAATGAATGAATGAATAATCTTAAACTCCTACTGGGTTTTGCTCTGCATAGAGGTCCCTGGGGGGGGGGGGGTGTTTCATGTCAGTGCAAATTCCAATTCTGATATTCTACCTGAGGACTCTTGATTTTTTTCCCCATATATAATTTTTTAAAAAGAAAGATAAAAATTAATATAAACTGATATAAATTGAGGAAGAATTAGGTTGATTGTAAGTATGTGTGGTTTTTTATGTTATTAATGTTTTATTGTATTGTTGTTTTTTATGATTAGATTGAAATTGTTTTTTATTGCTGTCGTATTTATTCCTACTGTTAGCCGCTCAGAGTCCGTTTTGTAATGAGCAGCAGACAAATGCAATAAAGAAAATAAAATAAAGAAAAAAGCAAAGAGACAATGTTCCTCCGGCGTGTTTCAACCGCCCGTAATTACAGGGTAATTAGTCCAGGAAGACACACACCACACAATAAAAGGAAAACCCAAAAGTTTTTATAAACAGAAAAACAGAAACAGCTCCCTTTTTAAATGTCAAAGGGATTTTCTGGTACACACAAGGCGCAGGTTAAATGCAATCCAATTGCTCACCCAATAACTGGGAAATTGAGTCCAATTCTAAAGTCCAGAGACTCCACACACAATCTTGAACACACAAAAACCACGATCTTGATGAAACAATGAATCAGATAAACTGCCATGAGGCTAAAACACCAAGTTGCACTTTTATCTGTAGCACTAATTACAGCAGCCCCACCCAACCACAGGTGGTCTAATTTTCTCTTGTAATAATCCTTCAGTTGTTGTCTCCTGTGAATTACTCTACACATGCGTGAATGTGTCATTAATTCTTGTTCAGAATCCAAGGATGATACAGGTGATTGATCTCCTCCTGGGCTGTCTGCCAAACTCCCCTCTTCCCTGTCACTCACACTTCCTTGGTCAGAGGAGGCTTCGTCGGCAGATTCCATCGGGAACAAAACAGGCCTGCGGCATGTGGATGTTTCCCCCACATTTACCTGCACATTCCTTGGGGCAGGAGCTGGGCCAGAGCTAACCACAACAGACAAAAAAAAGTGCAAGAAAAGAAAGAGTTATAGAGAAATTGAAAAGAATGAAAAAAGAGACAGGCGTCTGATATTCTTCACAGCAGTTATAAATGCAAAAGTATTTATGCTCTTGCTCTGAAATTGCATCATTAGGATGGCTGATCTGCTACCCACCCTAAGTGAAAATATTCTATTGTATTTGCTATCAGATACTTCATTTTTTTTAAAGAACTGGCTTGATTTTGATTTGTTTATCTTTAAGATATTTTTATAACACCGCATCAAATGTTAGTGTTTTGTTTTGCAAGCTACGTTGGGAAAACTATGTTCTTTAAAAGTAGCTTGAGAGATAGGTAAGTAAACAATTAAGCAACTCTGCCATAAATCTACAGCTGATTTGTAGCAAGTTATCTCATGGAAACGAAGATGAAAGTGCACCAAAGATTAAATGCAGGGATGAGTTTAAAAATAGCACACAGCATCATTAAAATCTTTGCTGAGTTATCCTCAAATTCTCCCAGTCCATGTTGCTTTCTTGGGACTGGCTTGGCATTCTTCCATGTACTGTACTCCACAATAGAGGCCCACAACCCTCGGGGCACCAGGGATTAGTTCCATGAAGAGAGGTTTTTCCGTGGACTGGAGGGGATGTGGCTTTGTGGGCTGCCTGTGTCCCCTGGATGCCCAAATTCTGGCATGCTGTGGCCTGGTGCAGTCCATGGACTGGATCTTGGGACCTCTGCTCTACAACCCTAGCCCTTTCTAGTAGCCGTCTACTCCCTAGGCCAATACTGTGTTTCTTTGGAAGATTAGAACAGTGCGGTCAGGCGGTAGGAAAAGCGAGTAGAATGCTTGGCTGCATAGCTAGAGGTATAACAAGCAGGAAGAGGGAGATTGTGATCCTGCTGGTGAGACCCCATTTGGAATACTGTGCTCAGTTCTGGAGACCTCACCTACAAAAAGATATGGATCAAATTGAACAGGTCCAAAGTTGGGCTACAAAACTGGCGGGAGACCTTAAGCCTAAAACTTATCAGGAAAGACTTCACGAACTCCATCTGTATAGTCTGGAGGACAGAAGGAAAAGGGGGGACATGATCGAAGCATTTAAATATGTTAAAGGGTTAAATAAGGTTCAGGAGGGAAGTGTTTTTAATAGGAAAATGAACCCAAGAACAAGGGGGCACAATCTGAGGTTAGTTGGGGGAAAGATCAGAAGCAACATGAAAAAATATTATTGTACCAAAAGAGTCGTAGATGCTTGGAACAAACTTCCAGCAGGCGTGGTTGGTAAATCCACAGGAACTGAATTTAAACATGCCTGGGATAAACACATATCCATCCTAAGATAAAATACAGGAAATAGTATAAGGGCAGACTAGATGGACCATGAGGTATTTTTCTGCCGTCAATCTTCTGTTTCTATGTTTTTATTAGCTGACGTTGGCTCGGTGCTACCAGAGTTGGCTAGTTATGCTTGCAAATGCATATTCAACTAGAATAGAACATCGTTCCTCAATCTTGGTTGGGGTCAGGCCCTCCCCAAGTATGGCATAGAACAATCCAGCTAAAGTTCAATTCTTTATTTGTTTGCATCCAATAGACAGAATCTTGCCGCATTAAACTTATCTTACTCTCACCTCAATGAATATACCCTGGGACAATCTAGGAAGTAACTATCCTGACTCTATTTCTGATCCATTTCTAGGATAGAAGATAGAATAATAGAGTCTTCTAGTCCAGCTCCATGCTTGAGCAGAAGTCCATATACCATTTCAGATACTGCATTTTTTGGAGTATAAGACACACCTTTTTCCTCCCTAAAGGAGACTTATAATTTGGGTATAGAGTATAATTATACTCTGAATGTAGCCTTTTTTTCCTATAGCCCTAACTAGCTGCTAGTGATCTTTCCAGCTCTTACCTTGCAGTCTCTTTCATTGTTTCTCCCTGCGAAGAATGTTTTCCAAGCCCTAAGTCTTTGCAGGGTTTTTTTTTCCATTGCTCTACTTTCTCTGAATTTTTCTTTACAGCCCTAACCAGATGTTATCAATGTTCCCAGCTCTTACTGGCTTGCAAGCTCTTTCAATGTTACTCTCTCGGATAAAGTTTTTTTTAAAGCCCTAACCAGGGGAAAAAAATAATGTGCTCAAGCTGACCAGACTTAGGACGCTAGCAGATTCTTTTCCCTATTTTCCTCCCCCCAAACTAAGGTGAGTCTTATACTCCGAAAACTACGGTAAATGATTCTCGTCTCTTTTTGAAAGCCTCCAGTGATGGAGTACCCACAAGTTCTGAAGGCAATTGGTTCCACTTGTTAATTGTTCCTACCGTCATTTCTCATCTTTCCTTTAGATGCTTATTAGTGATGGGTGAACCGAACCCGCCCAATTCGGGTCTGTACTGAATTTTGCGGTGTTTGGTATAGTGAACACGAACATGAAATTTTTTCAAACTTTGGGCAAAGTTCGGGGTCGTGTTCGGCGTTCAGAGCTTTGACGTCACCAGCAGGTTGCTAAGGACGCCAAGGTGATCACTTCCTGGATTCCATGGAATCCAGGAAGTGATCACCTTGGCGTCCTTAGCAACCTGCCAGTGACGTCAAAGCTCCGCCCCCGGAATCTCTTCGTGGGAGGGATTCTCCGTTCAGGTTCGAGTTTGGGTTTTTGCGTAAAATTCGTCCGAACTTGCCAAACCCAAACACCGTTGGTTTCGCCCATCACTAGTGCTTATAGTTTGACCCTTCTCATCATATATATTGCTATCATGTATTGCCTTTTGCGTTTCCCCCCACTTCTTTGGTAAATGCTTCCTCCTTTCTAGGAAACTGTTCCTTCATTGTAGCATATCGCACTATTTCCTGCACAGTAGACACCATCTCTCATTCAATTATAAGAGGGGTGGGCTTCAAGTCCCAGATTTCCTCAGCCTGCCTTCTTCACTGGGGAGTTCCCAGAGTTGAAGCCCATCCATCTTAAAGCTGCTAAGGTTAGAGTATTAGAGCTACTTTGAATCCTGGGAAGAAATGCTTGTGTCAAGCCGGTGCAGAAGTTGGTGAGAAATTGACAGCTTGCCACGCTATCTGTAGAAGGCCTGATGTTTATGGGAACTTGGGAGGGGACAGATGCAGCCACAAAGTATTCCTTCGAGTGGTTCAAGGCTATCCTATGTCTACCCACCTGGGCGGAAGTGGAAGGAGGAGTACTTGCCACGCTGGCACAATCTGAGTGCGCAACATGACAAGTTGTGGGTGGGGGGCAAGGCATGTGAACTTTAAATTTGGTGGGAAGCTCAGATTCGGGTTCCCTGGTATAGATGCCAGGATGGCTGCAGAAATAAATTGGAAACTTGAGGAACTATGTCGTTTGGCGGGACCCAGGGGAAGAGCCTTCTCTGTGACAGCCCCGGCCCTTTGGAACCAACTCCCCCCAGAGATTAGAATTGCCCCCACCCTCCTTGCTTTTCGTAAGCTTCTTAAAACCCACCTCTGCCATCAGGCATGGGGGAACTGAGATATTCTTTCCCCCTAGGCCTTTACAATTTTATGCATGGTATGTTTGTATGTATGTTTGGTTTCTTAGTTGTTTAGTATTGGATTGTTACATGCTGTTTTTTAATCACTTTTGTTACTGTTCTGCGGAGAGGGGCGGCATACAAATCCAATAAAGAAAAAGAAGAAAGAATGCCTTGACTTAGACTCTGATTTAAATTTGGATGTTCCCTGGAAGCATGACAGCTTGTCACCTTTAGTGTCCAGTCTGAAAATAAAAGAACGGGGCAGAAAGCTGCACCTGGTCCATGGAACTCGTGATCTTGATTTTCCATGTGCTTCCTACACTTTCTGAGGGTCTTTGGGCATTGCACCCATCACTCAGTGCTGAACCAAGCTGGACAGCCTATAGATCAGAGGTCTTCAACCTTGGCAACTTTAAGACTTGTGGACTTCAACTCCCAGAATTCAACCCACAAGTCTTAAAGTGGCCAAGGTTGGAGCCCTCCGATCTATAGTACAAGAGATTGGCAGCTGAATTCATTCCGGAGGAGAAACCTGTTCAAAAATCTGTGCCTCCATTATTGCTGCCTTAAGAGTAGCTGCCACCAGGATGTGTATCAAGAGATTCTCTCGTGCCAGGGTGCCAAAGGGCAAGAGACCCCACATTTAGAGCAATCATAATTCAGTTGCTGCTTTTGTAAAATGCGTGCGTTGCCTTGGAAACGAAGATCCGCAGCGAACAACTAAATAACATTTTTGAAGTTGTCATCAATGAATCTTGTTTATTAAATATGCAAAGAACAGGCCCAGTTTGTTGTGCAATAGGCAGATGTGGTAGATGATTGTTATATAACCCCTTCAGATATTTTTTTATTTTTGCAAAGTGGAAATGTGTCCTTTTGCAGCTAGGAAGTTTATTATTTAGTGGCTTTGGAGAAAAGCTGCTCTCTTGTTTAAAAGCTCAGGCATCCCCCCACCAAAGCTGTTTCCTTTAAAGCAACCAAATAACTTTCTGTTAAAACTCTTCCTGTCTTTTGATAGGGAGGGGTGCAAGGCTCTGTGCTATCTTGATCTCCATCTTTTAACTCAGGATATAACAAGAGGCTCAGCCTGGCCAAGAGAGAAATGGGGCAGAAAGGGAAGCCAATTTATTTTTTTTGCTCTTCTCTTTCTTTGCCAGGGCTCATTTGAGATGGATCTGCTGGCTGGAGCACAATTTTTGTCCTGTCTCCTGCCAGAAAATTGGCAGAAAATTGCACCTCTATTTTTCCGACAGCTTGCCCTCAATTTTTGGCAGTGTGATTTCTGGGAACGGTACAAAAGGAGATTGGGAATTCTGCATGTCTGTGTGTGGTGGGCTCAATATCCTGCTTAGCAGGCACCACTCCTGTCTGAATGCTCTCGGAGGCTGAGACGGAGGCATCACAGTCTCTTCTGCCCAAAACAAAATTGGCAGCAACGAGGCAGGTTTTCAGCAGGCAAATCGGCCAAATTTGTATTTATCGCTTCTCCCGTTATTGCATTTACATGCTGCCTTTTCTCTCGAAAGCTACAACACACATTCTCTCTTTTAACACACACACATTGAGATATTCACACACTCTCTCACACACACTGGCTTTGCTGAATGGCGAGTGGAACACATCAGCATTTTAACTCAGCATTTATTTGGACAGGGAGTTGCTGCTCACGGTCACTCTTGCCCTTGTCAGCTCAAGGTTCAACTACTGCAATGCTCTCTACATGGGGCTACCTTTGAAGAGTGTTTGGAAACTTCAGATCGCCCAAAATGCAGCTGTGCGAGTGGTTTTGGGCCTTCCAAGTCATGCCCATATATCTTGTCATCACTCCGTGGACTGCATTGGCTGCCGATCTGTTTCTGGACACAATTCAAAGTGTTGGTTATGACCTTTAAAGCCCTGCATGATATTGGACCAGACTACCTCCGAGACTGCCTTCTGCTGCACGAATTCCAGCGACCGATGAGATCCCACAGAGTTGGTCTCCTTAAGGTCCCGTCGACCAGACAATGCCGGCTGGCCGCACCTAGGGGAAGAGCCTTCTCTGTGGGGGGCCCGGCCCTCTGGAATCAGCTCCCCCTGGAGATTCGTACTGCCCCCACGCTTCTCGCCTTCCGAAAGAGCTTAAAAACTCATCTTTGATACCAGGCCTGGTGTCATTAGATATTCCCCCTGACCAATGAATGTTTTTAAATATGATTGTCGAATGAATGGTTAATGGAAGCTTTTAAAGTAGAATTTTTAGGATTGTTTTTTAACGTATTATTAATTGGATTGTTTATTATTGTTTTTTGTATATGGTGTGAGCTGCCCCGAGTCCTCGGAGAGGGACGGCATACAAATCCAATTAAATAAATAAACCCTGCCCATGGAGCCTCATTTGAAGGAACTCATAGATTCAATTAGAAATGCTGGGAACTTTTGCAACCCACTAAGATTGGCAAATATTTACCTGCTCATTACTGTGGTTAAGATAGCATAATCCACCCATGTCCCATCCAGGGACTTTCTCAGGCAGGCTGAAATATGAACCCAAAAGTTTTGTCACTCTTTCATAATTAGGATGTAACTTTGGCTGAGACATCTTTTTGGTCCTTAGGTTCACATCTGGGGCCGAGTCAGAGCTCGACGGCATCCAGTGAGCTGCATTATCTGATGCCCCCAAAATAATGTTATTTCTTTGGTTCTGACTTGGGGTGTTGTGTGAACTTCACCATTGTGCTACTAGATTACTTTGGATAAGCATTATGTTGAAGCTCACTTCTCCCGCATTTACAAGGGTTGCCCAGAAAGCAATGCACCACATTTTTTTTCTCAGCCTACAGTAATGCTACTAATGCAAAACTTTAAATATTCATTATATGAATTGTCAGGAGTGCGTGTGTAAATTTTGCGTTTCTTCAGACAGATAGTGTAGCTGCAGCCGTGTTTCAAAATGATGTCTGTAAGTGATGTACGTTACAAGCAGCATGTCCTCATTGAATTTTTCACTGGAGAAAGAAACTGTTGGGAACATTCACAAACGTTTGTGTGCAGTTTATGCAGAATCTGCAGTTGACAGAAGTACGGTTAGTCGCTGGGCACAGAGGGCAAGGCCATTAGAAGATGGTTCGCACAGCGCAGGAATGGCTTCATGACCTGAGCAAGGAGTGGTACCGACAGGGCATACACGCCCCTGTGTCTCGCTGGAGGAAGGCCATAGAACAGGACGGAGGGTACATGGAAAAATAGGGAGCGTAGAAGAAACATCCTTTCTTGTGTGTAAGTTTCATTGGGTTCAATAAATAATTGTTGAAGAAAAAATGTGGTGCATTATGTTCTGGGTGACCCTTGTATATATGCAGTGTGTGTGTGATTCTTTTGAGAGTGGGAATTAGAATTTCATTTTAATGTGTGCCATTGTGTACACAGAGAAGGGACAATAAGGTTATCTACCTATTGCTCTCCTCTCTTTTTAAGCTTGGATTTCTGCTGTTCAGAATGCATTTTGGATTCTTAGCAACTGCCGACCTCTTCTGTTTTTCGAGGGCTGAGGATTCTTGCATTGTCTTTTATAATAGCAAGGAGAGCTGAGATTGGGGTCAACAACAGATCCGGGTGCTGAGCAAATTTACATATTGCAACTTTTGAATCTTGGGCTGTTGAGGACAAGCACGCAACCGAGTGCAAAACATCCTTAAACTAACTCAGTGCTTCTCAACCTTGCCAATTGTGGAAGATGTGTGGACGTCAACTCCCAGAATCCCCCAGACGGCAGACAGCTTCAAGTTGCTAAGGTTGAGAAACGCTGGAATAATTATTTCAGATTTTGTGTGGGTATTAACCATTGTGCGAAGGTTAGCAGGAATCTTGCTTCTATGGCAGAATGAACAGAATCAGGCACTTTCCACATGGGATAATTACGGTGCATTTTAATTTATTTTCACTAAGCCTATTTGGAATCTCATTTAGAATCAAATATAAATCTCTCTTGAATCCAGATGCCAGCGTTTTCCTCCTTCCTCTTCACAGACCTTGCGGCGGCTTTGCCACATTCGCTGTTTTGTGCAGAAGTGCAGTTCTTCGCTTTGGTGCCTATTTGTAGACATACCACCCAGTGCAAAATGCTTTAGGATTTAAAAATGTGACAAGCTAATTTTTTGCTGATACCCTCCTAAAAAAAGATGGGCAAATATTTACCTGCTTACTACTGTGTTCAAAATAGCATAATACACGCATGTCTTGTCTAGGGACTATTTATTTATTTTGTCAAGTACGTATTGGTAATATACATACCGTATTTTTCAGAGTATAAGACACACCTTAGTTTTTGGGGAGGAAAATAGGGAAAAGAATCTGCTTACCAGGTATTCATTTGGCTAGCATCCTTAGTCTGGTCAGCTTAGCACATTATTTTATCCCCTGGTTAGGGCTTAAAAAACTTATTCAGAGAGAGTAATAGTGTTGCGGTTGGGTCTGGCCCAGCTCCTGCCCCAAGGAATGTGGAGGTGGATGCAGGGGAAACATCACAATGTCATAGGCCTGTTTTATTGCCTACAGAGGCAGGTAGTGCTGTTTCCTTGGATGAAGAAGAAGGTGGGAGTGATTTGGAAGAGGGGGGCTTGGCACACAGCCCAGGAAGCCAAACTCCATTATCTTCGGTCGATTCGGATGCGGAAGTCTTGGACCCACGCAGACGCAGAGTTATGCGTAGAAGAGACCAATTGAGGACATATTACAGGAGATAAGAGAGGCCACCTGTGCTTGGGTGGGGCTCTAGTAATTAGAGCTGCTGATACAAATAGCAGCGTGTTCGTTTGGCCATTGTGGAAGATTATCTGATCGCAGTTCTTCAGGAGTGTGCCTTGCTGTTTTCCGGACTTTGTTTGTTGATTTTTCATGCCTTTGACACCAAAGTGGAGCAAAGTGTGTGTGTCTCACTTCGTTGGAAGAAGGAGGACTGTGACGTTTCTTCACAGCTGCTAGCTAAGTATTTAAGGACTGATTAAGGGAATTGTACAGCCTACAAAGTTGTTTTGGGACGAGTGCTCTTTGCAATACAAAAAGGGTGCTTTGTTTATTTTGAATTTTGTGATAAAGAACATTGTTTTGAATTTTTAAACATGTGCGTGTCTGAAATTTGTACCCTTGAATTTTCGGGAGGCTCCTACCAGAGAACCCAGCAGAACAAACAGTGATAGCTTGCAAACCAGTAAGAGCTAGGAAAATTGTTAGCACCTGGTTAGGTTAGGGCTGGAAGAAAAACATTTGGAGCAAGTTAAAGCAATGGAGGGGAAAAACCCTTCAAAGACTTAGGGCTTGGAACACATTCAAGGCAAGAGCTGAGAAGATCGTTAGCACCTAGTTAGGTGTGGGGGGAAAAGCTTCAAAAAAATCTACATTTAGAGTATAAGATGCACCTGAATTTTCAGCCTCTTTTAGGGAGGAAAAAGTGTGTCTTATACTCTGAAAAATACGGTAGATATAATATTGTTTATATCTATAAGATGAGTACTGATAAGAGGGAACATTAAGACAGGACGGTAGGCATGCTGGTTCACTTACACACGCCCCTTACTGACCTCGTAGGAATCGGGTGAGATCAGCAGTGGACATTCTAAAGGTAAAGTTTTGGGAGTTTGTTGACGAAATCACAGAGTCAGGTAGTGAGTTCCAGGCATTATTTATTTTATTTTATTTATTTATTGGATTTGTATGCCGCCCCTCTCCGCAGACTCAGGGTGGCTAACAACAATAATTTAAAAAACAGCATGTAAATCCAATACTAAAACAACTAAAAAACTCTTATTTTAAAATCAATCATATCTACAAACAAACATACCATGCATAAATTGTAAAGGCCTAGGGGAAAAGAATATCTCAGTTCCCCCATGCCTGACGGCAGAGGTGGGTTTTAAGGAGCTTATGAAAGGCGAGGAGGGTGGGGGCAATTCTAATCTCCGGGGGGGGAGTTGGTTCCAGAGGGCCGGGGCCGCCACAGAGAAGGTTCTTCCCCTGGGCCCCGCCAAACAACATTGTTTAGTTGACGGGACCTGGAGAAGGCCCACTCTGTGGGACCTAACTGGTTGCTGGGATTCGTGCAGCAGAAGGCGGTCCCTGAGATAATCTGGTCCAGTGCCATGGAGGGCTTTATAGGTCATAACCAACACTTTGAATTGTGACCGGAAACCTCTTTGTTGCTAAAGTCGTATTTTCTACAGTCAAGTTTGGAGCGGTTCACTTTGCATTGGTATCTGTTGTGTACTCGTGTATTGTTGTTCACCTGCCAAAAGGTGTGGGTGTGCTAGCATGCATCCTTCCCTCCCCATGCATGCGCACAGGCCTTCCTGAACCCTGGCACATGAAAGATATGCCCAAACAGGGAAACCGGAAGTTTGGAAAAACACACTTCTAGTTTGCCATTGTGCCGTTTTTTGCATTCCTGAAGCATCCGGAGGGCAAAATGGCATTTCCCCAGACTGAAAATTGGCTGGCCAGCGTGCGCATGAGTGCTGGAGCTGACACAGGACAAAGTCTCATGTGCCCTCCAGGGCACCACATTGTGACACGCATGCCATAGGGTCACCATCACAGGTATAGAGTCTCCATCCTGACATTTAGCTTCCAACTTGCATACTTAAATAGGTTTTCCACTGGAAAAGGTTAGCCATCACTGACATAGAGTAAGTATTAAAAATGGTACCCAAGACTTTGTGTAACGTTGTATATATATCATTCTAGGTAAAACTCATTGTATTAGAATCTAGAATCCGAAGATTGGAAGAACTGTGGAGATCGTCTAGTCCAGGGATAGGCAAAGCTGGCTCTTCTATGACATGTGGACTTCAACTCCCAGAATTCCTGAGCTAGGATGCTTGGCTCAGGAATTCTGGGAGCTGAAATCCACAAGTCATAGAAGAGCCAACTTTGCCTATCCCTGAACTAGTCCAACCTTCTTCCCAGCCAGGAATCCCAAGAGCCAACCCAACAAACAGCTTATTCAAGTTTGGCTTTAAAACCTTCAATGATGGTGTCCATGACATCAGGAGGCAAGCTGTGACAAATGCTGAGGAGCTCTACCAGTCCCAAAATGGTGCCTCGGTTGTAATTGGGATCACTTCTGTGAAATTTACATCCATTGGTTATTGTCCTATTTATTTATTTATTTTTATTATTTATTTATTTATTTATTTTGTCCAATACACAATAATACACAGTGAAGCTTTTAGAGAATATAGTAGTTTGGAGCGGTTAATATTAAGCTTGAATCTGTTGTGCTCTTGTGTTGCTGTGGTTGAAGCTGAAGTAGTCGTTGACAGGCAGGACATTGCAGCATATGATCTTGTGGGCAATACTTAGATCATATTTAAGGCGTCGTAGTTCTAAGCTTTCAAGACCCAGGATTGTAAGTCTATTTTCGTAGGATATTCTGTTTCGAGTGGAGGAGTGAAGGGCTCTTCTGGTGAAGTATCTTTGAACATTTTCAAGGGTGTTAATGTCTGAGATGCGATATGGGTTCCAGACAGATGAGCTGTATTCTAGGATGGGTCTGGTGAAAGTTTTGTAAGCTCTGGTAAGTAGTGTGAGATTTCCAGAGCAGAAGCTACGTAGGATTAGATTAACAACTCTTGAGGCCTTCTTAGTGATGTTGTTGCAGCGGGCTTTGGCACTTAGATTCTTGGGCACTGTGGAAAACAAACCCCGATTTGTTATGCCTTGTTGTGAGCCGCCCCGAGTTCGCGGAGAGGGGCGGCATACAAATCTAATAAATAGATAGATAGATAGATAGATAGATAGATAGATAGATAGATAGATAAACAAAAAAACAAACAAACAAACAAACAAACAAACGGTCAGGGACGCAGTTCCGGTAGCAAAATTTGGAGCTCTACCCCAGAGCACCCAATTTGCACTGAAAGATGTTGAAACAAAATGCATAAGCCACAGGCACAGTGTGGTAGTAAAAGTTTTGGTAGCCCATCACTGGCTTGGTAGGCCTGTTTTTCACCTTCCTCAGGCTCCAGAGGCTTCCCTGGAGCATGGGGAGGATGAAAACGCCCTCCCCCAACCCCTGCACTCTGAAGCTGAGCTAGGGCAACAGCTCATGTGCCAGCAGATATGGCTCCGCATGCCACCTGTGCCACCCGTGCCATAGGTTCGCCATCACGGCCCTATACCATTCTGGACAAATGGCTGTCCACTCTCTTCTTACAACCCTCGAAGGGGAGGATCCCAGGAAAAGGCCTTTTTTGAAAGTGGGAAAGATTTCTATGTTAGCATAGCAGCATCTGAGCCGTGCCTGGCAGGGGAGCCTCAGTCATCCCACCTGCTTCTCTTATGGTGGTAGAATGGAAGTTCAAACTCTGGATGTTTTCAAAGCCTCTCCTCTCTGGGAGGAAGGTGCCTTTCATAACACTGGCGAGCTGGAGAGCCCTGCAGTCAATGAAATACACGGGCTGGATTAAAGGGTTATTTCCCCAGCGTGTCAAGATGACACAAGGCTGCGAAAAACTCCAGCTGTTTTTGACTGGTCTATGACTGTCTGGTATCATCCTCCTCCTTCACTGACACATCTCTCTCTCTCTCTCTCTCTCTCTCTCTCTGTCCTTTGTCGGAGGTGTTGACTTTGCCACACAGTCTCATGCAGCAAGGAATCATGCAGGGGGAGGGGGGGAGTGTTTGAAGAGGTCTTCCATGCTAGAAGAAAATGGATGCAGCATATCTACAGTGATACCTCTGCCTAAGAACGCCTCTACTTATGAACTTTTCTAGATAACGAGATTTTTTTTGCCTCTTCTCAAGAAACATTTTTTTACTTACAAATCCGAGCCTCCAAAACTGTAATTGGAAAAGGCAGGGAGAAGCCTCTGTGGGGCCTCTCTAGGAATCTCCTGGGAGGAAACAAGGCCTGAAAAGGCGGGGAGAAGCCTCCGTGGGGCCTCTCTAGGAATCTCCTGGGAGGAAACAAGGCCTGAAAAGGCGGGGAGAAGCCTCCGTGGGGCCTCTCTAGGAATCTCCTGGGAGGAAACAGGGCCGGAAAAGGCGAGGAGAAGCCTCCGTGGGGCCTCTCTAGGAATCTCCTGGGAGGAAACAGGGCCGAAAAATGGCAGGGAGAAGCCTCTGTGGGGCCTCTCTGGGAATCTCCTGGGAGGAAACAAGGCCTGAAAAGGCGGGGAGAAGCCTCCATGGGGCCTCTCTATGAATCTCCTGGGAGGAAACAGGGCCTGAAAAGGCGAGGAGAAGCCTCCGTGGGGCCTCTCTAGGAATCTCCTGGGAGGAAACAGGGCTGGAAAAGGCGGGGAGAAGCCTCCCTGGGGCCTCTCTGGGAATCTCCTGGGAGGAAACAAGGCCTGAAAAGGCGGGGAGAAGCCTCCATGGGGCTTCTCTAGGAATCTCCTGGGAAGAAACAGGGCCTCCACCCTCCCTGTGGTTTCCCCAATCACATGCATTATTTGCTTTACATTGATTCCTATGGGAAAATTGCTGCTTCTTACAAACTTTTCTACTTAAGAACCTGGTCACTGAACAAATTAAGTTCCTAAGTAGAGGTACCACTTTACTCTGTTTCAACCTGATCGCAGAGCAACTAGCCATCCCTCTGCTTGTTTGCATTAGCCTTGTATACTGTGTAGGACCCTCCAGAAAACCCTGGTGGAATTAAACAATGCCTTAGGACAGGAATGGGGATTAGACGAGAACTGAATAGCTTCCTTCCAGACGAATGTTGTATTAAAGTAGACGTTGAATTGGATTAATACACTTATATCATGTTCTTCCAGATTGTGCCCAAAGCAGCTTGGAATAGTAGACATTTAAAAATGTGGGTGAATGTAAAATTAATAATAATGTTTGCTTAGCAGAATTGATCAACTAAAAAGTGGTCCAATGAATCATGCAGGCGACCGCTTTAAACTATTTTTCATCCAGCATTGGTAGATTGATTAGGGGGATTTTAGTCAAGCTCTTAGGAGTTTTAGTTTCTTTATTGACTGAATTTCTACTTGAATAAAATGCTCAAAGACATGCACCGGTTTTGAGATTATGCACATACGACTCTTAAGAACCACTTTATTTATTTTATTGTTATTCAACCATTTATTAATTCATTTGTTCATTCATTAAATTTAGAGAGGTGCCCGACTCCACACTGTCTCTGTGTGACATAAAACAGTTGTAAACAGGAGGAACTAATGGAATAAAAATGAATGTTTGTCCAATAGAAGAAATCTTCAAACTAATATAAGAAATTAACGCTCTACCCAAACCAAAGAAATGCTGGGAAGGGGAGGGAATGACATTTTCAATGACAGAAGATACAATTTCAGACAAGTGGTGGTCCAGTCCCTTCTTAAAAACCTCCAATAATGGAGCACCTATACTTTCTAGTGGCAAGCTGTTCCACCGGTTACCTGTTCTCACTGTTAGGAAGTTTCTCCTTAATTCCAGGTTGCTTGTCTCCTTGATGAGTTTCCATCCCTTGTTTCTTGTCCTGCCCTCAGGTGCTTTGGAGAATAAATTGACCCCCACTTCTTTGTGGCGACCCCTCAAATATTGGAAGACTGCTGGCATGTCGCCCCTGGCCATACCAAATTCCTGCAGCTGTTCTTCATGTTTCAGTCATCTTAGTTGCTCTTCTCAGCAGTTTTTCCAAAGTCTCAACATCTCTTTTGCAATGCGGTGACCAAATCCAGATGCAGTATTTATTTATTTATTTATTTTATTTTTATTTATTATTTAGATTTGTATGCCGCCCCTCTCCGCGGACTCGGGGCGGCTCACAGCAAAATATAACAAATCGTAACAAATCCAAATAAATTTAAAATATTTTAAAAAGTTTAAAAAGAACCCCATTTACTAACAAGCACACACACAAACATACCATGCATAAATTGTACATGCCCGGGGGAGGTGTTTCAGTTCCCCCATGCCTGACGGCAAAGGTGGGTTTTAAGGAGTTTACGGAAGGCAGGGAGAGTACGGGCAGTTCTAATCTCTGGGGGGAGTTGGTTCCAGAGAGTCGGGGCCGCCACAGAGAAGGCTCTTCCCCTGGGGCCCGCCAACCGACATTGTTTAGTTGACGGGACCCGGAGAAGGCCCACTCTGTGGGACCTAATCGGTCACTGGGATTCGTGCGGCAGAAGGCGGTCTCGGAGATATTCTGGTCCAGTGCCATTCCCGGTGTAGCCTTACTATAGTTTTATAAAGTGGTACTAATACTTCACATGATTTTGATTCTATGCCTCTGTTTATACGGTCAATGATTGTGTTAGCTTTTTTGCCTGCTGCTATACACGGGTAGCTCATATTTAAGTTATCATCCAGAGAATCTTTGTTCAAGAGTGAAAGCCAAATTTCTAACGCTTCCGGCTTCAGCAATTCGCTTTATTTAACAAATTGTTCCCTGGGCCATTTAGAAATCTCTTAAAATACATATAATATAAAGAAAAATATTACCAGGCAATGGAAACAGGAGCATCGTAGAGAGATAAACAGCAATAACAATAAATGGATTTTAAAATGCAATATGTATGAATAAAACCACAATGAAATCTGCATTTGGGAATGCTCGGAGGCTTTTGTGAATGCAGAATGGCCAAATTTGATTTCCAGCAGAAAAGAGATGCATCTCTGCAGCTTCCCCTTTGCTTTGCTTTTCCATGACTTTTCAGACAGTATTCTAAATGATTAAAAAAAAAAACCTGAAAAATAAAGAGGGTTAGATTATTCTCAATGAGAGCAATTGTGTAAATTATGATTGATGCAGAAACGAGCCTTTTTTCCATTGCGCAAATTCTTTCGGTTGTTGTTGTTATTGTGGCTTTGTCTTTTTGCTCCCCCCCCCAGCAGAGCCTACATCACACGTGGCCCTGCCTAAATTTCTCAGAGCGTTTTCTCTCCAACAGACAGTTCACAAAAATAGGCTGCTAGTGAGTCAGAAGCTCTGGAAGCGATTGGAGAAACAGTGTTGGGCCTCCAGACTTCAGTGGGGGCAACAGAGGCATCCAGCTTCCTCCAAACACACCCGTGCCACGAAGGGCAGGGAGGCGGGAGGCACCAATGGCCGAGGTGAGCGGGTGCCTGAAGGCATCTCAGCTGGTGCTCCAGGGCTGTGTTGGAAAAACAACATAGAAATGTTGTTGATGGCAGAAAAAGACCTCCTGGTCCATCTAGTCTGCCCTTATCCTAGTCTTCAGAGAGGGGCGGCATACAAATCTAATAAACTAACTATAACTATAACTATTTCCTGTATTTTATCTTAGGATGGATAGATGTTTATCCCAGGCATGTTTATATTCAGTTACTGTGGATTGACCAACCACGTCTGCTAGTAGTTTGTTCCAAGCATCTACTCCTCTTTCAGTCAAATCATATTTTCTCCTGTTGCTCCTGGTCTTTCCCCCCAACTGACCTCAAATTGTGTGCTCTTGTTCTTGTGTTCACTTTCCTATTAAAAACACTTCCCTCCTGAACCTTATTGAACCTTTTAATATATTTAAATGTTTCGATCGTGGCCCCCCCCTTTCTCTTCTGTCCTTCAGACTAGACAGATTAAGTTCATGAAGTCTTTCCTGATACGTTTGATGCTTAAGACCTCCCGCCATTTTTGTAGCCCGTCTTTGGACCCGTTCAATTTTATCAATCTCTTTTTGTAGGTGAGGTCTCCATAACTGGACACAGTATTATTCCAAATGGGGTCTCACTAGCGCTCTATGCAGCGGGATCACAATTTCCCTCTTCCTGCTTGTTATACCTCTAGCTATTCAGCCAAGCATTCTACTCGCTTTCCCTACCGCCTGACTGCACTGTTCACCCATTTTGAGACTGCCAAACATCACTACCCCTAAATCCTTCTCTTCTGAAGTTTTTGCTAATACAGAACTGCCAATACAATACTCAGATTGAGGATTCCTTTTCCCCAAGTGTATTATTTTACATTTGGAAACATTAAACTGCAGTTTCCATTGCTTTGACCGCCTATCTAGTAAAGCTAAATCATTTGCCATATTAACAGACACCTCCAGGAATATCAACCCTATTGCACTCTTTAGAGTCATTGGCAAATAGGCAAACCTTCCCTACCAAACCTTCCTCTATGTCACTCACAAACATATTTAAAAGAATAGGACCCAGAACAGACTCTTGTGGCACACCAAGATCAGCGAACCAAGTTCTGCAGGAAAGGCAGAATTGCCGGGTGCTCTTTATACAGCAAATGTCTTCGTCTGCACAGCTTCCTAATTCTCTGCAATAAATCTACTTATGTAACTTCCTTGTGTTTGGTGTGGGAGACAATTGAATTGCCAGGCTGGTAGCGTGTACTTTTCTGGTTCTGTTATGAAAAGACAAGGAGTAAATCTTGCTGTATGGAAAAAGGGATAGAAATTCTATGAGTCCCGAATGATGAGGCTGTCAAATGCTGTAGGTGTGACCTTAAGCATTGATAAAAATGGCTTTCCAGGTGCGGTAAGCTTTATCAGTTTTAGCGGATGATTCATAATCCTTACTATCTCATTTCTAATTCGTAAAAGCTTGGGAAGTTTTGTCACATATGACTCAGTTCCTCAAACAAATTCTCATTTGTCTATATTATCCCTTTTCCACGGCTAACTCATCTTGCCGTCTCTCAAAAGCCCTTAACATGATTTAAAAGGTGCACTTAATAACCAGTCATTTCTACAATTTATTTTAATAACAATTCCCCATGTTGTTTAGGTTTTCAGCTGTTGTTGCTTTTAGGAATTGATTGCCGAGTGAGAGAATTTCCAATTTTGCATGTGATTTGTATTCCTGTGCAAGGAGACGTCTCCATTCATCACAAAGGACGCCAGCCACTTTGTCTGGCCAAGCTTACTCCAGGTTGCAAGAAACAGAAGCACTGCTAGAACATTAGAAGAGCCCTGCTGAATCGGGCCAAAGCCCATTGAGTCCAGCATTCTGTGTCCCACAGTGGCCCACCACTTGTCCATAGGAATCTTGAGCAGAAGGAGAAGGCAAAACCCTCCCTTTCCCTTGACCCCCAGCAAATGGCACCCAAGGGAACCCTGCCTGCCTCAACCAACACAGAGGTGGCACTTTGACATCCATTTCAATAACCGCCTATGATACACTTGGCCTCCATGAATCTGTCCAATCCTGCCTTGAAGCTAACCAGCCTGACAGCTGTCACGACCTCTTCTGGAAGGGAATTCCATCAACCAAGGACCCTCTAGGGGAATAAATATTTCCCTTTATTTGACCTCTTTCTTAGTTTAGAGAGAGCCCCTTTGTCCTAGTATTGTGGAATAGAGAAAAGAATTTTTCTCCATCCACCTTTTCTATTCCATGCAGGATTTTATACACTTCGATCAAGTCCCCTCTTCTACGCCGTGTTTCAAGGCTGAAGAGACCAAGGCGTTGCAACCTGGTTTCATAAGGGAGGGGCTCCCTTTTCCTTGATAATTCTCGTTGCCCTTTTTTGCACATTTTCCATTTATTTATTTATTTATTGATTGATTGGATTTGTATGCCGTCCCTCTCCGTAGACTCGGGGCGGCTAACAACAGTAATAAAAAACAGCATGTAAATCCAATACTAAAACAACTAAAAAACCCTTATTGTAAAACCAAACATACATACAAACAAACATACCATGCATAAATTGTAAAGGCCTAGGGGGAAAGAATATCTCAGTTCCCCCATGCCTGACGGCAGAGGTGGGTTTTAAGGAGCTTCCAAAATATATTATAAATTATAAATTATATCCTTCTTGAGGTGCGATGACCAGAACTGTACACAGTAGTCCAAGTGAACATATATTACATTCGTTTGGCCAGGGGGCTATGATCTATTTACCCCAAGCCTGGTGGCATAAATGAGTCTTAAGGTTCTTGCGGAAGGCGATTAGGGTGGGGGCAGTGTGAATCTCCAGGGGGGAGCTGATTCTAGAGGACCGGGTCCCCCACAGAGAAGGCTCTTCCCCTAGGCCCCGCCAAGCAACTTTGTCTACTGGACAGGACCTAGAGAAGACCGACTCTGTGGAACCTCACCGGTCACTGGGACTCATGAGGCAGGAAGTGGTCCCACAAGTAGTCTATCCTGATGCCATGTAGGGCTTTATAAATCTATGGTTTATGGCTGAGTTTTTTGTGAAGAGGGGGGGGGGCGATGGCTCCATGCTGGCGCATGTTGGGTGCAGCTGCAGGCAAGCCAAGAGAAAATGGGACAAAGGGGCTGGCGCATTGCCCCTTCGTCTCTGCCACTGCAATGCCTCTGCCTCTACTTGCTGCTGGTGCCACCATGCCAGCTTCCCATGAAGGAAAAGAGGTTGACTGAGGCTGCCGGCTTCGTGAAGTATCTCAGCAGAAGATACTTGAGAAGATAGTTGTGATACAGAAGCCCCATGGCCGAAAAGAGAGATAAACGAAAGTCATTCTGCGCTAAAGCAGAGACATTCCCAAGAATGGGTTCCATTTACCTTTCCTATCAGTTTCCATCGTGATGGAAGTGCGCATTTTGTTCATGCGCGCCTGCTTTGCTCACACACGCACCCTCATCATTTAGAATTAAATACAGTACTCCAGGTGTACTGCCCTAGTCTTGGAGTGTATCCCTCTGTTGATGCAGTTTAATATTGTGTTGGTTTTTTTAGCCTCTGCTGCACATTGCTGGCTCATGTTTAGTTGGTTATCCACCAAGACTCTGAGATCTCTTTAACAGTCAATTCTGCTAAGTGTGGTTTCTCCCAGTTTGTATGTGTGTCTTGGGGTTTTCTTGCCTAAATGTAGGACTTTGCTTTTCTCGACATTGAACTTCATTTTGTTAGTTTGGGGCCACAGTTTGAATCTATCGAGATCTTTCTGTATTTTGAGCCTATCCTCTAGCTCAGTGGTCCCCAACCTTTTTTCCACCAGGGACCAGTTTCAGCAAGACAATTTTTCTATGGCCCGGTGGGGGCGGAAAGGGGTGTGGTTTTGGGCGGGATTAAGCATGAGGGTATAGCTTATCATTCCATTGTCTCTCTTCCCTCCCCCCCTTTTTAATTTTGCGGGGGAACCGAGGTGACAGAGGGAGGAAGTGTAGGAAGGGGCGGTTTCCTGTCTCTTTCCCCTCACGTTCACTCGGGACCGCCGTTTGCCTTTCAGCAGATTCAGAGGACACCCCCCGCCACCGCCCGCTCCGGCTGGGATTCCAGCAAGGAATCCCAGAAGAGGGGGAGGTGCCTCCATGGACACAGTCACCTTCCTTTGTGATCGCTGCCTGCTTGGAGTGCCCACCACCAGATCCGGTAATTTTCTTGCAGCAAGGAATCCTTCCAAAAGAAAATTACCGGAGCTGGTGGTGGGGGTTTCATGGTCACACGCACACCACTGGCTTCGCTCCTACCCAGGACCCCGGGAATAGAGTGGGGGAGCCTAGCAAAAAAAGAGCTGCACAATGCCAAAGCCTTTCCGTTTGAGCTGCAGGCAGAGCAAGGGCTTTGCGAGGGCTTCGCAAGGAGGAAATAGACCACTTTCGACAAGAGAAGAAAGACAGGAAAGGAAGAAAGCAAGCAAGCAAGTAAAGGTTTTCTCAGCCCGAGGGAAACGGCGGTCCTGAGTGAACACAAGGGGAAAGAGACAGGAAACAGCTTGGCACTCGCCGGCTCCACAGCAGCTGCTGACTCTGCGGACCGGTGCAACATGCCTTGCGGCCCGGTACTGGTCCGCGGACTGGCGGTTGGGGACCCCTGCTCTAGCTCAGTGATGGCGAACCTTTTTTTCCCTCGGGTGCCGAAAGAGTGTGGACAAGCGCTATCGCGCATGTGTGAGTGCCCACACCCATAATTCAATGTCTGGGGTGGACAAAAACAGCTTTCCCCGCCCCCTGGAGGCCCTCTGGAGGCTGGAAATGGTGTGTTTCTCAACTTCTGGTGGGCCCAATAGGCTAGTGTTTTACTCTCCCCAGACTCCAAAGGCTTCCCTGGAGCTGGGGGTGGGTGCCCACCCCCAGCTCCAGGAGGCTCTCTGGAAGCCAAAAACACCCTCCAACAGCCTCTCTGAGCCAAAAATCAGCTGGCTGGCACACACATGCACATTGGAGCTGAGCTAGGACAGGGGTAGGCAAAGTCGGCTCTTCTAGGACTTGTGGAGTTCAACTCCCAGAATTCCTGAGCCATCCATGCTAGCTCAGGAATTCTGGGAGTCAAAGTCCACACGCCATAGAAGAGCCAACTTTGCCTGCCCCTGAGCTAGGGCAACAGCTTGGATACCAGCAGATATGTCTCCATGTGCCACCTGTGGCACCCATGCCATAGGTTCACCATCACTGCTCTAGCTCATTGAGTCTGGCCATCTTCACCTCAAAAATAGTAAGTGCCTATTTTCAAGTCTGAAAGAAAATAAGACTCGGTCTTATTTTCTGAGAAACGTGGTATTTTCTAAAATAGAGAAGTACAACATCACAATAGCTTGATACAAGGCAATGGGTTGGACTAGAAGACCTCCAAAGGTCCCTTCTAGCATATGATTCTATATTGAAATGTGTGGCATATTTCTTAACTGTTAGGTCCTTTGTTGCTGGTAACCAATCGTAAAAGGCAGAATCTCTCTACTGTTGAGATATCTTCATTATCCATTCTACGTCTGGTTGCTATGCCTGTCATTGGCCCACTTTATATTTAAATTCAGTTTCATTTTTTCAGTTTGCTCTTTGACTTTCAAGATCTTTTGCATTTTCAGCTGAGTAGAGTCATCGGTGTGAAGGAAATTATTATTGTTCTCTGAAACTCTTATGTAAAAATTTATATATAGAAGTATCAAAACCCGTTATGTAGATTTTGCTGTTAAATAATTGTTTTGTTCTCATTGTTCTTTCTCCTTTTTTCTATTTCTTTTTTTGTTTAATTAAGTCAAGCCAACAAAATGAACAATGAGAATATTGAAGAGGGTGTATACTGTAATTACTGTATGATTATGACTGTTCCTGTGTTATATTTATTTCTGTCAGCAATACTATAAGTTATTTACTTATTCGTTCATTTTGATAAATTACATTTAAAATCTGGAATTCATCCAACTTAAGAATGGTTTCCATAAATCTTTTATCTGGAAAGAGAGGGGGGGCAAATCTGAAATTGAATTTAGTCTCAGAAGCCTTCCTTTTAGGTCAGGGGTCCTTAAACACTCAAAGAGCCACATGGACTCGTTTCCCACAGAAAAGAAACACACCAGGAACCACAAAACCTGGATGGGCGTGGCTAACTCAATGTCAATCACTCCCGCCCAGTCACATGACCTCCCCAGCCATGCCTCCCCAGCCACAAAACCGTTATTTATTTCTCTCCCTATCTCCCCCCCTCTCCCCAGTCTCATCTTAAAAACCTCCAGTGATGGAGCACCCAAAACTTCTGAAGGCAAGCCCTTCCACTGATTGATTGTTCTCTAAGGCAGTGTTTCCCAAGCTTGGCAACTTGAAGATATTTGGACTTCAACTCCCAGAATTCCCCAGCCAGCAAATGGGAGTTGAAGTCCAGATATCTTCAACTGCTCTAAGGAGATTTCTCCTTAGTTCTAGGTCAGGGGTAAGCAAAGCTGGCTTTTCTATGACATGTGGACTTCAACTCCCAGAATTCCTGCGCTAGCATAATTGGCTCAGGAATTCTGGGAGTTGAAATCTACAAGTCATAGAAGAGCCAACTTTGCCTACCCCTATTCTAGGTTGTTTCTCTCCTTGGTTAATTTCCAACCATTGTTATTTTTGGTCTTACCCATCGGTACCTTTGATCTACTCCAAGCCAATGGCAGAAGATCTTATATCATCTCAAACAAATGGTTGTCCAATCTTTTCTTGAAAACCTCCAGCGATGGTGAATCCACAACTAAGAAGAGAAACAACTTAGAACTAAGGAGAAATTTCCTGACAGTCAGAACAGTTGATCAGTGGAACGGAAGTTGCCTCCAGAAGTTGTGAATGCTCCAACATTGGAAGTTTTAAGCAGATGTTGGATAACCATCTGTCTGAAGTAGTGTAGGGTCTCCTGCCTAAGCAGGGGGTTGGACTAGAAGACCTCCAAGGTCCCTTCCAACTCTGTTGTTATTGTTGTTACTACTACTACTACTACTACTACTACTACTACTACTAATTGAAAAGTCCTGGCTTTGCCTTTGTGCTCTCACCTTCCTGTTTGCACTTTTCATTCAATCATTGAATCATTTTCCAAAATTGTTGCCCACCAGCCTTACAGGAAAAGTTTTGTGAACTCCTTGGAGCAAATGACCAATTTTCTGAATAAATGAATTTGTGTAGGCAGTTATTTATAATCATACTCCCCCTCCCAACTGTGAAAGAACTGTTGTTTCTGGTATCAGCTTATTCTATGTTGCTGAACATGGGCTATGTTCTTAGAACCCCACCCCCAAATCACAAGGCCCTTTCATATATAATATATTTACGTTTCTTTGCTGCCTGCCTCTTGCAGTAGTTTTGAGAGTTTCTCAATAACTGAAGGATGCAGTCTTTGAATATGAGCATATGAACAGCAGGAGATCTTTATGGAGATGCCACTAATTTAATTTAACTTGCTATATAAGCAGAGAAAGGGCAATTTTCCACTAACTCGCTTGCCTTTATTCTACAGTCTCCTTCAGTGTCCTACATCAATAATTGAAAACGCTTCTGATCTTCTCTTGGACTTGCACTGGGGAACACAACCTTGGGAGGAGAGGAACCTGCAAAACAACTTGTGAGAAAAGAAGAAAATGGTGCTGAAATAACCTTAAAAGGTAAGCGAAAGGGAAGTTTGTTTCCCGTTGAAATAGCCGGGCAAGAATTGTTGATGAAGTGAGGCGAAGGCCATCCTTGAAAGTTGGTGGGGAAACTTTGCCCAGCAAAACTCACCCACTTTCCTTTGGGGAGTGAGGTTGCCCTCCATCGGTCCAAGATTTCTCCTGCGTTCTTTGTGGAGCGACTGGAATGGGTTGCACACTTGCAAAGAGGTGGGCTGCTAAGGTGGAACAGAGATGTGTGCTGGGCCCCATGGCTCTGAGGGCTAGTGGAGTCCAGCGCAATTCTGCTACTGCACCTGGGCAGGGAGTGAAATTGCACACGGAGTGTCCACGCACAATTTCGCTACCTGCCCAGGTGCAGTAGCATAACTGCGCTGGACTCCGCTAGCACACGTCAACGTTCCACCTTAGCAGCCGACCTCTGGGTCTGCTATGCTTGCCCACTTGTGTCTCCAGAACTGCGGGGTTGTCATCGGAAGGAATGCCTTGATTGTACACTGACAGATTTTGTATCTGTCTTAGAGGTTTCTGGTTGCATTGGGCCTGGTGCTCAAAGGAAATATGAACCAACAGCAGCAACAGAAGCCATTTTATTTGGATTGTCCAATTTGAACCGATTTCTGAACTGATGGGCTTGAGGGCAAAAAGGCATCGTTGAAATAGTCCCAAAGGTGCTTTTTCCAAAAGGAAACTGGGCTTCCTATTTTCTTTTCTTTTTTTCTTTGAAAATGTTTCATTTTTCATCCAAAAAACTGAAGAACCTTCTTGGAGGAGAAGGGTTTTCAAGGGGAAAAAACCCCCAAGAAAGTCCAACCTGAACATCTCCTACAGTAACCATGATCTGGATCAGGGGTAGGCAAAGTTGGCTCTTGTGGAAATGTAGAAATCGCAGACACAGATACATGGTTTCTAGAATCCTTTGTCCATGTTGGAAATATCTCTCTGGGCTGAGCATAACTGTCTCATGTTGAGAAGGGATCGTGCTGTGTGTCATTATTTGGACTTGCAAGTTTATTCTTTTTATCCAGTTTCTTCTGTGTACAATTATAAAACATTAATTCTTAACTTTAACCTAGTTACAATGTATATAGTTAATATGTGACATATAGGATACAAACAAATCTTGTCAGGGGACAAAGATATCTAAATAAACAGGAGAGCATCTTAATTAGCTTTTGCCCTAGACAAACGGAAGGATTTCCTTAAACGTAATCAAGAGGGGTGAGTTGTCTCTGTCCAGCACGTAGCTTCTTTAAGAGAATAGAATAGAATAGAATAGAATTTTTATTGGCCAAGTATGATTGGACACACAAGGAATTTGTCTTGGTGCAGATGCTCTCAGCGTACATAAAAGAAAATATACATTTGTCAAGAATCATGTGGTACAACACTTAATGATTGCCATAGGGGTCAAATAAGCAATGAAGAAGCAATATTAATAAAAATCTTAGGATATAAGCAACAAGTTACAGTCATACAGTCAACATGGGAGGAAATGGGTGAAAGGAATGATGAGAAAAACTAGTAGAATAGAAGTGCAGATTTAGTAGAAAGTCTGACAGTATTGAGGGAATTATTTGTTTAGTAGAGTGATGGCGTTCGGAAAAAAACTGTTCTTGTGTCTAGTTGTCTTGGTGTGCAGTGCTCTGTAGCGACGTTTTGAGGATAGGAGTTGAAACAATTTGTGTCCAGGATGTGAGGGGTCAGTAAATATTTTCCCCGCCCTCTTTTTGACTTGTGCAGTATACAGGTCCTCAATGGAAGGCAGGTTGGCAGCAATTGTTTTTTCTGCAGTTCTGATTATCCTCTGAATCATGATTGATTTGACCTATGTTGTTAGCCAGACAAGCATGTAACATTTTCCTTAGATATATATAAGGTATATTTTTATACGTTAAATAATACAGAATAATGAAATGTTTTATAGCAAGATTGGTTTTCCATATCATTGCAATAACTGGTAAATACCCACAGGCTCTTCTATGACATGTGGACTTCAACTCCCAGAATTCCTGAGCTAGCATGTTTGGCTCAAGAATTCTGAGAGTTGAAGTCCACAAGTCATAGAAGAGCCAACTTTGCCTACCCCTGATCTGGATGATTGAGAATCTCCATAGACATTAACACAATCAAGTATGTTTCAGCTTTTCTTTGGAAGGGTCCTGGGCACATGGTCAGATTTGGTCTTCTCTAGCTTCATGTTTAGGTGTCTTAACGTGTCATAATGATGAGGAGCAAACAGAGAGGTTGCCTTTCTTCTTGCAAAACTTGACCACTTGGAATTTCCTGCAGAGTTTGAGGGGGAAACTATTCCCAGAACAATGCAGAACTTTGTTGCCCAAACCTATGTTCTCCTCCCACCTTGGTTGATAGTCACACATTCCCTGTTCTTCCCGAGTGGAGGAACTTTCAAGACACATAACATTTTTCTTCTCCTTTCGGCCTTCCGCTTGCTTGCTTAGCCCAGTGTTTCCCAACCTTGGCAACTTGAAGATATCTGGACTTCAACTCCCAGAATTCCCCAGCCAGCATTCGCTGGCTGGGGAATTCTGGGAGTTGAAGTCCAAATATCTTCAAATTGCCAAGGTTGGGAAACACTGGCTTAGCCAACTTGTGTTCAATTATAATATTTGCATTTAAGATGCAGCTCATCCTTCCCCCCCCCTGGTTTCCAGCTGTTCTTATTACCAGCCATCCCGAATTTTTAAACTAGCTAATAAAGGCTTTTAATGATAGTGAAATCTCTCTTGAATTTCCTCCCTATTTTTATTTTTGTATCCTTGGGTAAACGTTGCACAGTTTCTGGTCAGTCTTGCTTTGATGCAGCCTCGTTTGTGCCCATATGTCTCTTTGCAGTATTTATTGGCCTCCGTTCGGTTTCAGCTGCTTCTGTATTCATTCATGCCAAACCTGCTTACCTTGCTATTGCCACATATGCCGATACTGGTTGATGCTCGGTGTTTGGGCCAATGTTTCTGGCTTTGTCAAATATGAAGAGCTTTTTTTGGGGGGGGGGGTGTTTTCTCATGAATGGTTCGGAGTCGAGAAGCCTCTTTCATTTTGGTTCCTAAGCTGGAAGGGATAAAATAACAATGCGGAAAGTCAAGATGTGATTAGCGAAGGAATATAATTAATGAATTGACCCTCTTCTGGCGTGCCATCTGCAGCGTGGATTTCAATACCCAAATATTGTTTTTGTATCTTTGCAGGGCATTCTGTTCTACTTGCTTTGATGACAGGAGGGGGGAAAAAATCAAGTGCTCGCTTCCTGGGATTCTATAAAATTCAGGCAGGGCACGATGTTCCTGCTGTTGCTGGGCAAACAGGCACTCTTCACTTGATGTACTGAGAGCTTTAGTTGTCAATTGTGCCTTTTTAGCATGTTTGATCGTAAACCGCTCCGACACCTTCAGATATTCGGCGTTAAAAATAATTAAATAAATGAGCTTGAATGAACAAGTTGGTTAAAGTTAGCTGAATGGCTCATCATCATCATCATCCTCTTCCTCCTCGTCATTTTAACAGATTAACAGAGTGGGAAGGGACTTTGTAGGTCATCTAGTCCAAGCTCGGAATTTGGGTCAGAGGAGGAGGAGGAAGAAGAGGAGGGGGACAGTTGCTGCCCAGAGCGAAGGGAACGTTTCTTTTCTCTGATCGCTGGCAGAGGTTTATTCCCTCTCCAATCGCCCAGAGAAAGGAAAATGCTTTGTTCGCTCTAGGCTGCCAAAGCCTCCTTAAGCGCCACTGAAAGGCTCCTCTGGCAGCCCAGAAAAGCCCGAGATGGCCGGGATTTAAGGGGGAAGGGCAGGAAACTGGCCGGGCCTTTATGCCGCTCTCAAATTTCCTGGGAAATTTTTTCAGGCTCGGGTTCTTAAGTAGAAAATGGTTCTTAAGAAGAGGCAAAAAAAATCTTGAACACCCGGTTCTTATCTAGAAAAGCTCTTAAGTAGAGGCGTTCTTAGGTACAGGCACCACTGTACTATTGTGTACAGAAGTGAACGGGCAATGCCAGTGGTCAGTAGATCATTGAATGACCTTGTGGTGAAGGTTAGAGATTTATTTGTTTGGTTTTTTTAGTTAGTTAGTGTTCTCCGGTAGAATCCTCCTGAAAATGCACAGATACAATTTCAGACACACACACACGTTTGAAAATTCAAAACAATGTTCTTTATACCGAAAATGCAAATAAACGAAGCACTCTTTTTGTATAGCAAAGAGCACTTGTCTCCAAACAAACGGGTAATTTGTACAAGTCCCTTATCAGTTCTGTGATACTTAGCTTGCAGCTGTGAGGCAATTCACAGTCCTTCTTCTTTCACAAAGTGAAACACACTTTGCTCTGGTTTAGTTTCAAAGCGGGGGGAAATCAGCACACAAAGGTCAAAGTCAGCAAGGCAGGCACGAAACAAAACGATCAGATAATCATCCACAATGGCCAAACCCACATGCTACTATTTATAGCAGCCTCACTAATGACCACAGCCCCACCCAACCACAGGTGGCCTCATTTTCTTTGATAATAATCTCTCAGTTGTTGCTGCCTATGCATCGCTCTCCTCATGGGTGGCTGTATCATTAACTCTTGTTCCGAATCCAAGGAGGAGCTAGATAATTGATCTCCTTCTGAGCTGTCTGCCACACTCTCCTCCTCCCTGTCACTCATATCTTTTTGGTCAGAGGAGCCTTCATCATCAGATTCCACTGGAAGCAAAACAAGCCTGCAGCATGTGGATGTCTCCCCCACATCCACAGTCCTTGGGGCAGGAGCTGGGCCAGAGCTAACCACAACAGTTAGTTAGTTAGTTAAATTTATAGGCTGGCCTTCTCTTCATGGAGCATCCTCATTCTGTTTCCCTCCAAGTGTGAAGTGCGCGCTGTAACTCTACCTGAATACAAACTAAGGGCCTGAACACTGCTGTGATGGGTGCCCATTGTGAAGCACACAAATTTGAGAGTTAGTGCTCCCTCCCCCCGAGAATTTCTTGACCGTTTCAAAAGGTGAAGCTTCTCTCAACTGTATAGTGACAGGAGATGAAACCTGGACTTATCACCCTACTCTGTCAATGGCACCATGCCCCATCTCCTTCAGCCAAAATATTCAAAACTCGGCAATTGTTGAGAAAAATCTTGGGCACCCATCGCAGCTGTGTTCTTGCTCTTAGCATTCAAGTAGCGCATTATAACATGCACTTCGCACTCAGAGGGAAACGGAAGGAGGACGCTCATCTCTAACCTTCACCCCAACGCCAGTCTACTGACCAATGGCAGTGCTTGTCCTCTTCCGCTGGCTTCCCGCTACACAATAAGAATACCAACTTCTCCTGCAAACGTTCCCCGCGATAGCTACGGGCCTTGTAACCTTACTTTACAGATAACCCTCATTTGTAACCCAGTATCCAATATTGGGTCAGTCACTGGGAGCAGATGTTTTGGCTTCTGTCTAGCAGAGTGTGCAGAGCTATGGAGATTGTTGGGCGATCAGGCACAAAACAGCCAAGGAAGTGATTGAAGCCTGGGAAACAGGCCCCTTGTCGGTCAACAGGAGTCCTGATTTACCATCAGCCTAGTTTGCGACATCTCCCTCAACACTACACTCCGTTTCCTTCTGTGCTACAGAGCTCCAAACTATGACATTACCCATGCAACTAAACTAACCTCCCTCCTAACTTGGGCAACCTCCTGCCCCCATCCCATTATCTTCCTTGGTGACCTCAACTTACCAAGTAGAAACATAGAAAGATAGAAGATTGACGGCAGAAAAAGACCTCATGGTCCATCTAGTCTGCCCTTATACTATTTCCTATATTTTATCTTACGACGGATATATGTTTATCACAGGCATGCTTAAATTCAGCTACTGTGGATTTATCAACCACGTCTGCTGGAAGTTTGTTCCTAACATCTACTACTCTTTTGGTAAAATAATATTTTCTCACATTGCTTCTGATCTTTCCCCCAACTAACCTCAGATTGTGCCCCCTTGTTCTTGTGTTCACTTTCCTATTAAAAATAGAAGTTGTTTATTATTATTATTATTATTATTATTATTATTATTATTATTATTATTATTTAGAATTGTATGCCATCCCTCTCCAAGGACTCGGAGGGACTCACAACAACAGTAGATACAATGAAATACAAATCCAATATAAACTATATTTAAAATCCCATTATTATAAAAAACTAACAATTCTAAAACAATCATACCAATCTCATATGTTGAGTCAGGAAAGGTAAGGGGAGAAATCAATACCCCCATGCTTGGCGGTGTAGATGGATCTTCAACATCTTACGGAAGGCAAGGAGGGTGGGGGCAATTTGAATCTCTGGGGGGAGTTGATTCCAAAGGGCTGGGGCTGCTACAGAGAAGGCTCTTCCCCTGGGTCCCGCCAGACGACATTGTTTAGTCTACGGGTCCCAGACAAGGCACACTCTGTGGGACCTAATCAGCCCCTGGGATTCATGCGGCAGAAGGCAAGGGCTAGACAGCACAAGGAAACAACAGACAATATCTTAAAAGCCCGCCAATTAACACACCACAATCAAGATCTTTAAAAAAGCCACATACAGTACAGGCACTATAATAGCATTTAGACTTATAGCATTTAGACTTATATACCACTTCACAGTGCTTTAGAGCCCTCTCTAAGCAGTTTACAAAGAGAGTAAGCCTATTGCTCCCAACAATCTGGGTCCTCATTTTACTGATCTTGGAAGGATGGAAGGCTGAGTCAACCTGGAGCCTACTGATATTCGATCTGCCAAACTGCTGGCGATCAGCAGAAGTAGCTTGCAGGACTGCACTCTAACCACTGCACCACTGAAGCTCTTAAAATAAATACCACACACTTTGCTAGAGAGAAGTTCCCTTGAAGATGCAGCTCCAGCATGAATCCAAAAGCTCTGTTCTCGGTGACCGACCCAGATTGGATTCTGCAGGGGGGGGAAAGACTTTTGACTTTCTTTGATTAAGATATGAATTTTAAAACTGCACCTAATTCTTACTCTAAAGTTAACGTTCGTTTGCACTATTTCTCTAATCCCATATAATTCTAATCCCCAAATTTACATTTTCATTTCTTATTTTTTTTAAAAACAATCTTTTTTAATTATTTACATTAAGAAAAATACACAAATGCAAAAATACATTTTCATTTCTTTTGATTTCTTGCCAAAAATCTTTTCCAAGTAGAAATAAAATTGGCAAGATGCTGACTCTGTAAACCGCTTAGCGAGAGCTGCAAAGCACTGCGAAGCGGTGTATGCAGGCAAGTCTAATGTTAAGTGCTGTAGCTACTCCCTAGAATCTCCCAGCATATAACTATTGGGGCGAGAGTCGTGAAGGTTTAACCTGGCAAGATTCTGTCTGTTGGAACGAGTAGATATCGAACTGCACTTTGGCTGGATTTTTCTATGTTGTTCTTGGGCTGGGGATAGAACTTGTGGAAATTTGGAGAGACCCAAAGTTTTGAGAACACCTGTGAACCACCGCTAATGTGGTTGGCTCAACCTGCTTCAGTATCATCAATTGACCAGAAATACTCATCTCCCATCTGCTAGTTCTATAAAACTAACCTGTGATACGAAAAGACCCGACTTCACTTACCTTGAGTGCTGTTAGGTTCAATTACTCATTTGACTGACACCAGGGGACTATATCTTTATTAGGGTTAGTGCAGCAGTGCAAAGAATTTCTCCTTCAAGCAATTCGGCTTCCGTTTGATAAAAGACAATTTGCTTTTGGAATTTCTTTCGACGGAGAATATTATCTTGGCGATGTGGTTCAGTTCTCACATGCTTCTCACTGAGTTATGGGGGAGCTTTCTCCTGCTTTAAGGCTTCCTACAAATGGTGGGCTTAAGATGTCTTTTCATCAAATAGTAAAAAGAAGCAACAGTGGCACGAGTGCTTGGACCGCTGGGCAAGAGGTTAGCTAGCCTGCGTTCGAAACCAGAGAGCTGTTGTGGGGGGAGAGTCTTCAGAGAGGGGCGGCATACAAATCAAATCAAATCAAATCAAATCAAATAAATAAATAAATAAATAAATAAATAAATAAATAAATAAAAGTTGAGCTCTCATCCTGCCCTTCAGCTCCTGCCAGGGACATGAAAAGAGAATTTAATTTGATTTTAATTTAATTTAATTTAATAATTTAATTTAATAATTTAATTTAATTTAATTTAGTTTAGTTTAGTTTAATGATTTAATTTAATTTAATTTAATTTTTAAATTTAATTTACCAGTAATTTTTAAATTTAATTTAATTTTTAAATTTAATTTAATTTAATTTAATTTGACTTTGTTGCCACCCCATCCCGATGGGACTCAGGGCAGCTTACAACAGTAAATAGTATATACAATAAACAAAGTCAAATATTATGAGGGTCGCCCAGACTACAGTTATGATATGAATGCTAAACTTTAGATATTCATTATTTGAATTGTCAGGAGTGTGTGTGTAAATTTTACATTTCTTCAGACAGATAGCATGGCTGCAGCAGTGTTTCGAAATGGTGTCTTTAACTGATGTACGTTACAAGCAGTGTGTCATCATTAAATTTCTCACTGTGAAGAAAGAAACTGTTGGGAACATTCACAAATGTTTGTGTGGAGAATCTGCAGTTGATAGAAGGACGGTTAGTTGCTGGGCACAGAGGGGGAGGCCATTAGAGGTGATTCGCCTGGGGCAGAAAAAAAAGTGGTGCATTACTTTCTGGGCGACCCTCGTAGTAATAAGAACAGTAAAACCCGTAATAAACCCTAATGAACTATCCAATCAAACCCACATACATACAAAATCAGTTACAATGGGACGTGATAAGATGTTACATTCATGGCCCCCTGGCTTCAGTACTTTACGGAAGGCAAGGAGGGTGGGGGCATTCCTAATCTCCGGGGGGAGTTGGTTCCAGAGGGTGGGGGCTGCCACAGAGAAGGCTCTTCCCCTGGGTCCTGCTAAACAACATTGTTTTGTCAATGGAACCCAGACAAGGCCAACTCTGTGGGACCTAATCGGTCACTGGGATTCGTGCAGCAGAAGGCAGTATACTCTGGTTAGCAGTACAATATTACCAGAAAACGACACCACCTTGATTGGAAAGATGATTTGGAGCTCATCTTATAATAACCTAAATTAGAAAGAGGTCCCCATCAGAGAGGCACCTTCTGCGGTGAAGGGAAGAAGAACGTAGATGCTGCTGGATTTGAGTGGTGAAGCAGCTGTTTTTTATGCGAAAGGTCGGAGTTCCATCTCTGACATTTCCAGGAAAGAACTGGGGTGGGGACCCCAAATCTGAAAGCTTGGGAAACTGCATTTACTTACTTTATGGGGGCACTGGAGCCAGAAATGCCAATGCTTTCTGCGCTGCCTTCAGAACCTTGGGGTGTCATCCATCCGGTCCTGCTGTGAAGTCATCTAGGCTAGACAGGTGTTCACTTACCATTTTCTTCCCTAATTTAACTTGTGATGGCAAACCTTTTTTCACTCAGGTGCTGAAAGCGCATGCACATACACCACCCTGCCTGCGTGAGTGCCCACACCCATAAGTCAATGCCTGGGGAGAGCGAAAATTGCCGCCCTGCCCCTCCGGAGGCCCTCCAGAAGCCGAAAATGCCCTCCCAGTGCCTCCGTGGGAGCTGAAAATCAGCTGGCCGATGTGCACATGCGTACTGGAGCTGAGCTAGGACAATGGCTCATGTGCCGGCAGATATGGCTCTGCGTGCCACCTGTAGCACCTGTGCCATAGGTTTGCTATCACTGACCTAAACTGTTTTGTGTGTGATGCTGTTTTTCATAGGTTGGGATGCTTATTTTCCCTTTGTGTAAAGACAGATGCAAAAAACGAGTTCAGTAGCTTTGCTTTCTCCCTGCTGCTTGTTGCCTTCTTGCCATTTTCTCCCTGTAAACTTTTTTTCTTGTTTTTAACATGTTGGAAGAAGCCTTTTTTTGTTATTTTTAAAAAAACTTTTGTCACAAGCCTTTGTTCATTGTGAGCCTTAGCTTTCCTCACTTCATCTTTAGAGGCTCGGGCTATTTGCTGGCATTCTGCCTTAGCTATTTCCCCCTCTTTCCCCAATACTTGTCCTTTTCGTCTTTCAATTTGTCAAAGAGTTCTTTATGCAGCCATGCTGGTTTCTTTTGAGAGCTGTTTTTACGTAGTTGCATTAAATTTCTTTCTTTGATCTGGGACTATAACCCTTAACAAAAGTATTGTGCTAAAAAAGCACCTTCAGTGTATTGGCTTATTAATAACTACAGGCCTTCAAATTTAGGCAAGAATTGGAGATCTTCACCCAGGCTGCTTCTTTCGAAAGGCTCAGATGTTCACAAGGCACTTGGGGGGCTTCCATACCATTTTGGCTTTGGATTCTAAGGCAATCTATCACAAACGCCGACAGGTCCTTGAATCCCAGCCATGCCATCGGACAGAGGCCAGGGGCCGAGTCTTTGCAGAAGAGCAAAGCTGTGTGGCAGCTGCTGATTCTTCCTTCAGAAAGAATACAACTGATTGATTGACTGATTGATTGATTGATTGATTGATCGATTGATTAATTGTCCAAGTGTGATTGCACACCCAAGGAATTTGTCTTTGGGGCAGATGCTCTCAGTGTACATAAAAAATCAGACATTTGTCAAGAATCATGAGGCACAACACTTAATGACTGTCATAAGCGTCAAATAAGCAATGAGGAAACAATAAGAATCTTAAGGATACAAGCAACAGGTTACAGTCATAGGTGGGAGGAGATGGGTGAGAGGAATGATGAGAAAAAAGTAGTAGAAATAAAAGTGCAGACTTAATAAAAAGTTTGACAGTGTTGAGGGAATTATTTGTTTAGCAGAGTGATGGCGTTTGGGGGAAAACTGTCCTTGTATCTAGTTGTCTTGGTGTGCAGTGCTCTGTAGTGACGTTTTGAGGGTTGGAGTTGAAATATTATTATTATTATTATTATTATTATTATTATTATTATTATTAATTATTTATTTATTTATTTATTTATTTAGATTTGTATGCCGCCCCTCTCCGCAGACTCGGGACGGCTCACAACAAGTAAAAAAACAATTTAACAAATCTAAATTTCTACTAAAAACATTTTTAAAAACCCCATTTTCTAAACACACATACATACACACATACCATTCATAAATTGTATATGCCCGGGGGAGATGTCTCAGTTCCCCCATGCCTGACGACACAGGTGGGTCTTAAGGAGCTTACGAAAGGCAAGGAGAGTAGGGGCAGTTCTAATCTCCGGGGGGGAGTTGGTTCCAGAGGGTCGGGGCCGCCACAGAGAAGGCTCTTCCCCTGGGGCCCGCCAACCGACATTGTTTAGTTGACGGGACCCGGAGAAGGCCCACTCTGTGGGACCTAATCGGTCGCTGGGATTCGTGCGGCAGCAGGCGGTCTCGGAGATATTCTGGTCCAGTGCCATGAAGGGCTTTAAAGGTCATAACCAACACTTTGAATTGTGACCGGAAGTTGATCGGCAACCAATGCAGACTGCGGAGTGTTGGTGAAACATGGGCATACCTAGGTAGGCCCATGACTGCTCTCGCAGCTGCATTCTGCACGATCTGAAGTTTCCGAACACTTTTCAAAGGTAGCCCCATGTAGAGAGCATTACAGTAGTCGAACCTCGAGGTGATGAGGGCATGAGTGACTGTGAGCAGTGAGTCCCGGTCCAGATAGGGTCGCAACTAGTGCACCAGGCGAACCTGGGCAAACGCCCCCCTCGCCACAGCTGAAAGATGGTTCTCTAATGTGAGCTGTGGATCGAGGAGGATGCCCAAGTTGCGGACCCTCTCCGAGGGGGTCAATAATTCCCCCCCCCCAGGGTAATGGAAGGACAGATGGAATTGTCCTTGGGAGGCAAAACCCACAGCCACTCCGTCTTATCCAGGTTGAGTTTGAGTCTGTTGACACCCATCCAGGCCCCAACAGCCTCCAGACACCGGCACATCACTTCCACTGCTTCGTTGACTGGACATGGGGTGGAGATGTAAAGCTGGGTATCATCAGCGTACTGATGATACCTCACCCCATGCCCTCGGATGATCTCACCCAGCGGTTTCATGTAGATATTAAATAGCAGGGGGGAGAGGACCGACCCCTGAGGCACCCCACAAGGGAGAGACCTCGGAGTCGACCTCTGACCCCCCACTAACACCGACTGCGACCGACCGGAGAGGCAGGAGGAGAACCACTGGAGAACAGTGCCTCCCACCCCCAACCCCTCCAGTCGGTGCAGAAGGATACCATGGTCGATGGTATCGAAAGCCGCTGAGAGGTCAAGAAGCACCAGGACAGAGGATAAACCCCTGTCCTGGGCCCGCCAGAGATCATCCATCAACGTGACCAAAGCAGTTTCCGTGCTGTAACCGGGCCTGAAACCCGACTGCTGGGGACCTAGATAATCAGCTTCTTCCAAGGATCGCTGGAGCTGGAGTGCCACCACCTTCTCGACAACCTTCCCCATAAAGGGAAGGTTGGAGACTGGCCGGTAGTTATTAAGTACGGCTGGGTCCAGGGAAGGCTTCTTGAGGAGGGGGCGCACGAGCACCTCTTTATAGGATGATGGGAAGAATCCCCTCCCCAAGGAAGCGTTGATAATCTCCTGGACCCAGCTCCGTGTCACCTCCCTGCTGGCCGAAACCAGCCAGGAGGGACACGGATCCAGTAAACAGGTGGCGGAACTCACAGCTCCAATGGCCTTGTCCACTTCATCAGGTGTCACCAGATCAAACTCTTCCCAGACAGATGGACAAGTACATGCCCCAGTCACCTCAACTGACTCGTTGTCAGCCGACTCTGTTTTCCAATTGGAGTCAAGGTCCGCCCGGATCTGAACGATTTTATCAGCGAAAAACGTGTTAAAATCCTCGGCACTATTCTGTAAGGGCTCCCCAACTCCCCTCTGATTAAGAAGGGAATGGGTCACCCTAAACAGAGCGGCTGGGCGGGATTCCGCTGATGCAATCAAGGCGGCATGCATCTTGCCGCCTTGAGCGCCAGTTTGTAAGTCTTGATAAAAGCTCTTACAAGTGTTCGATCAGATTCAGACTTACTCTTCCTCCATCGCTTCTCTAGACGTCTCTTCTGGTGTTTCAACTCCCGGAGCTCCTCGTTGAACCATGGAGCTCTACGGGGTCTAGCGCCGCGGAGAGGTCGCAAAGACGCAATCCGATCAAGAGCCTCCGCTGCAGCCTTGTTCCAGGCTTCCGCAAGAGACTCCGCCGAACTGTGGACGAGTGCATCTGGAATAACCCCAAGCGCCGTCTGAAAGCCCTCTGGGTCCATCAGGCGTCTGGGGCGGAACATCTTAATTGGTTCCGCCTCCCTGCGGGGAAGGATTGGAGCCAGGAAGTCAAGCCGTAGCAGAAAATGTTCTGACCATGACAAAGGCAATACTTCTAAGCCCCTTAGTCCCAGACCATTGCTCAGTTGCTCAGAGAGGAATACCATGTCGGGTGCGTGCCCTCCCTCGTGCGTCGGACCCTGTATTACTTGAGTCAGGTCCATGGCTGTCATGGTGGCCATGAACTCCTGTGCCAGTCCAGAGGCTTCGCCGAGTGACGGCAAGTTGAAGTCCCCCAAGACAATAAGTCTGGGGAACTCCACTGCCAACCCGGCTACCTCCTTGAGCAGCACAGGCAGGGCTTTTGACACGCAGCTGGGAGGCAGGTACGTGAGAAACAAGCCCACCTGAACCCCTAAGTCCAACTTCATCAAGAGAGACTCGCAACCCGCAATCTCCGGAGCAATGAGTCCACGTAGGCAAAAACTCTCCCTGGCTACAACAGCCACTCCTCCCCCCCTTCCCTGTGGTCGAGGTTGATGCCATATCTGAAACTAGTTTGTGTCCAGGATGTGAGGGATCAGTAAATATTTTCACCGCCCTCTTTTTGATTGATTGATTGATTGATTGATTGGACCTTTATGCCGCCCCTCTCCAAGGACTCGGGGCAGCTTACAACATACAATAAACAATATACAATATCTTAGATCCAATTAATTAAATTAAAAGTCTAAAACCCCCAAAAAACTATTTAAAAAACAGCTCAACATTCTCTCAACACGTTCATTAGCCAGGGGGCTAGAATCTAGTGGCCCCAAGCCTGGCGGTATAAATTAGTCTTTAGACTCTTCCGGAAGGCGAGGAGGGTGGGGGCAGTATGAATCTCCTGGGGGAACTGATTCCAGAAAGCTGGGGCCCCCACAGAGAAGACTCTTCCCCAAGGTCCCGCCAAGTGACACTGGTCTAGTTGACGGGACCTGGAGAAAGCTGACTCTATGAGACCTGACCGGTTGCTGGGATTATTTATTTATCTATCTATCTATCATGTATCTATATATTTATCTGTCTGTCTGTCTGTCTGTCTGTCTGTCCATCCGTCCATCCATCATCTATCTATCCATCTATCCATCCATCCATCCATCCATCCACTGTCTGTCTGTCTGTCCGTCCGTCCGTCTGTCCGTCCGTCCATCCATCTACTATCTATCTATCTATCTATCTATCTATCTATCTATCTATCTATCTATCTATCTACCTACCTACCAATTTGAACTTTCTGAACACTCTTCAAAGGTAGCCCCATGTAGAGAGCATTGCAGTAGTCGAACCTCAAGGTGATGAGGGCATGAGTGACTGTGAGTTAAGACATGAGTGACTGTGAGTAAAGACTCCCTGTCCAAATAGGTAAGCAGAGTCTTCGGAGAGGGGCGGCATACAAATCTAACAATTATTAATAATAATAATAATAAATATAGTATGTTTTGGTTATTTAGCCTAGAGCCGTGATGGCGAATCTATGGCACATGTGCCACAGGTGGCATATGAAGCCAGATCGAAGGGCACATGAGACATTGCCCCAGGTTAGCTCCAGCACGCCTCTAGAGACCGGCCAGGGAGTGGGGGAAGCTGTTTTCGCCCTCCCCAGGCATTGAATTATGGACACGGGTACGGGCGCATGCGCGATAGTGCATGCCCAGGCTCTCTCAGCACCTGAGGGGCAAAAAGGTTCGCCATCACTGGTATAAGATCTTCTACGGGAGATTGGTCTAGATCAGTGTTTCCCAACCTTGGCAACTTGAAAATATCTGGACTTCAACTCCCAGAATTTTCCAGCCAGCATTCGCTGGCTGGGGAATTCTGGGAGTTGAAGTCCAAATATGACTGTCCAAATATGAAGTCCAAATAATTGTGTCAACCCCTAACCCCCAACATTTCTCCCTTAGACTCTCCATGATTGACCTCTCCAGGTTCCTAAGAGGCCAGTAAGGGGCGTACACAAGTGCACTGGTGTGCCTTTCATCCTCTGTCCAATTGTCTTTCCTTTCTCTCACTTATCATATACAGTGTTCCTTCGATTTTCGCGGGGGATGCATTCCGAGACCACCCGCGAAAGTCGAATTACCGCGAAGTAGAGATGCGGAAGTAAATACAGTGGTACCTCAAGATACGAACCCCTCGTCTTACAAACAACCCGAGATACGAACCCGGGGTTCAGAAAAATTTTGCCTCTTCTTACGAACTTTTTTCGTGTTACGAACGCCAAACCTGAACTTCCGGGTTCGGCATTCCGGAGGCTGCTGGGAAGCCCCGCAGCCCGGCTGTCACCTTTTAAAACAGCCAGGGGGCTTCCCAGTTGCCTCCCGAAGCCAAACCCGGGAGTTCAGGTTTGGCGTTCGGCTTCGGGAGGCTGCTGGGAAGCCACCCGGCTGTTTTAAAATGTGACAGCCGGGCTGCAGGGCTTTTCGGCGGCGGCGGCAGGTACGTAAGACGGAAAACGTTCAGGAGGCCGCTTTGGGTTTTTGGCTGGGAGGGAGGGCAGGAGGTCCGACGCTGGGGGAGGGAGTCAGGAAGGTCCACCTGCTCCCCCCTCAGCGAAAAACACAAAGACGGTCTGCCGCCACATGACAGGCAGGGCGGAGCAGCGTGGAGCAAAGGGAGTCTGAAACCGCCAGTGGCTTCAGCTTCCCATTGCTCTGCGGGCGGCGGCAGACCGCCTTTGTATTTTTGGCTGGGGGGGAAGCAGGAGGCGCAGGATCGGGCCGGCGGCGGGCGCGGGGAGAGGCAGCAGGTGGGCGGGCGGCGGGTGAGGAGGCGCGACCGAGCGGGCCGGCTCAGGCTCCGGCTAGGACGGGGCGGGCAGCAGCTGGGTGCGGCGGCGAGGGTGCGTCCGACTCGGGGTTGGCGGCGCCTGACGCAGCGGGAAACATCAGCGTGGGAGGCAGGAGAGGACCAGGCAACCGGAGCAGCGTCGCCGCCGCTCCCGTCTTGGCTTCCCTGGCCGCCTTGGCTTCCCTGGCCGCTTCCCTGACCGCTTCCCTGGCCGCCTGGCGCTGCGATCTTCCAATCTTCCCTTGGCAATCTTCCGATCTTCCCTGGCTTCCCTGGCCACTTCCCTGGCCGCCTGGCGCTGTGCTTCCAGGGAAGCGGCCAGGGAAGCCAGGGAAGCCAAGGGAAGATCGGAAGATCGCCAAGGGAAGATCGGAAGATCGCAGTGCCAGGCGGCCAGGGAGCGGCCAGGGAAGCCAAGGTGGCCAGGGAAGCCAAGCCGGGAGCAGTGCGCCGCAGGCAATGCGCACTGTGATATCCCGGGGCGGCCAGGCTCAGCGGATCCAGCCCCGAGTCAGACGCACCCTCGCCGCCGTCCTAGTCGGAGCGTGAGCCGGTCCGCTCGGTCGCGCCTCCTTGCCCGCCGCCCGCCTGCCCGCCCAGGATGCAGACCTGAAAAACGTGGAGGTTGGTGAACAAAGGCCAGAACTTTCGGCTTCTGGGTGGATGGGAGGAGCTAAGCGGCCGGAGGAATCAATGCTGCTGGGCTGGCAACATCTCCCCAATGTAAAAAGCCGCTGGGCTGGCTTAGCTCCTCCTGTCCAGCCCGAAGCCGAAAGAAAAACGTGGAGACTGCAGGAGTTGGGATGTGTGGGAGAGATCTGCGGGAGAATTGGGGGGACCCCAGCCCATGCCTGCTGCTTGCTCTCCCGGAAAGACCCCAGCTCACACCTTCGGGAGCTTCCCAGCCGGGTCCCTTCCATGGGGCAGTGGCCACGGCTCCCCCCAGTTCTCCCGCTGACCCTTTCCACACACGCACACCATCCCCAGCCTCCGCGCTGCTCGTTGGCTGTCATCTTCTAAAGAAGCAAGAAGAGGAGGAGGAGCTGGGCGCCGGTGGTGGCGGAGGAAGGCGCCCAGCTTCTTCTCCTCTTCTTGCTTCTTTAGAAGATGACAGCCGGCCGGCGGCATGGAGAATGTGGCCCGGAGGCTGGGAGGGAGGCGGAATACAGGAGGAGGAGAAGGAGGGAGGCCAGGAGGGAGAGGGGGAAGGAGGGAGGGAGGAAATCAGAGAAGAGGCACGTACAAACCGCCCGTGCGTTTCCCTCCCTTCCCTTCCAGTCATTGCAAGCCGGACAGTAACTGTTGACTTTTCCGTTAATCCACCCACGAGGCTCCCTCCGGGCAGCCTGCGCTGTCTCCCCCGTCTCCCCCCCTCCACCCACACCCGAACAAAATCCAAATGCCGGCGGAAATGAGGCAAAAGGGGTGAATTTTGGGCTTGCACGCATTAATCGCTTTTCCATTGATTCCTATGGGAAACTTTGTTTCGTCTTACGAACTTTTCACCTTACGAACCTCCTCCTGGCACCAATTAAGTTCGTATCATGAGGTATTACTGTACACTATTTTTGGCTAGGAACAGTACCACAAGCCTTCCCTTAACACTTTAAACCCCTAAAGTGCAATTTCCCATTCCCTTAGCAACCATTTAGATCATTACTCACCATGTTTATTTATTAAAGTTTATTAAAAAAAAGATGTAAGTTTGGCGATGACATATGACGTCATCAGGCAGGAAAAACCGTGGTATAGAGAAAAAACCCGCAAAGTATTTTTTAATTAATATTTTTGAAAAACCGTGGTATAGACTTTTCGCAAAGTTCAAACCTGCGAAAATCGAGGGAACACTGTATATTTTCTTTCTTTCATATATCCTCCCCTCTAAGTTCACTTTTACCCTTATATATATATTACTATATGTTTATTTTTCTTCCTATGTATTTGTGTATTGGACAAATGAATAAATTAATTAATTAAATAAATAAATAAAAAAGTTGCCAAGGTTGGGAAACACTGGTCTAGAAGACCTCCAAGGTCCTTTCCAACTCTTAGTGTTCTACGTTCTATGTTTACTCGAGTGTCAAAAGCTAAACGTTTTGCTCCCCTTCAAAAACAAAAGTAGATGGCGATGGAGTACGAGTGTAGATTCTGAAAATCCATACGCTTCCTTCCACCTTAAGGCACAAGTGCTTAAGGAAGACAGTGAAAATGCTGTAAAGGCCACAGGGGTCAACTGCCTCTGGACACCGGATGTCCACCTCGAAGGATAAAGAAGGGCGTGGTGCAACATCGGTCCTTTCATGGCAGATTCCAAGGGAATGGAGCATGATTGATGGGCCTCCCATCTCAGTGATTCTTACACGGCCCTGTGAGAAGGAGGAAGGCTGGGACACGGGGACTTTGTTCCTGCCCCTCCAGCCAGGGAGGGCTGCCTGGCCCCAAAGAGAAGATCAGCACTGGGGAGCCTCTCGCCACTGCATTGCACCAGCCCTGCCTCCTAAGTATTTTTAAACTGCTCAGCAGCTGTTGTGCCATTCAGTCGAAACATTTGCTTAGCGCACAAAGCCATGTGCTGGCAGCCGTAGCCCAGAAGGCGAAAGTCAAGTGCTACCTCCCCAGAGCATTTTATTTGCCCGCCTGGGTTGGAGTTCTTCTTGGAACGTGATTGAAACTTTTCCTGGAGGGTTCTGAGCTTTGGTTTCTTTTCAGAGGAAAAAGGGCTTTCCCCCTTTTTCCCCAACGGAAGAGTTATGCAAGTGTATAACTGATGCAACACCCCCCCCCCCTTAAATGTAGCACTGCAAATTGGTGCAATTAACGTTTTCCTTTTATATATTTATATTTATTAGATTTGTATGCCGCCCCTCTCCGAGGATTCGGAGCGGCTCGCAACAGAGTACAATATCACAAGTCCAATATATTAAAAAAGCACATAAAAAACCCATTATTAAAACCATACAACTCAGTCATACCATACACAAATCTACCATAGCCTAGGGGTAACTCAGTTACCCCATGCCTGGCGACATAGGTGGCTTTTAAGTAGCTTAGGAAAGGCAAGAAGGGTGGGGGCAGTTCTAATCTCGGGGGGGTAGTTGATTCCAGAAGTGGTCTTTTCAGAGGCCAAGCATGGTGATGATTGCATCCCACATGACCAGAGCAGTGAAGGGACAGTGGCTTTAAAGAGGGTTGAGCTACTGCTGGCACCGACCCCTGAAAGGACAGATTGGGTGGGGGGCAGGAAGCACTAAATAGTTTTGGCCACCTGGAATTACAAATGCTTTGACATCCAATCGATCCAGATAAAAACATATTTTAGTTTTTCAGTGCAAAGTTTTTCAGTGTGCAATAGCCAATAGTGCAATACAGGGGGGGGGGAAATAGGTTAATAGTAGCAATGGCAAATAAGTCTCGGGTAATAGGGGCAAATATTTTGCATAGAAACAATGAGCAAGATCATTAAGCAATATTTTCACTTTCTTCAAAAATATTTAACCAAAATGAATAACTGCATTACCAACTGGCAATCAGAAATATAATGCTTCCAAGCCTGGAGACATACCAGCGTGTATTATGCCATCTCCTGGTATCCATTTTCTCCATGAAATCCTCTTTTAACAGAACCTAAATGATCATTAGCTATCATAACATCTTATGGGAGTCAGTTCTATGTTTTAACTACCGTGTTTCCCCAAAAAGAAGACCCTGTCTGATACTTCTTTTGAACCCCAAATACATACTTGGCCTTATTTTTGGGGAGGTCTTGTTATTTTGGGGTGCTTGGAGCCAGACAGGGCTCCCCTTGCCATCTTACCTGATTTCTAGTTCTGTCTCAGAGTAACCAGAGTTAATGGTAGGAACTGGCTACACATGCATTTAAATATTTTTGGTGAGGGCTTATTTTCGGGGGAGGGTTTATTTTCAAAGGGTTTATTTTTGGGAGATGTCTTGTTTTTGGGGAAACACATATGAACGAGGTGAAGTCCTTCCTTTAATGGTCCTGACTTTCCCTTCTATTAATCCTGCAACTTGCACCTCCTTCACTGCAAAAATATATGGACTACACGTCTCGATCAGGGAAAATCTACAGATGCAATTTATATTGACTTCGGTAAAGCCTTCGACTCAGTGGTTCATGACAAACTGCTTCTAAAACTCAAATTCTATGGCATCTCAGGATCCCTCCATAGGGTTTTTTTTCTTATTTTTCTTTTTACTAGTATCATGTATATAAATATTATTATATCTTGACAATATGTACTTGACTAAATAAAGAAATGAATGAATGAATGAATAAATAAATAAATAAATAAAATAATTCAGATCAGTAGTGGGTTGCTACTGGTATGGTAGAGGACATTGCACTGATAGCGCATGGTGCACTGCCCACACATCTTTAGTTTCCTGGCATGTGCGCGCACATGTCGCAGCATATTTTTGCTTCATTTACAGAGGAGATTATTTTTATTATTGTTATTGTTATTGTTGTTGTTGTTGTTGTTGTTGTTGTTATTATTATTTAGATTTGTATGCTGCCCCTCTCTGAAAACCCGGGGTGGCTCACAGAGATGCGCATGTGTGCATCCCATCATGAGATTTCAGCGCATTTTTGCTTCCTGCACATGTGTAGAAGTAAAAACACACTGGGATGCATGCGCACACATGAGATTTTTTTACTACAGCACATGCGCAGAAGCAAAAACACAATGGGAGGCACATGCGCAAGAGACCCAAAGCTGCGCACGCAGCTCAACGTTTGCTACTGATGTGGCATCCTTTCCCATTCTGCTAGGCGCCCCCTACTGTTGGGGAAGCTGTAAGGGCAAAGTGATGGAATCAGAGGAGGCAGATTGAAAACGATGGCCCCGAATGCAAATAAGATGTGGATTATGGGGGAAACAAGTTCATCTGGAAAACTGTGTTCATGGAGGTATAAAAAACATATTTTGCAAGAGGAAATGTATTTTATAGAACGAAATGCCACGAGGGAACGGAAGCAATAAAATCATATTGACTTTTGGTGTTGAATATATCTCTATTTCCTGACTCTGGCTCAGCTCCAATTGGTCCAGCTTATTAGGAAGCTTTCCAAACAGAACACATTTTGTAATTGCAGCGCATTGCATTCCATGTGATTTTAATGACATGAGCGGCAGGAAAGGATTTTTCTTGCCGTGGGTAGAGGAATTAGGGGCCATGGGAGCCCATTAAGCTACACCAAAGAACTTTAGGAAGCAGTTGGTCTGACCATGTGGCGCTGGCTTATGACCGCGGGACAAACAAGGTTTAGCGATAATGCTAACTGGGCCTGCCAAAATTCGCCCAAGGATACCAGGCCGATTCTGTCCATAGAGACAATCAAGAAGAAGTTAGCGCTGGAAATTAAACCTTGGGTGAATTCAGGAAGTTGACTGACATGGTATATTTAGGGTGTCCAGCAAACCTGGAAAACAGGGAATTATCGGGGAAATTGGTGGTTCAGGAACTATCAGGGAATTTGTGAAAAAAAATGGAATAAATGGGAAAAACCAAACTGTATTAAAATGTTTGAAAGTCAGAGAAAAATCATGTAAAAACAACGGATTGCACTGCCTGGCAGAGTCAAGCAAAAATGAGCATAACTGTGGCAACCACCTGCTTCCTGATATTTCTCCATGGCTTAGCCGTTTGGTATAATGTCATCTACAACCACGCCTTAACTGAATCGCAAGCTACAGAGAAATGTCAGGGAATTTCAAAATGCTTTCCCTCTGGACACCCTATATATTACATGTAACCCAATTTAATCACCACAACTCATGCCAACACTTGCTGATCAATTTTAATTTTAATTAATTTAAATAAATTATTTGACTTATATGCCGCCCAATCCTATAGGACTCCGGACGGCGTACAACAATAAAATAATACAATACAGTACAATAATACAGTAAAAGCCCAATATTAACTATAAGACTCCATTGGCTAATAGCAACTTTAAAAACCCCAGACTAAACTATCCAATTGTACAGTCATACATAGCAAGCAAACCATAATTTGGCTGGGACTAAGATGTTAACTCTCACGGCCCCCAGGACTGCCGGCAGAGCCAGGTCTTCAAGGCTTTCGGAAGGCCAGTAGGGTGGGAACAGTACGGACATCAGGGGGGAGTTGGTTCCAAAGGTCCGGGGCCTCCACAGAGAAGGCCCTTCCCCGCAGGACCGCCAACCTGCATTGCTTAGTCAACAGGACCCAGAGAAGGCTGATTCTGTGGGATCTATTTGGTCTCTGGGAGGTATACGGCAGGAAACGGTGGCTTTCAAGGTGGCTGTTTAGGTGAGAAGCAGCATTACGTGTCCATGAGGATGTTGCAATGGTCATAAGTGTGAAAATCAGTCATAAATCACTTCAGTGCTGTTGTAAGTTCAGTGCCATTGTAAGTAGAGGTGGGCTGCTAAGGTGGAATAGTGACGTGTGCTGATCCCTGTGGTTCTGAGGGCTAGCGGAGTCCAGCGCAATTTCGCTCCCTGCCCAGGTGCAGTAGCAGAATTGCGCTGGACTCCACCGTTACTACGCCATAACACAGGCACCCCTGCATGTCTGCATGCAATTTCACTACCTGCCCAGGTGCAGTAGCAGAATTGCGCTGGACTCCATGATTACCATGCCAAAACACAGGCACCCCTGCATGTCCACATGCAATTTCACTACCTGCCCAGGTGCAGCAACAGAATTGCGCTGGACTCCATGGTTACCACGCCATTATACAGGCACCCCTACATGTCTGCATGCGATTTCACTACCTGCCCAGGTGCAGTAGCATGATTGCGCTGGACTCCGCTAGTCCTCAGAGCCATGGGGTCAAGCACATGTCACCCTTCCACCTTAGCAATCCATCTCTGGTTGTAAGTAAATCACTGAACGAACTGTTGTAAGTTGAAGGCTACCCTGTATGTGGAATTAGGGAGAGGATTTCCCTCTGGCCCCTGTGCCAAGCATCTCCTTCAGCAGGATACTGGAGCAGAGAGCAATGTGATTGATTGATTGATTGATTGATTGATCTTTTTTACTATAGCTTGCATGCTGCTCCAGCCCAAAGCATCTGCCACAGCAATTCAGTCACAGCTTTAAAATGCATCATGAAACTCCAGATCCCCAGATTTCAGGAGCCATCGACGATCACACCGTCCTTGCTAAGACCCTCCAGGTGTTAACCACCTACTGCACAGCCCCCAACGCCAGGGTCTCCTCCTCCTTTTCCACCTGCCACATATTTTGGCAGCTAGAACAAGGAGTTCAGCCTCCTTGTCAAAGATGCAGCCATCAGCCGTGAAGCGCATGAAAGCCCAGCCAGCCTCTGTGCACCTGCAGCGCAGTGTGGGGCCTCTGCCCTTTGGCTTCTGTGCGGGAAGAAAGCAGCCAACCTTGCATTGAGCAGAAGCTGCGGAGGGAAGATGGACCCGGGCTTGGCTGGTTTCCCCTTTCCAAAAAACCGGGGGGGGGATGTTTCTTCTTCGAGGTTCTTGTGGCCGTGCAACTCTGTGGCCTTGGGCGTGAAGAGCGGGTTGCTCAGGGGCTGATAGACACACCAAATCAGTGCTTCTCAATTATTTTCTGTTACGCCCCCTCTAGGAGCAAATAACCCAACTCTCCACCGGGATGATTGTTTGCAATATTCAGGCTATTTTCGCTGAAAAAACTCAAGCGGCTTATCAGCAGGATTGGGGTGTAATGTGTTTAAGTGTTTAATTTATTTGGCTTCATGTTGTCCGCTGCCAACATTTTTAGACACAGTCAACATCTCGGTCTTTCCTCGACTGCCACCGTAGTCCCAGTGAAGCCAAGCGCTACATACACTTTGGCATATTTCCTCGTGTTTGATTTCGGGAGACTTATGTTTGTCTCATGATGTCTGTCTCTCTCCTCCTTTCTTTGCATCTCTGTTAAATATTTTTCCATGGTGTCTCTAAGATTTGTTATCTGGACTTCGTATGTCCTACTCTGTGCTATGTCCTATTGCTCGGTGCAAACAATCCTTACTCCATTTGGTAAAAAAAGCATATTCCCCAGGGTCATACGCCCCCTCTGGCATCGAATGGTGGTGATCCCAAATGGATGGGGTTTTTTGCCAGGAAGTGGGCAAAATAATATTACAGTGATCCCTCGATTTTCGCGGGTTCAAACTTCGCGAAATGCTATACCACGTTTTTTTCAAAAAATATTAATTAAAAAATACTCCGCGTTTTTTTTTCTATACCACGGTTTTTCCCACCCGATGACGTCATACGTCATCACCAAGAGTCACTTCTCTCTCTCTTTCTCTTTCTTTCCTGTCATTCTCTGTTTCAATCATTTTCTCATTTCTCTTTTTTCTCCCTTTTTCTATCATTTTTTTCTCTCTCTCTACCTTCCACTCTCCCCCCTCTTGCTCTCTCTCTCTTTCTCCCTCTCCCTCTCTGTGAGAACGCCTGCCCCCACCTCTCCTGCAGCCCCCTCGCTGATAGCTGGGACGAAAGTGCTCTCAGCTAAAGGACTGTGAGAGGGGCGAGGCAGGCATTCTGAAAGCGCTCAGAGCGGCTACCGGCCGAATGAGGAGGATGAGAAGCTGTAGCCGCCAGCGCTGCTGCAGGAGGACCCGTGTCCGAAGAAAGCCGGTGAGAGGGATGAATCAGGCGGGCGGGCAGTAGCGGCGAGGGGGCCGGAGGCGCTGGGGGGGCAGGGGCAGCCGACATTCAAAGCAATCTTTGCCGGCCTCCGCACTTTCGTCGCTCCCTGCCCTAATTTCAAGCCCGGCTCCTTGCACTGCCTTGAAAAAGGGTGCGTGGGGGGTAGTTTTTGGCTGTCCATAGCCAAAAATGGTGTTTTTACTTTCGCACCGCTACTTCGCGGAAAATCGACTTTCGCGGGAGGTCTTAGAACGTAACCCCCGCGAAAATCGAGGGAACATTGTAATCCCAAATCGTGGTCATTTGACCACAGAACATTGCAACTACTGGTAGTTGTAAATGCAATTCGGTTGCCAAACACTTGAAATGGGATCCCATGATCAGGGAAGACATCTGGTTGTAACTTCAAGGATGGTCATAAGTAGCTTTTTTGAAGTCCATCATAAGTTTGAATGGTCATTAAATGACTAGCCGCAAGTTGTGGACTACTTTCTTGTAATGAGGCCGAGTCTTTGATCTAAAATGTCCAGAGATACTTTACTAGAAGAGCCCTCCACTCCTCCACTCACAACAGAATACCCTACGCAACTAGACTTACAATCCTAGGTTTAGAAAGCTTAGACCTATGTTGTCTTAAACACGACTTAAGCATGGCCCATAAGATCATCTGCTACAACGTCCTTCCTATCAACGACTACTTCAGCTTCAACCACAACAGTACACGAGCACACAACAGAGACAAACTTAAAATAAATCGCTCCAAACTCAACTACAGGAAATACGACTTTACTAATCAAATACCTAATGCATGGAACTCACTACCTGACTCTGTAGTATCATCCCCAACCCTCAAAACTTTACCCTCAGAATCTCCACTGTTGACCTCTCCCGATTCCTAAGAGGTCATTGAGGGCCTTGTATAAGTGCACCAGCGTGCCTTCCGACCCCTACCCTAATGTTTCTCTCTTACTAGTATCATGTATATAAATATTATATATTTGAATACCACCAATATGTACTTGACAAAACAAACAAACAAAAAAAATAAATAAATAAATAAATAAATAAATAAATAAAGAAAGAAAGAAAGAAAGAAAGAAAGAAAGATAGATAGATTGTTGGACGAGCAGGTACAAAGGTAGCCAGGGAAATGATTGGTCTGGGACAGGGATAGGCAAAGTTGGCTCTTCTGTGACATGTGGACTTCAACTCCCAGAATTCCTGAGCTAGTAGGATTGGCTCAGGAATTCTGGGAGTTGAAGTCCACAAGTCATAGAAGAGCCAACTTTGCCTATCCCTGGTCTGGGAAACAGGCCCTTTGTCAGTCATCAGGAGGGCTGATTTATCCCCAGCTTATCAGGTTCTTAGGAGCTGATGATTGACAGAACAAGGAAACAACAGCCAATCACTGGGCCTCAACACACCAACCAACCGATAGGAAGGCACCATATAAATACAACACATAGAATATCCCAAAGTGTACGTATTGATAGAAAGAAGTTACTAAAGGAGGATTGGCTAAAGACTAAAACTCTGGTCCCAGTAACTGACCCATATATTGTCCTGGGACCCGTAGATTTGCCTTCATTCTTTTTGCTATTGCTCTTTTTTCTTAAAAAAAAAATTGTGGTTGTGATTTCTGTGGGCTTTTATGAATTTCCCAGTTGGCACGTGCAGGATTTCTAAAACATTTCTACCCACTCCTTTAACTTCTGGCAGGAAGAAATGACAGGCAAATCCTTGGAAGCGCATTTTAACCGTCTTTCCGCAGAACTGTGAATAATCTTTTAAACCTACATTTTCACCCGAAATCCACACAGAGCCAGAAGTTGTTGTCTTGTGTGGGTTTTTTTTTAAAAAAAATCTGAAGTGGCAACATGACCTTGCGTTTCTCCTAACAATTGTTTGCTATATTGCGGCTTTTTATATACGTATCGGCACTCCAAACCCTGCCTACTGTTGCCGAAGTTACAACAATTGTGGCATTGAATTGCGTTGTAAATGCAGCAGATTTCTGCGGGGTGTCTGCCAATATTTCCACTCCCAGGAGCAGCTACCTTGGGAGGAAGAAATTGGCCACCCTAAAATGCAAAAGCAATTTGGAGACGCTGCATAGGAGCTTTTGCAGATAATGCCCAAAGACGTGCTTTGCCTCGCTTCCACAGGTCGGAAATTTGCCTTAGATATTATTAGTAAGGTTTTATACCTTCCTGATACATCAGCTCTCACCATGACAGCAAGCAATAGTGCTTTTACTCGGGCTAAATTTAGCCCTTGAGGATGTCACTTAGCAGACCCTGGAAAAGAAGAATCTAACAACATCACTTACATAATTATCCTTTTAATACCACTACGGATATTAATACCTCTGGGAATGACCTACTCCTAGGCTGTGGCCTGTTTGAAAGACTGGTGGGCACGCTTGCGTGTACAACTCCACTCACACTTACATAACTGGCAGGCGCTCGCATAGGTGTGAACCACTTCCTCTCCACCCCCACCCCCAACAAAGCCATGAAGGCAGGAGACCACTGACCCATCTTTGGATGGTCAACGAACTGCTGTAAGTCAAGGACTACATTTATCACCCAAGAATCTGCTACTAGGATCAAAGAGATACTAAAATGTCTAGATTCTAAGAATCTGAAACGGTTCTTGGATATTGAGTTTTTAAAAAAATATTATTATTATATTGATGGTCTTTGACTGTCATAAAGGTCTATTTATTCACTGATCCACCGCATAATAGAGTCTTTCCCAACCTTGGAAGATGTTGGATCCACAGTCCCTGAATTTAAACATGCCTGGGATAAACCTAGATCCATCCTAAGATAAAATACAGGAAATAGTATAAGGACAGACTAGATGGACCAGGAGGTCTTTTTCTGCCGTCAGTCTTCTATGTTGTTTCTATGTGCCGTGCTCTGCCTCTTCCAACCCCAAAGGTTGACACCTGGAAGAGGGCCTCGTGCAAAGCCTTGTTGCCACCCAGCTCTACAATCCTTCCCCGCGCGAGATGAAGAATTAATTTCACCGCCTTGTCTCTTCTGATTATTCTGGGCTTCTTCTCCTGTGCCAACATGCGCGCACACCCAGGCCTTCCGACAAGGTGCAGGCTTTACAGAAATAGCTTCTTCTTTCTCCAAAATGTCCAGAGATCACGTGCCCCGTTTTCGGTGGCGGTGGAAAAGCTCTTCAGCCTGCGAGATGCAAGGGGGTTTGTTAATTTACAAGGCAGCGTGCAAACGCCAAATTATTAGGCAGGGCTGCTGCTGATTTTAAAAAGCAGCTAATGCTAGCCCTGTGCCAAGAGCCAGCAGAGTGTCTTCCACAGATGGAAAAGCTGGGAATTTTGGAAAGCATCCAAAGGCTTAATCAGATTCAGTTTTTCTCTACTGTAGATTCCTCTGGGGGATTGAGAGTCGAGTGAGTGGACGCTTCCACTTATTTCGGGAACAAAGGGGTCTGGGAAAAGCTATCGGAGGGGAAAAAAGGTGGTTTTCCTTCTACAAAACCATGCAAGGGCCACCGCGACACCGGATGATCTGGGGTGAGGAAGTTCACTCGTTATAAAAAGGGGGGCTTTATGGGAGAGGAAAGGGGTTTATTTTAGACTGCCCATCTGGGGGGGGGGTAAAAGGGGTTATAATTGCACTCTGCATTGATCAATTTCAAATCTGCAATAAACAGGAGCGAACGAGAGAAAACTCGAAAGACGCATCCTAATTAATTTTAAAATGTCATCTTCATAGGAAACTATAATGAATCACCATTATTGTATCATGCATAATATCTCAACTTTGGCCACTTGAGGGTGTGTGGTCTTCATTCCCCACTGGCTAGGGAATTCTGGGATTTGAAATCCACACAAGGCTGAGAAATACTGCTATATAGGATGCAAACATATATATTTTGCCGAGAGGCAAAAAGGAAGCAGTATGCTCCCTCCCATATTTGAGTATACCAGGGTCGACAGAAAACAACAACACATAACTCTTTCCTGGTATAAGCTGAGACAGGAGGAGAACCTGTGGTCTAGAGATTAAAGCTACTGCCTTACAGGCAGACTCCCTAGGTTACATATATATAAAGGTCTTGGCATATTTGGATTTCTTCCTGTGTAAGTTTCAGATATTCCTGGCAATGTTTCTTCAAGATCCCACTTGCCATCTTCAGGCTGATGGTTTCGATTTTGTGCTAGAGTGAGCAAAGCGTGGTCTGAGCTGCCGTCTCTCTATAAATACTATGGGGTAGGGGTGGAGTGCTGGCTCAGCTGTTGCAAGCTGTGTTGAAACTTCCTGGTTTGTTGAAACTTCCTGGGGTAACACCTTGAGTAATTGATGCATGCAGATAACTTGATGTTTGCGAATTAGGGGTGATATCCTGAGTAGTTGTGACAGTTGGAGCCTGCAGACTAGTCAGCTGTTTTGTAATGTATGTCTGTGGAGTAAAATCCCAGATTTTGGTTTGGCTGTGAGTTTGTGGTCTAGTCATATGTTTATATTGTGTGTCAGTTTGCTTTGTGTGCATGTCAGAGGGGGTTGCAGCAGTTGGAGGCGCTGCTGTAGTTTGGCTTCTGGGTGGTGGTTGTATTTGGTCTGTAAGGTGGGTGTGAGTTTGGGTATGGTGAGGGTGATTGATGGTGGTATCCTGTGTTGTTCTGAGTCTGGTTTCAGTTTTCGTGGCTGGGATACGTTTGTTGATAAGGGCTAGTTTCCAGACGTCTGGTAGGTGGGAAGTATCATCATGTTTACTCATATTGTGGGGGTGTTTCTCTATTTCAATGGCTTCCATGATTATTCTTTTGTGGCTGTTCAGTCTCTTCTTAAAAGCGCCCAATGATGAAGCACCCACTACTTCTGAAAGCAAGCTATTCCATTGATTGATTGTTCTCACCGTTGGGAAGTTTTTTGATGTGGGACTGGCCCAGTGGCACAAGCTGACTTCTCATCCAAACATTCATTCATTCATTCATTCATTCATTCATTCATTCATTCATTCATTCATTCATTCATTTAGTCAACTACATGTTGGTGGTATGCAAAGATATAATAATGTTCATATACATGATACTAGTAAAAAGAAATGTTAGGACAGGGGACGGAAGGCACGCTGGTGCACTTATGCACGCCCCCTTAAATAGATTTCCTTTACTTTTCTCCTAACAGACAATATAACAGATTTAACAGAGTTGGAAGGGACCTTGCAAATCATCTAGTCCAACCCTCTACCCAAGCAGGAGACCCTACATCTGCCTCTACTGAGGATGGAATTCACAACCTCCTGATTGCGAGGCAAGAGCTCTACCTCTAGGCTACAGCAGCTGTCCCAGCTGTTTCCCCCAAATATGTGGGGGAAAGAGGACTGCAGCCCTTCCTGGAAATGACGGGGCCCGAAATCCAGCGCCCCTTAAAGGCATCAGGCCGGCACAAGGGAGGAAAACGAGAGAGGCTGACGAACTGTTTTCATTTCAGTGGGTAAATAAGTTGGCGTGTTTTCAAAATGGTTAACAATTGGCATCCACGGAGACACAAGGAGGGCATCAAATAAGGCAGGAACACAAGCGCAGGGTCTGATTGGCCCTGTGCCAGCCACTTCATGCTTTGAAGCACATCCAATTCAATACACTTATGAGAGAAGGAGGCTATTAGCGACATGCAATATTAAAACAATTGTAATTGAGTTAATTTGCTATGATATTATCTGCCCCATCTCTGCTCTACAGCTGTTTGCTTTGATCATCTTAAGGGATGTAGGAAGAAGGTGCCTGGAGAAGGGAGGAGCTTCAGAAACTCCAGTTCAAGACATTGTTGGGGGCCCAAGGACCAATTTTTGAACTTATTGACCTGTGGATCAGTTTAGATTTCAGTCACGTTTCCTCTGTCCCTTTTCCCCACCACAAAGTTGTGAGTCTGATTTCTCCTTCTGCTAAAAGAAACGTCAGTTCCCAAAACAAAGAGTCCTCAACTTATGGCCCCCACTGGAATCAACATTCCCATTGTAAGTCATTAATCCTACACCTATTTAAGAGAAACCAAAGTCATTCTTATAAACTGGGGGAAATTACACTCAATAGCAGTGACTGCGAGAGGGATGTTGGACGGTGAAGGGCTGCAAAAATTTTTACTATTATTTTGGTTAAAATGGTGGCTTATTTTGTGGGTGTGATTTGCCGGCCATGTGACCAGGTGGGAGTGGCTTGATGATCATGTGACCAGGCATGATGGCTTAAAGGTCATGTGATTGCCTTAACACTTGACATCACTCTATCTATCTATCTATCTATCTATCTATCTATCTATCTATTTTTTTATTTTTTTATTAATTTATTTATTTACTTACTTACTTACTTACTTACTTACTTACTTACTTACTTACTTACTTACTTACTTACTTATTTATTAGATTTGTATGCCGCCCCTCTCCGTAGTCGGGGCGGCTCACAACAGCAATAGAACAATTCATAAGAAATCTAATAATTTAAAAAACATTTAAACATTTACTGAACATCCAAAATATACTATTTAATTCTATGTATATATGCCATATGTACATACATACATACATGTTACACACAGACACACAAAAATATACATTATCTACTATATAAAGTGTATGTATGCTCACGCATGCACTGCTCTTCTAAAATGATACACATTCAACCTCATTTACTGCGATAGGAAAAACATAGACAGAGCCCAGAAGGGGGGGGGGGGAATTGCTACTAGTTCTGCGTACCTGACAGTTCCCATAGGAGCCCATCACTGATCCTGGTGGACAGCCAACTAAATATGAGCCAGTAATATGCAGCGGCAGCCAAAAAAGGCCAATACAATCCTGAGTTTCATTAATAGAGGGATACAATCTAGGACTAGGGAGATACTAATACCACTCTATAAAGCCCCAGTTGGACCATACCTAGAGTACTGCATCCAGTTTTGGTCACCACACTACAAAAAAGACATTGAAACTCTGGAGAAAATGCAGAAGAAAGCAACCAAGATGATAACAGGACTGGAAACTATAACATACAATGAGTGGTTGCAGGAACTGAGCGTGGTCAGTCTAGTGAAGAGAAGGACCAGGGATGACATGATAGCAGTCTTCCAATACCCGAGGGGCTTCCACAGAGAGGAGGGGGTCAGGCTGTTTTTCAAGGCACCAGAAGGCCAGACAAGGAATAACAGATGGAAACTGACCAAGGAGAGATCCAACCTGGAAATAAGGAGGAACTCTCTAATGGTAAGAGCGATCAACCAGTGGAACTGCTTGCCAGGGGAGGTTGTGAGAGCTCCAACACTTGAGACTTTCAAGGGGAGATTGGACTGCCATTTGTCCAAAATAATGTAGGGACTCCCACTTGAGCAGGGGGGGTTGGACAAGATGACCTACAAGGTCCCATCCAACTCCGATATTCCCTTCTAAGTGGGATCCGTTCTATGACTGCCTTCGTCCACCTGCCACCAGTTCTTCTTGCTTATGTGACCACTCCATTTTTGGGGGGTGTGGGTAAAAAAATTTTTTTTTTCCTCCATGCAAACTTTTTCAATAAATACCTTCAAATTACAACATCAAATTAGTAAAACAAATATAATTGCCCCCCCAAAATTATTAGTTCCAAATTAATTACTTCTGGCAGTCATCAATCCTCCCAACCTTGACCTCCGATTTTGTCATCTAGATATCTAATTTTCTTCTAATTGAATTCAACATAAATTTCCTTTTAACCTTATTAAATTAATATCATTATCCTCTTGCAAATTCAAGTAGGTCATCATGCCTACTCCTCCTTCTTAAACATTCTCCAAACCCTTACAAAAAAGGACTTATCAACTATAAAGAAAAAAAAACAGGTTATAGTGTTATGAAAGAAACCCCCCCCCCCGAGACTCTGTTACTATTAAAACTAAAAAAAATCAACAAAACAAAGAACCTACCAAAAAAAGAACATAGATATTAATCAATCCATTATTTTAAATCCTCAATTCTTAGACATTTATCATATTATAATCATGTGATATTATTATAAAAATCAATCAAAACTTCAATATGTAAATAATAGCTTTCCACATTTGCTTTTCTATTATTTCATTCAATATAATAATCATTTAAATTCAAAAACATATCACCACCCCATTTCGGTTTCAATCCTTGTAGACGCTTGATGGTGTTGTGTACTTCCATTTGTTCTCTAAACCTTGTGCAAGTCTTTCTACCTTTCTGTCTTGTGATGCCCAGCGTATTTCTTTCCTTGGCTCTTAATCTCTTACATATGTCTTAATATATTAGCATTCCTGTAAAAATAATCTCTAAGGACCTGATCATGTAGAATTTGATAATAAGTGGCATCCCTTGAATTTGCCACTTCCTCAGTATTTACATTCAATTACTTTTGGCAATTGGGAAAACTTGCCAGGCATTTATAAAATTAACGTGGCATGCATTTAACAACCAAAGCTTTAAACAGTGATTCTAAAAAGGACATTAAATTACCTCTGATTTTCTTCAATTAGGAGGTATGAATCTCAGCGACTGGTCAGGTCCCACAGAGTTGGCCTTTTCCAGGTCCTGGATTTTCGGAGAAGGGTGGCATACAAATCTAATAAATAATAACCAGACAATGTCGCTTGGCGGGGCTTAGGGGAAGAGCCTTCTCTGTGGGGGCCCTGGCCCTCTAGAATCAGCTCCCCCCAGAGATTCATACTGCCCCCACCCTCCTTGCCTTCCTCAAGAGTCTGAAAACTCATTTATTCCTCCAGGCTTGGGACGATTAGATCTCAGCCCCCTGGCCAAAGAATGTTGTGAGTGGCTGAGGTCTGAGTATGTAGGATTGATTTTTAAAATATTAGGGATTTTAGGTTAGATATTTTAGCTAATTAATTGGATTTACCATTGTATTTTATTATTTTTTATTATATGTTGTAAGCAAGTAAGTATCATATTATTCGGAGTATAAAAAAGGCTGATAATTTGGGTGCATCTCATACTCCGAATGTAGCTCCCCCCCCCCCCCCAGCCCTAACTAGGTTCTGTTATGCCGGGCTATTGGCAATTAGCCCCCAGTGAGTTCGGAATAAGTTTCAAACACACACAGTCAAAAAAGTCTGTACTGGTTAAGCACAACAGGCCTTTCAGGTGAGAAGTTAAAGCCTATAAAAGCCACACTATCAAAGGAGCTTTCAGAAGTCTGTTTGCTGTTTACTGAAGCTGAGCTGGAGGGGTGCTGAAAATGCCAGAATAAAAGTGCCCAGTGCCCTGTTTAAAAAGTCCAGCCTCTGCTAAGTTCTGTCGGTGCAAAGACTCACCTACAGGTATCTAACAGAAATTTTAGGCTTAATTGTGGTTGTAAGTTGAGGGCTACCTGTATATAAAACCTGTAAAAGGCTTCAAGAGTTGTTGACCTAATCCTACGTAGCTTCTGCTCCAGTAATCTCACACTAACCAGAGCATGCAAAACTTTTGCCAGACCAATCCCTGAATACAGCTCATCTGAGTCCTTCAGGATTGGGCGGCATAGAAGTCGAATAAATAGATCTGTCTGGAACCCACGTTGCATTTTGGACATAAACACTCTAGAAAATGTCCACAGATACTTTGCTAGAAGAGCCCTCCACTCCTCCACTCACAACAGAATACCCTACGCAACTAGACATACAATCCTAGGTTTAGAAAGCTTATAACTACATTGTCTTAAACACAACCTAAACATAACCCAAAAAATCATCTTCTACAATGTCCTTCCTGACAACGACTACTTCAGCTTCAACCACAACAACACACGAGCACACAACAGATACAAACTTAATGTAATCTGCTCTAAACTCGACTATGGGAAATACGACTTTAGTAACCGAGTAGTAGATGCATGGAACTCACTACCAAACTCTGTAGTATCATCACCTAACCCCTAAAACTTTACCTTAGACTATCCACTGTTGACCTCTCCCGATTCCTAAGAGGTCAGTAAGGGGCATGCATAAGTGCACCAGCGTGCCTTCCGTCCCCTGTCCTAATGTTTCTCTCTTACTAGTATCATGTATATAAATATTATATTTTTGTATACCACCAATACATATGTGACCAAACAAACAAACAAACAAATAAACAAATAAATAAATAAAATAATAAATATAAAAGTTTGTTTCTGCTGTGAATTGTTAGGGTGTTTATGAGCCGGAAGCAAACTGCATTGAAACCGACTGTCTAATGGCATCTGTGTAATTAAGGATATAATCCATGCATGCTACTCATAATGAGTAAATGCCATTCAAAATGGCATCACATCAAATGGAAATCAATCGGATTTACTCCATAAATAACATATGTCTGCAGATCTGGGACCATCCAGCATGAATGTTATTTCTCCTCTTGCTCAATTGTGCAAAGAATCTTCTGAGAGAGATAGCAGCATCTTACAGGAAAGTCTCTTGTGCTCTCCGTTAGACCCCAAACCAGAGTTAACTTTGTTAAACAAAACAACAAACAAAATGCCTGGAGTCCATCTAAAATGCACGGAAGTTTGAATCTGAGCTTCGACCTCTAGGGGTGGATAAATTCCACTTAAAAGGGCAAAACTCACTTAACAACTGTCTCACCTAGCAAAGGTTTTTTTTAGTTGTTTAGTATTGGATTGTTACATGCTGTTTTTTATCACTGTTGTTAGCCGCCCCGAGTCTGCGGAGAGGGGCGGCATACAAATCCAATAAATGAATGAATGAATGAATGAAAATAAATAAATAAATAAATAAAAATAAATAAATTTTAAAAATGGACATTTTGGGCACAATTATGGTTGTAAATCAAGTACTATCTGTAGTTTCCTGACAGTTAGAACAATTAATCTGTGAAACAGCTTGCCTCCAAAAGTTCTGAATGCTCCAACACTGGAAGTTTTTAAGCAGATGTTGGATAACCAACCAAACAACTGAAGTAGTGAAGGGTCTCCTGCCTAAGCAGAGGGTTGGACTAGAAGACCTCCAAGATCCCTTCCAAGTCTGTTGCTGTTGTTGTTGTTGCTGTTGTTTATATTATTATTATTGTTGTTCTTGTTGTTGTTGTCAACAATACAACACAGCAAACGAGACCACTATGCTGGATTTCGTATTTAATCACCAATTGGTCACTCAGAAGTTGGAAGTCCCGCAGTAGTAGATGGTAGTTCTGGCACAAGTTCCAGTGGACCATCTGTGCCACGGCATCCTGTCTATGCTTGTAGTCAATCTGTGCATTGAAATTTGCTTATAATGAAGGAAAAATGAATTATTATTATTATTGTTGTTGTTGTTATTATTATTATTATTATTATTATTATTATTATTATTATTATCTGGACTTCTGTCAATGGTTTTCAGCAACCGCAGCCTAGGATCGCTTGAAAAGGGAGGTTGAGATCCCACGTGGCCCAGCCAGAGTTTACAGCTGAATGCTGTGCCCCATTTGGCCTTATTCAACAAACTATGGTTAAAACAAACCCTGACTTCTCTCCGTGTGTAAATTCAGCCTCTCCTTCCAAACAACTACATTGCAGAGGTCTTTTACTTTGCATTCGCTTTTCTTTCACTAAGAAGGAATGTCAGAAGAGGACCATGCTGTTTTCTTCTTCATTCTGTTGTCGTCCACCATGCATCTCTTTTCACACACACCCGTCGGGGCTGCTTAAAAAACGTGCTTCCCTCACTGAAGATCCCTGAATGAGGAAATAGTCTCGGAGGCAGCTGATTTCCCAGAGCGAAGACATGTTCTCATCCATGCACCCCTGGGAGCTGGGTGGTTGCGCATACATCATTCCCCTCCTGGAGTATGGCTCCCCCCCACTGTCAACTCCTTTCCTGCTAATCTTAATAATGTTCCGTCTGAGATCAGAAAAAAGTGCTCGGTTGTCTGGTTTCCCCCCTGGCCCTCTATCAGGCCAGGCCCCATTTTTCCTTGGGGGCAAAAAGGACAAAAACCAAACAGGTCAGTAGTCCAAGCTCTCCATGGAAGACGCTTCAATCAAGTAAAAATAGCAGCCACAATCTAAGAACTCAACCTGTAGGGCAGTGTTTCCCAACCTTGGCAACCTGAAGATATCTGGACTTCAACTCCCAGAATTCCCCAGTCAGCATTCGCCAAGGTTGGGAAACACTGCTGTAGAGTCTGGAGGACAGAAGGGAAAGGGGGGGGGGACACGATCGAAACATTTAAATACGTTAAAGGGTTAAATAATGTTCAGGAGAGAAGTGTTCTTAATAGGAAAGTGAACACAAGAACAAGGGGGCACGATCTAAAAAAAATTCTAAAAAGCATCCACGAAAGAGACCTAGAACAAGATGGAGCAACGACGGCCTCAGCAAGTATGGCGGGACCAACTGGCAAAAGGAAGCTCGGGACCCTCTGGGCAGGGGTGGGCTCTGACTTACCTCCCTGGCGGTTCGCTTCCTCATGTGCTGCGTGGGCATGAGCGCGTTCTGCACCAAGCAGGCACATGCACGCGCAGTGTTAATAACCCAGCTTCTCCGCAGGCACAGAAGCAAAAAACCCAAGATGGTGCCTATGCCTCCAGGACCATCTTCTGCCGCACGAATCCCAGCAGCTGATTAGGTCCCACAGAGTCGGCCTTCTCTGGGTCCCGTTGACTAAGCAATGTCGTCTAGTGGGGCCCCGGCCCTTTGGAACCAACCCCCCCCCTTCGTAGATCAGAACCACCCCCACCCTCCTTGCCTTTCACCTTTGCTGCCAGGCATGGGGAAATTGACACCTCCCCTAACTACTGTTTTATGTATGGTTTGATTGGGTTGTGTGATTATTTTATTAATAAGGGTTTTTAAATTGTGTTTTTAGATATTGGATTTGTACTTTGTTATTATTGTTGTGAGCCGTCCCGAGTTCTTGGAGAGGGGCAGCATACAAATCTAATAAATAATAATAATAACAACAACAACAACTACTATTATATTATTATTACTACTATTACTACTATTGCTACTATTACTACTACTACTACTACTATTATTATTACTACTACTACTACTACTTCTACTACTTCTACTACTACTACTACTACTACTACTACTACTACTACTACTACGGTGGCACAAGAGCTGGTTCGGGGCCGTGTCCAGTCGGCCATCACTGCCAGTTCAGCGAACAGGGGGAAATTCCCACTTCTGGTTCTGTAGAACTGTCCCGAACCGGCAGGAACCCAATTCTGTGTCTTGGTTGGAAACATGCGGAAAGATGCCTTCATCCTGCTGTGGAAGCACAATGGCTGGAATGATGATGAGGATGATGAGGATGATGATGTGGCTCTTCGTCCTCATGCATTTTAATATAAATTTTGATGTCAATGCATTTGGTCTCAGAGTTTTATATTACTTTATGCTTTCACTAACTATAAATAAGATTTGGATTTTGTGCCAAAAAGTGTACCACTTAATGTAGAACAGAGTTGGAAGGGACCTAGGAGGTCTTCTAATCCAACAGTTGCTGTGAGAAAATGTCACAGCTAGCAAGTCAAAAGCTTAGTAATTCTGGATGCTACAAAGGCAAGCAGAGGTCCCTGGTGCTGGTTTTTTTTTTTTAAACCAAGTGGTTATCACATGTAATTTTGATTATCTGGGACATGATAAAACTCCAGTGAGTTGCCAATTTTTTTTAAAAAAAAGCGAGAACCACATGGATTTCAGAATGTTACTGAAAGCCATCTTGAAAATTGTGAGAGTTGTATAGTGAGTCAATTCAGGCGGTGTGTCTTTGAGCCACATCCTTCCCATATCGGGGTTGTGTTGCTGCTTCTAGCACAAATGGCGCCTCCATCCCAGTGTCTCTCTCTGTACATGAGTGTGTAATCCATACAAGAGCCATATTTCATAGGAGGAGATATTAACTGAAATAAGGTTTAGGTCTTTGGCCTGCTGCCAACCATGGATTTTTGTAGTGAGCTACATGGGGTCCTTAAGAGTCGACACTGACTTGATGGCTAATAAAATACTGTACATAATACCATCCAGGACAAGGTTTCCCCCCGCTCTATTTAGCATTAATGACCTGTCTTAACAGGGTATGATATTTTTACAAAACTGCTTTTTGCCATGAGTTCACTTGAATTGTTGTGTTCTAGAAGACAAACTCTTATAGGCTTCCCCCCATTTAACAAGTCGCTCTCTACATTTTGTGGGTTATGGCTATGAGAGCCTTGATGCTAGTGATGGGCTACCAAAACTTTTACTACCATACTGTGGCTGTGGCTTATGCATTTTGTTTCAACATCTTTCAGTGCAAATTGGTTGCTCTGGGCTGAAGCTCCAAATTTTGCAACCGGAACTGCGTTCCTGACCCTTCCCTTAGGAGCCCATCACTGCTTGCTGCCATAGGAGAAAAGGATCTTTTTTCCTAACGTCTTCCTCCACCTTTGCCATTCACTCGGTCAGTGTTATGAATGGATTTGCGAATCAGCTTCTTGCTAAGCTGAGGAACTCTGTAAAAAGCAGAGAGTTAGGAATTGTTGACCATTTATTTATTTATTCAGTTTTTATGCCGCTCTTCTCCTTAGACTCAGGGCGGCTTACAACATGTTAGCAATAGCACTTTTTTTAACAGAGCTAGGCTATTGCCCCCACAATCCGGGTCCTCATTTTACCCACCTTGGAAGGATGGAAGGCTGAGTCAACCTTGAGCCGGTGATGAGATTTGAACCGCTGACCTTCAGATCTACAAGTCAGCTTCAGTGGCCTGCAGTACACCATTCTACCTGCTGCGCCACCCCGGCTCATGTCATGACCATGTCATTCTCCTGAAGCCAACAAAAAATAGCAAAAGCAATAGCATTTATATACCACTTCATAGTGCTTTTACAGAATCAGCCTCTTTCCCTCAACAATCTGGGTCCTCATTTTACTCACCTTGGAAGGATGGAAGGCTGAGTCAACCTTGAGTCTGGTGAGATTTGAACTGCTGAACTACAGCTAGTAGTTAGCTGAAGCAGCCTGCAGTCTAACCACTGCCCCACTCCATGGCTTTCTGGAATGCCTGCATTACATTCCAGGGAGCAGAGAAAATGACATTATTGGAGGCTTGATCCCAACTCTTCGGAATGCCTTTCTGGAGGTTGTGGGTTTTGTTGTACTCTAGATGAGGGGTCTCCAGCCTTGGCAACCTTAAGACTTGTGGACTTCAAGTCCCAGAGTTCCTTAGCCAGCAAAACAGACAGACAAATTTCTTGGGGTTAAGACCATGTTCAAGCCCTCTATTCCTTTTTCTTTCATATTTTTCCTTCATATTTCTTTTTCAATTGTAAGCTACCGCCAAGTCATTGAGAAGTCAGCTAGTTCGTAATCAAAATATTACAGTAAATTAAAAAGAGGCATGTTGTAACATTACAGAAGTATGCTCTATATTCAGGGTGCAATCATAGTAAATTAAATAGCAGCGGCATAAAATATTAAAACAGCACATGGAACTAATATCTAGGAATCATAAAACAACACCCATGTAAGAAACCTTTACAATTATGAAAAGGCAGTTACAAACAAATATGTTTTCAGGGCCCATTTAAAAGGTTGTAATGAGTGAACCCGTTGAATCCTTATTAAAACCGTTACACAAATTGTATAGATGCATTACACTTTCAGGATGCCGATAATCACTGTGCTCTGCAAGCTGGATTTATTTTTTAAAAAACAAGCTACTGGAGTATTATAAAAGAAACAGGTTTTTTGGGGGGGGAATTGCAAAAACAACACATAATAAACCAAAATAAGATCAGCATGCTTAATAGTACCATAGCACATGTAGTTGAAATCCAGGATCAAAATAAAAGGGTAGGAAGCCACCTTTGGCTCTAAGAGACTTTTTTTTTAAACGCTTGGGTGGATAAAATGGGTTTTGCCTTGTAGCATAAGAACTACAATAATATAGTCTAGATGAAACTCTCTTCCTTTTAGTAAGCTCCTACAAGATTTCCTTCTAGCTCAACCAAAGCTGGGCCAATTTTGAAAAACTGTAGGTGACTTCATCCAACTTCCATTCACAAGTAATTTTAAAAATTGCAGTGTGTGGAGGTCTTTTTTAAATAATAATAATAATAATAATAATAATAATAATAATAATTATTATTATTATTATTATTATTATTATTATTATTATTACTATTATTATTATTTAGAATAGAATAGAATTCTTATTGGCCAAGCGTGATTGGACACACAAGGAATTTGTCTTTGGTGCAGATGCTCTCAGTGTACATGAAAGAAAAAGATACGTTTGTCAAGAATCATGAGGTACAACACTTAATGATGGTCATAGGGTACAAATAAGAAATGAGGGAACAATCAGTATTAATAAAAATCTTAAGGATACAAGCAACAAGATCCCTTCCAACTCTGTTGTTATTGTTATTGATTGTCCTCACTGTCAGGAAATTTCTCCTTTGTTGTAAGTTGCTTCTCTCCTTGATTAGTTTCCATCCATTGTTTCGTTTCTCTTGCCTGGTCTTTTGGTGCCTTGGAAAATAGTTTGACCCCTGAAATAATGCAGCCCAGGATTGCATTGGCTTTTTTGGCTGCTGCCACATGAGATTGCCTCATTTTGAAATGATATCAGGTCTGGGTATTCTCAGAGTTGGCTTGTTTTCCTGCTGACATCTCATTACCCGATTAGATAACATCATCAGTGTGAGTGGAAATGGGTTTTATGGATGATATAATCTAATCGAGATGACGTAGAATAAGGGCTGGAAGGAACCTTGGAGGCCTTCTACATGCATTACATTCTCTATGGGATTTCTACTTGTATATAAAGATTTACATAGCAGTTTTAAAAAAATATTTATTTATTTATTTATTGATTTATTGATTTATTGATTGATTGATTGATTGATTTGGATGCCGCCCCTCTCCGAGGACTCGGGCGGCTCACAGCATATACAGAAAAACAATAATAGCCATCCAATTAATACAATTAAAAACAATATTTAAGGAACTTTTAAATCTTTCAATCTTTAAATTTCTAAGGAACCCCAGGCCTGGCGGAAAAGATGAGTTTTTAAACTCTTCTGGAAGGCGAGGAGGGTGGGGGCAGTGAGAATCTTTGGGGGGGAGCTGATTCGAGAGGGCCAGGCCCCCCCACAGAGAAGGCTCTTCCTCTAGGCCCCACCAGCTGAGATTGTTTGGTCGACGGGACCCTAAGGAGACCAACTCTGTAGGACCTCACCAGTCGCTGGGATTCGTGTGGCAGAAAGCGGTCTCGGAGATAGATTTAATAGAGTTTGGATGTATTTCATCATAATCTCTACAATAAGCAGCCTGTTGAGGTTGCATCAGGCCTGTTGAGTAATTGAGGTTGTAAATTTCTCTCTCCGGTGTTGCAAGATGAGTCCATTAGCCGCAAGAAAGGCCCAGAGAATCCACTTCTATGGCCCCACCATCAATTCTCATGAACATTTTGAACTTTAAACAGCCTCGGCGTTTCTTTAAACTCCAGTCTGGAAATGGCAATAAATGCATTGGGTGGGAAATGGCACTGGCATCTTCGATTGACTTTTAGCCAGGCAGCTGTTAAATGGAAAATCCTCCACTGCTCTTGCTCCTTGAAATAAACCTGGGCCTGATCAGGGGTGGCTTCTAAGTTAGCTCGCTGCCAGTTTGCTCCCTCCCGTGCTACATGGACATGCTGCTTGAGTACGCGTGCGCTTTGCCGAAAAATCCAGGGGGGAATGAAGACAAGATGGCCGAGAACTCAGCTTCTGCACATGCTCAGAAGAAAAAAAATCCTTTAAACCCCCCCCCCTGAAAACAAGATGGCCACCGCATGCACAATGACAGGAACTCAGTTTCTACACATGCTCAGAAGAATTTTTTTTTTAAAAAAAAGCCCTGAAAACAAGATGGCCACCACATGCACAGTGCTAGGAACTCAGCTTCTGCACATGCTCAGAAGAAAAAAGAAAGAAAAGCAAAAAGAATTTTTTAAAAAAGAGGGTGGTGCCCATGGACAAGCACCGATTGGACTGATTCCATGACATCATCATGACATCACCAGCGGGTCTCTACCAGTTCAAGCAAATCGGTCTGAACTGGGAGGAAACCGCCTCTGGTCTGTATTATGCTCAGCTTTGTAGGAAAAAATGGCTTATCCTGAGTTTGTCTAAGCAAGCTCATTCATTCTTCCAGTATAAATAAAGACCCCAGCACTTACCAAAATAAATATCATAACACTAAACTGAAAGGTCAGCATGAAATAAAAACGCAGATTTACGAGGACTATTAGAGACCAAAAGTCATTTAGAAATGTGATCACCGAATCATTGTAATGATTTCAGTCACCTTTTGGATGGATGAAATTAGAGTGGACCAAGTAGTAAGCCATCAGGCCTGAAATTCAATGGAATCCTTGTAGAGGATCTTCATTTATGCCAGTCTGTTTCATCTCTACTCTAAGTTTAGTGTAGGGGTGTCAAACTCAAGGCCCAAGGGCCAGATTTGGCCCATGGGGCAGAGGTGGGTGCTAAGGTGGGACGGTGACGTGTGCTCGCCCCCGTGGCTCTGAGTGCTAGTGGAATCCAGCGCAATTCTGCTATTGCACCTGGGCATTGCAACAGAATTTTTTTTCCTCAATCGTGGTTGTAACTCAAGGGCTACCTGTATGGGATACATCTCTGAGTAGCTATCTAAGAATTTGGAAGGCATTAGAAGCGCCGTCGTCATTAAACGCATTGACGAGTCTGGTAAGAAATTGTCTCTGAAAGGATGGCCCGGTAGGTCAGCCGTTGTCTAGTTGACATTTAAAACCCTGTTTTCCATACATTTGTCCCAAATGCCAGCCAATCTGAAGGTCACTTTAACACTGACTTCAAGAACAGGAGAGAAGGCGATTTCCTAAAGTCAAAAATATTAGAATCCTCTTTATTTATTGGGCAAATGTGATTGGACACACAAGGAATTTGTCTCCAGGGCCTAAGCTCACAGTGTACATGCAAAACAGCAAAGTAATAATAAGCATAAGATGCCAATAAATAGAAAATATGAGAAGGATAACAACAATACAGCCCTACTACATGGGTAAATATCCTCAGACATAAAACAGTGCTGTGAAAATTAGATGTTCAGCAGAGTGATGGCACGAGGGGAATAACTGTCTCTGAGTCTGGGGTTTTTTTTGGCAGGCGCGGAGGCAAAAATCCTTGCCAAAACACATGCACACGTGCACCCCCGTGCAAGAATTTGCTACCTGCACAGGTGCAGGAAGCCAAATTTCGCTTGAACGTGCGCTCACGCACCAGAGCCGCGGAGCTGCGTGCAATTAGGCTTACCTGTAGGAACCCACTACTGCCTATAGTAGCATCCCAAGGGAGAGGGGGAAGTTATGTCCAGGATGTCTACAACACTGTTTCCCAACCTTGGCAACTTGAAGATATTTGAATTTCAACTCCCAGAATCCCCCAGCCAGCAAATGACTCTAGAGAAAGGGAGGAGCAGGGGAGACATTGATAACAGGGTTTCAATATTTGAGGGGCTGCCACAAAGAGGAGGGGGTCAACTTATCTTCAAAAGCAGCAAAAGGCATTGGTATCATGAAGAAGACATCTTAATGCAGCCAAAAGCATCCTCCACCAGACGATGCTTAAAGTCAGAAGTCTGGAAAACACACTTCCAGTATGCCTGTTGTGCAGTTTTTTGCACTCTGGGGCTTCAGGAAGCAAAAAACAGCACAATTGCAAACTGGAGGTGCATTTTCTAGACTTCTGGTTTGTCCATTGGATGATTTTTTTAGCCCCCGGGCTTCAGGAAAGCTTCCCTGAACTATCCAGAGCATAGTTCCCTCTAAGCTGAGCAGTGAGCAATCGCTCACTTAAAAATCATCATCAACTCAGAGTTTTCCAAACCTGCCCAGAAGCCGAGAGGGAAAGAGTGAGAGGGAAGGAGAGAGAGAGGAAGAGAGAAAGAGAGAGAAACAGATAGAAAAAAGAGAGGAAGGAAAAGAGAAAGAAAAAGAATGGGAGTAAGGAAGAGAGAAAGAAAATCAAAATCTAGTTTGAAACTAGCTCAACTATTTAAGTGGCATTTTGATATTGATAGAGTTGCCCTATTATGAGCTCACTGTTATAGACACACAGTACAGTATTTTATTTTGAAATTCTCTGAGGCAAAACAGGGTGGGTTTTTAATTTGTTTGTTTGTTTGTTTGTTTGTTTATTATTTCTGTGCCGCCCGGTCCCGAAGGGACTGCCGCTCAGACACTATACTTTTCCGCCCCCCCCCCCCAAAAAAAAAAATTAGAGGGAACACTGATCCAGAGGGCAAAGCAGGCTTTCCCAAGGCCGAATTGCGTGCGCTGAACCTGACACAGGGCAAAGTCTCACATGCCCTCCGATATGGCTCCATGTGCCACCTGTGGCATGCATGCCATAGGTTCATCATCACAGCCCTAAGGGTTCCCCGCTGGAGCAGGGGGTTGGACTAGAAGACCTCCAGGGTCCTTTTCCAACTCAGTGCGAGGTCCTCGGTGCTTTCTGAACTTTCCCGTTGCCTTGCAGAAGTTTAATTACCCAGCTAGGTAACATCATACCACTCTACTGTGCCCTGGTCAGACCACATCTGGAGTACTGCATCCACTTCTGGTCACCACACTTCAAAAGAGGCATTGAAACTCTGGAGAAGGTGCAGAAAAAAGCAACCAAAATGATTAAGGGACTAGAACTCAAGACTTATGAAGAGAGATTGCGGGAACTGGGCATGGGTAGCCTTGAGAAAAGGAGGGCCAGAAAGGACATGATAGCAGTCTACAGGTACTTAAGGGGTTGCCACAGAGAGGAGGGGGTCACTCTATTATACGGGGCGCCAGAGAGACTGACGAGGAACAATGGCTGGAAGCTGACTAAGGAAATAAAGAAGAACTTCCTGATGGTCAGAGCGATCAACCAGTGGAACGGCCTGCCACTGGAGGTTGTAAACTCCCCAACTCTGGACATTTTCAAGAGGAGATTGGACTGCCATTTGGTTGGGGTGCTGTAGGATTTCCTGCTCAGGCAGGAGGTTGGACTTGATGTCCTGCATGGTCCCTTTCAACTCTAACAATAAATAAATCATTAGTGCTACAAGGGAGTGGAGTTTGAACATAAGAAGAGCCATGCTGAATCAGGCCAAAGCCCATTGAGTCCAGCATTCTGTGTCACACAGTGGCTCACCAATTGTCCATGGGGATCTTGAGCAGAAAGAGAAGGCAAAACCCTCCCTTTCCCCTGACCCCCAACAAATGGGACCCAAGGGACCAACATAGAGGCGGCACTTGGACATCGTTTCAGTAACCGTCTATATGCTTAGCATCCATGAATCTGTCTAATCCTGCCTTGAAGCTATCAAGGCTGCCAGGTGTCATGACCTCTTCCGGAAGTGATTTCCACAAACCAAGGACCCTCTGGGTGAAGAAATATTTCCCTTGATTTGTCCTCACTTTCTTACCTATGAGCTTTAGGGAGTGCCCCCTTGTCCTAGTATTGTGTGATAGAGAAGAGAATTTTTCTCTATCCACCTTTTCAATCCCATGCGTGATTTTATACACTTCGATCGTCACCTCTTAAACACCGTCTTTCAGGGCTGAAGAGACCAAGGCGTTGCAACCTGGTTTCATAAGGGAGGGGCTCCATTTCCTTTATCATTCTTGTTGCCCTTTTTTGCACCTTTTCCAGTACCATTATATCCTTCTTGAGGTATGGTTTGCTCTCTGTTTAAATGCAAGTGGCTGGCCTTGCCGATATTGATGGACTTTGGGTATTCTTGGTGGTTCCTTGATTAATCTGCTTCCTGTTAATTGTCTGAAATGGCAGCTCCTTGATTAGGATATTTTTTTTACTGCTTGATTATTGGCCTAGCGTGAATCTTGGAGTTAATCTTTGCTTATCTGGGTGTTGATTGCTGGTAAGGAGGTTTTCGGTTGCCTGTTTTGAATGATACTTTTGAATGGTTTTGAATGATGTTGTTTATCTCTATGTGCCTGTTGATGGCTGATAAACAGTTCAACCTTGAGCTACAAAGACTCTCTTCTGTGTTAGTTAAGATATCCACGTTAGATACAGGCCAGACTTCGTAGATTAAATGCAAAACAACAACACCCAGCGGGCACAAGAGATCTTGCATTCTTTTTGTGAGGCTGGGCTCTAATCAATTAAAAATAATTCTGATTTAAAAATCTACATACCTTGAAAAGTTTTTTTTTTTTTTAGCAACCAGAAAGTCTAATTTATTTCTCACCTCTGAGGCTGGTAGATTACTTTTTCCACTTTGCTGGTTTTGGAAAATGAATATAGCACCGGTTCTTCGGTTTTTGGATGCTTGTCCATTCTTGCTAGTATCACTTTGTTGCACCGGCATGTAATTTGAACTTTTGAAACGGCAGAAAATTAATTGGGGATTGATGGGGTTGCGTGGAACTGAGACGGAACGTGGGGGCAGGTGGGGGAGGGCAGGTGCTCTTTGCTTTGCACTTTGAAATCTAATGAACTCAGCCTGAAAGTCTGGGGTTCCTGTTCTATTTATTTTATTTATTAGTACTTTTATCCCATCTTTGTTACATTATACATAATTCAAGGCAATGGGTATACCTAAAACTTCCTCCTCTTATTTTCCCCAACAACAACCACCCTGTGAGATGGGTGGGTTCAGAGAATGACTGGCCCAAAGTCACCCAGCCACTTTCATGTCTAAAGTAGAACTAGAACTCACCATTTCCCAGTGATCAGCCCAAAGTCACCCAGCTACTTTCATGTGTAAATTAGAACTAGAACTCACCATCTCCCAGTGATTGGCCCAAAGTCACCCAGCTACTTTCACGTCTAAAGTAGAACTAGAACTCACCATCTCCCAGTAATTGGCCCAAAGTCACCCAGCTATTTTCATGTGTAAAGTAGAACTAAAACTCACCATCTCCCAGTGATTGGCCCAAAGTCACCCAGCCACTTTCACGTCTAAAGTAGAACTAGAACTCACCATCTCCCAGTGATTGGCCCAAAGTCACCCAGCCACTTTCACGTCTAAAGTAGAACTAGAACTCACCATCTCCCAGTGATTGGCCCAAAGTCAACCAGCTACTTTCATGTGTAAAGTAGAACTAGAACTCACCATCTCCCAGTGATTGGCCCAAAGTCAACCAGCTACTTTCATGTGTAAAGTAGAACTAGAACTCACCATCTCCCAGTGATTGGCCCAAAGTCACCCAGCCACTTTCACGTCTAAAGTAGAACTAGAACTCACCATCTCGCAGTGATCAGCCCAAAGTCACCCAGCCACCATTTTTGCATAAAGTAGAACTAGAACTCACCATCTCCTAGTGATTGGCTCAAAGTCACCCAGCCACTTTCACGTCTAAAGTAGAACTAGAGCTCACCATCTCCCAGTGATTGGCCCAAAGTCACCCAGCCACTTTCATGTCTAAAGTAGAACTAGAACTCACCATCTCCTATTGATTGGCCCAAGGTCACCCAGCCACTTTCATTTCTAAAGTAGAACTAGAACTTACCATCTCCCAGTGATTGGCCCAAAGTCACCCAGCCACTTTCATGTCTAAAGTAGAACTAGAACTCACCATCTCCCAGTGATCGGCCCAAAGTCACCCAGCCACTTTCATGTCTAAAGTAGAACTAGAACTCACAGTCTCCTGGTTTATAGACCAACACCTTAATCGCTACTCCAAATCGGCTCTCTAGCTCTTGACATAGGTCACCCTTGAGTGTCCTAGACAAAACCAGTTGAGATCACACAAGCCAAATACACACTTTTCTTGTGCCTGGAGGTGAGGGTTATTTTTATGAAGCAAAAAATGGGACAGGGCTGTCATGATGGCTTAGCGACCATTTTTAAGCCTGCTCTAGTTTTGCTACCCCAAAGGGGACATTTAAGCCCCACCTACCATCGAATTCTATTCTGGGGGCTGCCAATAAGATCCTGGCTTGTATTCTAATTCTCTATGTAGGGTTTGTCAAACTGTGATTTATTTTTTTAAAAAAATTCATCCAAGGAGGCTTGGTTCATATGTCCTGCTGTTTTGAGATTCATTTAGCATAGAACATAGAACAACAGAGTTGGGAGGGATCTTAGACGTCTTCCAACCACCTGCTCAAGCAAATGTAAACCAAGATGTAGCTTGTAAAACACAATGTCTCCCTCTCTAGCCACTTGGAGTTCTACTCCATAAATCACAGTTCAATAAAAGGTGGGTTTAGAGAATGGATGAACCAGTCAACAACTTTCAAGCAAAACCTGATTTGGGCAAATGGTCTTTCCCAGGGAAGAGGCATTTTCATTTGTTTGTGGTTGAGTTACAAAACTATTCAGGGCTGGGTAGAGCTGCCTGTTGGGAAGATCTGAAGTTTATTGATTGATTGATTGATTGATTGATTGGATTGGCATGCCGCCCCTCTCCGAGGACTTGGGGCAGCTCACAACATAATAAAAACAGTATACAATATCAAGTCTAAAATCCAATTAATATAATTAACTACTCTAAAAACACTGGAGCATTAAAATCATTCATTCCTTTTCAACAACTTTGCATTCATCGGCCAGAGACTAGGATCTAGTGACCCCAAGACTGGTAGCATAGATGGGTTTTCAAATTCTTACAGAAGGCGAGGAGGGCAGTGCGAATCTCCAGGGGGAGCTAATTCCAGAGGGCCGGGGTCCCCACAGAGAAGGCTCTTCCCCTAGGCCCCACCAAGCAACATTGTCTAATTGACGGGACCTGGAGAAGGCCGACTCTGTGGGACCTCACCGGTTACTGGGATTCATACGGCAGAAGGGGGTCCTGTAAGTATTCTGGTCCAATGCCATGTAGGGCTTTATGGGTCATTACCAACACTTTGAATTGTGTCTGGAAACCAATTGGCAGCAAATATAGTGTTGGAGAAATATGGGCATGTCTAGGGAGGCCCATGACTGCTCGTGGGGCCGCATTCTGTACAATTTGCAGTTTCCGAATGCTCTTCAAAGGTAGCCTCATGTAGAGAGCATTGCAGTAGTTGAACCTTGAGGTGATGAGGACACGAGTGACTGCGAGTAGAAACTCCCTGTCCACATAGGGACGCAACTGGTGCACCAGGTGAACCTGGGCAAACACCCCCCGTTGTCCCGTGTTTCTCAACCTTAGCAGCTTTTAAGTCGGGTGGGCCTCAACTCCCCGAACTCCGCAGCCAACACAGCACAATTCCAGGAGTTGAAGTCCTCCCATTTTAAAGGTTGAGAAACCACTGAGCTAGACACAAGTGGACGTGTCAGGGTGGCAGGCGAGACAGTCAATTAGTAAATCCTAACCTCGTGGCGAACGTTCCAAAGCAGGTGTTGGTATGTGGGCGTCTGCACAGCTCGTACGAGGGCTTTCTGATGGAAGCATGGCATACGTGATGCTGCCGTTTGTTCTCAGAACTTATGCGCAGCCAAAATCTGTTTATGCAAGCAGGGGAGGGAGGGAGGGAGATTAGCATCCCAACGTCTTTGTGCAGTAAAAAAAGGAAAAGTCAAAAACAGCAGGACGCCTTGAAAACAATCCCTATTTCCTTCCCTGTGCAAGAGAGAAAGGAGACACTTTGATACGAGAAGTCCAGAATGGAGCTGAGGTTTCTAAAATGCTGGGTGGGGTCTCCATGTCCTCTCCCCCCTCCTTGGTTCGCATCCCTTTCCAGGGTCATGCATGATTAAATATTGACTGTCATGTAGGACTGTTGTGTTTAAAAGAGTCCAAGGCATTAAATTGCACAAAAAAGATTCAATTTCCTAGAATTTGTCATCTAGAAAGTAGAATACAGTGGTACCTCGAGATACGAGTTTAATTCGTTCCGGACCTGGGCTCTTAAGTCGAGCAGCTCTTATCTCGAACGACTTTTCCCCATAGGAATTAATGTAAATAATTTTAATTGGTTCCAGCCCTCAAAAAACTCACAAAGTTAGTCTAAATTATGCAGAAAGACATGTTTTTAATGAAGAAATGTACATGTACATATAAATGAATAATGAAGTTTCTTTCACTTAACTTGTAAACTTTCTTAAACTTTTAAATTTACATATGTTCAACTTCTCTGCCACCCAATCCTGTAGGACAGAGGTCCCCAACCCTTTTTGCACCAGGGACCGGCTTTAAGCGATCAAGAGAGGAATGGGTGAATGAATGGACGGAGGGTGGGAAGGAAGGAAGGAAAGAGGGAAGGGACAGGAACAGAGGAAGGAAGGAAGGAAACTTATGAAAGGGGAGAGTAAGAGAGGAATGAGTGAAGGGAGGGAGGGAGGGAAGAAGGTGGGAAGGAGAAAGAAAAGAAGAAATAGAGGAAGGGAAGGTAAAAGAGAGAAAGAAAAAGAGCAAGAAAGAAAGAAAGAAAGAAAGAAAGGGGGAAGGGACAGGAACAGAGGAAGGAAGCAAGGAAACTTATGAAAGAGGAGAGTAAGAGAGGAATGAGTGAAGGGAGGGAGGGAGGGAAGAAGGTGGGAAGGAGAAAGAAAAGAAGAAATAGAGGAAAGGAAGGTAAAAGAGAGAAAGAAAAAGAGCAAGAAAGAAAGCTGCAAGCACCCCCCCGAGCCCCCCAGGCCGGCTGCAACCTTTTAAAACACGCGCGCCACTTCGCAGCTGTCTCCTGAAGCCGAACGCGGAAGCGTTTGGCTTCAGGAGGAAGCTCCTTGGCGCTTGTATCTCGAATTTGGGCTTGTAAGTAGAACAAAAATATCTCTCCCCTCCCAGCTCTTATCTCGAGTTGCTCTTAAGTAGAGCAGCTCTTATGTCGGGGTTCCACTGTACTAGGGTTGAAAGGGACCTTAGAGATCTTCTAGTTTAACCCTCAAATCAAGGCAAGAAACCTTCTTATACCAGTGATGGTGAACTTTTGGTTTGTGTGCCAAAACGGTGTGCGTGCATGTGCTAGCATGTGCCCACATCCATCCCCCCCATACATGCGCACCACCATCACCGCATGACCCCTGCGCATGCACACAATCCCCCCCATCCCACATATGCGCACAGGCCTCACTGAAGCCCAGAACGGTGAAAAAACGGGCAAACGGGCAAACCAGAAGTTCAGGTAAATGGATTTCCAGTTTGTCCACTGTGTTGTTTTTCATACTCCAGAGCAATGATGGCGAACTCTTTTTTCCCTCGGGTGTTGAAAGAGTGTGTGTGCACATTATCGCACATGTGTGAGTGCCCACACCCATAATTCAATGCCTGGGGAGGGTGAAAAAAGCTTCCCCTGTCCCCCAAAGGCCCTGTGCAGGCAGAAAACGGCCTGTTTCTCTACTTCTGGTGGGCCCAGTAGGCTTGAGTTTCATCCTCCCCAGGCTCCAAAGGCTTCCCTGGAGCTGGGGAAGAGTAAAAACACCCTCATCCATCCTCCTGGAGGCTCTCTGGAAGCCAAAAACGCCCTTCCAGAGCCTCTGTGTGAGCCAAAAATCAGCTGGCCGGCACACACATGCATATTGGAGCTGAGCTAGAGCAACAACTCACATGCCAACAGATATGGCTCCACGTGCCACCTGTGGCACCCGTGCCATAGATTCGCCATCACTGCTCCAGAGCCTTGAGGGAAGCTACCTGAAGCCTCAGAGTGTGAAAAATAACACAATTCTGGTAGTTGAAGTCCACAAGTCATAAAAGCCTTGGTGGCGCAGTGGTTAGAGTGCAGTACTGCAAGTTGTTTCTACTTACTAATGGCTGTAGTTTAGCAGTTCAAATCTCACCAGGTTCAAGGTCGACTCAACCTTCCATCCTTCCGAGGGGGGGTCAAATGAGGACCCAGATTGTTGGGGGCAAGAGGCTGATTCTGTAAACCGCTTAGAGGGGGCTGCAAAAGCACTAGGAAGTGGTATATAAGTCTAAATGCTATTGTTAGTGCTAAGAAGGCCAGGCTTCTCCATTCCTGCCCGAGATACCTAACAGGAGGAGAAAAGAAAAAACCCAGAGAGGAACCAACCCATCTTACCAGGGAGTTGAAGTCCTCCACACACCTTCAGGGCTGTGAGATTGAGAAGCGCTGCCTTGGAGCTGAAGAGATTGGCGTGACAGAAAGCTATTAACTTTGCGATCAGTCTTGGCCCGCTGCCCTCCCTAGCCGATCCAAAGGTTGCAATCCAGAGAGCCCCTCCTGGGTGTAATTCTAATGTGTAAAAAAAACCCCAACCCAATGCCAAAGATGTTTTCCAATAATAGAAACAGGATCAGGCTTTTCAGGAGAAAGGGTAACACGGAGACAAATATTTTTTCTCGGTTTTTTCCCTTCCCCCCTATGGACTCCCCAGTGTAAAGAAGATAATATAGTAGTGTATTTCCAGCTCAGATGATAAAGCCAAGGAAGGCCCAGGCCGCTTGCAACAATTCCTGTGAAATGGAATGTGGATTGGCAATTCCTCGGGTGCCATTCGTATATTCTTTCTCCTCCTTCTTGCTACCAGGGAGGGATCGGGAATATTTGCAGCGATAGTGTGTGTGTGTGTGTTTCACTGTGACAGAAAAAAGGAAGAAGCAAACAAGGGTTTTTTTCCTCTGAGTTATCACACTGATTGCAGTAAATACAGTGGTACCTCTACCTAAGAATGCCTCTACTTACAAACTTTTCTAGATAAGAACGGGATGTTCAAGAGGAAACAGGGCTGGAAAAGGTGGGGAGAAGCCTCCGTGGGGCCTCTCTAGGAATCCCTTGGGAGGAAACGGGGCTGGGAAAGGCGGAGAGAAGCCTCCCTGTGGCTTCTCTAGGAATCTCCTGAGAGGAAACAGGGCCGGAAAAAGTGGGGAGAAGACTCCGTGGGGCCTCTCTAGGAATCTCCTGGGAGGAAACAGGGCCAGAAAAGGTGGGGAGAAGCCTCCGTGGGGCCTCTCTAGGAATCTCCTGGGAGGAAACAGGGCCGGAAAAGGCGGGGAGACGCCTTCGTGGGGTCTATCTAGGAATCTCCTCGGAGGAAATAGGCTGGAAAAGGCGGGGAGAAGCCTCCGTGGGGCCTCTCTAGGAATCCCCTGGGTGGAAACAGGGCCGGAAAAGGCGGGGAGAAGCCTCCGTGGGGCCTCTCTAGGAATCTCCTGGGAGGAAACAGGGCCGGAAAAGGTGTGGAGAAGCCTCCGTGAGGTCTCTGTCGGAATCTCCTGGGAGGAAACAGGGCCGGAAAAGGCAGGGAGAAGCCTCCGTGGGGTCTCTCTAGGAATCTCCTGGGAGGAAACAGGGCCGGAAAAAGTGGGGAGAAGACTCCCTGGGGCCTCTCTCAAGAGGAATCTCCTGGGAGGAAACAGGGCCTCCACCATCCCTGTAGTTTCCCCAATCGCACACATTATTTGCTTTTACATTGATTTCTATGGGAAAAATTGCTTCTTCTTAAACACTTTTCTACTTAAGAACCTGGTCACGAAACGAATTAAGTTCATAAATAGACGTACCACTGTATAAAATGAAAAAGAAAAAATCTGGATAGTGCCATATCTGGAAGATACCAGTGGCATTGTATCAGAGTCCTCCTTTTTTATCTTTTTTTAAAAAAATGATAAGACAGTACAAATTACAAACAAACACAAAACATATACAGTGGTACCTCAAGATACGAACCTAATTGGTTCCAGGGGGAGGCTCGTAAGACGAAAGGTTCGTAAGACGAAACATTGTTTCCCATAGGAAACAATGTAAAGTCAATTAATCCGTGCAACAACAAAAAAAAAACCGGCAGAAAAACGCTGCCGCCCGGCTGTCACCTTTTGAAACAGCCGGGGGGGGGGCTTCCCAGCAGCCTCCCGAACCCGGCGAAGTGACATGGAGGAATGGGAAGCTGAAACCAGGCGGTTTGAGTTTCCCATTCCTCCATGTCACTTCGCCGCTCCTCTCCTGGCTAAACCGGGTGGCAGGAGACAGGCTTTGAGTTCTTGGCTGTGGGGGGGAGAAGTAGGACCTTCCTAACTCCCCCCCCCCAGCCAAAAGGAGTGGCGAAGTGACGTGGAGGAATGGGAAGCTGAAACCGGGCGGTTTGAGTTTCTCATTCCTCCACGTCACTTCGCCGCTCCTCTCCTGGCTAAACCGGGCGGCAGGAGACAGGCTTTGACTTCTTGGCTGGGGGGGGGGGAGAAGTAGGACCTTCCTAACTCCCCCCCCCCCAGCCAAAAGGAGCAACGAAGTGACGTGGAGGAATGGAAAGCTGAAACTGGGCGGTTTGAGTTTCCTATTCCTCCAAGTCACTTCGCCGCTCTGCCAGGCAGCCAGGAAGCATTCAGGGCGAAGTGCATGGAGGAATGGGAAGCTGAAGCCACCGGTGTTTGAGCTTCCCATTCCTCCACGCGCTGAATGCCTCCTGGCCGCCTGGCAGAGCGCTCGCAGCCAGCGGGCAGCGGCGGGCGGGGGGGGGAGAAAAGGCAGGCCAGCGCCCGGCTCCTGCCTCTCCGGAGCCTTCGATCGAGCGGAGCAGCGGCACGGGGAAGGAGAGAGAGAAAAGCAGGCGGCGTGGGACAAAAGGCAGGCCAGCGCCCGGCTCCTGCCTCTCCGGAGCCGCTGACCGAGCGGAGCGATCTTCTGCCGGCCATGGGCGAAGGGCGGGGAAGCCGGGGACCAGCTGATCGGGCCGGTGTGGAAAGGGGCGGAGCCCATATGGCTGGGCTCTGCAATGGAGACCGCCGGCCTGCCTAGCGGGCTGAGAGGGAGGCGGAATACGGGAGGAGGAGGGAGGCGCCGAACCTCCTGCCTTCCCCCCCCAGCCAAACCCCCAAATGTCTACACTGTAGCAGCTGCTGCAAGAGGCTTCCCCTCCCCTTGCGCCCTTGCCCGGCTGTTTTAAAAGGTGACAGCCGGGCTGCAGGGCTTCTTGGCGGCCTCCCAACGCTGAACCCGGAAGTTCGCCGCCCGGCTGTCACCTTTTAAAACAGCCAAGCCCCCCGAACGCCGAACCCGGAAGTTCGGGTTTGGCGTTCGTAACGCAAAAAAAGTTCGTAAGAAGAGGCAAAATTTTTCTGAACCCCGGGTTTGTATCTCGAGTTGTTCGTAAGACGAGGGGTTCGTATCTTGAGGTACCACTGTATACAGCCCCTTTCTTATCAAAAGTTGGTTTTCAGAGTTAAATATAATTACAAATATTTAATTATTTATAACCTTTCAATAACGTTTATGATATGCCTTATCTATATTTGCTATAACTCTTTATATTTAAAATTCTAATAATATTTACTATGTACACATTTTTTTTATTACTATCCATAAAATTATATTGTTAAGGGTTTTTTAAGGTATTCTTTTCCCCCATAGCCAATCATAAACTTTATCCCATAGTTTGTAGTACTGATTCTTCTTGTCCTTTCAACCTTCTCGTCAACATGTCCATTTCTGCACATTCAGTAAGTTTTTTAATTACATCACCTTCTTCAGAATTTTCTTCACATTTCCACTGCTGTGCACAGATTATTCTTGCCGCAGTCAAGATGTGTGTGGTCAAATCAGAAATCACGAATAATGAGACTAAGAAAGTTCCAGATTTATTTTTATTAGGCATATTTCCTAAAAATTAGAAAAAAGGAATTCATTATTTGAGTCTTCCTTTTTTAGCACAATACTCTTTGATTAAAACCGTTGCAGTAACTAGTAGCAACACTTCAGTTAATCTCGAGATGGCAGGTCACTTTCGTTGGGCTCTTTCCGTTCTGCCCGAGCTGTCAGTTTTGATTCTATTGAAAATATCTGCCTTACACCCGTCAGTTCTTAGGAGCGCCTGGATCTTAATCTGCTACATAAGAACATGAGCCCTGCTGAATCAGGCCAAAGCCCCTTGAGTCCAGCATTCTGTGTCCCACAGTGGCCCACCAATTGTCCATGGAGATCTTGAGCAGAAAGAGAAGGCAAGACTCTCCCTTTCCCTTGACCCCCAACACATGGTACTCAAGGGAATCCTGCCTGCCACAACCAACATAGAAGCAGCACTTGGACATCTGTTTCAATAACCACCTATGATACACTTGGCATCCATGAATCTGTCTAATCCTGCCTTGAAGCTATCAAGGCTGACGGCTGTCACGACCTCTTCTGGAAGGGAATCCCATCAACCGAAGAAATATTTCCCTTTATTTATCCTCACTTTCTTACCTGTGAGCTTTAGGGAGTGCTCCCTCGTCCTAGTATTGTGGGATAGAGAAAAGGATTTTTCTCTATCCACCTTTTCTATCCCATGCCTGATTTTATACCCTTCGATCAAGTCACCCCTTAAACGCCATCTTTCAAGGCTGAAGAGACCAAGGCGTTGCAACCTGGTTTCATAAGGGAGAGGCTCCATAAAACCAAAGGACCACCGGGCTCGTTGGAGCAGCCAGCATCCAATCAGTGTGTCAAGGTGATCCAGGTTAAAAATGTCAAGGTTCCAGGTAACATTCGAACTAAATCAAAGTCTGAGTCAAAGTATTCCTCAAACTTCCAATTTATTTCTGAGCCATCCTGGCCAGTGATGGGATGCAAAAATTTTTACTACCACGCTTTGGCTGTGGCTTATTTTGTGGGTGTGGCTTGCCGGCCATGTGAGCAGGAGTGGCTTGACGATCATGTGATTGGAGGGCGGCTTAAAGGCCATGTGACTGGCTTAAAGGTGGCCTACTTGACATCACTCATGTCAAGGGTTTGGGTTAGGGTGCCTAGCCTCTCCTTGCCTCAAAGAGATACAATTTCCTTCTCTATTTACTATTACTAAACATCCAAAATATACTCCTTAATTCTATGTATATATGCCATATGTGGACATATATATTATAAAGTCACACAAAAATATACATTATCTACTATATAAACTGTATGTGTATACACACACGCACGCACGCACGCACAGCTCTTCTAAAATTATACATGTCAACCTCATTTATGTGATAGGAAAAACATATCCAGAGGCCAGAATGGGGAAAAAGAAAAAAAATCAAAATTTCAAAAGCCAGTAAGAGCTGGGAACATTGTTAGAACCTGGTTAGGGCTGGAAAGAAAAATTCTGAGCAAGTAGAGCAATGAAAAAAACCCCTGCAAAGACTTAGGGCTTGGAAAACTTTATTTGCAGACAGTAACAATGAAAGAGCCTGTAAAATAGGAGATGGGAACATTGTTAGCACCTAGTTATGGCTGGGGAAAATAATTTTGGAAAAAAGCTGCATTCAAAGTATAAGAGGCACCTGAATTTTCAGCCTCTTTTAGGGAGGAAAAATGTGCATCTTATACTCTGAAAAATACGGTACTTCTCCCATTCCTGGAGGTACAGGAAATCCTCGACTTACAACAATTCATATAGGGACTATTTGAAATTCCAACAGCGCTTGGGGAAAAAGGATTTGTGAGTGTTTCTCCTACTTATGGTCATCGTAGCACTTGCGCGGCCACACAATTTATGTTTGGATGCTTGACAACTGACTCACATTTATGACGGTTGTGGTGTCCCAGGGTCATGTCATCTCCTTTTGTGACCCGACAAGCCAAATCAATGGGGAAGCACAATGACTAAATTAAGCACTGCATTGATTCACTTAACAACCATAGCTTTGGGGCTAAACTGGACTCACAATCTTAGGTTTAGAAAGCTTAGAACTACAGTATGTCGCCTTAAACACAACCTAAGCATAGCCCATAAAATCATCAGACCAGAACTGGATGCAGTTTTCCAAGTGGGGCCTTACTAAAGCTTTGTAAAATAGTACTAGAATTACTACACGCAATGATTGGGCATCACACTCTGGTTCTTGAGCACACAATGGAGAATTTTCATGCCGTGTCAGATGATGTCAACCCTTTAATTGAAAATATTTTTCCCTCTCTCTCTTTAGACTTCAGGTTTGGTTAGGCACATATTTATCCAGGTGAGTTACAAGACCTGCAGATGACCTTCTGCTCACCTGGTGTCCCCTGGGCTGTTTGGACTTCTTCCTTTATAGAAGCCCACCCATCACGTAGGGCTAAGAGGACACCCTCTGCAAACTACCCCCAGCTGCAATGGGCTTGTGCCGCAATCACGCTGGCTGGGGAATTCTGGGAGTTGAAGTCCACATGCCTTAAAGTTGCTGAGTTGAGAAATACTGAACTTAAAGAATGCCCCAGTTGGTGCGAATCTGTATTCCTTTTAGCTTTGAGGCAGGTTCTGCACAATGTGATGCCCTTGGACTCGTTGGGATGCAGTCTGCTGTGCCAACCCAGAAAGGGGGATAAAACTGTGACATGAACCCATTAAGCATGTGGGTATTATTATCCAGAAGTAAACGCCTCTAATCTCTGTCTCGGATTCTTTCTAAAATCTCTATCTTTTATTTTATTTATTTGTCAATCAAATATAGCATAGTAGTTTATATAAACATAACATAGAAAGTAATGATAAAAAAAGACAATAGGACAGGGACGGTAGGCATAATGGTGCACTTATGCACGCCCCTTACAGCCCTCTTAGAAATGGGGAGAGGTCAACAATAGACAATCTAAGGTTGAAGATTTTGGGGTTGGGGGAAGAAACAACAGAGTCAGGTAGTGAATTCCAGGCGTTGATCACTCTATTGCTGAAGTTGTGTTTTCTGCAATCGAGTTTGAAGCGGTTTACATTGAGTTTGAATCTGTTATGTGCTCATGTGATGTTGTGGTTGAACGTGAAGTAGTCATTAACAGGAAGGACATTTTGGTATATGATTTTGTGAACTATGGTTAGATCAGTTCAGAGGAGATGTAGTTGACTAAATTGTCTAATTTAAGAATTTCAAGCCTGGTGGAGTAAGGTGTTTTGTTGCAGGAGGAGGAGCAAAGGGCTCTTCTTGTGAAATACACTACTGTACTCAAAAAAAAAAAAAGGGAACACTTAAACAACACAATATAACTCCAAGTAAATCAAACGTCTGTGAAATCAAACTGTCCACTTAGAAGCAACACTGATTGACAATCCATTTCACCTGCTGTTGTGCACATTCAACTTTGTACAGAACAAAATATCCAATGAGAATATTTCATTCATTCAGGTCTAGGGTGTGTTCTTTGAGTGTTCCCTTTATCTTTTTGAGCAGAATATTTCTGGACACTCTCAATTGTATTGATGTCTGATATGCAATTCGGGTTCCAGACAGTTGAGCCATATTCAAGAATTGGTCTGACAAAAGTTTTGTAAGCTCTGGTTACAGTTCAATGTTACCAGGGAAGCTACGCAAGATTAGATTGACAACTCTTAATGCTTTTTTGGCAATGTTGTTACAATGGCCTTCAGAATTTAGGACTTCCGAGTCTTGATTTCTATGTTTTGGGACCTGGTCTTGGATGGGTGATTTTTTTTTGGTCCTTTTCCCAGTTTGCATACTCCCTCCCCCTATTTAAAATTTGCTTTGACTCATCTATTTTGTCTAGCCTGTATCTAAACACTTACGTTTACGTGGGAAATTTCTCCCTTTTTTAATCATCCCGTGCTTTCCTCCCATTGCCTATGGCTGACAAGGCGCCTTCCTGGCACGGCCTCTCCTCCTACGTGGCATGTGTAGCGCCTGGTTTTTTTTAGAGGCTACACACAAAATGTGTGTAGCATTGTGTGATGCTCGGGTCTTCCCTGTTACTATGGTTATGCCCCCGAATTGCAGTGTCACTAACATGGGACTCGAAGGAATGGAGGAGAAACTTGCTCGCCGTTATTTGATTGGATTGCCGTAAGATCTGCTTCAGCGCAGAAGTGCTCTCGTTCCCGAGATAAACATTTCTTTCAACTCTTTTCCGGATGAAAATAATTTAGTCACAAGTGGTCCTTGCCTGGAGCTCTTGTAAAGCCTGCTCTGCATTGGGAATTGTTGTGCCTCGCTGCTGAGAGATTCCACTGCTTTCAGATCTAGTTTTTAAAAACATCTCCTTATTTACCGAAGAGGAGGAGGAGGAGGGCAGGAGTGGGAGGAGGAGAAGGAGGAGGAAAACAACAACAGTGTGGTAGAAAACACTTTGGAAGAAATGCAGGAAGCAGAAAATGATTTAGTGCGGGGAGCACAATTGGGATGGGAATGTTTATTGCTAAGAAAGGTGCTAGCTAAGTGTTTTGTGCATGGCCCTCGGAGCAACCCCACCGACTCAAAAATCCTTTATTTTGTGAATAAGTCAAACTCTTTATCGATATAAGCACACATAAGGAAAAGCAGGTTTTAAACTGCGAGGGAAAAGGAGTTATCTTTTTCTTCGGAGCTAAACATAAACGATGTCCGGGAAAGGCGCCAAACTCGGCCTAATCAGCATTCCTTAGATCAGTGTTTCCCAACCTTGGCAACTTGAAGATATTTGGACTTCAACTCCCAGAATTCCCCAGCCAGCGAATGCTGGCTGGGGAATTCTGGGAGTTGAAGTCCAGATATCTTCAAGTTGCCAAGGTTGGGAAACACTGCCTTAGATAACAAACTCCATTTATCATTTAAGCATATGGATTTTGCTCCCGGCCAACAAGCATCCAGCAGAGAATGTGTTTTATTGTGGCAGAAATCATGATTTTAAAGCCTTGTTCAATTGCAGCCCCTAGTCTCACATCTCTCCCATTGAACGATGTTGAAAGTCCAAACCCAATTTCCCAAGATCCTTTGCCTTTATACTGCCTGGGAGTGACATCACACCCCAAAGAGGCTCAGGCTGTAAACTAATTCCTTTTACTCTGCAACTCCTTTCGCCTTCTGAGCAATCTCCTACAGCGAGGGTCTATCCACTCTTCCTCACTCTCTGACTAGGACCACTCTCCCATTGTCATATCAGCCCCCTCTAGTGGTGCATCTGGGGAACCCCGAATCTGGTTCCCCCAGGGTTTCTTCTTTCAGTTTAAAGTTCATTCTCCTGGCCCACACCCACAAGTTTGTCACATGGACCACTTATCTTCTTCCAGCCAGGTGCTGGACAAAGGATGACCTTGAAACTCTAAAAGGAATTTATTTTGCCTATCTCTACCTCCTCATGCAAACGCTCCCCCCAACTTCCCACAGCAAGAAACATTCCAACAAGAATATAGCATAATGTGGCAGCCCAAGATTTCCAAGCAATCTGGCTTCGGCCTGACAGAAGACAATTAATGTGTGGGATCGCTTGTCTGAAATATAGGGTTGGACTAGATGACCTCCAAGATCCTTTCCAACTCTGTTAATGTTCTATGTTCTGACGTTTCATTTCTAAGTTCAAATAAAAAGTGGAGAAAAGATTTCTAAATTAAACAAGAATTCTTCTCTTTAATTAAAGCAGTCAATTTCTCCACTAACTTCATCACTTTCACTCTGAATTTTTCCTTTGTGGGAATTAGTATCCCAATGGAACTGGGCAGCATAGAAGTCAAATTAATTAAATTAAATTAAATTAAAATTTTTGTGTGTCCATTTTTGTGCATATATAATTTTTGCTGCTGTCAATGTGCATGGTAACAAATTGTGAATTTTCTTTCAAATTCCTTATCCATCAAACCTAAAAGGAAAACCTTTGGTTTCAGTTTTATATTTATTTTAAGAATTTTCTGAATTAAGATAAAAAAAACTGATCCCCATATTTATTTCTTTTTTTGGCTTGGTCACACAAGTCCACAACTAATGACCAACGTTTTTATAAGTGGGAGGTGCCCCATCCAGTCAGCAAATGCACCCAAGGATTCTATGGGGTGATGTTTTGCTCTAACTGCCCCTTTTTTAATACTACTTTTTGCCTATCAGTCTCAAAGATGGAAGAATTTGCAGTCTTCAATTAATTGAGATCTATGCAACCACTCATTTGTGTAATAATATAGTAATTTTGAGCCCCCCAATGCATTCTGAAAGATGAAGAAATTACAGATAAACAGAAAACTACAAGACACAACTGTTAATGAAAAAACTCGTCCTTTCTTCTGACTGTAACTTCCATTTTCACCTTCCCCAAAGGCTGTAACACTATAAAACGTTGGCTTGATAGCCACCTGTGACACGAACAGGAAGACTTTCAGATATTTACACAGTTACATTAATTCCTTTTTAATAGTGAATTAACAATAAGGGGATTTAATAGAAAATAAATCCCCTTATTGTTAATTCGCTATCATTCTGCTAATCCCCTTCATTCTGACCCAAAGGACAGAAAAACAGGGGGAATTTTCCTTTTTTTCCCCCATAAGCCAAAGCATTCCTGAGACCCCCAAAAGTAGGAAAAAGAGAATTTCTCCTTGCACCCCATTTAAGGCTGCATTTTGTGTGAAGAAGAAAAAGAAAATAAAGATTTCTTCTTGGATTTTGCCTCTGTCCTTGAATCGTTTAATTGAGTCGAGGAGGATAAAATGGGAGCCTCAAAAAAAAAAAAAAGCCCCACTTGAGAAGATCAAGGATCTGCTTGGATTTTTGCTAAATCCCTTGATGTTCCTAAATTCAGAATAAGAGAGCCTGCGAAGTCGGCCTTTGAACAAGAGGAGGTGGGGGAGAAATGAGATGAAGGGGGGGGGATGAGAGAGAGAAAAAGAGAGAGAAAGAGAGAGGAAGAGAGAGGAAGAGGAGGGAGGGAGAGAAAGAGAAAAGCACTACCATTTCATTGGGTGAGGAAGCTCAATTTTAAAAAGTTAACCAAAGAGCACCGTCTACCTCTTCACCCAATCTGGAATGTTTCTTCCAAGTTGCAAAGAAGAAAGGAGACCTTAAAGAAACTTTGATTTTCTTTAAAAAAATCAGACAGGCCTTAAAGAAACGGTCTGGTTTGATAACAGCAACCAAACAGGACAGACAGGTACAGACGTCAATGGATGGTTAGGACTGCAGGAAAAAACCCATTGCAACCAGCTGGCCTTCCGTGGAGGACCTGGAGACTGCAAGGATCAAAAAGACGGCGGAGGACATATCAACAGAACCCTCACATCCTAAACCAGTGATGTGCGAAGCTTTTTGGGTTCTCGTGCCACAACGGTGTGTGTGTGTTTCTGCTAGCACACCCATTATCATTTGCAGTGATTCACTTAACAATTGAGGCAAGAAAGGTCATAAAATGAGGGACAGGGAAATCCCTTAACAAATGTAACAACATAAATGTCGGGCTCAATTGTGGTTGTAAATCAAGGACTACCTATAATTCTTTTCCAGTGGTCTCCATTATCTGCATAGGACTTTTGGGCCAGTATTTTCACTTCAATGGGTTCTGTTGTGACCTGTCCACATCCTGCACAGCTGGTCACAGATCCCAAGGATCAAGAGATGGGTGTGGGCTGGAACTCTAAGCCCATGTAGCTGGCAACCGAGTCTGAGAGCGAGGAAGTCAGAGAGGATGGGGTGTCAGAGGTTGAAAGGGAACCAGGGCATTCTGCACCTCCCGAGGTGCATGAGTGACTCAGGAGAAGAGGAGGAGCTTCTTCTTGATGCTAGGGTATGCAGAGTTGCCAGAAGGCACGAGTGGCTAAGCAAGAGGAGGTCTCTGCGTGAATAGATCTTTAGAACAATTGGCCACGCCCTTAGGCTATTTAAGGTTGAGCCACATGATGCTTCAGGGTGGAAGTCAACTTTTGTTATGTTCCAGATGTCTGCTCGGATTTCTCTCTTGGGATATTATTATTTCAATGATGAACTACGAACTGGGGAGTTGGTATCATTATCTACGGGCTCCCTGCCAACTTAGACTGAGTCAGTTAATGAGAGCTGTGTGATCAAAGAAAATATCTGTGAGTTTTGGTTTCTGTTTTGGACTCTAATTAGCAACCAGCACCAAGCAGACTTATTTCTTGCTTTGTTGCTGGATTTCTAAATCGAAATCTCCCTGCTCCTAAAATATTAGAATTACATGCTTAAATCTCATAAAATCAGTGTGTGTGGGCCTATTTCTTGGGGGGCTCATTGCTGGGACAGTACAAGGGTCTATCCCCCATTTCTGCCTTCCTGGGACAGTATCAAGCATTGGAAAGCCCAAGGTTATTTCCTGGTGACATTCTCACCCATTTTGGCCAAAGGCCGATCTGTTTTGCAACATCCCCTGGTTGGAATGTGGTGCTCCTTCTTCCTCCATATGGAACCTCAGACCATCTCAAATTTACAGTGAAGACTTTTTCCAGACAATGATTTTGGGGCACCAAAATGTGGCTTGGTTACCTTCCTGCGATTAATTCTCCTCCTCTGCCAAAGAAAGACAAATTTTTTATTGCTCAAACCGTGACATTTTGCTGCTGGGGAACATTTTCTGTAGGGAGCTCAGTCGGGGTTTATCCAGCCCATCTTTCCCCAATCTGGTTTCCTGCAGAGGGAGTGTCTGCAGTGCTCCACCAAGGCATTCTGGATGGGGATTATGGGGGATGAAGTCCAACAGACCCAAAAGGCACCATCTTGGAGAAATGGGCGGCATACAAATCTAAATAATAAATAATTAAATAAATAAAAAAATTTGCTGTCTGCATATAGAAAAAAAATGGGGTGGTGTTTTTTCCCCCTAGAACATTAAATGCCATTTTCTCTTTGAAGAAAAGTAGACACTATAGGAGCACAGGGCAGTGGATGCCTTTGTAAATCAGCAACAGAAATAGTTTGGAATATTTGAATTTTAAATAGAGGCACCAAGAATTTCATCCGTCATCTCTGGTTTTGGGTTTGTTGGATCGGGAGGGAGGGAGGTTGGCGTTACTCTAAAAATGGTAAAATATTGCCAGAATATTTCCCCCCCCCCTTACAAAGCCAGCACCTCAACTTACAACCAGTCATTTAGCAACTGGATGGGTGTTAACAGGCTCAGACTCAACCCCGATAAGACGGAGTGGCTGTGGGTTCTGCCTCCCAAGGACACTTCCATCTGTCCATCTATTACTCTCGGGGGGACCTTTGACCCCCTCAGAGAGGGTCCGCAACTTGTGTCCTACACGATCCACAGCTGACTTTGGATCATCATCTTTCAGCTGTGGCGAGGGGGGCGTTCGCCCAGGTTTGCCTGGTGCATCAGTTGCGGCCCTATTTGGACCGGGAATCTCTACTCACAGTCGCTTATGCTCTTATCACCTCGAGGTTCGATTAATGCAATGTTCTACTTTTGAAGAGTGTTCGGAAACTAAAAATCATGCAAAATGCAGCCAGGTGAGCAGTCATAGGTAAGCCCATGTTTCTCCAATACTCCGTGGATTGCATTGGTTGCCGATTGGTTTCCGGACACAATTCAAAGTGTTGGTAATGACCTATAAAGCCCTACATGGAATGGGACCAGATTACTTACGGGACCGCCTTCTGCCGCATGAGTCCCAGCGACCAGTCAGGGCCCACAGAGTCGGCCTTTTCCAGGTCCTGTCAACTAGATCAGTGTTTCCCACTGGCTGGGGAATTCTGGGAGTTGAAGTCCAAATATCTTCAAGTTGCCAAGGTTGGGAAACACTGAACTAGATGTTTCTTGGCGGGGCCTAGGGGAAGAGCCTTCTTTGTGGGGGCTCCAGCCCTCTGGAATCAGCTCCCCCTGGAGATTCATACTGCCCCCACCTTCCTCGCCTTCTGCAAGAATCTCAAGACTCATGCCGCCAGGCTTGGGGTGATTAGATCTGAGGCCCCCTGGCCGATGAACGTATGTATGGCTGAGGTCTGAATGTGTATGATTGATTTTAACATATCTTGGGATTTTAGATTGTTTGCTTAGTGTAAATAATTGGATTTATCTATTGCATTATGTTGTTTTTATATGTTGTAAGCCACCCCGAGTCCTCGGAGAGGGGCAGCATATAAATCCAATCAATCTATAAACAAACTGTTACAACAGCACTGATCCTCACACTTAATGACCATGGCACCATCCCTGGGCTCATGTGATCAAAATTTGACAAACATGACAACTAGCAGGTATTTACAATGTTTGCAGCATCCCAGCAACATGGGAATGCCGTTTGCAACCTTCCAACAAATGGAGGAAGCCAGATTCACTTAACAACAATGATGAAAATGGTCATAAAATCAGATGCAACTCACTTAATAACTGCTTTGCTTAGCAGCAGGAATTCTGGTCATATAAGTTGAGGACTCCCTGTGGTACAGAGACCCAGATTCAGGGTCCACCTCAGCCCGGGGAAGCCTCTCTCAGCCCAACCTCCATGGTTGTCAGGATTAGTATCTGCGGTAATATTGCAGTTACAGTGGAGTAGAATGAATTCGTGTAAATGAAAAGGAATGCTGAGTCATGGTGGATCAGCAGAATGTGCTATGACCTGATTGGTTAAGAACTATATATACTGTAATGCACCTTTGCATAGGTATGGTTAGTCTGTGGCTGGTTTATGATTGTAGTTGGTGTCGTATAGTAAAATAGTACTGGTGTTATGTAAATATATAGAGAGTATAGTTTTGCTACAAAGAAGTAGAAATCTTCTCAAGAATTCCTGCTGTATTGTCCTCATTCAGAAACGTTTCCAGTTCCTGATATTGTATCTGATTCTGGGTGGGCAGCTTCTGAACGCAACTCTGACAGAGGGAGGAATCCTCTGGGTCCTCTGAGAAAGGTGGGAAAAAGCAGAGTTGAAGTCCACAAGTCTTAAAGTGCCAAGGTTGGAGTCTCCTGGTGAAAACATCTAGGAGAGACACTTTGAAGCAGGGGTCCTCAAACATGGCCACTTTAAGACTTGTGGACTTCAACTCCCAGAATTCTCCAGCCAGCTATGGCTAGAGCTATGCTGGCTGGAGAAATCTGGGAGTTGAAGTCCACAAGTCTTAAAGTTACTAAGTTTGAAGACCTCTGCTTTGAAGCTTCCATCCTCCAGAGTCTGAAAGGAGTTGGGCGCACATAAATCTTTTTTTTTTTGTTTCATTGCTCTTTCGATGTAATCCAGAATTCTAAACCACACACAGTTTCCCTTCTACAGGTAGCCCTCAACTTACAACCACAATTCGGCCCAACATGTGTGTTCCTAAGTGAGACATTTGTTGAGGTTTGTTCTGCCCCATTTTACAACCTTTCTTGCCACAGCTGCTAAGTGAAACTTAACAGGTAAAGAGAGGTGGAAGGGACCTTGCAGATCATCTAGTCCAGTGATGACGAACGTTTTTTGGTTCGGGTGCCCAAAGTCTCTATGTGTGTGTGTGTGTGTGTTCTAGCATGTGCAAGTGCCCACACCCATTCCCTCACACACACACATGCACACACCCTGTGCTGCCCCTGCCCATGTGCACAATCACACCCCACACACACACACATCCCCATGAATGCATGCAAGTCTCACTAAAGCCTGAGATGGTGAAAAAAGAGACAAATGGGCAAACTGGAAGTTCAGAAAAACGGACATCTGGTCTGCCCGTTGCGCTGGGTTTTTTTGCACTCTGGGGCTTCAGGAAGCTTCCTTGAAGGCTCTGGAGTGCAAAAAAATAGCACAACGGCAAACCGGAAATCCATTTTTCTGAACTTCCGTTTTGCTCGTTGGGTGTTTTTCTGCATTCTGGGGCTTCAGGGAAGCTTACCTGAAGCCTCCGGAGGGAGAAATGGCGTTCCCTGAGACCAAAAATCAGTTAGCTAGTGCAACGCCCCATGTGCCCTCCGATATGGCTCTGTGTGTCATCTGTGGCTCGTCTGCCATAGGTTCACCATCATGGACCTAGTCCAACCCTCTGCCCAAGCAGGAGAGCCTATATCTGCCTCCGCCTAGGATCGGACTCACAATCTCCTGATTGTGACGCAAGAGCTCCATCTCCAGCAGCTGGGCTCCCCGGAATCACCGCAGTTATCAAGTAAGTCACATGGTTGTTAAGGGAATCTGGTTTCCCCACTGACTGTTTTTGTCAGAAGGTCACAAAACAGGATCACACGGGACTCTGCAACTGTCATAAGTGTGAACCAGGTGCCAACGATCTGGATTTTGATCACGTGACTATGGGGGATGCTGCAACAGTCATAAGTGTGAAAAAACGGTCATTTTTAAAATGATAAATCCAAATACTAAATAAATGAAATAAAATGATAAACTTTCAACAATTGCTAAATGAACTGTTGTAAGATGAAGACTTAGGTTTATTTTACGATTGCAGAAATGATGGTGGATGCATTTCAATATTATTTCCCCTGTGGTTAGTTCGGCAGTTGCCTTAAGTGAATGAAACTCTGATGAATTAACTAACATCCGATGTGGCCGGTTGATCAATCTATTATCTCCCCTCTCTGCACAGGAGCCGATCCCAGCCCCCCTCCACAGCCTCACCGCCCCCTCCTTACACAGTGTTTACTCCTGCCTTGGGCAGAACAAGAATCTTTCTAATGAAACAATTAGAGGCCGTCAATATTCAAGAGCAAATTCCTGCGGCACAGCCTGATTTATGACTTCCGCCAGACCCAAACCGGGCGCCTGTGTCACTTTCATCCAGACTGGCCAGGCAAAAAAAATAACCTGCTACCTATGTTCTGGAGTGTAAGACACACCTCCCCCTCCCCCCAAAAGAGGCTGGAAATGTCGGTGCGTCTTTAAACTGAATGCAGCCATTTTTGGCCTCCTGAAGCCTCACTCCCCACATCTCATTTTTGCAAAAAACAGGCCATTTTTTGCAAAACTGGAGGTGTTTTTACCTTTCCCCAGCCTCCAGGAGCAGTATTGGGTTGCTGCCTGGTACATGCCACACTGCGCACCAGTAGTGAAAATGGAGCTCCATGCGTAGATGTGTTGCCAGTCCGCGTGTGCATCCCAGTGAGAAGCAAAAAAATGGCTAAAATCTCATGCACACGTCCTCTTGTAAGATTCTGCTTCCTGTGCATGCGCAGAAGCAAAATCTCACTGGCACATGCATGCATGCATGCTGACGACCCAAAGCTGCACCTGCATCGCACTGGTCACGGGAGTAAGGTCACAACCCCTGCCTCCCCAGGAGCACTCTGCAGGCCTCCCAGATCCTCCGCGTGTCGTTTTTTGCAAAAATGGGAGAAAATCAGATCAATTTTGGCAAGAAATGGGGCGCGCAGAGGGTCTGGGAGGCTTGCAGAGTGCTCCTGGGCAGGCGGGGGTTGTGACTTTACCGCCATTACTTTACCGCAGGGGTGGGCCTCGCCTGGAATGGGGGAGAATGCCGCTCCAGCAGGAAAAATGAAGCTATGCTCGTAGCTTACCAGCATCTGTTCATGGCGAGATTCCAGTGGTTTTCACGTGTTTTTTTTTTTTTAAAAACCTGCGGAAATCGCCAAAATCTTGTTCAGATGAGGACGCTTGTGTGAGATTTCGGTTGCTGTGCATGTGCAGCAGCCAAATATCGCTGCGTGCCTGAGAGATCCAACCACCCAGCCTGCTCCCCATGCCACAGAAGAATCATTGCGCGGCAGAAAATGTAGGGGAGAAAGAGACTGAGCGGTGGGGAACGGGGGGGGGGCGAAACAAATGCCCGGGATGCGGTGGGGACGTGGTAGGCAGGTGCGGCCAGAACAAGCAGCGGTGGTGGCCGGAGATCTTTTATCTATGAGAAGGCTCTTCTGCTCCGAGAGGCCTCCAAGCTACAGCAGCAGCCATTTTCCCCTATTGTGGCCTATGTTTTTTGCTTTTGAACATGCGTGGAAGCAAAATCTCACACAAGATTCAGCTTCCGCGCATACGCATGCACTCCCGCTGCATTCCAGTTGGCAATTACCCCAAGGCCACCTGGTGGCTCTCTGGTAGAACTGCACGTCCCAGGCTCAGATGCGTTTAATGCAGGGGTCTCCAACCTTGGCAACTTTAAGACTTGTGGACTTCAACTCCCAGAATTCCTCAAAGCAAAGCTGGCTGAGGAATTCTGGGAGTTGAAGTCCAGAAGTCTTAAAGTTGCCAAGGTTGGAGACCCCTGGTTTAATGCTCAACATAGCAGACCAAATTTGTTCTCCATCTTCCCGTCCGCTTGTGCCCGAAATCCCTGTGGAAAACCGCAGCATGTTTTTGAGATTTTCCGGAGGAGAAACACTTCCAAAGGCGATGGGATTTGTCGCCTGCTTCTCTTGCCTGGGTTTTCTCTGTGGCTGGAGGTGGGCGTGGAGCCACGCCAAGGAAAGCACCAAGCTTGGTTGGAGAGGTGATGAGGAGATTTGGCGTTTACGGGCAAATTTAATGGATAAATGTATTCAAGCCTCGGGGGAAAAGGAATGTTCCAGTCACAGAGTAACCAACCCTGATTCCCTGTGACTTTGAGAAGAAGCCCCGGCACCTTTGGGATAACATGTTCTGGCATAATACTAACCAAAGGTCTTCCTGGCACAAAACTTTGCCACCCAAATCATCATTCGCGGTAAGACTAAAGTCAATTTATTTTAAAGAGGCAATTAAATGATAGCTCTTTATATCTAATGATGACACCTTCAGCTAATTGGGCAAATTGCTAATGTGTATATTTGTGCACCCAGCCAGAGGAGAATTGAAGGAAAGGGAGGGAGGAGATGGATGGGGAAGGGAGGGAGGGAAGAGAAGCAAGGGAGGAGATAGATGGGAAAGGAAAGAGGGAGGGAGGAAGAGAAGGGCGTGAGGAGGGGACGGAGGGAGATGGATGGGAAAGGAAGGAGGGGAGGAAAAAGGAGGGAGGGAGGGAAGAGAAGCGAGGAAGGAGATGGATGGGAAAGGAAGGAAGGGGAGAAGGAGGGAGGGAGGGAGAGATGAGAGGGAGGAGGGAAAGGAAAGAGGGAAGGAGCAAGAGAGGGGAGGGACGAGGGGAGGGAGGGAAGAGATGGATGGGAAAGGAAGGAGGGAGGGAAGAGAAGCAAGGGAGGAGATGGATGGGAAAGGAAAGGGAGGGAGAGAGGGGAGGGAGGAGGGAAAGAAAGGGAGGGGGAGAAGGAGGGAGGGAAAGAAAGGGAGGGAGGGGAGAAGGAGGGAAGAGAAGCGAGGAAGGAGATGGATGGGAAAGGAAGGAAGGGGAGAAGGAGGGAGGGAGAGAGGGGAGGGAGGAGGGAAAGGAAAGAGGGAAGGAGCAAGAGAGGGGAGGGAGGAGGGAAGAGATGGATGGGAAAAGAAGGAGGGAGGGAAGAGAAACAAGGGAGGAGATGGATGGGAAAGGAAAGGGAGGGAGGGAGGAGGGAAAGGAAGGGAGGGGAGGAGGGAGGGAGGGAGGGAAGAGAAGCGAGGAAGGAGATGGATGGGAAAGGAAGGAAGGGGAGAGGGAGGGAAGGAGGGAAGGGATGTGAGAGAGGAAGGAGGCAAAGGAAGGGGGAAAGGGAGAGGGAGGAAAGGAAAGGAAAGGGGGAGAAGGTGGATGGGAAAGGAAGGGAGGGAGGGAAGGAAGGAAGGGAAGGAGGTACGAAAGGGAAGGAGGGAGGGAGATATGCCTCCATCCCCCTGTCCTCCTAACAGATATGCCAAGTAGGTTACGCATGAAGGAAAATGCAACCTACCGAGTGTGCCTAGCCAAAATGAGCGGGGATTGGCATCTGTGAAGCCGAGCTGAATTCCCATCTGTGTGGCTGTGGGTGGGCACAGAGGGAATAGCACCTCCCCTTCCTCTAAAGAGGAAACTTGCAAGACTTGAATTATTTAAAGCTTTCGGCACACTGTCTTGGCTGTGAGGCTGATCCGGGAACCTGAAGGCACTTTGCACGCTCTCTAACGAAGGCCTATATATTATATTTGGGGTCCTGCAGGAATCCTCTGGGTGCAGGTCAAACAATCCAGCTGGTCCTGGTGTGCAGCTCAGAATAGACACGGACTGTAGGCATTCCTGTTGTGAGCCTAAGTGGTTTACTTACAAATGAGTCTCTCTGTTGTGTCTCTGTCTGGTCTACCTCTGGGTATAAGAGGCACCTTAGTTTTGGGGGAGGAAAGTAGGGGGGGGGGGATCCACCTAACAGGTCTTCATCTGGCTAGCATCCTTAGTCTGTTCAGCTTCAGCACATTATTTTATCCCCTGGTTAGGGGGAGTAGCAATGAAAAAAAGCCTGCAAAGATTTAGGGCTGGAAAAACTACTTCAGAGGGAGTAGGAATGGAAAAATCCTGCAAGCCAGGAAAATCATTAGCATTTTGTTAGAGCTGGAAAAAAAACCTTTTTTCAGAGGAAGTAGGAATGAAAACAAGCCTGCAAATACTTAGGGCTGGAAAATAACTCCAGAGGGAGTAGGAAGCAGGGGAGATCGTTACTACCTCGTTAGGACTAGTGGGGAAAAGCTTCGAAAAAGCTACATTCAAATTATAAGACACACCAAAATTTTCAGCCTCTTTTAGGGAGGAAAAAGGTGCGTCATACTCTGAAAAATACGGTAAATTGTATATATTTGTGTAACATGCACAGGTAGTCCTTGACTTACAATTCATTTAGTGACTGTTCTGTCTGGGTTCCCCCAGACCTCAACACCAACTGGAAAAAACAGCCAGACACTCTGGTAAAAGCAAAAGTACTTTATAGCTGGAAAAAATAAACACAGAGGAAAACCTGTTCTTCCCAACAGACAGGCTATAATACTTTACAGCAGAGTCCTGATGTCCAGACAATACAGCAAGCTTCTTGCTGGCACACCCACCCCAAGGTTTCAGTAGTCAAAGGCACAAACCAGGATTCCAAGATGCCAAAGTTCACAGCCAGGTCCCAAGACTCTCAAAGATAAAACTCCACAAGCCAGGAAGGGTGGGTCTGCCTTTTAGCCTTTCCAAAGAGCACCACACCCAAACCCAGCTGTTGCCTCTTTAATGCTGAAAGTACCTAGCCAATTGGTCCCTTCGCTGTGTAGCTCTTCTCTCTCGCAGATCAATTATGGCTTGTGCATTTTCCTCTAAGGAGTCCAGGCTGCTTGCTGGGGAGAGCTCCCTCTGGGGGGACTCTGGCTGTCCTCCCTCTTCTTCAGCCTGGGATTCCTCCTCCTCGTCTGCCTGCACCTCCTGTTCCTCATCCTCTCCCTCTGAGCTGGAAACCGACAGAAGATCAGCCGTTCCCTGAGGGGCCTCAGACGGAACCACAACAGTGACCGTTCAATGTTACAGTGGCACTGGGGGGGAAAACACTTATGACGTTTTTTCCACAACTTTTGCATCATCCCCATGATCATGTGAGCAAAATTCAGACCCTTGGAACAAATGCAGGGGTGAAATGCTACCGGTTCAGCCCGGTTCAGGCATACCAGTAGCCGGGGGGAGGAGGGCGGTGGTTCGGAGAACCGCTAGTGATGGTAGCACGAGGCTCCACCCACCCAGATGCCACCGTTTTTTTCACCCTCTGCACAAGCATAGAAGGTGGGAAAAGTGCACGCGATGGTGGTGCACGAGCAAATTGAGGGCGCGGGCGCAAATCGCAATGCACACATGCAAATTGTGCAGCTTCCAAACCAGTAGGGAAGGTAACTAGGTTGCACTACTGAGCGAATGGCTTTTGTATTCCTTCTTTAGATCTCTACGTTTGGCCACATGTAATTGCTACAAATCAGACCTATTTCAATCCAGCATTCTAAAACTACAGTTTCCAATTCGAGAGCCAATGATGGCTTGCAATGAAAGTGTATGACACTTTCCTAGAAGTCAGCTTATATGTCAGCTTAAATGGAAATCAGAGAAGGAACGTGTGAATTGAGGCAGGATCTGCAAACTGCAAAATGGGGCTACCCTTGAAGAGTGTTCGGAAACTTCAACTCGTCCAAAATGCAGCCGTGCGAGCAGTCTTGGGCCTTCCAAGAAATGCCCACATCTCACCATCACTCCACGGACTGCATTGGCTACCGATCCGTTTCCAGGCACAATTCAAAGTGTTGGTTATGACCTATAAAGCCCTTCATGGCATAGGACCAGATTATCTCCGAGACTGCCTTCTGCCGCACAAATCCCAGCGACCGGTGAGGTCCCACAGAGTTGGTCTCCTTAGGGTCCCATCGACCAAACAATATCGGCTGGCAGGACCTTCTCTGTGGGGGGGGGGGGGGGCGGCCCTCTGGAATCAGCTCCCCCAGAGATTCGCACTGCCCCCACCTCCTCGCCTTCCAAAAGAGCTTAAAAACTCATCTTTGCCGCCAGGCTTGGGGCGTTTACATCTTTCCCCTAATCAATGAATGTTTTAAGTATGAGTGTTGAATGCATAGTTCCCTCTAAACTGAGCAGTGAGCAATCGCTCACTTAAAAATCATCATCATCTCAGAGTTTTCCAAACCTGCCCAGAAGCCGAGAGGGAAAGAGTGAGAGGGAAGGAGAGAGAGAGGAAGAGAGGAAGAGAGAGAAACAGATAGAAAAAAGAGAGGAAGGAAAAGAGAAAGAAAAAGAATGGGAGTAAGGAAGAGAGAAAGAAAATCAAAATCTAGTTTGAAACTAGCTCAACTATTTAAGTGGCATTTTGATATTGATAGAGTTGCCCTATTATGAGCTCACTGTTATAGACACACAGTACAGTATTTTATTTTGAAATTCTCTGAGGCAAAACAGGGTGGGGTTTTTATTTGTTTGTTTGTTTATTTATTTATTATTTCTGTGCCACCCAGTCCCGAAGGGACTGCCGCTCAGACACTATACTTTTCGGGCCCCCCCCCCAAAAAAAAAATTAGAAGGAACAGTGGTTGAATGATTGGTTTGATAGGTTTTACTTTCTTTTAATAGAATTTAATGGTTGTTTTTAATGTAGTATTAATTGGATTTATATTATTGTTCTGGTTTTCTATATGCTGTGAACCGCTCTGAGTCCTTGGAGAGGGGCGGCATACAAATCAAATCAAATTAATTAAACTAACTAACTAACTAACTAACTAACTAACTAACTAACTAGGTATTTGCTCTATTTCAGCCGTGGCTTAATATTGTAGTCTGGCCCACCTAAATGGGAAGGACCCCAATTACAAATTGGGTCACTCGAACCGGCTGTAGGCAAAACCACAGTGGTGTGCAAACCCACCCAGGCTATGAAGATTGCATAATACGCTTACCCAGCTGATCTATGCTCTGTACTGTACCTGGAAGACATTTTTTTTTAAATGACATATATATTCCTGTGACTTCATTACTGCGCTTCCACCAAGATTGAGAGACAATTCAAAGTCAAGGTAACTAAATTAGTATGCAGGGAGACTATTTTCGGGATTGAGTCACAGCCGTATGCCGTTTGTAAATTTGGTTTTAGAACATTTTGGCGAGGTTGCTCCCCAAGGCTTTGGAGACTGGGTCAAGGCAGGCCAACAGGAGGAGAGTTCACAGTGTCACGATCACTCCTGTGAAGGCCAATCTCTTCCGTTGTGTTTTGGTGGTTGTTGGAAATTCCTGCTTGGGAAAAGACCTTAGCACACTAGGCAGAATTAAGTGTGCAATGCTGGCCCTTCCAAAGATTCTTTGTACAGTGGAAGTTCTCTTTGCTTTCGACTTGATGAGAAGACCCGCTCCATCTCAAGATTGGCCAGTGGTGGTCTTTTTTCCTTTCTCCGCTCTCCCTGAACTGTGTATTTTCCTCCCCTGGCAGGACTGTGGCTTAATTTGAGGGATTCTAATGTTTATTTTTATTTATTGATTTGATTTTGTCCATTGCACAATGAGAGTTATAGTGGGTATGCATATAGTAAATATATAATGAAGGTTATAGAGGATATACTGATAGTAAAATATATCTTAGAAGAGAAGAAATAGGAATAAAATATATCAGTGAAAGAATAGAATAAATAGTATAAGAAAGAAGAATGGTATAGGAGATATAGGAGAGCAATAGGACAGGGGACGGAAGGCACTCTAGTGCACTTGTACTCGCCCCTTACTGACCTCTTAGGAATCTGGAGAGGTCAACCGTGGATAGTCTAAGGGTAAAGTGTTGGGGGTTTGGGGATGACACTACAGAGTCCGGCAATGAGTTCCACGCTTTGACAACTCGGTTACTGAAGTCGTATTTTTTATAGTCAAGTTTGGAGCGGTTAATATTAATTTTAAATCTGTTGTGAGCTCTTGTGTTGTTGTGGTTGAAGCTTAAGTATCACCGACAGGCGGGACATTGCAGCATATAATTTTGTGAGCAATACTTAGATCATGTTTAAGGCGTCTTAGTTCTAAGCTTTCTAGACCCAGGATTGAAAGTCTAGTCTCGTAGGGTATTCTGTTTCACATGGAGGAGTGATTTTTACAAATGTGCTTTTTTACAAATGTGCAGAGTGATTTTTACAAATGTGTTTTTTTACAAATGTGCAGAGTGGCCAGTTGAGCAGAGCATGGAGTGAAACAACTTGATGGATGACCAACAAGATAAGGAATGTGCCTCGGAAGACCAAGAAACCATCCTGATTAATGGGGTGAAAGAGGATGGTAAGGAATCTTAATTGTAACGAGGGGTTCAGTCTGCCCTTGCTCCCTCCGTATTCTTTGCCCAAAGACCAATTCCAAATGGGGCAGGGGTTTTCTTCCATTTCCAAAGATTGTTGAGTAGATTAAGGATAACAATTCAAAAGTTTCTTTTTCAGTGATTTCACATTTCTGACAGTCCAAAATTCTTCACGTGCCTTCTGTCATCCTGCAATACTTCCAACATAATTTGGCAATGGCAAATACCAGCATCCTAACTGATTTCATTTGAAGTCCCAAATTAGTTTTTAAAAATGAGATTTTTTTTAAAGCCACCAGAAACTTGCAAAATTGTCCAAATCCTGAACTGAAATAATTTAAGACCATGTTTCTCAACTTTGGAGACTTTAAAATGGGTGAACTTCAACTCCCAGTATTCCCCAGCCAGCAGGATGATGAGTTAAAGTCCACAGGTTTTAAAGCGGGCTGGCTGGGGGATTCCAGGAGCTGAAATCCTCACATTCCATAATAGTAAGGTTGAGAAACACTTATTTAAGATTTTGGAATCTCCTGAGATTTCAAATGATAATGAGGATTGTCATTATCTAAAATTGCAGAAATGATAGTTGTTAGGAGATTTAGATTTATTATTAGAGTTGGAAAGGACCTTGCAGGTCATCTAGTCCAACCCCCCACTTAAGCAGGAGTCCCCACACCATTTGAGACAGTCCAGTCTCCCCTTGAAGATCGCAAGTGTTGGGGCTCTCACAACTCCACTGGCAAGCTGTTCCACTGGTTGATCGCTCTCATGATCAGAAAGTTTCTCCTCACGTCCAGATTGAATCTCTCCTTGGTCAGCTTCCATCTGTTATCATCATTATTCATATCCGTTATGACTAAAGTAGTTACGGAGGTGAATATTATTTACCCCATATTACAAATGTTGGGATACCAATTCCCTTTCTCAAGCCTTCAGGCCCCATAAAAGTTTGGGGGGTTGTCCAGTTATTTTCATAACTGGCAGGATTTAAATGCAAAGCAATTGAAAGCTAATTCCTATAAAGCCTTACATGGCATAGCACCAGACTATCTCCGAGACCACCTTCTGCCGCAAGAATCCTAGGAACCGGTGAGGTCCCACAGAGTTGGTCTCCTTAGGGTCCCATCGACCAATGTCAGCTGGCGGGACCTAGGGGAAGAGCCTTCTCTGTGGGGACCCTGGCCCTCTGGAATCAGCTCCCTCCCCCAGAGATTCGTACTGACCCCACCCTCATCTTCTGAAAAAGTTTAAAACTCATCTTTGCCACCAGGCCTGGGGTTCTTTAGATCTTCCCCCCTGACCGATGAATGCTTTAGTTTGACTGTTGAATGAATGATATTGATAGTTTTTAATTAGAATTTTAAGATTGTTTTTTTAAGGTATAAATTGGATTCTTATTATTGTTTCCTGTTTTCTGTACAGTGATCTCTCGGTTAGCGCGGGGGTTACGTTCCAAGACCTCCCGCGCTAACCGATTTCCGCGTTAGACTGGATGCGGAAGTAAAAACCACCATCTGCGCATGTGCGCCATTTTTTTCATGGCCGCACATGCGCAGATGGTGGAGTTTGCGTGTGGGCGGCGGGGAAGACCAAGGGAAGATTCCTTCAGCCGCCCAACAGCTGATCTGCTCCGCAGCGCGGAAGCAGCGAGGAGCCGAAGATGGGGTAAAGGCAAAGGGGAAACCCCATCTTCGGCTCCTCGCTGCTGCCGCGCTGCGGAGCGGATCAGGTGTTGGGCGGCTGAAGGAACCTTCCCTTGGTCTTCCCGCCGCCCAGGCAAAGGGGAAACTCCAAGATCGCTTGCCGCTTTGCAGCTTGGAGCCTTGCTTCGCCTCCTTCGCTGCAATAGGCAAGCGGCAAGCGATCTTGAGAAAGAGAGAGAAAGGAGGGCGACTTGCCAGTCCACGCCCCCCTGGATGAACAGCCTCGCATGGCCCCAGCGCCGGGCTCCGCTGTTGCCTCCGCCCCCATTCGGCTCTGCAGCTGAGAGGCCTTCCCGGCAGAGCCCTCCCCAACAGCTCCCGCCGCCAGCGCAAAAAAGAAAAGAAAAAAAAATCCCCAAAAGAGGCAGGCACAAAGCGGGGGCACAAGGGGAGCTGCCCGGCAGAGGTTGCTTTTTTTCTTCTCGTGGGCAAGTGGAGGGGGGGAGAGAGAAGGGAGGAAGAGAGTGTGAGAGAGGAAGAGAGAGAGAAATGATAGAAAAAAGGGGAGAAAAAAGAGAAATGAGAAAATGATTGAAGCATAGTGACAGGAAAGAAAGAGAAAGAGACAGAGAAGTGACTCTTGGTGATGACGTATGACGTCATCGGGTGGGAAAAACCGTGGTATAGCAAAAAAAACGCGGACTTATTTTTTAATTAATATTTTTTGAAAAACCGCGTTGCAGCGTTTCGCGCTAATCGAGAACGCGCAAATCGAGGGATCACTGTACATGCTGTGAGCCGCCCCGAGTCCTCGGAGAGGGATGACATACAAATCCAATTAAATCTAAATCTAAATCTAAACCTTGTGTGTGACCTATCACACTTGGCCAATAAATAATATTCTATTCCTGATTGGCTCCTTTACAAAAACCTGTGGTTTCCACATTCTGGGTAGGTTGTCCAAACTTGTTAATAGGAAACATTAATCACCCTCTCAGATTTGTTTATTTCCTTTTATGTTATGTAGCTGAGTCCAGTGATTTGGTGGGATTACCTTTGGCTCAAGGAGTAGGGCTTGTAGTGAATTTTCCCCACTTTTCTTGCTGATGTGCTTTGACTAGCTGGTGTGATTGGTATCTTCCATTTTTTTCCATGAGAGCATTATTTCAAAAGGAAAATATCTATTTTTGGATAGCTTTACACTTCCTCTTCAAGCCAACTTACGAGTGATGAGTGCTGGAGATTCCCGGGAAGGAGGATAAAAATAGTCAAGCTGTTGGCTATGACTGCACAAAACCTGCCCCCTTTTTATATATCACAAATGAAGGAGAATATGCATCTCCCAAAATAATGTTGAAGGATCCAATCTGGGTCGGTCACCAGGACTAAAGTGGTAAATCAGCACTCCTGTTGACCGATTCGGGGCCAAACTCATTGGTAGCCTCGCACTGCAATAAACAAGGACATATAGTGATATCTTGTCTTACAAACTTAATTGGTTCCAGGATGAGGTTTGTAAGGTGAAACGTTTGTAAGACAAAACAATGTTTCCCATAGGAATCAATGGAAAAGTGATTAATGTGTGCAAGCCCAAAAATCACCCCTTTTGCCAGCTGAAGCGCCTGTTTTTACGCTACTGGGATTTCCCTGAGGCTCCCCTCCATGGGAAACCCCACCTCCGGACTTCCGTGTTTTGGTGATGCTGTGATTTCGCTGAGGCTCCCCTCGCTGGGAAACCCCACCTACGGACTTCCGTTGCCAGCGAAGCGCCTATTTTTGCGCTGCTGGGATTTCCCTGCAGCATCGCAAAAACACGGAAGTCCGTCGGTGGTGTTTCCCATGGAGGGAAGCCTCAGGGGAATCCCAGCAGTGCAAAAATGGACACTTCGCTGGCAACAGAAGTTCAGAGTTGGGGCATCCCAGTGGCGGTGGCTTGGGTTTGTAAGGTGAAAATAGTTTGGAAGAAGAGGCAAAAAAATCTTAAACCCCAGGTTTGTATCTCGAAAAGTTTGTATGACGAGGGGTTTGTAAGACAAGGTATCACTGTACTTTCAATTTTGCAGCTACTAAAATTGTTGGACGAACAGATACAAAAACAGGAAGGGAAGTGATTGAAACCTGAGAAATGGGTCCCTTGTTAGTCTACAGGAGTGCTGATTTACTAACAGCTTATCAAGTACTTAGGGAGCGAGGGTTTGGCAGCACAAGGAAACAACCGTCAACAATTTAATAGCCAGCTAACAAGACTCCAACCAACAACTAAAAACCCACACACAACACACCACATAAATATGACACAGAAAATAGCCCAAAGCATACATTCCATTAGAAAAGAAGTTCCCTGAGGATCAGCTCCACACAAATCTGAAAGCTCAGAAGTCTAAACCGCTGGTCCCAGTGACTAACCCAGATTGGATCCTGCTGCATGATATATTTATTTATTCATTTTTTTAATGCCACCCTTCTCCTTAGACTCAGGGCTGCTTACAACATGGCCCCCACAATCCGGGACCTCATTTGACCCACCTCGGAAGGATGGAAGGCTGAGTCAACCTTGAGTCGGTGATGAGATTTGAACCGCTGACCTGCAGATCTAGCAGTCAGCTTTAGTAGCCTGCAGTACCGCATTCTACCCACTGCGCCACCTCGGCTCATATATATTCACAAATCATGTGACTTGCAGTTTTTTTGACACCTACATACAGTGTGCGTTCTAAAAGTATTGCAATCATTATTTTTTAAATAATTTATTGAACAGATTTGCACAAACACTTAAAATTCTTCAAAGTACTGTCCTTGGGCCTCTACACATTTTTTCCAGCGACTCTGCCATGACCGGTACGCCCTGGAAGGTGTCTTCGGGGACCTCTCGCAAGGTCTTCGTCACGGCTGATTGGATCCCTTCTATGGATGAAAAACACACCTTGCCACGAGTCCACGAGTTCCTGGCCAAACACCAGGTGCCAACGCTGCCCCACCTTCTCTGTAGTCCTGACATCGTCCCAGCAGACTTCTTTTTGTTTCCAGCCCTGAAAAGAACCCGTTTTTCATCCATAGAAGATAGCCAATCAGCCATGATGAAGACCTTGCTAGAGGTCCCCGAAGACGCCTTCCAGGGCACGTACCGGTCATGGCAGAGTCGCTGGAAAAAATGTGTAGAGGCCCAAGGACAGTACTTTGAAGAATTTTAAGTGTTTGTGCAAATCTGTTCAATAAATTACTTTAAAAAAAAATAATTGCATTACTTTTGGAATGCACACTATACACCCATTAGTCCTTGGATTATATTTTCTTTATGGTTATAAAAATATAGTTTATGTACATAACAAAATACAATTTCCCAATCTACAACCCTTCAAATATCATTGTAGATATTCAGATCAAACTCCCTGTGCCATTTCAGCAAAATTTGATAATGAGCATCTTAAGTTGAGTAACAAAGAAATGAATTAGAAGTGCCTCTGCTTTTACAAAAATGTAAACATTTTTGGCCTCTTCAACTTTTTCTGCATAGCCTGATCAACACGCATTAGGGGATAATAATATTATTATTATTCGTGTACGTGGAAATTAAATTTGAAAGCAATAGGATTGTTATTATTAAAATTTCTCTGTACAGTGACCTCCTCTGAGCTCAACTCGACGTGAGAATATTAATTCAAACTATCTTATAAAGGTAAACAAGAAACAGGAAGCAGTAATTTTTTTTTTATAACTGTTGGCCCCGAATTTCTGAGAGCTGTTTTTTTTTTAAATTTAATAACACATCGAGTCAATCAAACTAATTCGTACTGTCTGCCTTCCTCTGTGGCACCGTCTGCCATCAAAAATGGAAAGATCCAGAAGAGCATTGTGACTAATCCCCTCCCTCCTTCTCTCTCTCTCTGCTCTTCTTTCAGAATCGAGCCATCTGGATGGTGACGACAAACCCCTCCGTGGGGCAGCGGATGCTGCAGGCCCCTTCCTGTCCGTGACCTCCGCAGGAGCCGCCGCTCAGAAAGAGAGCCGATCCCAGCCGGCCCCGACGTCCAAGAAGGCCTGTTGGCTGAGCCCTCCTTCCCCGCTGAGGCTGGCCGATGTCCCCGACCACATTTCCGATGACTCCTCCTCCGTCCACGCCATATCCCTCACCTCATGCGTCACCAAGGGCATGAGCACCTGGTCCCTGCCGGGAGACTGTGAAAAGGCCCCCTTCACCATGATGGAGCCCGGAAGCATGTCCGCCTTCACCGGCGACTGCCTGATGCAGCCGAGTCGGACCTGCCTAGGTTGCTTTATCGAGTCGAAAGACAGCCTGGACCCGGAACCCGGCATAAGCCTGAAAGTGGGCGACATAAACAGGGATTACGACACCTGTTCGGTCTCCGACATTGGGATCCACTGTATGAGCACAGGCGAGACCATGAGGTACGGGGACCAGCTGCTTTCTGACCAGCTTCTAAGCTTCCCCGTGCATAAATCGAGAGCAGCCGACAAACGGGAGGCAGAGAAATCCGACAGTGACTTGGAGGATCCGACCCAGAAAAACTATTATGAGGGACTCTTGGACAAGTGCAATGGGGAGGAGCCTTTACTAACCAACCCCAACCAAGAGTGGGGTTATTTTGAATCTTTCATCAGTGAAAGCAAAATCGAGCTCCTTGACCTCTGCTCCAAAAACGAGCTGTCTGTCAATCTGTTTTCCGAGGAGGATGTGGACAATTACATGTTTGATGATGACGATTCGACCTTGGGAAGTGATGTCTGCTCTTTAAAGATTCGTTACGAATCCTTCCAGGACAATGTGAAGGAGAAAACGGGGGGGTTGCAAGAGGACACCCAGTTTAACTTCTTCCCCAGTGTGTTTAGTGGCTGCCCCAAAAGGGACAGTAGGACTGCTCTAAAAAGGGGACCCCGGGGGGCAACTGATCCTTCCCAGTTCAAATCTGAGGAGACCATTATCTGGGGGGAAGAGGAGGGGGATGGACAGCAGCAGGAGGAGGAGGAAGAAGAGGAAGAGGAGGAAGACGAAGAGGGAGGTGAAAGTGAGAAAGTTGCCTTAAACAAATCTTGCACCAGTACAGAACTTGTACAGTACATCAGTCCCAAAAGAAATCACTTCTTGGAACTGGTGAACTCCACTGAGGACTCGGGGGAGTCCAGCGATGACAGCACCTGCACCGAGTCGTCTTTTGATGTGCTTCAAGACTTGAAGGACTGCAACAAGTATCTCCCCCGGGACCACTCCAGCTCCTTCATCCAACAGAATTACGGCCTGCGAGCCAAAAGGAAAGTGCGATACAGCGAAGACTACCTTTACGACGTGGATTCCATCGAGAGTGAGAAGATCGTGGACAAGAAGGAGTGGATCCCAGATGGTCCCAAGGAAGAGGACGACGACGACTGGTGTCCCAAGAAGAGGCGGAAAGTTTCTCGCAAGGAGCCCCCCGTCATCATCAAGTACATCATCATCAACCGGTTCAAAGGAGAGAAGCACATGTTGATCAAGCTTGGCAAAGTCGATTCCAGCGAGGTGACGGTGACCTTGAGCGAGGAGTTGCTGAGCAAATATGCCCGGTTGGCCCCCCTGAAGTCGTTTTGGCAGGAGAGGTGGCAGACCCGGCTCGACTTCCTCAAATCCGCCCTCTACAACAAACAGAGTTTCTATCTCAACGGCTCCGAGGTGGCTTTCCTGTCCCACCCACGCAAGCGCAAGGGCAAGATAGCCCACCGGCACCGCATCCAGAGGATCAAGGCCATTGAGCAGCCCGTGGGCAAGGGTGGCTCTTGCTTGACAGAATCCAAGCAGCTCTGTTGCAGAATCACAGGTGAGGAAGGGGGCCTGAAGGGGATCCAGGCCATGGCCATTGCGGCCCCCAGCTGCGTCAATGGCCTCCACCTGAGCGACATCGCTGGCCTGGCCCTCCCTCGAGGCAAAGCCCAGGAGAGGGAATTCAAAGGGCCCGAGAGGAAAGTCTTGCGCAGGATCAAGTTCAAAAGCGAGGCCAGGTTGAAATGCAAGCGACTCAAAGCTGCCACCGCTCTGGCTGAAGTTTCGGCAGCCTTGGAGAACCCAGAGTCGGCCACAGGGTTAAAGGACGAAAGCGTGCCTTGCGCTGCAGATGGCTCACCTCTCGCACAGAGCCAGGAGGACAAACTGGCGAAAAATGCCCTTGCCTTCCTTCCCACCACCTGCACTTCAGACAAGCCAGCCGGGTCTGCTAATCTGGCAGCCAGCGTGCCCCTCATCCCTGGGGGGTACCTGCAAACATTACTAGATGCCTCCGACTTGTCCCACAGCACTGGGATCACGTACTTCAGTCCTGCCCCCTCGGAGCAGCAGCAGCAGGAGACCCTCCCCAGCCTCATTCAAGCAGAGAAGGCCTTCTGTGGCTTGCAGCCTGCCCAGAGCTGCATTTTGTCCCCACCGTCTGAATCGGAGCTGCAGCAGTCCCCGAGTCCCCTGGAGATCGAACCCAGCAACTTCCAAAGTGTTTGGCCGGCTGGCAAGCCAGGCAGCCCGGGCACTCAGGGCTTTGCTGGGCAGCTCCCAGACGCCTCCCTGCTTTCAGAGTTCGGAAACTGTGCAGGATCGGATGGCCTGCCAGCCTCAGGATACAACCAGGTCCATCTGAGCAACAACAAATTATTATACCAAAAAAAATTCCTCCTGGAGGTCCAGCAGTTGCAGTCCGATGACTCCTACCAGTCTTGTCCTTTCAGTAACCGAGAGGGGAATTTCCCCTTCCAGCGGGGCACGCTCAGCACCGATGACGGAGACTCGTGAGCTTCGATTCAGTGGGCTCCCTTTCCGCCGCCTCTAGCAACTACAGCTCTTTGAGTTTAAAGTCTTGCGAGAAGGACGGAGATGACGAAATTGCGGATGACTTCTTGGCCCACTGCAGCCCCAAACTGGTGATTCAGCAAAGCATTGATGAAATCACGCCCTTGAAGGAGTCCACCGATCTTCTGGATATTTCTAACTTCACCCCCGACAAGTTCCGCCAGTCGTCCTTATCGGAAATGTCTCCTCCGGATACCCCCAACCTTTCCCCGCAGATTGCCGGGCCGGAAACTAAAACCTTAGGGAATGCGAAGTGTTTCCCAGACGGCTCCCAAGTGGGGTTAAGCAACACCGAGAAGGTGAACTGGAACTGTGGCGTTCTTCAAGCTCCAGACCCAGGCGGATAATGGATTCACTTTAAATAGTCATCAGTTTCAGTTCCATATGTTCACCGATGAGGATTCTGTCAGCCTCCTCGAAAAAAACCCATCCTTGTCAACTTTTAATGAGCCATCTGCCCAAGTTAGCACCAATAGCAAAGCGACAAAATCCAAGAGGAGAAGTTCAAGTAATAAAAATTTGGGTGCCAACCAAAGCCCAACCCAGAAAAATGTTAGGAAAAAATCCCCAAAGCCAACAAAGGCTCTGAAAAGGCCCCCAGCAGAAATTCTAGGCAGTCTCCCAAAACCTCAAGGAAAGGGAAGAACGGGGCAGGAGTGAATGGAGAAAAGACCCTCGCCCTGGGTGACAGAGTAGCTGGTCTCTTGAACAGTTCAAACTCCTCGTCAAAAACGCTGATTGAGTCCATCCAGCAGGGCAGCCCGAACGCCCTGCGGATAGGGAAGCCCAACGGTCTGTCCGGGGAATGGCCGGTGGGGAAGGACAGTTGTGGCGGCTGGTCCGAAACCAGCATAGGAAGTGCCAACAGCCTTCTTGACGATGATCAAAGAGAATTTGAGGAGCCGTCCAACATTTTGTCAAACATCGCATCTGGCATGGCAGATGTTCAGAGGTTTATGATGGCTTCCATCGAGCCCTTGTGGGGGCCTGTCGGCCACAGCGATGCCTCTGATCTCTTCCGGTCGCCCGAATCAAACAGCCTGAAATTGAAAACTCTTAAGATCCTGGCTGGCACGTCTCCCGAGTCCAAGAAGAAGGTCAACGGCAGCTCTTCGGGAGCGGGACGCAACCACAAGTCGGGGAACAAGGGCTTGAGTAAAACTGGCAGCCGAGCTGCTCCGGGCGATCCGGGACGTTCCAGTTCATCCGCTGGCTACGCCACAGACATTCATTCTCCTTTTTTTGATAAAAGCTATAGTAACCTGAGCACTTTAGCCAAAAATGAACCTACCCATAAAAAGCTCTACCGACACAAATCCACGTCAAAGTCCCTGCGTGACGAGAACTGCAAAGTCAAGCGGGCAGAGAGAGAACAGGGCCACAAAGACCCAAGCACAGTAGTTTCCTTTGAAAAACTGAGGTAATACCACACCAGGCTGGCTGGAATGCACCCCAACTTCCTTGCTCCCTGCTAAGCCCATCCCTGCTCATAATATTTTCCTACCTTGGGAAACCAGAATTGCATGAAAGAGACATTTCCCCCCTTTTACAGGTCTTTTTTCCGTTGTCGTCGTTGTTCTTGGTTCCGTTCTCAACGTGCATGGAAACACTTATTTCTTGCAAGCTACTTCAAAAAAAGAATGACATTTTTTTCCTGGCTTGGCTGGGGGAGGGGGAGGGGTGGGGGGGTTGAACACCGACTAACAAAAGCTCTTCCCTTTTCTTTTTTTCTTGCTGTTTGGCTTCTTCTGGTTTGAATTCTCTTTATTTATTTTCAAGGGTTAATTCTGTGCTCTTTTTTTCTAATGGTTTGGAAAAGAGAAGAAGAAAGGGGGGGGGAAGACTTCCGGGGAGAACAGGGGGGGGGACTTTTTGTAAAAAAACAAAACACACCCGAAAAAGAGCTGCGTCCCCCAAGCTGAGATTATTTTTAACGTTTGCAAAAGTCACAGTTCCATCCCTTGTCGAGTGCTAAGAGATGATTTCCCCTGTTGTGTTCTTACCCCTGTGGACCCCTTTCTCCCTGTCACTCCAGAGCCCCGTCTTTCAACCCCCCCCCAATGTGATTCCACCAAGTTAAGATGGCATATCAAATCTTTGGTTTTTCTGCAGAGATACAGACTACATTCTTCTTAAGGCAGAAACAGCCTTTGGGGGTTTCCCTGTGTTTGGAGAAGCTGCCTTTTTTTAGGAAGAAGTTTGGAGTTTGCTGGGTTTCCCAAATCCCATTCTCCTCTTTTTCAATCCCCCTTTGTTTACTCCCCCCTCCCCCGTGTCTTCCCTTCGCTCAAAAAGAAGAGGGTGGGTGGGAATTGCAATGCCTTGTTTAAAGTGCTGAAAAAACGGAAGTTAGAGAAGTCACGAGAGGTCCGGAAGCCAATCGCATCCCCCCTTTTTCCAACGGCCTTGTCTTTTGTACGAGTCTTTTGTACGATAATCGCTGCCCTCCGACCAACCCTGCAATTCGTGCCAAACTCCCAAGTGTCGTACTGTACATAACTTTTACATCTCTTCTGGGTTGTGAAATGTTTGGTGGTGCTTTCTCTTTCTTGATTTCTTCCTTTTGATTTGAACGATGTAAACACTCCGGTGAAACAGTTGGCCAACTCTCTCAGACAGCCGCCCCCAACGAACGGGGGGGAGGACCGGTTTGCTCCTGAGATACTGAATGTTTTACGGACCTACCTGAGTTCTGTGTGCCAAATTGACTTTACCTCATTGAATGGATGTTATTTCCTCCGGCTTGCAACTCAAAAAGAGGTGGGGAGAAGGTGCGGGGAGGCTTTAAAATGAAAAATGGGGGAAAAGCTGGGCCCTCTCCAAATCTGAATGATATATATATACCCACACACACACATACACATATATACAGTGGTACCTCTACTTACGAACTTAATTCATTCAGTGATCAGGTTCTTAAATAGAAAAGTTTGTAAGAAGAAGCAATTTTTCCCAGAGAAATCAATGTAAAAGCAAATAATGCATGCGATTGGGGAAACCATGGGGAGGGTGGAGGCCCTGTTTCCTCCCAGGAGATTCCTAGAGAGGCCCCACGGAGGCTTCTCCCCGCCTTTTCTGGTTACAGTTTCGGAGGCTCAGGTTTGTAAGTGGAAAATGGTTCTTGAGAAGAGGCAAAAAAATCTTGAACACCCGGTTCTTATCTGGAAAAGTTCAGAGGCATTTGTAGGTAGAGGTATCACTGTACGTACGTACGTACGTATGTACGAATGTACGTATGTACGTATGTGTACGTATGTGTATATATATATATATATACACACACACATACACAAACACACACAAATAGGAAACAAAATAGTAAAAAATAATTATAATATTAATCTCAAAGTAACAATATTGGAAATTCGAGTGAATGCATTTCATGGTTTTAAAAGCAGCTGTTTTTCTATCACCCGTTTTTGTTTCGAGCCAAGCTTCCCAGTGGAAGATGATTTCAAAAGCAAAGTTGTATTGTTGGCACTTTGTATCCGTTTTCTATATTTTGTAATACAAACCTGGGAATTTTGGGGGGGGGGAAAAAGCCGTCTTGGAAAAAAAACCCGGAGCGATGCATTTCATAGACGCTATATTGATATTTCATTTTGAGCTTTTTTGTAACCATTTTTACGCTCCTTGTTGCAGGAAAAACTCGCTGACTCAAAAAAATATGATGTTTTCTAAATGTTTTAACCTTTGCAATGACGATATTATTTGAAGGTTTGTTTTTTTAAAAAAATCAACTCAAATGTAATTGTTAATGCAATTCCCAGATGCAATGTCAGCCCCCTCTCACCTTCCAGGAACGTGGAATCAGCTTCCCACCCACCCTAACTGGGAATGTCCGAGAATGTTATGGGGAATGTAGTCCACACATCCAGAGGGGCACAGATGGGGTGAAGGAAGAGGGTCCTGAGGGGGCAAGAAAAGAGCCAAGAGGGCAGTCGCCCCTACAGGCAACTAAGAGCCTGGGGGGGGGGGGCTTCAGTCCATCCATCATGGCTACCATCTTGTCTTTCCAGTCCCCGTCACCCTCACTCCTTATGGAGGCTGATTTACACACCCCAAATAAAGCTGACCTTCTTGTGATTCATCTGGTTTTAGGGTCCAGATACAGAATGTTTAAAAGTGGAGTGTTTTCCCCCTAACACACGCTCGCATGCGCACACACACCCCCCTCTGAGAGGAAGAAGTGCTGGCTACTTAAGGAAATACCATTCCCCAAAGATCTTATTTTGAACCGTATTCCCTGCTCCGGATCTCCCTCGAAGGGGGGAAAAATGTCTTAATGTTTATTGCGTACCTGAGCCTGTGATTTTGCTCTTGATCTGTGGTGAAACTTGATGGGGTGGGTGGGTCTTCTTGCGAGGAGGAGGAGGAGGAGAAGGGAGTAAATCGATGCACTGGAAAAAAAAACGTTTTAGGGAAACAGTTACTTTTCTTTCAAGATTTCAGGGTTTTAGTTCTGAGGTACCTAAATGTGATTGGCTCTATTCTTCCACCCCGCTTCAGTAAAAGGAGAGAAAGCAGATGCCTAAAAAAATTTCCAGACTATGTAAGAGAAAGCCATTCCCTCTACAGGAAGACTCTGAGAGAAGATGGGTGTTGTAGGTTTGTCCAACCCTAATCTGCTTTGTTTACATAAAAATTAGTATTCCCAACGCCTCTCTCTCTAGAAACATACTGCATGCTAAAGTCCTCTGGTTGGGTTAGATATCAGTTCCCCTAATCCTGAGCCATCGCCCTTGATGGCGCAGGAGTAAGGGAGTTGATATCCAAGGCATGTTAGGGCAATGGTTGCATTGGTTAAGTCCTTTAAGATAAAGGTCTCACCTTCTGTTTGCTGATTCCATCTCATTGTCCGCACCAGGGGTCTCCAACTTTGGCCACTTTAAGACTTCTGGATTTCAGCTCCCGAGGTTGAGGAATTCTGGGAGTTGAAGTCCACAAGTTGCCAAGGTTGGAGACCCATGATCCATACTGTCCTAGAAGAGGAAGGTTCTGATTTCACAAGGAGACTATGATTAAGGATGAATAGAGGCGGCCAGTCCCATTCTACATTAGCACCATGGGTTGGCCATTGGAAGGACTCTCACCTGGAGATCACCAGCCTAACCACTGCAGAGAATAGAGAGAGGATCCCTCACCATGGTCAAGCTTGAAAGACCAACACAAGACAACACTGTGATTCTTCTCAGAAGATTTGTTTTAAAAAATTGTTCTCACCTGTAGACAGAATCTTGCCACACTAAAGCAAACTACTTGCCCCATCAAACGTACTTGCCCTCCTTCTGGGAATCCAGACAACATTGCATCACAGCCATCATCCTTCTTAGTAGGACCTTTATCTTTATCTTAATAGGACCTTTATCTTCACCAAAGAAACCCATGCACCAGATGGGATTTCTTTTACTTTCTTTGACATCAATCCCCATTCAATGGGTCTTCTTCCTTGCCCAAGTGTAGGTCATTCTCTGTTGCAAATACACAAAGCAGCATCCTGAACCAATGGGCCCATTCTCCACTTTTTTAGTATCACCAATGTGGACAGGGAGTTGCTGTCACGTTACTGGGGTTCATCCCCCTCCGCTTACACCCACCTTTCTATCACCACTGCCGGACTGAGCCAGGGGCTGATGTGTTGGACACCCGGAGCAGGCTTCCTCAACTTCATCACCTTTAAGCTGGGTAGATTTCAGCTCCTAGAATTCCCCAACTCTGCAGCAGATGCTGAGATTTGAAAAACACTGGCTTATGGCAAGCGGACTCGAAATATGGAGTCTTGCCCCTTTGTGTGCAGCAAAGATGGAGATGAGTCTAAGTATGTCACGTTTGGGAACACATGCAAATGTTCAAGAGCCCAGTGAGAAGTCTGGAGTTCAAGATCCTACATTGTAGCCCACAGGGCAGTTGGCATCTACACAGATCCTTTAAAAAATGCTTTTGATAATTATGGTTCAGCTGATAGGAAACATGGTAGAAATGGTAGAAAGTTGGAAGGGATCTTGAAGGTCCTCTAGCCCAACCCCTGGCCAACACAGGAGTCCTTTTACCATCCCAGTCTTTTTTCACTGTTTTGAAAGCTGTTTCCTTGAAGCTAAGGCTCCCCGCCCACATCCAAGTGGGGAGCATTCAAACTGGGTTTCCCCAGATGAGGAAATCCATAAGTACTACGTTATTTCCACAGGGAATCCTCTAAAGGTGGGCTCCAAATCCTGAATTATCAGCTAAAGCATTTGCAGTTTTTCAGTAGTACTTTCAATTTGTATTTTTTTCCCTGAATGTTGACTCCCTAGCTGATAAGCTAAATACATTTACTTAGTAAATGTATGCATAAAATTTGACTTTCATCTTTATCTAAGTAAGTGTTTTTTCAGACTTGGCCACTTTAAGATGTGTAAAAGTCAAATATTTCTTTTCTTTGTTGTGTTTTACTATAATTTGTTTTTATAAACGCACTTCTTACTCTTCATCTTGATAATGCATGTATTTTTTCCTTTTTTATTGCTTCAGAAACATAATAATTTTTTTAAAAGCTGGGAAATGAAGTCCATACAGTTTAAAGTGGCCAGTTTGAAAAAACACTGATCTAGAACTTTTCTCTGTGTGTTCAGCCAGGCCCACAAGTAGCTCTCTGTACTTTTTTTTCCTTAGTGAACCCATCCAACCCCAAAGCTGCGGGCACCCTTAATTTTGGGTCTCAACCTGCGTTTCAATTCTCTGCTGAGTGCTGTTTTCCAAATGCGGCGTTTCTCATATTTTCCTGGTGCGTTTTTTAAAAATCAAATTCCATCCATCCATTAGTACGCTCCCTCCCGTTCTCACACTTGGACACAGAGAGAGTTCCTAGGGAAGCCAGTGTGTTTTGTGCCAACTTATTCTATTGGGGTTGACTCTTTGGCTACCTCAGCTCTTTGGCGTTCTCACAAGTCCCTTCTCTTTATGCTTTGGACAAAAATGTCACTGCTACACTTGAGACGTGCTTTAGGGCATAACGGTGGAAAGGGACCTTGGAGGATTTGCAATCCAGCTCTTTGCTCGAGCAGGAGACTCTCTAGCATTCCAGACAAACGTATGTCCAGTCTCCTCTTGAAAGCCTCCACAAGCACCCACAACTTCCAGAGGCAAGCTATTCCTTCACTGCTTGATTGTCCTTGCTGTCAGGAAATTCCTCCTCCTTAGTTCCAGGTTGGGTATGTCTTTTTATCATGAACTGATCAAAAGCAGCGTAAATGCAGTCTCAGTCTTTGAATTTCTCCATATTTCTTCTTTTTCAAACGTATTTCCACATCCTGCACAGCCATGGTGCCTCCTGAATTTGGACTAGTTCCCCTGTTCTCTGCTTGCTGGCTGCAGGTCACCGCTGACCCCTTCCTCTTGCCTTGCAACTAACTGTTCGATGAGTAGCATCCAGCTGTCAATCTCCATTCTTATCTTTTCTTGAACTTCAGGTCATTTAGCAATGGCAGAAAGAAAGGCAGAGGATGCTAGGCTGGAAGCCCTTCGGAGGAGAACAGGCCAGGCCTATTAAGATCCCAGAGCAGAGATGAATCAGGGAGCCCATCCTCAAAAGGGGCTGCAGCCAAGCCCAAGCAGTGGAGGCACTTCAGGAATTTGAAAGCACTTCCTTTTGCAGCCTTTCTCAACCTCAGCAGGTCTCAAAGGTCTCAAGCAGCCTTTCTCAACTTCAGCCTCTGTAAGGGGTGCGGATTTCACTCCTTGCATCCTGACCAGAAGGCAGATCATCCTTTTAAACAGCTTTTCAGGGCACAGTGTTGTTTCGGGCAGATTTTCCAAGAAACGAGAACCGGTTTTCCTCTCCATCTGTCTTTGCCAAAAAGCAGGAAATGGACCAAGGATCCTACCTGTTCATTGCCTGTCACTGTATGACAAGGGGTTCTCTTCTAAACTGTGGACTGGAACACCCGATTGTTTCTTGCGGTCTTAGATTTCATATTCAAATATCATGTTGCAGGTTGAAGCAAACACCCAAGTTGCATCTCAGTTTCGGCCGATGCTCTTGGGTCTAAATTAGGACATACTTTTTCTATCCGTCACTTTACTCATGGGGATCTGGTTATCTTTTGGAAAGGAGAGCAGTGAGAGAACAGCCGTTAGGCACACACGCACAAATGCACACAGAGACGCACACTGACACAACTGTTGGTTGATGCTCAAGAATCAGAGCAAAACACAACATAGCCAGAGGTTTTTGGCCCCATTCATAGCAGCAGCAATGGCAGCTGGGTCTATCGTTTATCTGATCCATTTAAAAAGAGCTGCATTTGCTTCCATCTTGACTTTTTTGACCATAAAAAAACCCACTCCCAGTTTAAGACAATATTCTGCAGAGGATTCGCTGCCTGTGACTTCTACTCCATTGTTACCCTCTGGAGATTTGGGAAATTGTAATCCGTCATAACTGGGCTGGGGTGAAAAAGGCGGTCTTAAGTTCTTTGTTCAAGTGGAAACAGGGCAGGCCTGTTTTTCCTGTGAACATAAATTCCCAAGCCAGAGGAAGCCCCAAATGCTCCATAAAAGTTAAAATATAATTTTTGGGGGGTTGGAGGAGGAGGCGGAATGATCTACCAATGCACATTTCTTGTCCCAGATTTACCTCTGCTAAGAGAACTGCTCGTTCCCAAAATAAACGTGGAATTAATTTGCATCGTAAAACATGCTTTTTCAAAAAACTGTTTCCCCCTTTCCTCATGTTTTCTTTTTTCTTTTTTTTTTTAAAGGCAATTCTACAAGTAGTCCTTGAGTTACAATAACAATTAGGATTGGAACTTTGGACACTAAGCAATGTAGTCGTTTAAGCAAATTGTAATATTTCTTCAACCTGATTTTATGACTATTTTCCCCACAACTACTTGTCTGGAACGGTGTAGGGTTCTCTGCTTGAGCAGGAGGTTGGATTAGAAGATCTCTAAGGTCCCTTCCAACTCTCCTTATTCTGTTATTCTGAACCGCATGGTCCTTACATAGATCCCCAGCTTCCCCAACTGCTAACTGGGAAGGTCTCCAAATGCCATCATGGGACTGCAAGACTCTGCAACCGTTGTAAAATGCCAGCCAGTCGCCAAGCACACGAATTGCGATCTAACCGCGAAGGTTGTACAACAGTCATAACGTCACTTTTTCCAAAGTGGTTATAACTTGGAATTGCTGTTAAACAGTTGTAAGTTGAGAACTAACTGTACTCTCCCCCCCCCCCAAGTTCATCTCTTTCCCATCCTTCTTGCTTCAGTGGTAAATCTAAAGGCATCTTTTAAAATTAGGTCTGAGCCCAGACAGGTGGAGGGGCTGACTCAGTCTTAGCATTGAGACCTATTGAGAGAAATGGCCTTCCCAAATTGGAAGTTCTTCCCAAGTTGGCCGAGGGCTGTGGGAACTCCTGGCCCTGGGGCACTCAAAGATGCCAGGATGGGGAAGGTGTCTTTTGCAAGCCAGCCCCCCATCCTATCAGGTAGGCAGGTGCCTCCCATCTGACACCTGAGGCTGACAGCTTCTCTGATTCCAGTGCACGCTATATTTTCCCCAAAATGCACAAAGGAGATGGATTAAAGTGAGCGGGGGGGGCAGGGGGGGGACATCTTTAGCTGAATTTAGGCTGTACAAGTTCTGTTTCTCAGGTAAACAAAGGACTCTATGGACATTGGAGATTCGGCCATTAAAATGGGAAGGGGGGAGCGAAGGGGGAAATGGGGCTGGACTGCACGGGGACAATGCCTGAGAGACTGGCATGGGGAGAAAACGGAGCCTGCGAACACTGGAAGCGTTGGGTGGGGCGGGTGGGGAGTTACAAAGAAGCCCTTTGAGATGTCGAGCACGGGTGTTCAAACTTGGCCACTTTAAGACTTGGGGACTTCAACTCCCAGAATTTTGGGAGTTAAAGTCCCCAAGTGGGATATAACAGAAAAATAGAGTTGGAAGGGACCTTGGAGGTCTTGTAGACTGACCCTTATACTATATACCAGTGTTTCCCAACCTTGGCAGCTTGAAGATATTTGGACTTCAACTCCCAGAATTCCCCAGCCAGCATTCGCTGGCTGGGGAATTCTGGGAGTTGAAGTCCAAATATCTTCAAGTTGCCAAGGTTGGGAAACACTGGTATATACTATAGCAGTGATGGTGAACCTTTTCGCCCAAAAGGGTGTGTGTGTGTACTAGCATGTGTGCATGTACCGATACTCCTCCCCTTCCCCCCATGCATGTGTATCCCTCTGTGCTGTCCCCTGCGCATGCGCACAGGCCTTTGAAAAAAATCCCCCAATGGGCAAACTTGACGTTTGGGAAAACGCACTTCCAGTTTGCCCATTGTGCTATTTTTTGCACTCTGGGGCTTCAGGAAGCTTCCCTGAACCCTCCAGTGTGCAAAAAACAGCGCTATGGGAAAACCAGAAGTGCGTTTTTCCGAAGTTCCAGTTGGGGGATTTTTTATTTTTATTTATTTGCCTCTGGGGCTTTAAGGAAGCTTCCCTGAAGCGTCTGGAGGGCAAAACGGCCTTTCCCAAGGCCAAAAATCAGCCGGCCACCAGGCGCATGAGAGCCGGCGCTGAAACATGGCAAAGTCTCGCGTGCCTTCCAATATAATAATAGTAATTAATAATAATAAGTTATTAGATTTGTATGTTGCCCCTCTCTGAAGACTTGGAGCGGCTCACAATAATACAAAATACAAATCCAATGTTAAAAGCAAAAACAGTTTTAAATCCCTTAGTTAAAAATACTCATACAACCCAAACAAACCATACATAAAATGGAGCGACCGAGGGGAATCAATTTCCCCATGCCTGGCGGCAAAGGTTGGTTTTTAGGAGTTTTCGAAAGGCAAGGAGGGTGGGGGCGGTCCTAATCTCTGGAGGGAGTTGATTCCAGAGGGTCGGGGCCGCCACAATGTGGCAACTGTGGCACCTGTGCCATAAGTTCGCCATTGTGCTTCTATACTATTAGAACTCTTATACTCTTCCAGACAAATGGTTGTCCGGTCTCTTCTTAAAAGCCACCAGTGATGCAGCGATGACCTCTTGTTCTCACTGTTAGGAAATTTCTCCTGAGTTCTAGGTTGCTTTTCTCTAAGGATAGTTTTCAACCATCATTTCTTGTCTTGCTTTTTGGTGCTTTGGAGGAGTCCTCCAAATATTGGAAGACGGCTATCCTGTCTCCCCTTGTCCTTCTTGTCATTAGATTAGTGATGGTGAACCTTTTTCCCCTTGGGTGCGCGCGCGGTATCATGCATGCGTGAGTCCCCACTTCTACAATTCAATGCCTGGGGGAGGGGAAAAACAGCTTCCCCCATCCCTCTGGAAGCCAGAAATGGCCTGTTTCCCAATTTCTGGTGGGCCCAGTAGGCTTATGTTTCACCCTCCCCAGGCTCCAAAGTCTTCCCTAGAGCCAGGGGAGGGTAAAAATAACCTCCTACATCTCCCCAGAGGCTCTCTGGAAGCCAAAAACACCCTCCCAGAGTCTCTGTGCAAGCCAAAAATCAGCTGACCGGCACACACATGCACGTTGGAGCTGAGCTAGGACAATGACTCCCGTGCCAGCAGATATGGCTCCGTGTGCCACCTGTGCCATAGGTTCACCATCACTGGACTAGACATACACACAAGTCTTAAAGTTGCCAAGTTTGGAGACCCTGACGTAGAGAAAGAAGGGTGGTTCAAAAGCACAAAAGGGGGGTATATTTCGAAACTGTGAGGGAGGCCAGGGAGCCTCCGTTCAGCTGCTTTTTTTGTTCCGAGTCCCCTTCGGAAACAGGGGAGTCCCTGCTCTCCTCCTGCAATTTGGGGGGGGGGGGCACCGCTGCCCCCATTGCTTTGAATGTACTGCTCCTTCGCTTCACTTTCGTAGAATTAGAGGCACCTCCCTCCTGAGTTGCAACCTAGGCGGGATCTGCAGGATGTGGGCAAGGAAGTCAAGATGGCGGGCGCCATGGTGCCATCTGGGCTCTGCCTGTCTTTGGGGTGCATCATTTTGATCCCAGGCGCCATCTGGGTTTCCTTGGCTGCATCGTTGGAGACACCCCCGGTTGCCACTGTTTTACGGTGCTAATGAAAACTTTGATCACCCCACCGCCAAGCATTGAGGTGATGCTACTTGGCCCTTGGAATGAATGTAACATACCAATTTCCGTTTAATGGTGTAACACTGCAATTTTAACATATTTGTGAATGATTTGCCTTTTATTTTTCCTTTTTTTTTCTTTTAGAACAAGCTTTATATATATTCTGTAGAGTCAATTGAAGTATAATTCTTAAGGATCACTCTAAGACGCCTACAAAATCTTGTATATTTTTAAGTGTGCCAATTTGTAAAATATTTTGTAAGTGTATATTTTTCTTAGGAAAGTGCTGTGAAGTGTTCGTATGTGTGCGGTTCCCCCTTTTGGCACTCCACCGAGGTGCTAATAAAAGGATGTATACTTCAAAGGTTTCTGGTTTTAAAAACCAAAATACAAAGAAAAAAAATTAAAACTTTTGTTGGGAATTTTGTAATAAAAAGAAATGTTGTGAAAGAGTGTAGTGATATTGTGTAAAGGAAACTGGAAAAAAAATTTGTGAGCGCTTTGCTGTTTTATAGATCCTCCTGTAAATTATTCTTGTAATATTTTTGGTTTTGTTGTTCTTGTTGCAAAGGTTTTAAATATTTGTGACTGACTCTGTACGGTGAAAACGTCATATTGTTAACTTGCTGAGTTTTGTTATATTGTTTATGGAATAAATAAAAATTTAAAAAACTCATTTTAAGATGAAGTATGCGAAGAAATTAAAGTCCCATTTTTTTGAATAACAGTCTGGTGGCACAATATGATTTTGGCCACAGTTCCTAAACTCTGCAGGTCGTTTTGTTTGAACTTGGGTTTCAAATGCTCTAAATCTCAACTTTGCCTACTTGAAGATATGTAGACTCCAGCTCCCAGCAAAGGTTGAGAAATACTGCTCTAAATCACAAATGTAAATGCTTTAGCTGGGTGAAGAAACAAAATTGTTAATGGCCTGCTCTTATTTGATACTTATTCTCGTCAGATAACTCAGTGCCACTTGGTAGAAAGTGTTTTATTTTTTCCTGGCAACAATTCTTCCAGTAGTTTCTCCATGCCGTTTCCTCTTTTGCTCTGCAATATTCAGCATTCAGATCTGGAGCTCCCCCTCCTGTGCTCAATTAAATGGCTGGGTGATGGAAATTAACTTTATCCCTGACTGGGGCGAATCTTCTCCAAATGAGGAAAGGTCAATGGACATTATTCACAAGTACGTCGGAAAGGAATATGGCCATTTTAAGCACATCTTCACTGTACACATTGCCATAAAGCTTTGACTTTCCATGCTGAATAAGCTGAGTGATCATTAATACATAGCGTGGATGGAGAACCCAGCTGGTTCAGTAAGCAATGGCTAAACCACTTTCCCCACAATTTTGCCTTATTTTACGGGTGTGGCTTGATGGTCATGTGACTGGATAGGAGTGGCTTGCAGGCCATGTGATCAGGTGGGAGTGGCTTGACAATCATGTGACTGGATATTGCTTAAGATCATGTGACTGGGTGGGAGTGGTTTACGACCAAGAGAAGTTTTCAAATAGGTGCTTGGACTCTTTTTCAGTTGATTAAGTCACATTATTTGAATAGCCACAAAAAGGACAAATGATAGACAGCATTATTTGTTGAGGAGCACAGTCACATTTTAAGGTTTTGTACTGAACCCACAAGGTTCAGTATGATAACAGATTAGGCAAGTAGCTCAATTTTCTTTAATTGCCATAAAAGTCCAGTTCTAGATAATGATCAAAATTATTAAAGCCTTTATGGGTAAAAACACACTACAGTGGTATCTCTACTTACGAACTTAATTTGTTCCGTGACCAGGTTCTTAAGTAGAAAAGTTTGTAAGAAGAAGCAATTTTTCCCATAGGAATCAATGTAAAAGCAAATAATGCGTGTGATTGGGGAAACCACAGGGAGATTCAATTCAATTCAATTTATTAGATTTGTATGCCGCCCCTCTCCGAGGACTCGGAGCAGCTCACAACAGGACAATACACAATATACAAATCCAATGGTTAAAAAACAGTTTAAAACCCTTATAAAAATAATCATACAACTCAAACTATACATAATTTATAATAGGTAAGGGGTATATTAATTTCCCCATGCCTGGTGACAGGTGAGTTTTCAAGAGGTTACGAAAGGCAAGGAGGGTGGGGCCAGTCCTGATCTCTGGGGGGAGTTGGTTCCAGAGGGCTGGGGCCACCACAGAGAAGGCTCTTCCCCTGGGTCCCGCCAGAAAGCATTGTTTAGTCTACAGGACCTGGAGAAGGCCAACTCTGGGACCTAATTTGTCGCCGGGATTCATGCGGCAGAAGGCAGTCCCAGAGGTATTCTGGTCCGATGCCATGTAGGGCTTTATAGCTCATAACCAACACTTTGAATTGTGACTGGAAACTGATCTGCAGCCAGTGCAAGCCTGTTTTCTCCCAGGAGATTCCTAGGGAGGCCCCACGGAGACTTCTGCCCACCTTTCCCGGCCCTGTTTCCTCCCAGGAGATTCCTAGGAGAGGCCCCACGGAGGCTTCTCCCTACCTTTTCCAGTTATAGTTTTGGAGGTTTGGGTTTGTAAGTGGAAAATGGTTCTTGAGAAGAGGCAAAAAAATCTTGAACACCCAGTTCTTATCTAGAAACATTTGTAAGTAGAGGCGTTTGTAGGTAGAGGAACCACTGTATTTAATTATTTCCTATTTCAAAAGTAATTAAGGATCATACTAAGGTACAAGAGAAGGAAGGACAATAAAAAAACAATAGTATTCAATAAATAGTGCATAAACTTACTACGCCCACTGGGTCCACCCGCCCATTAATGCAACTAACATAATTAGAAAGATTGTCTAAATGAACAATTGGGTAGTTAGGCAACATATTGTAGCTCCCTAATTCCAGGAGGATTTCTTAGAGCGGAAAAGGCAAAAAACATCAAGTAATAATTACCTAGAGAATGGAGAAGCTCTTATTATACATCATACCTGTACACATCCTTCTTATGCTTTTCGAAGTTTACACAGAGTACTCCTTTTAGTGAGGACAATTAACCAGTGGAACAACGGAACAACACGCAGAAGCTGTGGATGCTCCAACACGGGAGGCTTTTAAGAAGAGACTGGGCACAAATGAAACAAATGAAATGGGGGGAAAGTTATATTTATGCAGTTACTTACCAAGCACATCTAAATGATATTAAAGTAACCAAGAAATATCTACAATCCTCAAGGCATGTCACAACTTTTCCATTGTGTTTGGAAATTGAAAGTTGAAAAATTGGACACGCCCGATGTGAACAGCTACTTGCCTGAAACGGGATTGGTGTGATGGTGAACCTTTTGGGGTTTGTGTGCCAAAAGGGGTGTGTGTGGGGGTGCTAGCATGCCTGCACATGTCCACATTCCTTTCCTCCCCACCGTCCATGCGCGCACCCCTTGTGCTGCCCCCCGCGCATGCGCACAGGCCTTTCTGAAGGTGAAAATAAACTGGAAGTTTGGGGAAACACACTTCTGTTTTGCCGTTGTGCTGGGGGTTTTTTTGCACTCTGGGGCTTCAGGAAGCTTCCCTGAACCCTCCAGAGTGCCAAAAACAGCATAATGACAAACTGCAACTTCCAAAAACGGACTTCTGGTTTGCCCATTGTGCTGTTTTTGCACTCCAGGGCTTCAGGGAGCTTCCCTGAACCCTCCGGAGGGCAAAAGACCAGCACAACGGTAAACTGGAAGGGCATTTTTCTGAACTTCTGAAGCAATGAATGTTTTTAGTATGATTGTTGAATGAATGTTTAATGGAAGTTTTTTAAATTATAATTTTTAGCATTGTTTTTTAATGTATTATTAATTGGATTGCTTATTATTGTTTCTCGTATATACTGTGAGCCACCCCGAGTCCTCGGAGAGGGGCAGCATACAAATCCAATTAAATACAAATCCACCTTTCTTTTGGGCACAATAGATCTAAGAATTAAAAAAAAAATTACTACTTGATCCAACATATAATCACAGCAATTAGAATATGTATTGCACAAAACTGGAAAAAAGATGTACCGACAGAGAGAGACATGATCAAAAAAATATACGATTGTGCAGAACTAGGTAAACTAACACAATAATTCAAAAATAAAGATGAATCATGCTACTACGATACTTGGAATGATTTTTACACATGGGTGGATAATAGGATAAATAATAGCTGTAAATAATAAATACTATGCTACGAGATACTAGAAGTTTTATAAATTAAGATATAGAAGTGAATATAATTTGAACTGTTATTAGATTGCTTATATTTAGATATATAACCTAACCGCTGATGTTATAGGCCGTACAAACATATAAAGTAATAACTGGTTTTTTGGATTATAGTTCGGGTGGGGGGAGGGTTAGGGATATGTTTTGTCATTTTTGTGTTGTTTTGTAGCTTAAGACTTAAGTTTCTATAACATATATGTAACCACATGATAAACTATGTCTTTTTTAATATTTATGTACTCAATAAAAATATTTTTTTAAAAAATAAATACATCACCTCGAGGCTCGACTACTGTAACGCTCTCTACATGGGGCTACCTTTGAAAAGTGTTCGGAAACTTCAGATCGTGCAGAATGCAGCTGCGAGAGCAATCATGGTCTTCCCTAAATATGCCCATGTCACACCAACACTCCGCAGTCTGCATTGGTTGCCGATCAGTTTCCGGTCACAATTCAAAGTGTTGGTTATGACCTATAAAGCCCTTCATGGCACCGGACCAGATTACCTCAGGGACCGCCTTCTGCCGCACAAATCCCAGCGGCCAGTTAGGTCCCACAGAGTGGGTCTTCTCCGGGTCCCGTCAACTAAACAATGCCACTTGGCGGGACCCAGGGGAAGAGCCTTCTCTGTGGCGGCCCCAGCCCTCTGGAACCAACTCCCCCCAGAGATTAGAATTGCCCCCACCCTCCTTGCCTTTCATAAGTTACTTAAAACCCACCTCTGCCGCCAGGCATGGGGGAATTAAGACTTCTTCTCCCCCTAGGCCGTTACAACTGTATACATGGTATGTTTGTATGTATGTTTGGTTTTTATATATCAAGGGGTTTTAATTTGCTTTTAGTATTGGATTTTATTGTATATTGTTCATGATTGTTGCTAGCCGCCCCGAGTTTTCGGAGAGGGGTGGCATATAAATCCAATAAAACTTAAAACTTGAAACTTGAAATCCAATTAAAAAACTTCCAATCTATCCATTGGGCATTTTTTTGCCTCTGGGGCTTCAGGGGAGTTTCCGGAGGATGAAACAGCCCTTCCCAAGGCCGAAATTCAACTGGCCAGCACACATAGGCAGCTGGAGCTGAAACATGGCAAAGTCTCACATGCTGTCCAATATGGCTCCACGTGCCCCTGCGGTACGCGTGCCATAGGTTTGCCATCACAGGTATAGGATCTCCTGCTTTAGCAGGGGTCTGAAGTAGAAGACCTTCAAGACTCTTCCATTTTACACTCTGAGGCTGAGATGGTTGGCTTCTGACCATCTGGATTCCTGGGACATTTTATTTATTTATTTAAACACCCATACATATACCATAAAGCATAATATATATAATTATACATTTATATCCAATATACCATAAACAAATATCCTAATTTTGTACCTTTTGTACTTTTATCGCCCGTCTTGTTTTTCCCTAATATTTCAAATTACTCCCCTCCCTCTATCTCCCTCTCTTCCCTCTACCTTCTTTCTCCTCTTCCCCTCTTTCCTACTTCCCTCCTCTTCTCCTCTCCCCTTCCTCCCTCTTGTCCCTTCCCTGTGTACATCTAATCATAATCCATGTTATGGTTAACAGACGGGTAACTCAAATCCTTAAATTCATTCAATCATCGGTGCTACTCAAACTTATATTTTCCGCTATATCCGTATTTATACATATATTATATTTTTCTAGGTACATTTACTATTATCCTAATGCTGCCTCCTTTGCCACCTCCTTTTGTCGCCTGGATCTACTACCATTAATTTGCCATTTTTTTCCAGATTTAATCGCTGTTATTTACCTCCCATACATATTAATTGTCCCTTATACCTCATTTCATACTTAGCTGCCCCAAGTCTTCGGAGAGGGGCAGCATACAAATCTAATAAATAATAATAATAATAATAATTATTATTATTATTATTATTATTATTATTATTATTCAAATCCATCCTTTTTATTTTAATTTTGAGTCATACGCCTCTCTTTCCTCAATTTATATCTTGACTCGTTTTATTTTTATTCAGTCATCTCTAAATACCCTTAATTTCTAATCTCTTTTAGAATCTAATCTTATTTTAATACATCCCCAATATGTAAACAAAATCCAATCTTACTGCTTCATATCCATCCATTGGTGGATAACACTGCCAACTTTCCAATATTATTATTATTTATTAGATTTGTATGCCGCCTCTCTCCAGAGACTCGGAGTGGATATACAAAAATGCACTAATTAGCAAAAATCTCCTCAAAATAAAATCAAATTTATGAATTATATTTTACATAAAAATCTTTGAAAATAATAATTATACAAATTTTATAACATTCCAACAATTTTATAACATTCCAACATTCCAACAAACAGTCCTACTATAGTATACTTCATTTCCCTTCATCCTTTCTAAGTTCATCAAAATTTTATTTTTACTTTTTATAATATACATCACCCTATACCAATCTTATATAAAAACCTTATACCATAATTAATTATATACAATTAATAATACTGATACATGTAAATATATTAACATATATCTTATTGCCCCTCCTCCTTTCCACTAACCTCCCCTCTTCATCCATTCTCTTTTGGACTCTCAGAAATTCCACTTCTTGTGGGTTTTTCCCTTTCCTCCCCTTCTTTTAACTTCTTTTTCTTTCTTTTATTTTTATGCATATAAATTATTTTTTTCTGAATTTCTTTTCTTCCTTTTAAGTATATTATTTGCTTAAATCTCCCCACAATCCCTTCTTGTCTCTTTCCCTATTATACCCTCACTCTTTTGGTTGGTTCTTCTTAAAATAATACTCTCCCATGTCTACTCTTTTCTTGCCGCTGTAAATCCCAGTAAAATTATCTGTTTTTTATTTTCAATCTCTTTCAATGTAGTTTCCTTGTTCCTCATTTTTATTTTCCAGCACTGTGATTTCTGAATGTTCTGCATATTCCAACTTTGCTTCTATTTTCTTATTACCTCTAATTTGCAAGAGGTAGTTTTTTATATAATCATGAATATATTTTAACATCCCAGTTAATTTTTCATACATACACACCTCCATACTATCGAATTTTCAATTATTGGAACTTTTTAAAATTTAAAATTTAAAAATTAAATCCATATAGTCTCTTTATTATTATTCTGGTATCCAATTTTGTCTATTCCATTCCATTCCAGTTCAAATTCTTGTTATCTTCCATCTCCATAATAAGTCAAAATCAAACACCACAGCACAACATACACTCCTTTCAAGTTCTCTTAGTTTCCAAGTTATCTTCTTCTGAGCAAGGTCAGTTCCCACAGCTGTCAATCAGTTTTTTTCCCTTTTTTTCTTATCTTTCCATGAACTGTTGCAATATTTTGTTTCAACCAGTAGATGGCATTGTAAAATTCCCAATACTGTATAGCAAACCAGTTATTTAACAAAACTCTCCAAAATGCTTTAAATCCACAAACAGGATATTTTCCTTTAAATTTATTATTCTTTCACTTAGTCCAATTGCAAAAACATCAACCATCTTCTTGGGCTTAATTTATTGATTTTGTCCAATACACAATGAGGGTTTTAGTGGGTATACACATACCGTGTTTCCCCGATAGTAAGACACCCCCGATTGTAAGACGTATCAGGGGTTTCAGGGGGGTCGGCTAATATAAGCCGTGCCCCGAAAGTAAGACATATGTCGTACTTTCGGGGAAACACGGGGGTATTGCCGCCTCCCTCTCATCAAGCTGCGCGCCGCCTCCTGCCCACGTCCGCACCGTCTGCCTAATCTCCTAACGTGACTTTTGAAGTTCAAACCTTGCTAGTCACCCACTGTGCAAAGGCCGTGGCGCTGTCAGGTCGCCCAGGCAGTCATTCGGCCACATCCGCTGCAATTCTCGTCTTTTTCCCCCAGCTCCCGACACTCGGACTTTCGCCTTCCTTTTTTAAGCGGGAAGAAGGGCGCGCTTTCGCTGCCTTCTTCCGAGACCGGGGAGGGGAGCTGTGAGGGAGGCGGCCTGCTGAGGCCCAGCCCGCCGGGGAGTTTGGCTGACGGAGGGACGAAGCTCGTTAGAGGGAGCTGTCGGCCGCAGACGGCGGGGCTTGCTGCAGCGAGCGACCTGCTCCTGCCTTCGCTTTCGCCTCCTCGAGAGCCAGTGAAACTTGCCGGCGGAGCCGAGTTAGCCGCAGGGAGGAAAGAGGTGGCGTCGAGGGGTCACGACGCAGTCTCTCCGCGGCAGTCGAGGTGGGCGAGGGCCCTGCTTTGGCGGCCGCGGGTTGCCACCGTTATGAACCCGGCGGGCTCCTCAGAAACGGCCCTGCAAGGGAAGCCACCCGGCCAGAAGTAGGAAAGTCCCCACCCATCCTTTGCCCGCGTCTCGAAGAGGGGAAGAGAAGGGACTGTGGTGATGGTGTTGGGGGGGTGCGAGATAAGTGAGGGAGCCTCGAAATCGCTTGTCGCCTTCACTTCCACGGGGCTTTTGAGGGAAATAACAGTCCCTCCTGGGGGAGAAGCAGGGGACAGGCTCTCGGAGCCCTTGAAAGGACCCCCCCCCTTTCCACCCCTTGTCGCCCGAGACGAGGTCGGGGCGCTTCCTTCCCATTGGCGCTCTCTTCAGATCCTCCTTCCCTCGCTCTGGGTGAGCAGCGCAGCATGGCGGCGGTGATGGAGGAGGAGGAAGAGGAGGAGAACGAGGGCGGCTGTCGCCCTTGAGGAGGCTGCCCTGGAGCCCTGAGGTTGAACTTGGAAAAGGGCTCACGAGGCTCCTGTCCCGCGGCTGCCCTTCTGGACTCTGGGGAGATGCCGCCTTCGGGAACGTGACCCTTTCAATTTTTTTCCAATATAAGACATATCCCGAAAGTAAGACATAGTGGGGCTTTTGGGGATAAAAAGAAAGTAAGACACTGTCTTACTTTCAGGGAAACACGGTAGTAAAATACATGAAGAAGTTTATAAAGGATATACTCATAGTAAAATATATCTAAGAAAGAATAGAAGTTATAGGAATAGAACATATCAATGAAAGAATAGAAGAAGAGAAATAGGAATAGAAGAAAGGTATAGGAGATATAGGAGAGCAATAGGACAGGGGACGGAAGGCACTCTAGTGGACTTGTACTCACCTCTTACTGACCTCTTAGGAATCTGGATAGGTCAACTGTGGATAATCGAAGGGTAAAATGTTGAGGGTTTGGGGATGACACTACGGAGTCCGGTAATGAGTTCCACACTTCGACAACTCGATTACTAAAGCCGTATGTTTTACACTCAAGTTTGGAGCAGTTAATATTAAGCTTGAATCTGTTGTGTGCTCTTGTGTTGTTGTGGTTGAAGCTGAAGTAGTCGCCGACAGGCGGGACATTGCAGCATATGATCTTGTGGGCAATACTTAGATCTTGTTTAAGGCATCTTAGTTCTAAGCTTTCTAGGCCCAGGACTGAAAGTCTAGTCTCGTAGAGTATTCTGTTTCGAGTGGAGGAGTGAAGGGCTCTTCTGGTGAAGTATCTTTGGACATTTTCAAGGGTGTTAATGTCTGAGATGTGATATGGGTTCCAGATGAGCTGTATTCGAGGATGAGTCTGGCGAAAGTTTTATCCATCAGGATTCGGAGAGAAGGACACTTGCTGGGCACGTCTGCAAAGAACATTCCTTGCAAAGCCTTGGTTATCAGAGGTCCAAACTCCCCTTCTAAAGAAATGCCCACCTGCATTTTCTACCTCTACAGGTGTGTAGGTTGGACAGCGTTCTGTGATGCCTCTATAAAAGCAGAACTTCAATCAGGAAGCCACAGCTGCCATCTTGGCACACAATCCTCATGGCCGTCTCTGGTGGCCACATCTGAATTCTGCTTTTCTTCCCCATGTTTGATTTTTAAGCAGATGTGGGCATGGTGCCCACAAAGTCCTGGCTGCAGTCGCTCCTATCTTTATCTCCTATGAAGGCCTGTTGTGCATATATTACTAAAACTCGCTTCTTTGTACTGTCAAATTAGTCAAATAGCGAATGATATTGCAACACTTTTGAATCAAGGTGCCTAAAACCTGCAGTTTAGAGAAAGCATTAAAAAGAAACCTGGGCTCCATGGCTCCCATGGAATTTAAATTTCTATTATATTCATATCAGTTTTATTCACAAAGCTGTGGCCTTTGCAGAGTCTCTATGGTCACCTGATAATGATTTCCTAAGTTCCCCTGTCAACTTCCCATAAAGGAGGTCAATTGGAAAGCCTGCAGGAAGTCAGAAGCCATTCCCGCTCCTTTGGCTTTTTCCCACATAGTCAATCTGTTTAGGTAAGTAAAATTATTATCAAAGTTTATTTGAAACTTGTTTGCCACTTACAACCATTCATTCATTCATTCATTCATTCATTCATTCATTCATTCATTCATTCATTCATTCATTTATTGGATTTATATGCCGCCCCTCTCTGAGGACTTGGGGTGGCTTACAACATATAAAAAAGAACAATAAAATACAATATGCTAAATCCAATTAAGTAAAATTAAATAAACTACTCTAAAATCATTAACTATATTAAAAATCAATCATACCTATTCAAGCCACCACCATACATAGATTCGTTGGCCAGGGGGCTAGGGTCTCATTACCCCAACCCTGGTGGCATACATGAGTCTTAAAACTCTTGCAAAGGCGAGGAGGGTGGGGGCATTGCGAATCTCAGTGAGGGAGCTGATTCCAGAGGGCCGGCCCCCCCACAAAGAAGGCTCTTCCCCTAGGCCTCACCAAGAGACATTGTCTAGTTGACGGGACCTGGAGAAGGCCGACTCTGTGGGCCCTGACCAGTCACTGGGACTCATGTGACAGAAGGCGGTCCCGTAAGTATTCTGGCCCGATGCCATGTAGGGCTTTATAGGTCACAAGCAACACTTTGAATTGCGTCTGGAAACCAATTGGTATCCAGTGCAGTCCACGGAGTGTTGGAGAAACATGGGCATGTCTAGGGGGGCCCATGACCGCTCGCGTTGCTAAGTTCTGCACAATTTGCAGTTTCCGAACACTCTTCAAAGGTAGCCCCATGTAGAGAGCGTTGTAGTAGTTGAACTTCAAGGTGCTAAGTTTGAATTCACGAAGGCATTAAAAGTGACTTCTGACCTTTTTTCACAGAGTTAGACCTTCGCAGCATCCCCGTGATCATGTGCTCAAAATTCAGATTAATGGCAATTGGTTCATATTTATGACAGTGCAATGTCCTGGAGTTATGTGATCATGTGATCAGGCCCGCGGTGGCGCAAAGGTTAGAATGTGGTCTTGCAGGCTATTTCTGCTGATCACTGGGTGCCAGCAGTTTAGCAGTTCAAATCTCACCAGGCTCAAGGTTGACTCAACCTTCCATCCTTCCATGGTTGTTAAATCAGGACCCAATATGCTGATTCTGTAAACCGCTTAGAGAGGGCTGTAAAAGCACTGTGAAGCGGTATGTAAGTCTAAGCACTGTTTCTGTTGCTATTGACCTTCTGACAAGCAAAGTCAATGGGAAAGCCAGTTTCACTTAACAACCATGTTACTAACTTAGCAATGTCAAGAACTGGGCATGTTCAGGAACTGGGCATGGCTAGTCTGGTGAAGAGAAGGACCACAGAGAGGAGGGGGTCAAGCTATTCTCCAAAGCACCTGAAGGCCGAGGAGAGATTCAACCTGGAAATAAGGAGAATTTTTCTGACAGTGAGAGCAATCAAGCAGTGGAATAGAAGTTTTCAGACATTGTGGAAATTTCATCACTGGAGTCTTTCAAGAGGAGACCGGACTGCCATCTGTCAGAAATGGTGTAGGGTCTCCTGCTTTGGTGGGGGGTTGGACTAGATGACCTCCAATGTCCCTTCCAACTCTGTTAATATGTAAAGAAAGGTTGTACGCACTTTCATATATTCATATGTTTTAGCTTCCAGCCCCTTAATTATCCTTGTTGTGCTTCTCTGCACTCTTTCCAAAGTCTCAACAACTTTTTTATTATTGTAATTTATTTATTTATTCAATTTTTATGCCACCCTTCTCCTTAGAATCAGGGTGGCTTACAACATGTTAGCAATAGCACAATAACTAAAACTGGATGCAATATTCTAGGGTTTCCTTACTGAGGATCATAATTGGACTGGACCCAAATGGGAGAAATTCTGGTTCATCTCAGTGTCAAACGTGCCAACCACTCACATCATTCGACGTGTGTGTGTGAAGGAGTCACCTGCTCTGTTGGGTGCTCTGGAGAGGAACCTAAAGAGGAATAAAAGAGATTATTCTGGACTTTACAAAAACACCATGCACCTGTCCTTAAGCAATGTGGATAAAACAATTATACATGTCCACAGTGCCCTCTACTGGATGGCAATGGTAGCAGTCATCTTGTCATTTATACCAAAACCGCTGTGCATTCCGTTGAGGTTTAAGCTGAAGCTGCTATTTAATCACTAGAGGCAAGCCCGGATTCCCACATTGTGCTCAAAAAACAATGTGGTCAAGCTTGTGGCATGAATCCAGCCACTGAAGTTTGTGGTCTATGGGTTACAGCTTGGAGGCTTGTAAGAACCCACTCACTGCCTTATTGAATAAATTATTATTTATGCGAGGGTCGCCCAAAAAGGAATGCACCACCAACAGCCAACAGTAATGGTACGGATGTGAAACTTTAGATATACATTATTTGAATTGTCAGGAGTGCATGTGTCAATTTTGCCTTTCTTCAGACAGACAGCGTACTTGCAGCAGCATTTTGAAATGGCGTCCGTAAGGGATGTACATTACAAGCAGCGTGTCATCATTGAATTTCTTCATTGTGGAGAAAGAAACTGTGGGGAACATTCACAAACGTTTGTGTACAGTTTATGGAGAATCTGCAGTGGACAGAAGTACGGTTAGTCGCTGGGCACAGAGGGTGAGGCCATTAGAGGTGATTCGCACAGGGCAGAAATGACCAGAACAAGGAGTAGTACCGACAGGACATACACACTCTTGTGTCTCGCTGGAGGAAGGCCATAGAACGGGACAGAGATTACATGGAAAAATAGGGAGTGTAGAAGAAACATCCTTCTTTCTTGTGTGTAAGTTTCATTATGTTCCAATAAATAATTGTTGAAGAAAAAAATGTGGTGCATTACTTTCTGGGCGATCCTCATAGTCCAAAATGACACAAACCTATTCACTGAAAAGAATCCAGCTTAGTGGGCTTGGCAGGGGAAAGATACTGCAAAATCACCATTTCTTCCTGATCTGCTGGGACTCGGGAGGCAGAGAATAGATTGGGGCGAGGCCAGTATTTACCGCTACCCATTCTCCAGAACTGGTCAGAACCTCCTGAAACCCACCTCTGCCTCCAAGGACCCTCGCAACTCTGCTCTTCTGTTATCTTTGAAAATACAATGGGACTGAAGGGAGCAGGGCAGCCTAGGGAAGCTGTCACTCCAGCTGTCTGAGCAATTTCACACGTGGGTGTATCCACATAAGCAGATTTAATTCGCTCCTTGCTGAGATGGAGCCGTGCCGGATTTGCTACAATCCTTCTCCTCGTTTTCTAAAATCGCATTTTGGTCTTGGTGTGGCATTCCCATAAGTTCCTGGGTAATTGTGGAGCAGAGAAAGCTTTCCAAGGCTGGGTTTCAGCGCAGGAAAGTGGTCCTGCTTGGATTTGGGAGGCTAAGGATCTGAGCAAGAACCTTTGCTTGAGGAAACGGATCAAATGATGCTAGAAATGGCTGGGATACCAGGTTAACCCGGGGCAAGCTGAGATATAAATCCAATTAATAAATAAATAAGTTCATCTACTATGTGATGAAATGAGTCCCATACAAGCCCCAAGTTTGACAGGGAAAAAAATGATGAGGAAGGTAAATATTAAATAGGGTACAGTTAAGATGTTGGACTAAGAATGGAAGACCCAACCTACAACATATTTTGGTCATCACGAACTCATCCTAGCCTACCTCATCTGGCACATATGGTGGAGATAAATAATTGGCAAAAACATTTATGTGCTACTTTGAGTTTTGGAGAGAAGGCAGAATATAAATCCAGTGAGTGAGAAAACAGTAAAAAGAACCAGAAGATAAAAGCTATCGAACAGTATTGTAAAGGAAATATATTATCCTAACTACTCTGAAACTGAACAAACAATAATCAGAATTAGAGCAACTAAGAGACTATTTTAATCATTTTGATAAAGCAATTTTTATCTGGTGATCAGACAAAATGATGCAGGTTGCCAATTAAATATATTAATGAACATCTTCTGGCTGATCAAATTTTATGGCGGGAATAAAATGGGAAATGGTAGCCAAGAACACAAGTCTAAAGAGCTTAATACTTGTAGCCCAGTTCTAAATCAGGACAAATTAAGGGAAATATTTCTTCACCCAGAGGGTTGTTGGTTTATGGAATTCACTTCCAGAAGAGGTCATGACAGCTGTCAGCCTGGATATCTTCAAGGCAAGATTAGACAGATTCATGGAGGCCAAGTGTATGGTTATTGAAACGGATGTCCATGTGCCACCTCTATGTTGGTTGAGGCAGGCAGGATTCCCTTGAGTACCATTTGTTGGGGGTCGAGGGAAAGAGAAGATCTTGCTTTCTCTTTGTGCTCAAGATCCCCAAGGACAATTGGTGAGCCATTGTGTGACACAGAATGCTGGACTCAATGGGCTTTGGCTTGATTCAGCATGGCTCTTCTTATGTTCTTACGTTAAATCAGATGGCTGTGTGTTCAGGATGCATGTAATCTGGAATCACATCTTAGCCAGGAACTAGTTTCTGGTCTATTTCAGCCTGCATGCTAGGGAGAATCTGCTGAGCTGTGATCTGTGTATGTGTGCGTATAGATAAAGATGAAATAATTGCCAGTGAGATCCAGTAGTACCTTGATACTCAACTGCTTTGAAATTCATTAAATTTGGATAAAATAAATTACAAAGAAGAAGTGAAAAAAAACCGAGTTATATTTATTGGGTATTTTATTGGGTATTTTTAATTTTAAAAAGAAGTATGATATTTGATTATTCACATTCTGACAGCGGCAAGGATAACATATACTCAGCAATGGAAATGTGATAGAATGCCAGAAGGATGGTAATTAAAAAGGTGATGGATTGTGCAGAGATGGATATGTTGTCAAAGAAGCTAGAAGGGAAAGAAGACTCCGAATATTATAAGATATGGGAGAATTTTTATAATTGGTTAGAGGAAAGAAAGGATAAATGAAAAGAGGAATGGGACAAATCACAATTGATGTGTCTGTATTTTGTGCAATCCTCTATCGAATAAAATCACATTATAGTTTAAGAGACTAGGGCTAAAACTAGGGATGGATTCCTACAGTGACCTGAATTATTTTATGTACATAAAAATTATTTTATGAATTTTATTTTATGTACGCTGAGAGCATATGCACCAAGACAAATTCCTTGTGTGTCCAATCACACTTGGCCAATAAAAAATCTATCTATCTATCTATCTATCTATCTATCTATCTATCTATCTATCTATCTATCTATCTATCTAATCTACCTACCTACCTACCTACCTACCTACCTACCTATCTATCTATTAAGAACTATTCTGTCTGACTAGATGACCAATCAACAATTAGATCCCAATTAATACTCGGACACAGAGCTGGCAAGTATAATAGTCTATCGTACAAGCAAACTTGTTGAAAACAACAAATTAAAGCAAAGAATATCCGTTGACAGCCAAAATTCAAAGTGAGCCGCAAAACTGATAAGGAATGTTCCAAAACAGAGTTGTAACATAAAACCTTTAGCTTGGCTAAAGCAGAAATACTCACAGACTTCTCAAAACTATACTTTTTTCAACAGTGGAACAATATTCGAGAGGGGAGAAAACTTCACTTGCTCTTTCCCACTTGCAGTTCTAAAGTTGATTTCCTGCAAAGGGAACCTCGCAGTCTTCTCCCCTTTTAAACACTCCATGATTACACACTGCGCACAGCAGTATTCAAGGCCTTTCTCTGTCTGCATAACTGCTCTAGTCTCCCACACATTCTCCTCACCCGAGCATCTAAAATAGGGTCAATCTATTCCCCCATACAGGGAGTGTTTTCCCAGTTGCATGCTGCTCTGAGCCTGGTAGAGAAGGCGGCCGGGTGGGGCGGCTAAGTGAGTTCTTGTGGTTCTCAGTGGGCATGTGGTAGCCATGAACAGCGTGGCGAACCTGCTGCTGGAGAAGGAGGAGCATCCTCTGCAACTGGGTGAAAGCTTTGGTCGACACCCAAAAACTTCCCTCTACACCATTTGGGTGAGTGGTACTTAAGGGCCAGGCTGGCGACCCCAAAAGATCAGCTTGATTAAGCTGGCCTGGCCCCGTGTCAAAAGAGGCCCCTAACCACTGTAGCCTATGCCTGCCTAAGCGAAAACAGGCTCCACCGACTTCAGTGTGACTTACTCCCAGTTAAGTGGGTAGAGCAGCCTTCCCCAGCAAATAGTTTGCTTGCATCTTATAATAAGTAAAGTAATAAATATTGACACTAAAATTCCATTGAGGCCCAGATCAGAGAGTTGGGGTGTGTGTGAGATGTTTACTTCTTCCTGGGGGGGGGGGAGAGAGAGGGCATAACAGAAAATAATTGAGAAGCACTGAGTTAGAAACATAGAAGTCTGACGGCAGAAAAAGACCTCATGGTCCATCTAGTCTGCCCTTATACTATTTCCTGTATTTTATCTTACAATGGATATATGTTTATCCGAGGCATGTTTCAATTCAGTTACTGTGGATTTACCAACCACGTCTGCTGGAAGTTTGTTCCAAGGATCTACTACTCTTTCAGTGAAATAATATTTTCTCACGTTGCTTTTGATTTCCCCCCCAACTAACTTCAGATTGTGTCCCCTTGTTCTTGTGTTCACTTTAGTAACACAGTTGTTAAGTGAATCTGGCTTCTCCCGGACTTTGTTGGTCACAAAAGGAGATCACATGTTCCTGGGACACCATGATTGTCACAAATGAATTAACTGCCGAGCATCTACATTTTGAAAACGTGGCTGCTGCAACGTTTGTGTGAAAAAGGGTGGTAACTCACTTTTTTCTAGTGTTGTTGTAACTTCAAACAGTCACTAAATGAATTGTTGTTAAGTCGAGGCTTTCATGACTAAACAGCCTCTTGGTTTCCGCTAGACCAATCTGGCTCTCTGATCAGAACTGTCTGATCAGGTTTGCTCTGACAGCACGGAATCACTTTTAAAACTCACTTTTAAAAATCCGGTGACTGAAATGGGAATTTGAGTTTAAAAAGTAAGTAGAAAATTTCATTCCTAATCCAAACAACCAATGAAACTTAATTTATGGGAGGATATTGTAACAATTCATTTATTTTAAGAAGTTACATTTCCAAATCTCCCTCTAAAGCCACAAGGATTTATATTCTCAGTGAATTGTGAATTTATCAAATAGACCAGCTGCCCCAACCCTCTATAACCCATGAATCAAGGCGTAACATATTAAATTGTAACAGAGTGATGAACAGCAATATAAAATAGGAGCAAAATAGGATATTGCTTTAAGAATGATCGGGAAAAAAGTATAACTGCGTATATTATTGATATCTTTTAGGGTTTATGCATTGATATATACCGGTGTATGGAAACTGTTGAGAAGTTTTTTTAAAAAAAATACAACAAAAAACCCCACATTAAATTGAAGAATCTTTCAGTGACCTGGTTTAACAAGTATGTGATTTATAGCCCTGAGTCTCCAGATCAGTTTTGAAACCTGAGAATTTGGGTTGCATTTGTTAATTGACTATTTGGTTTGATGAATCAATTGACAAAATCTTTTTAGATTTGAGTATTTAAACAAGACTTCCAAAATCAATCAACATTTCTTTAAAATGGTGATTATTTTTAATATAGTAATTACAAAAACTGCAGATGGCAGGGCTTTTTAAAAAGAGGCATTCACTCTCACACATTTGTGTGTATATAATAAGATGCACTATCAAAACCCAAAATATGCTTCCCTCTCAAAATTGTTTTATTGATATGCAAATTGTAGGAATTCAACTTGATTTAGCTAATAAATTACAATTTATTTCACTGAATAAGAGCCTTCCTCTACTCTGAACTAGGCACTTTGCCCATCTTTAGCTGTGAGATGAGTTTTTATTTCGTTTCCTGGAAAGCAAATCACCCATCATGAAAGACATACACCCAGTTTTTCAAATTTTTTAGATGCCTAGTTTCCTATATTTTATCTGAATATATCTCTTACAGACCAATGCTATGATAGCATATTATGCTTGAAAAATCCTTTAGAGCAGCCTTGGTAACTTTAAAATGTGTGGACTTCTTTCCCAGAATTGCATCTTTAACAGAGTTGGAAGGGACTTTGCAGGTCATCTAGTCCAACCCCGTGCCCAGGCAGGAGACCCTACCTCTGCCTCTACCTAGGATTGATGACTATTGTTGGGACCAATTGAGCTGAACCCAATTGTACAATCTTTTTAGAATGGTTATAAAGCAAATAGTCAGTTGTGAAGCAAATCCAGTCATTAAGTAATCACTTTAGTTGGAAATGGAACCATCTCACAAAAGAGCATTTTTTGCCAAAACCAGCAAAAAAATAGTGCAATAATACGACTACAGATTGGTTGTAAAAAATTTGACCTTTTTCAGTACCATAACTTTGAACAGTGGCTGAATGGTCATGGGTTGAGGACTACTATCCTGCAGAGCCATAGTCCAGAGGCATTCTGCATGACAGTGTGAGTGGTGGCATCTTCCACACAGGTGGTATCAATGACAATATGTCAGATGTGTCCTACTCCAGACCTGGTAAGGTGTTGAGCTGTGGTAGTCCCACTATTTTCTCACCCTCCTTGTCTTGGCTATTGTTCTGGCTATATTTTCATATACTGCTCAAAAAAATAAAGGGAACACTCAAATAACACATCCTAGATCTGAATGAATGAAATACTGTATTCTCACTGAATACTGTACAAAGTTAAATGTGCACCACAGCAGGTGAAATTGACTGTCAATCGGTGTTGCTTCCTAAGTGGACAGTTTGATTTCACAGAAGTTTGATTTACTTAGAGTTATATTGTGTTGTTTAAGTGTTCCCTTTATTTTTTTTGAGTCGTGTATTTAGCCATTATTCCAACAGGCTGAAGCAAATTTCAAAGGGAGATGTGGGTATGGCTTCCTTGCAATTGCCCTCAGGCTGAGAAAGAGCAACTCCTCCACTCCTCCCTACGAAAATAGACTCACTATTTTGGGTCTAGAAAGCTTACAACTACGATGCCTTAAACATTATCTAAGTATTGCCCACAAGATCATATGCTGCAACGTCCTGCCTGTCAACTACTACTTCAGCTTCAACTTATCATATATATTTTCTTTCTATCATATATCCTCTCCTCTAAGTTCATTTTACCCTTATATATATTACTACATGTCTATTTTTCTTCCTATGCATTTGTGTATCGGACAAATGAATAAATAAATAAAAATAAATAAACAACACAAGAGCACACAACAGATACAAGCTTAATATTAACCACTCCAAATTAGACTGTAAAAAATAGGATGTTAGTAATCGAGTTGTCGAAGCATGGAACACATTACTGGACTCCGTAATATCTTCCCCTAACCCCCAACATTTTACCTTTAGATTATCCATAGTTGATCTCTCCAGATTCCTAAGAGGTCAGTAAGAGGCATGCATAAGTGCACTGGCATGTCCCCAGTCCTATTGTCTCTCCTATATCTCCTATATCGTGTCTCCTATTCTTCTATTCTATTCTTCTTATACTACTCTCATAACTTCCTTCTAGTCTCTAATTGATATAGTCTATTCCCAAATTTTCACTTCTACTCTTTGTATATTTTACTTAAGTATAACCTCTATAACCTTCATTGTGTATTATTGTGCATTGGACAATATGTAAATAAATAAAAACATTAAAGGCACAAGCTCCACTCTGGTCCCTCAAGTTAAACTCAGTATCAGCAACTGTTATTTTTGCAATGACAGGGAATCATGCTATCTTCTTATGGGATTTGTTTTAAAATCACAATGGAGTCTACAGCCCTGGATTTCTAGTGATCTTCATCCAGGTACTGACCACAATGGATCTTGCTTAGATGCAAGAATGGCTAGGACAGAGCCATTTCACTAGTTCAGTTGAGAAGATATTTTTGTTTCACTCCATATTCATTTTCCAACTGACCATGACCACCCATTTCAGAATAAATTATAGTTGTTAACAACCATATTGTACCTGGCTGTTATAATTAGGAAGACCAACAGAGAGGAAGAGGTCAGGCCACATCCAGCTTCAAACTAGCTTGAGCAAAGCATATAACCACAATGCAAGGATTAAGGAGATGGTCAATTTAATCTGGGACGCATAGTTCAAACTATAAATCACAGCATCTTTACTTCTCCAACAACCGTTGAACTGTTCAGAGTATCTAATAGCACCCCAGAAAACTAAAATGCTGAAGCAATAGAAAAGATAAAAGGAGAAATGTGCAAAACTTTTTAAATTTAGAATGGTTCAGCCATTGAGGAAGATCAAAATCAGTGTCTCACATTTGAAATTATGTTTTAAATATTTTGTTTATTTCATGAACAAAACTTAAAAGATCCTCTTTTCTGCTCATCTGGTCTGAAACCTGATAGCTTTCCTTCAATTAAAAAGTTATTTCCTATCCAGGGTCAGATTAGTACAGCAGATAATTTTTTCTTCTCATGTCAATGGAGGTATTAGCTCATGTAATTAGCATTGCAAATATGCACCAGCCTTTTTCAGCTGGTGCCCTAAAGATGACAATTCTGGTAACTGGAATGACACAGAAAGTAGGTTTGTAGCAACTGTACTAACTTCATGTATTAGAATTGATATAAATGTTGCTATTTGATATGCAGATTATCCAAAAGATGGAAATTAGGGAAATCGAAGGAAAAGATCAGAACTTTGCAGTGTCTTAATAAAACATAGTTTTGGTGAGCTACAATCCACCTGATTGTGTATTATTCTGAATATCAATAGTGAAATGAAAAACCAAAGAAAAGAGGATGGCAATTAAGTGATCAATTGTGGGGGGGAAAGGCAGAAGGGAGATTTTTTTTCTTTTTTGCATCTGCATCGAAAGACCATGGAATCATGCTCTGGATTCTGCACCAATGGGCTGAATAACCGATGCAGGGAGAAAAAAAGATAAAATCCCTGACATGGTTAGCCGGTGAGAAATGTGGGGGGCCTTCCTAAGAGATGCGGGGTGAGTATTTTTGCAAGACTTTTGCTCAACCAGAGGGAACATTTGGGAGGCCATTACCGACTTCCATTTCTTCTTTCCGTAGGGACTGCGTACTTCGGCCAAGGCATGCAGCCAGGCCCCGCTGTGGATGATGGGGAGCTTCGTCCGCTTGAACTTGACCCAAAAGCCCCCAGGGAGAGGAAGGCAGGTCTGGCTGCAGCTGGGCAAGAGGCGGGCTTGAACTCTCTCTCAAAGCAGCTAGGCCTCGAGGGCCCCATGATTCCCAACACATTCGACTTCCGGACCCATCAGGCTGCACCCGCGAGGAAGTCAGTCTTGTCACGTGTTCCGGAGGAGGAGGACGGGGGGGATGCGGCCCGTCTTCCAGGTAAGCAATGCGGAAAGTGATTGGGGAGGCGTGAAGGATGCAAAAAAAGGGGGCAACTGGCTGGCTGGGGCGGATAGGGTTGTAGTCCCCACTCAGCCCTATCGCTTGTACAATCTAATAGTGGGAATGAGGGAATCGATTATGAGGTTACAAGTAGTTTTAACCCCCAACATCCCCGTTTACAGAGCGGGAAGTGCGTCCCGAGCTGTGGATAATGGGTCTTGGAGTCCTGCAGGAAGGCGAAAGCCTCAGGGACCAAACGGCCTTTCCGAACTGAAGCGGCTCCCCTAATGTCGGAGAGACCCTCGGGGGCGCTTTTTTTTCCACTTTGGGGGAGAAGCTCCTCAGGCCGCGCCGAGATCATCTCTTTCCCCCCTCAGCTTGGCTCGCCTTCAAAATGGCCGCCGGCATTAGCCGGCCTATAGGGCCGCTCCCTCCCCGGCGCTCCGGACTCCATGATCCCCCTTCGCCTTTTCCTTTCCACTCTGCGCCACTCCAGCCGCTCCCTTCGGCCGAGCGACGTGACGGGAGACAGGGGAGGGTGAGCCAAGGGAGCATGCGCACGCCGCGGGGCGGGGCGAAGGAAACCGTCCGCGTCACTTCCTCTGTTGCGCGGGCCGCCGCCCGGCGCCCCGACCAATCACCGCGCCGCCTTGCTCTCCTTCCCCCCGCCGTGCTCCCTCCCCCCTCCCGACTTACCCTCGCCGTTTCCGGCCCCGAGTTCCTTAGTAACAATGGAGCATAAAATGGCCGCTTGAGAGAGAGCGAAGCGGAGCCAGGAAGGGACGCAGCCGTCGCCGCCGAGCCAGCCAGGCCGAGGAGACGCGCCGGCGGGCGGAAGACACGGGAGACGGGACGGAGCGACGCCGCGGTCTCTGAGGCGGTACGAGGGGGGCGCGGCGGGCCGACGGACTCCGGGGGGGGGGGCAGCTGAGGGACGGAGACGGGGGCCGGGGCGGTGGCGCGCAAGGCCTAGTGTGTGTTAGGGAAGCTGGGGGAGGGGTAGACTCTCGGGTCGGGCGGCGACAAGGTCCATCCTCCGCCGTCGCCCAGCTTTCCTCTCCGCCGGACTACAACTCCCATCGCCGCTGACGGGCCTCCGGGGCCTTCCTCCTCCCGCAAATCGGGGAGTGCGGATGGAGGGGGGCGGCTGCGAGCGGCCTCAGTGGCCAGCGAAAGGCCCGGGCCTGGCTTGGCGTTAGACCTGGCCTCCTCCAGGCCCTGCTCCGGTCGCTGCCGCCGCCTAAATCGGGACCCTCCGCTCCCTCACACACACATGGGTGTCAGCTGGAGGAAGAGGAGGAGAAGCACTGGCGGTGGGCGAGCTCCGGGTCGCCTCCTGTGATCCTCGCAGGGAGAGCGGAGGGCCGGCGGCCTTCTGATGTGTCATGGCTGTTGGGTGAAAGTCACGGCTCTGGCAGGAAAATCCCCCCCTCCAAAAGCCTCTTTGGCAGCCCGGTCGAGTAGGCCTCTAACCCCCCCCCCTCCCGCTTTCCTTCCAGCCCCCCTCCTATTTCGGGGGGGGGGAATTTTTCTTCGTGGCCTAAATCATTAGGCCTTATTCCCGTGTAGGGTGTGGTAGGGGCAGGAAGTGGGAAGGAAGGGCTCTTTCCTGGGTCATCCCCTCTGATGGTCACAGGCTATTAATTGCTTAGTTCCTTTAGAGCAGTGTTTCCCAAAGTGTGGTACGCGTAACCCCAGGGGTACGGGGAGAGTTTGGTGGGGGTACGCATTCAGAAAAAAGTTCTGAAATGCATCCTGCCTTTTCCAACTTCATATTTATGTGAAGTTGCTTTTTCAACATTTGTAGACATTAAGTCGAAAAAAAGGAACAGGCTATTGGACATAGAACCACATCTCAGATTAAAATGAACAACTAGGAAACCAAATTATGATGATCTGTCATCTCAGCACAAACAATTTAATCCTTCTCATTGATCCAAATAAACATTATTTATAATATCTTTTATTTATATTTTATTATGAATAATTTTATTTTTTGTTTATTATTACTTTGTATGTACCAAAAAAGAAAACAGATATATTTTGATTGTTATTAAAATACATCCATTTTTTTTGACAAGGTGTACTAAGCGTTATGAAAATTATAGAAGGGGTACACAATGTCAAAAGTTTGGGAAACACTGCTTTATAGGCTCCAGGGACTCCATAAATTAGAAATAGTCTCTCCCACTGACCTTTAGTGATAGGAATAGTCTGGTTTTAAATCTCGAGTTTATTTGGCCCATAAATCAAATGATAGTACTTGGAGGTTGTCCCTGGCTCACCAGTGTGATTTCAGCAAATACCAGAAAGACACGCTCATAGTTAGTTATTTGTTTGTTTGTTATTTATTTATTAATTGGATTTCTAGGCTACCCCTCTCCAAAGACTCAGGGCAGCTCACAACACATTAAAAAACAGTAAATTATAATAACATTAATCCAATTAAATTAAAATTAAATAGCTATCTAAAATCAAAAATATTAAAATCTATCACACCCATTCATACAACGATCATACAAACATTTGTTGGCGAGGGCCAAGATCTAATCACCCCAAGCCTGACAACTAAATTGAGTCTTAAGACTCTTATGAAAGGCGAGGCAGGTGGGGGCAGTACGAATCTGGGGGGGGGGGGGGGAGCTGATTCCAGAGGGCCAGGCCTCCCACAGAGAAGGCTCTTCCCCTAGGTCCCGCCAAACAACATTGTCTAGTTGATGGGACATGGAGAAGGCCGACTCTGTGGGACCTAACCGGTCGCTGAGATTCATACAACAGGAGGAGGTCCCGTAAGCAATCTGGTCCAATGTTATGTAGGGCTTTATAGGTCATAACCAACACTTAGAATTGAGTCCGGAAACCAATTGGCAGCCAGTGCAGACCGGGCTCCCCCTTTATGGTAGTGACCAGGACCCATTGGGATATTTGCCATCCCTAACCAGACAGGAAGCACCTAGTTTTGTTAGTTTGTGCCTTCATCCTTTTCGGATTTCTGCAATTTGCTCAGTTCAACCACATGTTAACAATACTACTTTATGATGACAAGAAGGTCAATTATACTGACTGCAGGAATAGCTATCTTCAGGATGTAGATAATTATATAGGAAAGGTTGAGTTACTCCTAGTTTTGATATAGAGGATTTTAAATGGGTTAAGTTACCAACTATATTCTGCCAAAAGCACTGGAGTGAGATTCGAGTATAACATGAAAATAATGACATTTAAGTCAAATTACATTTGCTTTTAAATGGCATATAATGGCTTCATTGTATGTGGTATTTAACTTTTTTTTAAAAGGCAGAGTTAACCCAAACTTTTAATTGAAATTTGAGAAGCATATAGAGAGGAACTATATTGCTAGCATCTACCAATTTGTTTAACATCTCTTTAATATATTCTGTTTAGAATATAGAAAGAAGTGAGCTTAAAGCAAACTCTCAGAGAAAATGTGGCATTTGAAAGGGGAGGTGGTGGAAATGAGATTTGAAGATGCTGGGTTGCAGTTCCAGGCATAATTAACGGGAAACCAATAGACCAATGAGATCACCCCCTCTTGCAAAGTAACCCAAAGTTGTAGTCCTGGGGGAGTTAAAGCCCCAAGTGAGTGAGAAATAGGTAAAGAAGATTTTGTTTGAAAGGAAAGATAACTACTGTAATTCTTTTTTTTTAAGAATGGTGATGGCATGCTCTTGTATAAATTGCCAAGAGCATTGGTACATAGTTAAATGTAATTACTGGTTGGCCATGGAAGTCAACAATTTGTTATCCTTGTGCTTAATAACTGTGAAGCTTTTTTTCTCTCTGGGGTATCAGTGTTACTAAAGATGCAGTCTGAATCCCTTCTAAATTTAGGAGAACTTCACATGAAGAGTTTCAGTGTTTTGATAGACCAATTAGGCTGCTTGGGTTGGAGAAAGATTGATCTTTTGTTTTTCAACCAATATGCCATTTTGAATAAAACCTAATTTTTGGTAGCAAATCTACCACAAATGCATATAGAGTAATGATTTTTTTTTAAAAAAAAATGGTTTAGAAGAATATTGATTCAACTCAAGTTGATTATATTAAAAAAAATCTGCAGTTCAACATTTGGAAGATTTCTTTTGTCAACTTAAAACTATTTTAATCTAAGATAATTTGAAAATAAGGTTTGTTGGGCAATTTGTAAGTCCAACTAGCTTGAATGGAAACTACTTTGGCATTCCAAGTTCTCAGTACTTCTAGAAGTTTCTATTTTACTCATGCCTACATGGTGTTCTGCTACTTCTAGTCAGAAATGCAGTTTAGGCATCTAGTGTTTCTCTACTGGCTTTTTTTGCATTTTCTAGCATTTGTTAAAAGATTAGCAATCGATCAGATATTTTCATATTTTTAATTATTATTATTATTTATTAGATTTATATGCTGCCCCTCTCCGACGACTCAGGGTGACTTATAACATACAAAAAAATAATATACATCGAGATACAGTTAGTTTGTATTAAAAGTTACATTTAAAAACTAAAAAAAACCCTATTAAAATACACATACATCCATTCATACAAACAAACTCATTTTACATTCATGGCCAGGGGGCAAAATCTAACAACCCCAAGCTTGACAGCATAGGTGAGTCTTTAGACTCTTCCAAAAGGCAAGGAGGGTAGGGGCAATACAAATCTCTGGGGGAGCTGATTTCTCTCCACACTCCATTTTCCATAGTTTTATACAATAAAGCCTGCATTCCAGATTCTATACCTGATTAGTATTTACTGTATTAATTGATATTGTTTGGCAATTATCAAATATTTGTATAAGATGAGTCATGCTTAAGGCAACAAGTGGAGGAAAAGAGACTTCAGGAAAGGAATGTTTGGTCCAAGCTTTTAATTACGTAACAATAGTGAAGAGGTCCAAACCACCTTTTCTGAATCAAAATTTAGAACCTAAATAAAAAATGAATGTAACAAAGGAAGAGCATGAGAAAGAGAAGAGGAATGAGATGCAAGGGAATATAAGATGGTGATCGCCATTGCCCAACTAACACTTTCTTTACAGTAGTTGAAGGCTTATAGTAAAATTGCCTAAAACGATAAGTAACACGATTTGAGAAATGCGGCTTTGATTTATTTTTTTCTTTTCCCCAGGTAGCTAAAGTGATTAACTTTTGAAAAGTCGGAGAAGTACGGTATATGTGGATATTTACATGATCTTCTGAAGGTTGGATCTGGTTCAGAATGATAATCGGTTCTAACATAATGTTTTGATGTTGATTAATTTTGTAAGCCTTGATATTCAGTTGGCTCACTCTACTGTCCATCCTATAAGTTTCCTATATGTTTAGAAAAACTGGCTAAAAGAGGCAGAAATGTCCAGACCATTTCACAACAAGCTTGAAAAATAATTTTGGAATATCACCTTGTGAAACATTTGACAGAATGGTTTTCCTCTTTTCAACCAGTAGGGAGATTCATGTAGAACCAATGCTTCATATTTTGTACATGTTCACCTTGATTGCACTGAACTACAGTGGGCTATATAGAATGTGGCCTGTGATCTTGAAAGAAAACTTTCTATCAGTTTAAAATCCTGCTGCGACCTTAGTTTCAAAGAAGCTGCTAGTGCTGTTTATGAGGATTGGAGGGTGAAATGAAATTTGTTCACTTTTTGAAGAATATCCTTGACCTGAAGAACAGCTGCAGGAATTGGGTATGTCTATCCCATTAAAGGGGGACTAGAGATGACATGATAGCAGCCTTCCAATATTTGAGGAACTGCCACAAAGCAGAGGAGACCAACCTATTCTCCTAAGCACCAGAGGGCAAGACAAGAAAAAATGGATGGAAACTAATACTGTAAAGCAGAAAAGCAACCTAGAGTTAAGGAGAAATTTGCTAACAGTGAGAACAATCAGTGGAACAACTTGCCATCAGAAGTGGTGATTATTCCATCACAGGAGGCTTTTAAGAAGAGATTGGATAGCTATTTGTCTAGAATGGTATAGGGAAGTGATGGCGAACCTATGGCCCAGGTGCCACAGGTGGCATGCAGAGCTATATCTGCCAGCACACGAGCAGTTACCCTAGCTCATCTCCAATGTGCATGCTTGTGCTGGCCAGATGATTTTCAGCTTGCCAAGAGGCTCTGGAAGGGCATTTTTGGATTCCAGAGAATCTCCAGGGGGAATCGGGGAGGATATTTTTGTCTCTGGAGATTAGATTAGATTAGATTTATTGGATTTATATGCCGCCCCTCTCCGCAGACTCCGGAGCCTGGGGATGGTGAAAAAATGGGTGTACTGGGCCCACCAAAGTTTTGGAAATGGGCTGTTTCAGGCCTCCAGACGGGCTCCAGGGGTGGGGGAGGTCATTTTTGCTGTTCCCCAGGCATTGAATTATGACTGGGCACTCACACATGTGTGAAGGCACAGGCATGCGCTTTCGGCACCTGAGGAAAACAAGGTTCACCATCACTGGCGACTACTTGAGCAGGGGATTGGACTTGAAGACCCCCAAGGTCCCTTCCAACTCTGTTGTTATGTTATTTATAATCTTATTTTCTTCTGCTTTAAAAAACAGAGTTTGCCTAGTGCATCCGTAAAACCTTTTGGCTGTTTACGTACCAGGTGCTGTCCAGATATTTTGGCCTTCACCTCCCATCCATTTGAACGCCTTTTTCAGTCAGCAAGCACAGTGTAACTTCCTAAAGACCTTTCTGTCCCTGTTATTTTGACCTGTTCAATTGTTCTCATTCAGTTTCTCATCAGTTCCTTAATATATAGATATTAAAGAGCCCTTAATTTCACAAGGAACAACTTTTTAGACTGTTTATAGTAATTGGGACCGTGGGGAGATTAATCTTGACAGGGCCATGCAGTTTCAGGCCTCGTGCCACTTCAGTGGCAGGTCAGAATTGCTTTTCAGCACAGCATTTGGCCAAAAGCCAATCTGATTCAACTTGCTGATTCTGGGTAAAATAGCTCTGATTTATTTTTTTTTTGAGTCAATCATCACCATGAACAAGATAACTCTGGCAGCTCTTCCAAGGACAAGTCAATCAATCACACTTTAAACCAAATTATCTTTCCTGTAATATTTTAGTAGGAACAATGTTAGGCAACTAAATTTGCGATAGATCGATAGACAGACAGACAGACAGACATAGTGTGTCATCATCCTAGCTGTTGTCTTATCCACTGCAGGATGAAGGCCTCTTCCATATATTTCCAACCAAATTGGTCCTGAACTTTCTTTTCACCAGTGTCATTCATCCCTCTTGCTTTAGGTCTCTTTTGTGAACGCTTTTTATCAAGCGGGATCCGTTCTATGACTGTGTTGGTCTACCTGCCATCAGTTCTTTTTACTATGTGACCAACCCATTTCCGTTTCAGTTCTCTTACTCACTTGATGAGATCCTATGCTTTCATTTGTTCTCTAATCCACATGCAGATCTTTCTACCTTGTCCTATGATGCTGTACGTTTCTTTCCATGGCTCTTTGCACCACTCGTAGTTTTTGTATTGATATATATACACTTTTCAAAAAAAGGGGGGGGACACTTAAAAAACAGAATATAACTTCAAGTAAATCAAGCTTCTATTAAATGAAACTGTCCACTTAGGAAGCAACACTGATTGACAGTCAATTTCACATGCCGTTGTGCGAGTCCTCGGAGAGGGGTGGCATACAAATCTAATAAATTATTATTATTATTATTATTATTATTATTATTATTATTAAATGGAATAGCTGTGTAAATGAAATATTCAATGAGAATATTTCATTCATTCAGATCTAGGATGTGTAATTTGAGTGTTCCCTTTATTTTTTTGAGCAGTATATATAAAATCAGTATCTTTGTATCAGTAGTAATCATACTTTTTATGTATTTATAATTTCTACAAGTAGTGCAGCACGAAACTACTAGCTCACTACAGGCCAACTTAAAACAAAGTAAAATATAGAATTTTGATAATCTGACCTGTGACATTTAATTACAGGTAGTCCTCAACTTAACAACATATTGTTTAGTGACTATCTGAAGTCACTAACCAATAGTACTTTAAAAAATGAGTTATGATTTTTTTACCCACTTACAGTTGTTGCGGCATCCTCCCTCCATAGTCACATGTTCAAAATGCAGACCCTTGGCAACTGGCTTATAGTTACGATGGTTGCAGTGTCCCCGAGGTGATGTCATCCTCTTTTGCAACCTTCTGACATGCAAAGTCAATGGGGAAGCCAGATTCACTTAGCGACCGGGTTACTGATTTAACATCTGCAGTGATTCACTTCACTCTGGCAAGAAAGATCATAAAATGAGGCAAAGCTCACTTAAGAAATTCTCATTTAGCAAGAGGATTGTCATAAGTTGAGGTCTATCTGTGGTGAAATTGGCAATTTAACAACAATGCATTTCTGCATAACATTAGTAGGGGGGCCTCGTTCAGTCCAAAGGCCAAATTGTTTCGGAGCAAATGTGCCAGGACTGCAGGTCAACAGCAGGCAGTTTGTTGCAAAACAGGCTCAATTTGACCCAGAATTGCAGGTCATGCCACAAAGATGTTGCTCTGTTATAGATGGTTGAATCATAATATAAAATTTATCTTTAAAAAAAAAAAAAAACTTCAGAAGGTTCCAAAATGAAAGAAAGTTTTGGGGAAGAGGTTCAATGTCTCTTTCTTTTTCAACATTGTCGACCCCCCAAATTCCTTGTCTACAATTAGCAATTAGGATTTAACGTATCATTCAGTAAGGAGCAAAAATTATTTTATTTTTTTATTGCCAAGGCAAGGGGATTTTTTTATATGCTTTGCAATGTTAACAAAGAGAAATGCTTTTCTACTCAGAAGTGACTTCAAAATGTCTGAAGATTTTTGAGGTTCCGTCTGAAATCTTCCTACACAAAGTATGTTGGGGGAGAAATTGGAGGCCCATGTTTTTCCATGTCTAACCTTAATATTTGTTATAACTTCTTAAAATCCTATTTCAGCTTCATGTAAAATATCCAAAAGATGCCAATCAATGAAGCTTTCATCATAATATTAACTCTTTCCCTCTTTTCAGTGGTGTATTTCAAATAATCTGGTTTTATTTTTCAGTTTATCCATTTGGATGAAAGCAAGAGGCCTCTTATTATATGGTTCTCTAGGCACTAATCATTAGCTCCATTTGATTTAAAGAACAGTTACAGTAGCTCATCTGAAAGGCAAATTTCTGATTGTCTGCCAAGCACTACTATATATTGAAAAACTCTTCAGTTTTGCTGATAGAATGGAACATTACAATTTCATAAGTGGGCCCTGCATTCACTAAGCTACATTACAATGCTGTTATTGTGAATTACGTTTATCTCAAGCTATAAAAAAAGGCCTGTGGTTTGTAGAGGCCCCCCCCCCTGTTTTATGAGCTCTTTTAAAAATCTAGCTCAATTACTGGATCCTGATTTTATAATGTGGTTTCCAGAGATTAACTTCCTGCTTCATATTTGTCTCTCCATTTATTCTCGGAAACCTTCCAGATGTTTTCACAAAGACAAGTGAGGTGTGTGCTTACAGGAAAGAATCTGCTTAAGGAATGCTTCCCCCATCAGAATTCAAAATTAGCTGCTATACTAACGTCTTTTCACCCTCAGTCCAAGATTCTCTTTTCACTAAGCACTCAATAATGCCTATATTAAAGCAGACAACAGCTTTTGTTTCTTCTAATTTTCCTTACATAAGGATGTGCATGAAATGAGAAATGGTGCTTGCCCTGAACCTGGAACAAACATCACAGCTTGAAAAATCTGACCTGTTGTAGATGAGCTAGCATAGGTAGGACATGGCTTGGGCATTGGCCTTCCCTACCAATATTGTGGCTGGTATGCAGAGGTGGGCTGCTAAGGTGGGACGGTGAGGTGTGCTCACCCCCGTGGCTCTGAGTGCTAGCGGAGTCCAGCGCAATTCTGCTACTGCCACCTGGGCAGGTAGCAAAATCACATGCAGACACACATGGTGCCCGTGTTTAGGTGCAGTAACCGTGGAGTCCAGCACGATTATGCTACTGTGTGCGATTTCACTACCTGCCCAGGTGCAGTTGCATAATTGCACTGGACTCCGCTAGCACTCCGAACCACAGGGGCGAGCACACACCACTGTTCCACCTTAGCAACCCACCTCTGCCTGCATGCCAGTCTGTGCATTCTCTTGTCTTCCCTTCTAGCTTTCTTGGCTGCCACAGGTGGTCACTGCAGTATGGAACAAGCTGCATATTAGTACAGTATATTCCATTTGCTTTTCCATATCTTACTTTCCCTCATCCACAGCTGCTCTCACAGGGATCCATCCTTGTTCTTGCCAAGGAATCCTTCAGCCTGGAATATCCCCCGTTTTAGTTAAAATATGAACATGGCCATCTCCAAACTCCAGATGTGTATTTAAGTCCTGTTGACTGCTGCTGACCTTGCTTTGCAGGGTATAGTTAGTCATGGAAGACTGTTCCTATCTATTTGTCTGCTAATTATTTTGATGCCTTTAAGCGATTTTATAATCTGTTTAGAGTACTTGAGTTTTGGGTGGAATTATGAATGCATAACAAACGTCACCTAAAATTGAAACACTACCTAAACATTAAAGACACATATATATTGAGAGTGGAGAAACAGTGGACATGTAGACATTCTACATCAAATTAAGTCATACTTTCAAAGTCTGCCCTGGTTAAAGGTGGGACATATAAAAGTCATTTTTCTTCCTCCTTTCATCAGATTTCAGTAAAAGTTTTAGGGATCACAAGGTAACAGATTTGGGGTTTATGACTCACCTTTGGGAAATTCAACTACTGGGAAAGATGAATTTAGAGGTGGGAAAAAAGTCACTGTAAGTTTAAATCTAAGATTTTAGCCTATTTTAATTCACTTAATTCTCAGGAACAGTTTCAGTTATTGGTGTTCAAGAACCAAGTCGGTTCTCATCTTTCTTTCTTTGGCATCAAAAACTTCACCTAATGCTTTCTGGAACTTAAAATAGTGCAGCTGAAAGCTACCTCCTCAGTCTACATTTTGTTTCCATACCTGAATTTCCCAAGTTCAGATATACACCCATTTAAATTCTGGTTGGTTTTAGTCTGCTTCCCAAAGTATAATACATTATTAAAAGAAGACATTTAAAACAATATATTGTTAGTGGCAAAAAATGTTGAAAGTATAATGCTTCAGTTCCAAGTGCTGTTGAAACATGGCAAGTAATAATCTCATAAAAGTTAAAAGGGAATGCTACAGTTTTCTAACTTTCAGATCTAGACAACACTCCTCAGCATTCTTAGAAGTTGTTTCTAAATTTGTTTTGTTCCTAAGTCCAAATGAGCATATGTATGTCATGCACTGTAAATTAACCTGTAAATTATCTAACAAAATGAAATTCATTGGAGAGATGAGCAATGTTCTACACTTAGGAAAGAAAAACTGAATATACTGGTATAGATTAGTTGAAAGTTGGCTCAGTAGAGGTAACTGAGAGAAAGCTTGGAAGCCAAGTGTTCAATCACTTAAATGTGAGCCAACAGTGTGTGGCAGCAGCAAAAAAAAAGGCCACTGCAATCCTTGGTTGCATTAATAGAGGGATAGAATCAAAATCACATGAAGTATTAGTACCATTTTATAAAACCTCCTTAAAATGACACTTGGAATACTGCATCCAATTTTGGTGATCACAGTATAAAAAGGATGTTGAGACTCTGGAAAGTGCAGAGAAGAGCAAGAAATCTTTGGAGAAGGGCATCCTAGAAATCAAAATAATAATAAACAAGGATGATTAGAGGACTGGAGGCTGAAACACACAAAGAACAGTTGCAAGAATTGGGTATGTTTAGTGAAAAGGACTAGGGGAGACATGATAATGTTCCAATATTTATGGGCCCGCCTCAAAGAAGAGGAGTTCAATCTATTTTCCAAAGCAAGACAAGAAAAAATGGATGGAAAGTAATCCAAGAGGGAGGGAACACGGAATTACGGAGAAGCTTCCTAGCATTGAGGACAATGAACTAGTAGAACACCTTACCTCCAGAAATTGTAGTTGCTTCAACACTGGAAGTTTTTAAGAAGAGATTGGCCAACCATTTATTTGAAATGATATATAGAGCCTCTTGCTTGAGCAGGAGTTTGGACTAAAAGACCTCCAAGGTCCTTTCCAACTCTGCTATTCTGTTAAACCTTCCAAGTTGTCGACAGGCTTGTTTGTATTGGTAAAAGTGTAATTTGAAAGTTTGTAAGTGGAATTATGACTATTAGATTTTGATTTGAGTGCTGTATTTTTGCTTGAATGTATTGGAATAGGTGGTGTAACCTCCCACTGATTTTGGTTTTGTTATAACATTACTTGGTGATTACTTTTAATGTATATTGTCTTGCTCAATTTTATATTTTTAGGCAGTAATTGAGAATGAAGTTTTTTTTTTTCAAATTCTTAACTCCTTTTTAAGCATTGTGAAGGCTATTAATCATTAGATATCTGTAAGAATTTTCTCCAGATATAAACAGAGAAATTACAACCCATTTTAGCCACTGATGACTAACATTGGCATTTGTTATCTAGCTACTTCCTGTTTATGGGTATCCAAATTGCAGAGACACCAATGTCTGTCTTGGACATTGTGGTAATGCTGGGTAATATGGGAAATGCTGCTTCCAAATAGGAGAGGGGAAAAAACTAAGCTAAAATAATAGTTTAAAGCAGAGGTCTTCAAACTTGGCAACTTTAAGACTTGTGGACTTCAACTCCCAGAATTCTCCAATCAGCATAATTGAAGTCCACAAGTCTTAAAGTTGCCAGGTTTGGGGTTCTCTGGCTTAAAGTAAATAAAATAAAAGATTCCAATGCATATAGTTTAAGGGTGAAAATCCATTGCTGGTATTACTTCAGAATTGGTCATTGCCGTAATTTTCTGAGGAGGAATGTTACTCAAACCGGTCTTCCTGAAACAGGACTCACATGTATTTGTGTCTTTGTACATGCGCCTCGAGCAGGCTGCTAATGTTTACTTTATGTGTTTTAAGAAGCGCCCCTGTTTGAGTAATTCTGAGGGTTAAAAGTACCAACTTATGTTTGCCCTGCCTGTCATTTGGCATATTAGATGTTTCAAAAAGCATCATGGTATAAAAAAAATGTGTATCAAATATTATTATTTTTATTATTATTTATTAGACTTGTATGCCGCCCCTCTCCGGCAATAGAAAAAAAACAACCTAAGAAAATTCTATTAAAATCACTTGGATATTCATTATTGCACCAGAACCAAATTCGTAACACTTTATGTTACACAGCAGAGATTCCCCAACCTCTGGGCTGCTAATAGGCACCTATCCGCGGCCCACCAGGAGCTGGTCTGAACGAGAGAAACCTCATCAGCACACGTGTGGGAGACAAAACCAGGCCTTCTGGTCTGTGGACAGACTGCCCTCCACAGAACCGGTTCCTGTCCGTCCCCCCCCGTCCCCCCCGCCAAAAAAAGAAATATGTTGAGGGCTTTTGTTATAGACGATAATGGGAACACGTATCCGCCCTTCAGTAATTCCCCGTTTTTATAGTTATCCATACTGAGAATTTCTTACCACCCAAATTATAGAGGGGGGGAAAGTGCTAATAATCTTATATCCAGAATGGTTTTCTGAACCGTCTTGCTGTCATGACATCCTTCACCCAATGCTCTAGCCCAGGGATGGTGAACCTTTTTTCCCTCAGTGCCGAAAGAGCGTGTGCCCACACTCATAATTCAATGCCTGGGGAAGGCAAAAACAGCTTCCTCCACCCTCCCAGAGGCTTCCCTGGAGCCAGGGGAGGGTAAAAACACCCTTCCCCCCCCCCCCCCCCGAGGCTCACTGGAAGCCAAAAACACCCACCCAGAGCCCCTATGTGGGCCAAAAATCAGCTGGCCGGCACACACATGCACTTGGAGCTGAGCTAGGGCAACGGCCTCGCGTGCCAGCAGATATGGCTTCACATGCCACCTGTTGCACCTATGCCATAGATTCACCATCACTGCCCTAGCCAGTGATAGGAAGAAGACCAGTACCTGCTGCTTTATTGCATAATCTACATTGGAGGTTTTGTTTTGTTTTTGTTTTTTAAAATGTGATAATGAGCTCAAAGTGCTATGAAATTGCATATTTTGATGGAAGCTTGGGATAGAACTCTGGAACACAAGCTGAAAGGCCCTATGTGCTGAGATAGGGACATTGCATTCTACTGCCTCCATAGGTCGTGGCTTGCCTTTCTTTTAGTAGTCTTGCCTTGTTAGCCAAAACAAATAACCGCAGGCTTGTTGCTAGTTCTGTAGTAGAAACCTCAGACACAATTGGCTCATCTTGGATGTCATGATTAAGGATTCATCTCTGGGTGATTCATTAGATGAGCAAATGCTGGTTATACGTGTGATCCAGGTGAGTCGATGTCTCCCTCTTCCCCATATCTGAGAGGTAGCCAAGCAACTGCTGGTGGTCCAGATGTTGACACAGGCAAGATTTGTCCTAAGGAAGAAAAAAAATGTTAGGGCTTTTTCACACTTGGGACTTCAGACGCTGGGCAACTGGCTCACATTTATGGTGGTCACAGGGTTCCCTTTTGCTATCTTCTGACCTGTAAAGTCAGTGGGGCAGCCAGATTTATTGAGGTAAGAACTGCAGGGGTTCACTTAGCAGCTGAAGCAAGAAAGGACGTAAAATGGGGCAAACTTCACTCAAGAGAAATTTAGGGCTCGATTGTGATTGTAAGTCGAGGATTATCTGTATTATCAAGCAGGCAATGCAGATTGGCCATGCAGTAACATGCTTGCTTAGGGCTGACAAGAATTGTGTCTAACTCTTGTTTGTGGCAAGTGTGATTTGAGGTTGCTATAACTCTGCCAGTTTTAAATCTGATTTTCCCAGGACCTTTTTTTTTTAGTTAAGTACCAAAGGCAGCATAGTAATGTCTGAGCTTAAGTGGATAGCTACTTCTGAAAGCTCAGGAGACCCAGTTGTGGACGACAGATGGGTGGATGAGAACATCCTGAGAAGTCTAGTCTTCGGTTAGCCCAGTGTTTCTCAATCTTGGCACCTTGAAGATGTGTGAACTTCAATTCCCACATCTGCCTGGAGACTTCTGGGAGTTGAAGTTCACACATCTTCAAGCTGCTAAGGTTGAGAAACACTGGGTTAGTCTAATGTAACCTGATGCTACTTAGCATCCTCTTCTTTGCACTCAGTGGAAGCAGTTATTTTACAAATTATAAGAAAACTATAAGTGGCATACTTCAGTCATTGTGATAATCTTAGTATTGATCTGTCCCATACTAAGATCTCCTTGCACGATTAAATGGAGTTAGTTTAGCCACAGAACTACTGTTGTCAAATTCTTGACTTCATTTGACCTGTCTGCCTTTGACCACAAAGTCATAGTTGAGATTATCTGCCCAAACAATTATTTGTCCACGCATAATACTAGCAACTTCTTCTGAGCTGCGAGGTCCAGTACTTTAGAATGAAAACATTCTGTGCCTGAGTGTTATGTAGAGGCTGGTGGCAGACGGACATTTGGATTCTCTTTATCGCATTTGTGCAGTGAGGGAAATACAAAACACATGTACTTTATCAGTGAAATATGATAGTGGTGGTAAAGTTAATATTCTGGCTGAAGTCTATTTACATCAGATTGTTTTTTCTGAATAAGTGGTTAAAGTGAGTACACCTTTTATGCTAAAGGTAATATATGAGAAGATCTAGGTCCATGGCATGGGTGCCACAGGTGGCACGTGGAGTCATCTCGGCACGCAAGCTGTGCCCTAGCTCAGCTCCAACATGCATGTGTGTGCTGGCCAGCTGATTTTTGGCTCGCACAGAGGCTCTGGGAGGGCGTTTTTGGCTTCCAGAGAGCCTCCAGAGGGATGGGGGAGGACATTTCTAGCCTCCCCCAGCTCCAGGGAAGTCTTTGGAGACTAGGGAGGGCGAAACATGAGTCTACTGGGCCCACTAGAAGTTGGAAAACAGGCTGTTTCCGGCCTCCAGAGAGCCTCCCCAGGCATTTAATTATGGGTGTGGGCACTGGCACTTGTGCAATAGCCCATGCACACACTCTTTCGGCACCTAAGGGAAAAAAGGTTCGCCATCAGTGTTTCCCAACTGTGGCAACTTGAAGATATTTGGATTTCAACTCCCAGAATTCCCCAGCCAGCAAATGCTGGCTGGGGAATTCTGGGAGTTGAAGTCCAGATATCTTCAAGTTGCCAAGGTTGGGAAACACTGATCTAGGTCACCAAAGGAGATGGGCAATTAAGAAATGCAAAATATAAATAATAAAATGGTGGAATCGGGCATAGAACATGCAGACCCTTATCATCTTCCACCATATTGGATAATTGATCATCCTTGCTATCATCTACATGAATTTTAATGTCTTAAAATTACGTTACCACTGGTGGCCATATTCTCCTTTAAAAGAAGTGCTTGGCAGTTAATTCATAGCTTTGCATGTAGAAGTCAGCAGGATGATACCTAACAGAGTTAATTGCCTTTCCTCCTGCTGGTATCCTCATTGCGGTGGGTTTTAGCTACAGTGGGTAGCATCCTCCTTGGGTGTATAATATGCTGCGTTTGTATGGGTGTGTTTTTGGTCTGGTGTGAGTTCTCTTGATTGCAGCATTACTTATTCTGGGCTTAGATTTCGGAGGAGGCAATTCCCCCTGATGCTTATCCTCCACATTGGCCTGTTCACAGGAAGAGGTGGTGGTCATGCATTGGTGTCCAGGAAGAGCTGCTCCCCAGGACTGGGCCCCAGTAACACAACCTGGTTTGTCACAATACCAGCTGATGCCTCTCTTCTGGCTGTTCTTAGAATCAGGCTGTCTAGTTGCAGACACCTTTCCCCCCTCCTTGGAGGACTAGAAAATATTCTCAGCTTTTCCTCTGATTTCTGAAATTGCTACAATTTTAGGCATTTTTGCACTACTTATATTAGACATTGAAACTTTACTGGTAACAATGTAAAAAAAAATCCCAGAAGATTCAAATAAATATATCAAGATTATAATGCATAATCTATCTTGTGGGCAGGTGTGCTCTTTTTAATCACAATTTGATTCCAGCAGCCTGTATGAGGTTTAGTTTTCCTGTGCTCCTGTAGAATGATTATATATGTGTACATTCCTCACTGAAGTTTAGCTATGTGGCTTAAGGAGTTAAACACCCCCTCCCAAAATTGGCTGATCATTTTTTTATTTTTTTTTTATTTTTTAGAAATATTTTCTACTTTAATCAACATGGAAAACTCAGAGGCTAATAATAAAGGAAATATCAATCAGTCAGAAGCTCAGCGCCGGAGTCAGCTGGACCGTTTGGACCGAGAAGAAGCTTTCTATCACTTTGTAAATAACCTGAGCGAAGAAGACTACAGGCTGATGAGAGATAACAACTTACTAGGGACTCCTGGTACGCTGCTTTCTTAGCTTGCCATTCCCACAGTAAAAATCCTGCTGTTCTGCTGTTAATCCAGCAGTTAATTAAATCGCACCCAATACTTGTCATAGAATCATAGATCTGGAAGGGACCTTGGAGGTCTTCTAGTCCAACCTCCTGCCAAAAGCTGGAGACCTGGCAAACCCCCAGCGATGGAGGCCCCAGAACTCTGAAGCGAGCTGTTTCATTCATTAATTGTTCTCACTGTCAGGCAGCTTCTCCTTAGTTCCAGATTGGGTCTCTGTTTAACGAGCTTCTACCCATTGCTTCCTGTCCCACCCCCAGGTGCTTTGGAGCATAAGGGAGTGGGCACGTGTTTGGCATTAGTTATGCTAATACCTCCAGGTGCCTACAAAATGGACTCCACAAAGATCTTGGTCTCTGCAATAAATACAACTACAGAATACAGACCGCTCTCTTAAAATCCACACATCAAATCTGTATTTTATTCTTTCCCACTCGGCAGAAGAAATTACAGTATCGTAATTTTTTTTAACAGATTAATACAGTTGGAAGGGACCTTGTAAATCACCTAGTCCAGTGATGGCGAACCTATGACACGCGTGTCAGCACTGACACGCGTAGCCATTTTCGGTGACACGCGGCCGCCGAGAAAAGGAGAGCTTTAGGGAGTGGCCAAGATGCAAATCTCCCCGCTTTCCAATTTCCCACCGACTGCAAGCAGGTACGGCAGGGCCGCCGATAGGCCGGGACTGGCGTCAGGGGCCCAGCCAAACTGAAAATTGGGGGGGGGGGGGGCACCCGCCCCGGTTTTGGCCCGCCACCGTGTGCTGGCGCCCGCAGCAGTCATTGTGCCGCACCGTTCGCTGTAGCCTGCGCACGCCTGCGCCAGCACACCCCAAAACGCTGCCTGCCCTGCGCGCCCTTTTCCAAGGGCGCGCACAAACCAACCCCACGCCTCTAACCCCCTCGCGCCCCTGGCTACTCGCCCCTGCCCGCCCGCTTCGCCTCTCTTTCTCCTCCGCTGCAAGAGAGGCGCGGCAGGCATTCTCACAGTGGGGACCGGCGAAGGCGATTTTCAGTGTCGGGTGCGCGGCCCGGCGCGCGCTCTCCCCATCGCCCTGCCAGCCCGCCAGGAACATTCAAAGTAAGAAAAACCTTTGCTCTTACTTTGAATGTTCTGGGCGGGCTGGCAGGGCGATGGGGAGAGCGCGCGCCGGCCCGTGCGCCCAACCCTGAAATTCATTTTCGCCAGCCTCCGGAGAACGAAAGAGAGTGAGAGCGACAGAGCAAGATAGAGAGAAAGTGAGAAAGAGAGAGGGGGGAGAGAAAGAGATAGCAAGAGAGAGAGAACGAGAGAGAGAAAGAGTGAGAAAGAAAACGAGAGAAAGAGTGTGAGAGAGAAAGAAAACGAGAGAAAGAGTGTGAGAGAGAAAGCAAGAGAGAGAGAGAAAGAAAACAAGAGATGGAAAGTGAGAAAAAGAGAGGGAGAGCAAGAGGGGGAAAGATAGAGAGAGAAAGAAAGAGATGAGAGAGAAAGGAAGAGAGTGAGAGAGAGGAAGAAAGCAAGATAAAGAAAGAGAGGGAGAAAGAAAGAAAGATGAAAGGAAGGAAGAGAGAAAGAGGAAGAAAGCAAGATAGAGAAAGAGAGAGGGAGAAAGAAAGAAAGATGAGAGAGGAAGGAAGAGAGTGAGAGAGAGGAAGAAAGCAAGATAGAGAAAGAGAGAGAGAAAGAAAGAAAGAAAGAGAGAGATGAGAGAGGAAGGAAGAGAGTGAGAGAGGAAGGAAGCAAGATAGAGAAAGAAAGATGAGAGAGGGAGGAAGAGAGAGAGAGAGAGTGAGAGTGTTTTTTTCTCAAGGTGACACACCACCCGAATTATGCTCGGTTTTTTGGCGAATTTTGACACACCAAGCTCAAAAGGTTGCCCATCACTGACCTAGTCCAACACACACAAGCACGCAGGAGACCATGCACTAGTGATACCGACCCTTTTTTGGTTTGCATGCCAAAACGGTGGGTGCTAGCATGCATGCACGAGCCTACACCCCTCCCCCCATGCATGCGCACCCTCTGTGCTGCCCCTGCACATGCGCACCACTCCCCCATCCCCACACATGTGTACAGGCCTCACTGAAAGCCTGGGACAGTGAAAAAAACAGCCCAACAGGCAAGCCAGAAATTCAGGAAAATGTACTTCCAGTTTGCCCGTTGGGTTGTTTTTTTGCACTCCAGAGGGTTCAGGGAAGCTTCCTGAAGCTTCGGAAGGCAAAAAACGGCACAACAGGCAAACCGGAAGTTGGTTCTCCGAACTTCTGGTTTGCCCATTGGGGCTATTTTTTGTACTCCAAGCCTTCAAGGAAGCTTCCGGAGGGCGAAATGGCCTTCCCTAAGGCTAAAGATCAATTGGATAGCACATACACACGTGCGGGAGCTGGCATAGGGTAACGCCTCACATGCCGTCTGATATGGCTCCGCGTGCCACGGGTTTGCCATCACGGCCCTACACCATTTCCGACCAATGGCAGTGCAGTCTCTTCCTGAAAACATCCAATGATGAATCTCCCACATTTTAATTGTTGTACAGTTGGTCTCCGCCCAACGTTTGTTTGAGTTGGACCGTGATAGAAATGGAAGTAAATGAATAAAATAGATTTTTTTTAAAAAGCCATTAATTCTCTTGAAAAAAAATTGCAGTAACAAAGCTAAGTTTATAGAGTGATTCTCTTGAAGGAAAACCCTGTAGAGATGCTAAGATATTCTCTTTATTAGTAAACAGATGAAGTCTATTGATGATCAAGACTTTGCTTGCTAATATAATCAGTGAATTACTTCCAAGAGCAATGGTATCTAGAATTTGTTACTCAACAAACTTACATTTGACATTACCACATACTTCTTCTAATAGGTAATGGTATAGTGCAGTGTTTCACAACCATGGCAACTTGAAGATATTTGCTGGGGAATTCTGGGAGTTGAAGTCCAAATATCTTCAAGTTGCCAAGGTTGGGAAACACTGATATAGTGGGTATCAATAGCAAGTACTGGTCAGCCATCTGAAATTGACCATAGGGATAGCTTTAGAGTTTATAATGTTAAAGTTGTATTTTGTTTATTGGGCAAATGTTTCTTGATCTCTTCCCCTGTTTCCCCTCTGCAGCTGAGATAAGATAATTTCTCTTTTTCTCTCTCTCTTGCTATTTTGATCTTTGTAGATGTAATTCAATATTTTTTCATCGTCTTCCCTACTGATCTCCCTTAAAAAATATTTTGTTTATTTTAAAAACTTCTGTCCATTCATTTTCTTGAATATGAGCATTGCAGTTCTGATTTCTTGCCCTTCTGTTCTTGATTGTACATGCAGTGCTGAGCAGAAGGCTTGCTCTGTTCTTTTCCCAGGTAGACGTAGGCAAGCCAGATTTCTGCCTTCTCCCTCAGCCTCTCTCTGTGCTCTTTTTCTTTTCCCCTTTCTTTGGCCCTGCATGGTAACATTTCAAGGTGGGGTGGTTGGGAATATTGCCATATGTCCACCCAAAATCATCAGGCGTCTTTAAATGAAAGTACAATCCCAAATGTTAGAAAAAACATTACTAGTGCTCTTGGTAAACCCATCTCTGCTTTGGTTCTCCTAGTGTTGGCTGCACATGAGTGTGAATGACTTTCTCAGGAACACCTGCCCATTATTTCCTCAGGTGAAATTACGGAAGAAGAGCTGCTAAGAAGGCTGCAGCAAATTAAGGAAGGCCCACCCCAGCAGCACACCGAAGACAGCAGAGGTACGCAGTGTTCTTCTAAGGTTGCTAGGGTACTAGTCAGATTGCACGCCAAGTGACTTGCAAAAGAAGCTATTTGAATTTAGGCACTGTGCTCCTGTGGCTAGATGCAGGTGGGCCTCTGACCTTTGTTGTGGTTTCTAGACCTTCTGTATTCATCTCCCTCGAAATGGCTTCTACAGACCGTTCCCTGATCTTTTTCTCCTTTGTTCCTGGCTTAAGAGAGAGTGGTGGTGAGCATTCTGGCTCTGCCACGAACTTATTCAAAGCAGGCTTGCTTTAGCCATGATCACTGCACGTGCCTATCTGATACCTTGTCTGAACCAGTGTGGCTCAAATCTCTCTAGCCAAGTGTGCAGCCTTGATGTATTCACATTGTAGAAGCAGTCCGGATGAAACTACATGCTGGGCTTATGCAACATTTCATGGATAAACTCATTGGTTGCAGGTGTTCCAATTTAGAGAATGGAATTCTTTAAAAGTATCACAGTCCACTATCTTAGTTCCTGACCTTTAGAAAACAGCCATCTTTGTCTAATTTGCTGAGGTGTTCAATATTGGACAAATAATTATTTGATGGTACAGTTTATTAAAGGTGGTGAAATTAACTTATCCCATAGACATTGCTGTGATTAATTTTGGAAGATTTGGTGAGTTAAGCATTTGGGGTGTCCAAACGTTAGAAGAACAAATGTTTGCACTGTGGCCAAGGATCTCATTTTTAAAATCATAACTTGTAAAAGGTTTGGAGAATGTTTTAGCCCAGAATTATGCCAGCTGCCTAACTATAGCAGTTCCTTTTATTTGACAGGTGCAGAGTCTGCAGAAGATGTGTCTAATGGGGATTCCATAATAGATTGGCTTAATTCAGTCCGGCAAACTGGGAATACGACACGAAGCGGGCAGAGAGGCAACCAGTCGTGGAGAGCAGTAAGCCGGACTAATCCAAACAGTGGAGACTTCAGATTTAGTTTGGAGATCAACGTCAACCGTAATAATGGGAACCCAAGTGCAGATACTGAGGGCGAACCCCCTGTAGAGCCCCCCGCTGGGGAGGACCTGGAAACCAGCCAAAGCGACACGGAGACGTCAAGGTCAGCCTCTCCCCCGGTTCTGAGGCAGAGCTCCTCTCCCCCCGTGGCCAGGCAGCCTGACTCGGAGATGAGTTACCCTGAAGAACTGACAGAAGACCTCTCTCTTCAGAGGGGCCAGAGAAGGTCGAGGAGCAGAAGCCCCGAGCAGCGGAGGACGCGGGCAAGGACTGACAGAAGTAGGTCCCCTCTTAACCCAGTGAGTGAATCTCCTCGCAGGATACATCACAACACATCCTCTCAGACCCCTGACCTTCCCTTGGTCGCTGAAGCTGAAGGAAGCTCCAGGACGAGGCAGCACATGGTCATCCGCCAACACGCCACAAGTTCTGAGGCACCCGCAGAAAGTGCCGTTCTCTTTTCCACCTCTGAAGCCAGGCCGGTCCCTCAGGCAGCGAGCTCTTCAGAAACGGGTGGCAGTGCGGAGCCCCCGGCCCCTGGGCAGAGACCCCCGACCATCGTGCTGGACTTGCAAGTGAGGCGGGTCCGTCCGGGAGAATACAGGCAGAGGGACAGCATAGCCAACCGAACTCGGTCCAGGTCCCAGACTCCAAACAACACGGTCACTTACGAAAGTGAGCGCGGAGGGTTTAGACGCACCTTTTCCCGCTCGGAAAGGGCGGGGGTGAGAACTTACGTGAGCACCATTAGGATTCCTATCCGCAGAATCCTGAACACAGGCCTGAGCGAGACCACCTCCGTTGCCATTCAAACCATGTTAAGACAAATCATGACCGGCTTTGGTGAGCTCAGTTACTTCATGTACAGCGATAGCGACACCGATCCCGGGGGCTCGGCCCCAGCCCCGAATGTGGAGACGGCGGAGGCCCAGCCTGGAGTGGGCAGCGGGAACGGCCATTCGAGCCCCGAGGGTCCTGAGCCTGGATCGGGAGAGGCCTACGAAGGCAGTCACGAAGGGGGGCCCATGGCCGGCCCGAGGCGGGAAGGGCGAAACGCAAGGGGCTCCGTTACGTTTGAAGAAAGTGGCTCCTTGCCCTTCCTTAGCTTGGCCCAGTTCTTCCTGCTCAATGAAGAAGACGATGACCAGCCCAGAGGACTCACCAAAGAACAAATCGACAACCTCGCCATGAGGAATTTTGGCGAGAGCGACGCTCTGAAAACCTGTAGTGTTTGTATCACCGAATACACCGAGGGGAATAAGCTTAGAAAACTCCCTTGCTCCCACGAGTATCACGTGCACTGCATAGATCGCTGGCTATCCGAAAATTCCACTTGCCCAATTTGCCGTCGAGCCGTCCTGGCTTCGGCTAACCGGGAGAGCGTTGTCTAAGCCACAGGGGTATCCTTTCAGCTGGTTACGTGGTGAGGGGCAATGGGCAAGACGCTGCTTGCAACAGCCACTTTTTGTGTGGTGGTTATAAATACAAAACAAAGAATAGTGTGATTTCCTCTTAAGAATTGGAATTTCTTTTTTCTTTTAAAAAAAAGAGAGCGAGAGCAAAACCTTCTGAATTAGGGTTCTTAAAATAAGACCAGGTTTGTGTTGTCAATTAAAAAAAAGGAAAGAGAAAACTCTATATTTGGCCAAAGACACTTGGCTGTGGTATAGTTTCAGTTTTTCAACACAAATCAAGTTCTTGGCTCCATCTGACCCCAATGTGTGTTGAATGCTGGAGGCTTCGACTAGCTGGAGTCATTTAGCCGTATGCAGCCTGTGCTTCACTGTGGATTAAAGTGAATCGACTCCGCTCCCCTGGCAGAACAGTAAAAGTAACCTCCCAAGTCTGATTTTAGCTCCTTTCTTGTATAGGGTATTGAATATGGTAATGTAAATAACACTAACCTCAGCCCCCTCCTTCCCACTGTACAGCTGTCTTAAGCCCAACACTATGGCACGCCATAGAATGACCTGATAGTTTACCTGGGATATTTATCTTGCTGTGGAAATATCTTAAATAATTGCTTATGCTTGTTTAAATAAACAATTTTGTTTTAAAAATAGTAAAAGCTTTTTGTACAGGTCAGTGACTTTTCCACTGCGCTTTTGTGCAACCATTTTCAGAATTTAACCCTCCACCGAGTTTAGCCACAAGAGCACACGGTGTGGTTCTCCACCTTGGGCAAGCCTCATGGCAAAGAGCCCAGCTTTCATCAGTATTTATTTTTATTATTGTTATTGTTATTATAATTTTATTTTTATTATTATTATGTTGTGGGGGGGAATAGGCATCGGGAATTAAGATAGCTGAGCCGAGCGAGTCCTCTGCAGCTTCCGAGGCACGAGATGCCTGCCTAGTTTGGCCGCAGAGCTCTTTCTGGAAAGATTAAAGAGGCCGTTTGCTCTTTGCAACAGTGGCTTCGCTCACCTGAGCTTTCCCAGCACAAATTTTCACAACACATTATGTGTGAAGTCAGGTTGCCAGCTTGTACGACAGGTTGCATTTGCGCAACACACTAGAGCAAAATGCACTCACTGGCTGCTTCATGGCTCGGTGTGTTGTGCAAATCCAAATCAATACTCCGTACATTGCTAAGCAATGTAATCGAATGGGATCACCGTGGTCCAGTTCGCCAGTGCAATTTGCTGGGCCTCCTGCAGCTCCAGCTTTGCGAAGGTAGATGATTGTGTTGTTTCGGCACTGTGAAAACTGCTTATTATCCACCTTGCTCTGAAGGCAGATACTTTCTTTGTGCACCATATTTCTAACCACTGTGCATCAGGCATTTGTGGCTTTCAGCAAAACTTCTTTCTAGTGACTTGTATAGTTTTAATTGGGATGTTTTAAAAGTTGTATAAAAGTTTAATTCCTTGCTTGGAGGTGGAAGAGAAGCTCTTCAAATAAAACCTCTTGGGATTTCCTCCCCCCTCAAGCAAGTGGTTTATTGAATTAAATCTTACAAATTCATTTATTAGTCTTAAGGCAACTGCTTGGAAACACGTCAGATTGTTTCTTCTATGCTGTATATATCCTAGGAATAATTTTTATTGAGTAAATAAATTGTGCTTTTGCTTATAGATTTTTCAACCGTTCTTATCTTCCATTAATGATATACAAAGAAATGATTTTTCATTGGATATTTTTAAAAAGAATACACAAAGCACTTTTCTGCTGTGCCTAGTTAAGTATTGCAGCACGCTTTCTCCCTCTCCGACTGCCTCAAGAAACCTGGATTGTAATTAACTTCAGTATTGTTTCTGCTTCTCAAATGAATATTCTTACAAGGCATTTTAAGCATTGGTTTTTTTAATTAAATGTGCAGTTAAATAATTGCAAACTTATTGGGACAATTTAAGTTTTAAACTGATGGTAATAGCAAGGTAAATCTGTAGGATATTCAGATGTGATCTATTTGTTTCAAACTTGCATTGAACATGGGATCTCTGTTGTTGCTTTAATTACACCCTAATTGGATTCTTGAGGATTCAATGAAGCTCATGATTTGGCTACCTTTTTTCTTGGCATTAAGATGAGTCCCCCTCTAGGACCCCATTTTTGCTTCTCAATTGCATGAGATGGCAACAGCTGCCTCAGATTATTCAAAGGCTGTAAAACTGCAATTTGATTTCTGCACCCCTCTATCCCCAATGGGAAAAGGACCATGCAAGCGTTCCATAGTTTTGACCTTTTGTTCTTTCTGCCTCTTATTTTAATAAAGTAGACTTGGAATCTTGGGCTGATTTTAGGAACTTAATAGAGGAGAATATTAGTAGCTGGGGCTGAATTGCAGGTCCCTGATGCTCGGTGAGCTGGGTGGTTTTCTTGTGACCCAACTAGGTAACATTATCAGTGCTAGAAGAGAGTGAGATTTGAACTCTATGTACACTTTAGCATGAACAATTAGAACTACACCATTGTATGTACAGGCAGAACAAACCCCACTTCTTTCTAGCACTGATGATGTTTAGGAACTTGGCCTGCATCAGTATAATTCTCTTGGTTTTGGTTGCCTTAACAATTGTCTTAAAACCTCTGTTGTACAAGCTCCCACTTAATCAAGCATCTCTTCTCACTGAAAAGGCCAAACACTGGTATTATCTTTTTCTGTTGTTTTTGGTAGCAACATATTCAGTGACCTATTTGACTACCTTCCAGTATAGCACCCCATGAAATGTGTTAGGACTTGCAACTCCCAGAATTTCCAGCAACACAATTCCCAGTCCTGTGGAACACTTCCCAGGAGAGGCTGCCCTATGCTGCAAAAGCATTATCAAAATTCTTACAACACATTAAAGCTATGGTTGAAGTAACGGACTATGTTTGCATACAGGGGTCTCCAAACTTGACAACTTTTAAGACGTGTGGACTTCAATTCCCAGAATTTTTCAATCAGCCATGCTGGTCTAAATTGTGCGTTAAAAAACTACAGCAGATAGATGTGCAGAGCCTGCAAAATCAAAACCCAAACATATGTTCTTTGTGATGTATGGGTTTAACAGACTCACGTTTTGACAATTAAAAGTCCTTGGTAAGTCACATTTAACAACTTCATGGAAACCCAGACTGGAAGTGAGATGGCTGTTAACACCTAGGCTGTTTTTCCCGATTACTCGGTGTAATGTACAGCTCTCAAGTTTTCTGGAGGTTCTACCAAGCCTCAAAACGGACCAGCTGAAATCAAAGAGGAAACATTTGCCAAAACCCCAGAGAGCAAAAGAGAGGAAGAATCCCAAAATTCAAGGCTTTTTCTTAAAATCTTCCTTTCTCAGCAAGGGTTGTTTCTTCCTGCATGCCTCTGTTGACTTTGTCTCTGGCTGCTATTTTTATAACTATGGCAGCTTTCCATGCCTCCTGAACAGATTTATCATTAAAACTGGGACTTCTTACTCTCAGCCCCTATCCCCTTTTGGGTGTGGGTGGGTAAATTCCTAGAAGCACCTCACAGAAAGAAAAAAAATCTTACTTGGTGAGGAAGAGCAGTGCACAAAATCCTAAAGAATTTTCTATGCTCACAATTTTTAATTTTTTAAAATTTATCTTCTGATTTGATTTATATGCGGCCCCTCTCCGGGGACTCATTAAAGACTTATTAGTATTTATGCAATGCTAATTCTCACACATAAATCTATTGGTGCCTGCTTAAAACATGACAATATACAGGTAGTTTGTCTAAATGACCACAACGGAGCCCAGAATTTCTGTTGCTAAGTAAGACATTAAGCGAGTTGCCCCATTTTCCTTCTCTTGCCACGGTTGTTAAGTGAATCATTGCAAGTTAAGATAGTAAAATGGTTGTTAAGTGATTTTGCTTGTCAGAAGGTTGCAAGAGGGGATCACGCAGTCGTAAATGTGATAAATGGTCGTACGTTTTTCCCAGTGCCATCATAACTTTGAACAGTCACTAAATGAACTGTTGTTAGTGAAGGCCTCCCTATGCAGCCTTTTTACGAGAGAAAAAGCAACCGGGTTTTTCCGCACCCAGATGCACCTGGTTGGCTGCTGCCCAAGTAGCCCAGACTTCAATATCTGAAGCAGGTGGCAGCCCAGAAGGACCGGTTCAACCAGGTGGGGAACCTGCTAGCTGTGCAGGGGAGCCCTGTGTCAACAGCACCTTGTATGCTCCCAATACCAAAGCAACAGTATCGGCTGCCATGCTGTGATTTTTTTAAAATTATAAATACTTTACAACCTAAGATGAGCCCTGCTGAATAGGGCCAAATCCCATTGAGTCCAGCATTCTGTGTCCCACAGTGCCCCCCCAATTGTCCATGGGGATCTTGAGCAGAAAGACAAGGCAAGACCCACCCTTTCCCTTGACCCCCAACAAATGGTACTCAAGGGAATCCTGCCTGCCTCAACCAACACAGAGGTGGCACTTGGACATCTGTTTCAATAATCACCAATGATACACTTGGCCTCCATGAATCTGTCTAATCCTGCCTTGAAGCTATCCAGGCTGGCAGCTGTCACAACCTTCTGGAAGTGAATTCCATCAACCACGGTTTCTTACCTATGACCTTTAGGGAGTGCCCCCTCATCCTAGTATTGTGTGATAGAGAAAGGAATTTTTCCTCTATCCACCTTTTCTATCCCATGCATGATTTTATACCCTTCGAACAAGTCACCCCTTAAACGCTGTCTTTCCAGGCTGAAGGGTTGCAACCTGGTTTCATAAGGAAGGGGCTCCATTTCCTTGATCGTTCTTGTTGCCTTTTTTTGCACCTTTCCCAGTTCCATTAAATCCTTGAGGTGCAGTGACCAGAACTGTACACAGTACTCCAGGTTTATTGTCATTGTATGTATCTACACAGTATACCCATGAAAGGAGATTCGTATGAAGCCAAAGACCAATCTCAACATACATAACAATTTGAAAGAACATGCCCAGCCCGCCACAATTTCCCACCTGAACCATCCAACATCCACACAATAGATTAAGTCGTATTGTCCAGCGGTTCACTGATGGTGACCCCCTAGTACATTGTTAAGTGCAATTATAGCTTTGGGATTAAAAGTTGTTCAGAAAACTATGTGGTTTGAGTTTTAATTGTTCTGTATCTTCTGCCAGAAGGCAGCAGTCCAAAAAGACTGTCAGCAGGACGAGAAGAGTCTCTGAGAATGTTGTGCACCTTCCTAGAACAGCGAGATGTGAAGCTATCGTCCAGGGCTGGTAGCTGGAGCCCAGTGATATTCCGGGCAGTTCTAAGGATTCTCTGTAAAGCCTTTTTATTGGCTACGGAGCTGCTCCCATGCCATGCGAGAATGCCACATGTCAGGACGTTCTCAATGGTGCTGCCATAGTAGGACAACCATAGACACTGAGATAGATTGATCTTCCTGAGCATTCGTAGGAAGTGCAGCCTCTTTTGTGCCTTCTTCACAAGCATGTTGACATCCATAGTCCATGGGAGGTCCTCTGTGATATGAATATCCAGAAATTTAACGCTACCAACCCTCAACCTCCGCCTTTTATGGGCAATGGTAAATGTACATCTTTCTTCCTGAATTTCAAGGATTTCTCTCTTGCCTGATAGATGTGATGCATACCTTCGTGCAGGGATCTTCAAACTCCGCCACTTTAAGACTTGTGGACTTCAACTCCCAGAGGGAATTCTGGGAATTGAAGTCCACAAGTCTTAAAAGTGGCCAAGTCTGGTGACCCCTCCTGTATCACTCAGGTGAATGATGCATCCTTTAAAAGTGGAAGAATTTTCTGCAGGTTGTTTCCAGGTAAAGCTTACGCACAGCTGCCTGATCAGACGAACTTGTAATAGGCAACTCACTTCTGGATTTATTTTTTGATTTTTTTGATTTGATTTGTATGCCACCCCTCTCCGAAGACTCAGAGCGGCTCACAGCAAGAATACAAAACACAAATCCAATGATTAAAACAGTAGAACAGTTTTAAAAACCTTGATTAAGAAACACTCATACAATCCAAACAAAACCATACATAAAACGGAATGGCCGAGGGGAATCAATTTCCCCATGCCTGTCGGCAAAGGTGGGTTTTTAAGAGTTTGTGAAAGCTGAGGGTGGGGGCAGTTCTAATCTCGGGGGAGTTGATTCCAGAGGGTCGGAGCCAACACAGAGAAGGCTCTTCCCCTGGGTCCCACCAGACGGCATTGTTTCGTCGATGGGACCTGGAGAAGGCCAACTCTGTGGGACCTAATTGGTCGCCGGGATTCGTGTGGCAGAAGGCGGTCCCGAAGGTATTCTGGTCCGATGCCATGAAGGGCTTTATAGGTCATAACCAACACTTTGAATTTGACTGGAAACTGATCGGCAACCAATGCAGACTGCGGAGTGTTGATGAGACATGGGCATATCTGGGAAAGTCCATGATTGCTCTTGTTAAGAATTCAAAACATTTTACAGTAAGTGTAAAAGTACAGTACATGCACGGAGCAGTGTGGGAACGGTTATTAAGGGAATGGGAAAAGTTTATGTAGTGTAAAAGTGTGGGGGAGGGTTTATAAAGCATTTAAAAAGTGTATAAATAAATAAATATAGCGTCCCTACTTTGCGGAATTTCATTTATCATGGGTGGTCCTGGAATGTAACACCCGCAATAAATGAGGGAACACTGTATGGACCTAAAGTTCTGCACACCTCAGTTTTATACCATAGGGCAGAGGTCTTCAAACTTGAAGACTTGTGGACTTCAAATCCCAGAATTCTGGGAGTTAAAGTCCACAAGTCTTCAAGTTGCCACGTTTAGGGACCCCTGCCATAGGGAATATATGTGCAAAGTTTCATTGAAATCGAAGGTGGCCGAGTGGAGACACTTGGTCCACTTGACAAAAAATGACCCAAATGTGACAATGCGCATAAGAGCAGATGCTTGCAAACATGGTCAATGTTGAAGATGCGCCTATGCAGCTGACCTTGTGATTTGCTCAGGGCAGGGCCCGAGTTCTTAAGTTTAAAATTGGCGGAAATGGTAATCAATTTTGCCCTCACCCGGCTCCAGGAAAGCCTCTGGAGCCTGGGAAGGGTGAAAAATGGGCCTACCGGAAGTTTGGAAATGGGTCATTTCTGGCCTCCAGGCAGACCTGCCAAGCCCAAAATGGAGCCTGGGAGTTGTCCCTGCATGCGAGGGGGCGTGGCACTGCGAGGGGTCCCAAATGCATGCACATAGGGGGCAGGGTTCCTGGGGGGGCATTGAATTATGGTGTGGGCATGCACACATGAGTGCATGCTTTCAGCACCCGAGACAAAAAAGGTTCACCATCACTGCCTAATTATTATTATTATTATTATTATTATTATTATTATTTAATTTATTTATTCGATTTTTATGCCGCCCTTCTCCTTAGACTCAGGGCGGCTTACACCATGTTAGCAATAGCACTTTTTTAACAGAGCTAGGCTAGTGCCCCCACAATCCGGGTCCTCATTTTACCCACCTCGGAAGGATGGAAGGCTGAGTCAACCTTGAGCCGGTGATGAGATTTAAACCGCTGACCTTCAGATCTACAAGTCAGTTTCAGTGGCCTGCAGTACTGCACTCTACCTGCTGCGCCACCCCGGCTCAATATTATTATTATTATTATTATTATTATTATTATTATTATTATTATTATTATTATTATTTAGAGTTGTATCCCACCCCTCTCCAGAGACCCAGGGCAGCTCACAACATACAATACAAAACAATATACAATAATCCCTCGCTATTTCGCGGTTCATCTTTTGTGGATTCGCTACTTCACGGGTTTTCATAGGGGGCTTAAATCCATTAAATCCCTTAAAAATTCATAAAATTCTTCTACAGTACTACTGTACTCTATTAAAGAAACTGGTAGGATATCACATGAAGTTCCAGCTGAGAAACATTAGGTAAATCCACAGTAACAGAATTTAAACATGCCTGGGATAAACCTATATCCATCCTAAAATAAAAGTATAAGGAGAAATAGTATAAGGCAGGGGTTCTCAACCTGGGGGTCGGGACCCCTTTAGGAGTCGAATGACTGTTTTACAGAGGTCACCTAAGACAGTGTTTCCCAACCTTGGCAACTTGAAGATATCTGGACTTCAACTCCCAGAATTCCCCAGCCAGCGAATGCTGGCTGGAAAATTCTGGGAGTTGAAGTCCAGATACCTTCAAGTTGTCAAGGTTGGGAAACACTGACCTAAGATCATGGGAAAAGACATATTTCCCATGGTGTTAGGAATTTAAAGCTTCTATTCTGGCACCTTGGTACATATTTTTACCATCTGACCAATCAGGCATTTACAGTGGGAGTGTCCCTCTGACCTTCCTGCCAATCCACTTGGGAGAATTGGTGCTCGACTTATGGTTGGGGGTCACTACAACATGAAGAACTGTATTAAGGGGTGGTGGCATGACAAAGGTTGAGAACCACTGGTATAAGGGCAGACTAGATGGACCACGAGGTCTTTTTCTGCCATCAATCTTCTATGTTTCTGTTATAGAATGAATGTTTAATGCAACGGGTGGTTTTTAAAAGTCCAAATAGAGTGATACCTTGTCTTACAAACTTAATTGGTTCCGGGATGAGGTTCTTAAGGTGAAAAGTTTGTAAGATGAAACAATGTTTCCCATAGGGATTAATGGAAAAGTGATTAATGCATGCAAGCCCAAAATTCACCCCTTTTGCCAGCCGAAGTGCCCATTTTTGCGCTGCTGGAATTCCCCTGAGGCTCCCCTCCATGGGAAACCCCACCTCTGGACTTCTGTGTTTTTGCAATGCTGCAGGGGAATCCCAGCATCGTAAAAATGAGTGCTTTGCTGGCAACGGAAGTCTGGAGGTGGGGTTTCCTAGCGAAGGGAGCATCAGTGAAATCGCAGCATTGCAAAAACACCGAAGTCCTCGAATCCCCACCTGCGGACCTCTGTGTTTTTGCGATGCTGCGATTTCACTGAGGCTCCCCTCACTGGGAAACCCCACCTCCGAACTTCCATTGCCAGCGAAGCGCCTATTTTGGCGCTTCAGGATTGCCCTGCTGGGATTCCCCTGCAGCATCACAAAAACATGGAAGTCTGGAGGTGGGGTTTCCCATGGAGGGGAGCCTCAGAGCAATCCCAGCAGCGCAAAACTGGGTGCTTCGCTGGCAACAGAAGTCCGAAGGCGGGGCATCCCAGCGGCGGCGGTGGGTTTATAAGGTGAAAATAGTTTGTAAGAAGAGGCAAAAAAATCTTAAACCCCAGGTTTGTATCTTGAAAAGTTTGTATGACGAGGCGTTTGTAAGATGAGGTACCACTGTACTTGTTAAATACATACAAAAATATATTTCCTCTACTTCACAGAAATTCATTTTCCTGGGTGGTCTTGGAATGAGGGATTACTGTATGTACAAATCTAATAATTAAAACTATGACTAAAAACCCAAAATACCATTCTGCACAAATGACTGTCCAACCTCATCCTAAAACTTCCAATGCTGAAGCACCCACAACACCTGGAGGCAGCCCTTCCACTGGTTCATCGTTCTCACTGTCAAGAAATTCCTCCTTAGTTCCTACCTGGAGTCTCTCCTTTATTAGTTTCCACCCATTGACTCTTATCCTGCCTTCAGGTGCTTTGCAGAATAGATTGACCTGCTCTTTTTTTGCATCAATGTTTTGGCGAGACGCAGAAGATACCAGATAAAATTTTACTGGCTGGGGAATTCTGGAAGTGGAAATTCACACATCCTCCAGCTGCCAAGGTTGAGATAACAGCATCAGGGATGTGTTATCTTGACGCCCACAATCTGTATTTTAAAGAAGGCACCCTGTTTACTCTCCAACCTGTGAATCTTGCACCTTCTAATTGCTCCCTCCTGCCCTCCTCCTCACACTGCAGGTTGTTTGCCCAAATTTATCTTGCCAAGGCCTCTGCTTGCGTTGACATCTGCAAGAAAAGACACACAAGCCCCCAGAATACACACACACTGCGTTTGCATTATCAATCCCTGGAGCATAAATTCAGGCCAAGAGTCACCCTTCCTCCTTGGGGTCTGAATCGGTCTGCCTGGAGAAATCGCATCCCTACCTACCCTAGAGTAGTGTTTCCCAACCTTGGCAACTTGAAGATATCTGGACTTCAACTCCCAGAATTCCCCAGCCAGCAGATGCTGGCTGGGGAATTCTGGGAGTTGAAGTCCAGATATCTTCAAGTTGCCAAGGTTGGGAAATACTGCCCTAGAGCAATGATGGTAAACCTTTTTTTCCTTTCTGGAGTTAGAGGTTTCGAGACCGAGTTATAAAGAATAAACTGAAATCACTCTATAATTTGTAAACATGGCAACGTTCTTGGTTTAAAATATACTGCTCAAAGGAAATTAAGGGAACACTCAAATAACACTATTTATGGGATCGTCTCCTCGCTACAGCCAGTTAAGGCCCACAGAGTTGGCCTTCTCCAGGTCCTGTCCACCAAACAATATCGGCTGGCGGGACCTCGGGGAACAGCCTTCTCTGTGATGGCTCCGACCCTGTGGAATCAACTGTCCCCAGAGATTCGCATCATCTCCCCCTTACCCGTTTTCCGGAAAGCTGTTCAAACCTGGCTTTTCTGGCAGGCCTGGAATTAGGGTTGAGGTGGCGCAGTGGGTAGAGTGCAGTACTGCAGGCCACTGAAGCTGACTGTAGATCTGCAGGTTAGCGGTTCAAATGTCATCACCGACTCAAGGTCGACTCAGCCGTCCATCCTTCTGAGGTAAAATGAGGACCTGGATTGTGTGGGGAGTAGTAGGCTGGCTCTGTTAAAAAGTGCTATTGCTAACATGCTGTAAGCTGTCCTGAGCAGTGTTCTCTCTAAATTATTTTTGGGGTGGGCGGAAAAGTATAGTGTCTGAGCGGCAGTCCCTTCGGGACTGGGCGACACAGAAATAATAATAAAATTTCCCTCTCGGCTTCTGGGCAGGTTTGGAAAACTCTGAGTTGATGATGATTTTTAAGTGAGCGATTGCTCACCTGCTCAGCTTAGAGCAGTGATTTTCAACCTTTTTTGAGCCGCGGCACATTTTTTACATTTACGAAACCCTGGGGCACATTGAGGGGGGGGGCGGCTAAAAAAAGTTTGGACAAAAAAATTATCTCTCTCTTCCTCCCTTTCGCTCTATTTCTCTCTCCCTCCCACTTTCTCTCCCTCTTTCTTTCACTCTCTTTCCATCCCTCTTTCTTTCTCTTCCTTCCTTCCTCTCTTTTTTGCTGTCTTTCTCTCCTTCCCTCCCTCTCTTTCTTTCTTTCTCTCTCTTGCTCTCTTTCTCTCTCTTTATTTTTCTTATTCTCTTTCTCTCTCTCTTGCTTTCTTTCTCTCTCTCTCTCTCTTGCTTTCTTTTTCTCTTTCTTTCTCTCTCTCTGAGCTTTGCGGCATACCTGACCATGTCTCGCGGCACACTAGTGTGCCGCGGCACACTGGTTGAAAAACACTGGCTTAGAGGGAACTATGGTCCTGAGTCTAAGAAGAAGGGTGGCATAAATATTTAGCTGCTCTGACTCTTCAGAGAAGGGCGGCATACAAATCTAATAAATTAATAATAATAATAATAATAATAATAATAATAATAATAATAATAATTGTTAGTATGTATGGTTTTTTATATGTGATTTTAGTGATGTTTTTACTATTTTTTACTTGTATCGTATTTATAATCTGTTATTATCCACTCCGAATCCATTTCGGAGTGAGCAGCATATAAATGCAATGCAATGCAATGAATGAATGATTAAATGATTAAATGAATGAATAAATAAATAATAAATAATCCTAGATCTGAATGAATGAAATATTCTCATAGAATACTTTGTTCTGAACAAAGTTGAATGTGCACAACAGCAGGTGAAGTTGATGGTCAACCAGTGTTGCTTCGTAAGTGGACAGTTTGATTTCACAGAAGTTTGATTGATTTGGAGTGATATTCTGTTGTTAAAGTGTGCCCTTTATTTTTTTTTGAGCAATGTAATATAAATCAGTACACCCCCCATTTCGGTGGAGGGGTCTGAATGAATGATGTTGGTTGGTGGGAGCACGCATCACTGTCTTGTGTAGTGCGTATCTTTTGTTATTAATCAAAATTAATGAAAAATATTTTTAAAAAAGAAAAAAGAAACAATGTGCGTGCACGCTATCGTGTATGCACAAGTGTCTTGGTATAGAAATTAAATAAATAAGTAAATAAGTAAATAAATAAATAATTCAATGCCTAGGGAGGGCTAAAACAGCCTCCCCCACCCCCTGGAGGCTCTCTGGAGCAGGGGTCTCCAACCTTGGCATCTTTAAGACTTGTGGACTTCAACTCCCAGAATTCCTCAGCCAGCAAAGCTGGCTGAGGAATTCTGGGAGTTGAAGTCCACAAGTCTTAAAGATGCCAAGGTTGGAGACCCCTGCTCTAGAGGACAGGAAACGGCCTGTTTTCCAAATTCTGGGCCCAGTAGGCTTGTGTTTCACCCTCACCAGGCTCCAAAGGCTTCCCCAGAGTCCAGGGAGGGTAAAAACACCCTCCCCCATCTCCCTGGAGGCTCTCTGGAAGACAAAAACACCCTCCCAGAGCCTCTGTGCAAACCAAAAATCAGCTGGCCAGCAGAGAAATGCAAATTGGAGCTGAGCTAGTAGTAAGTAATATTGAGAACAGTGAGACCAGCAAGTTGGACATTCCCACTGGACAATTTTAGAACTCAGCCAATTTAGAACTTGGCACCATCTTGTTGCTGACTTGGCTCACAGTCACCCATGCCCTCATCACCTTGAGGTTCAACTACCGCAACATTCTCTACATGGGGCAAACTCTGAAGAGTGTTCGGAAACTTCAGATCGTGCAGAACGCGGCCGTGAGAGCAATCATGGGCTTTCCTACATACGCCCATGTCTCATCAACACTCCATGGCCTGCATTGGTTGCCAATTAGTTTCTGGTCACAATTCAAAGTGTTGGTAATGACCTATAAAGCCCTACGTGGCATCGGATCAGAATATCTCCAGGACCGCCTTCTGCCGCACAAATCCCAGCAGCCAATAAGGTCCCACAGAGTTGGCCTTCTCCGGGACCCGTCGACTAAACAATGTCATCTGGCGGGACCCAGGGGAAGAGCCTTCTCTGTGGCAGCTCCGGCCCTCTGGAATCAACTCCCCCCAGAGATTAAAACTGTCCTCACCCTCCTCGCCTTCCGCAAGACTTTGAAAACCCATCAATGTCGCCAGGCATGGGGTAGCTGATGTATTCCCTGGTTATGGTTATGATTGGGTTGTATGGTTGTTTTTAATGAGAAGGGTTTTTAGTCATAGTTTTAATTATTGGATTTGTCATATGTTGTTTACTGCTGTTGTGAGCCGCCCCGAGTCTTCAGAGAGGGGCAGCATACAAGTCTAATAAATTATTATTATTATTAATTATTATTATAATGGCTCGCGTGCCAGCAGATATGGCTTTGTGTGCCACTTGTAGCACTCGTGCCATCGGTTTGCCATCACTGCCCTAGAGTCTCTTCTCCTCCTCGAATGGACTTTGGCTTGGCTTCCTTTCCTGCACCCGTCCAGATTCACAAGCAAGAGCAAGAGACCCCCAGTGACCATCACAAGCTGTAGGTGGCCACTGCCGGCCCCTTGGAGGAAGAATCTGCTCTGCCTTTTTCTGTGTTTACAGTCATAAACTAGTTTTATCAAGCAGCTGGAGCCTTGAGTCTTCTCTCTGCTGGCCTTCAAGCCAGATGAGCTCTCTGGATGAGACCCAGCAGGAAACACAGGAGAGATCTAAGCCGTGGTTCAAGGGGCTTTTTTAGTCCTTCCTTCCTTCCTTCCTTCCTTCCTTCCTTCCTTCCTTCCTTCCTTCCTTCCTTCCTTCCTTCCAAGGTGGGTCAAATGAGACCCCAGACTGTTGGGGGCAAAAGGTTGATTCTCTAAACCAGAGGTCTTCAACCTTGGCAACTTTAAGACTTGTAGACTTCAATTCCCAGAATTCTTCAGCCGTCTTTGCTTGCTGAGGAATTCTGGGAGTTGAAGTCCACAAGTCTTAAAGTTGCTAAGGTTGGGGGCCCCTGCTCTAAACCGCTTAGAGAGGGCTTGAAAAGCACTGGGAAGCAGGATAGAAGTCTAAATGCTATTGCTGTTGCTAAATGCTAAAATCCATTTCTGCTCTAGGATGGGCAGCAGATTCTTGCATCCCCAACTTTGGAGCAGGTTGTGCCATGCCAGAGGTGGGCCAGGATGTTATCTCCAAGCTCTGGGAAGTCAAGAACGACTCACATAAAGTGCGGCTTGGAACTGCCAAATGACTGAGGCGGAAAAATCACGTTGGATTGGAAGGATTCCAGAAAGGGCTGTAAAATAGAAAATGAGCTTCGATCCAAGTGAACGTGTCTTGGTGGGATTTCAAGTGGTGGGGAGAGGGATTCCCAGCAATTTGAACGCCCTCTTTTAAAAGAACCGCTGGCCATAAAGCAAGTGAAAAGCACTTAACCCATTTTCTTAAAATGAAAAAATAGGAGCAGTGTTTATTTTTAACTCTCGGTTTATTTCACTTAGGGACAAATACTGGAAATGGATAAAGAAGCATTTGGTATTGGATCTGTACAGTTATAACCCACTCACCCACCCCCTATGGTCCCATATGACATATTTACCCACTGTCAGGACGGCCCCACTCAGTATTTAAGAAAAAGAAAACTCAGAGTCCATTTTGAACTTCAAAAGTAAATTTTGGCATTGGACCAGAATACCTCCGGGACCATCTTTTGCCGCACGAATCCCAGCAGCCGATTAGGTCCCACAGAGTTGGCCTTCTCCAGGTCCCGTCAACTAAGCAATGTCATCTGGCGGAGCCCAGGGGAAGAGCCTTCTCTGTGGCAGCCCCAGCCCTCTGGAACCAACTCCCCCCGGAGATCAGAACTGCCCCCACCCTCCTTGCCTTTCGCAAACTCCTAAAAACCCACCTCTGCCACCAGGCATGGGGAAATTGATTCCCCTCGGCCATTCTGTTTTATGTATGGTTTGTTTGGGATGTATGATTGTTTTTAAATCAAGTGTTTTAACTGTTCTGTTTTTAATCATTGGATTTGTATTGTGTATTGTTGTGGTGAGCCGCCCCAAGTCTTCGGAGAGGGGCGGCATACAAATTATTATTATTATTATTATTATTATTATTATTATTATTATTATTATTATTATTATTATTCAGGGGGAAATGGCTGCATGGCTGCCTTGTGGCTCAGTGCATTTTGCAAAGGCAGAAGAGTAAATAGTGGTGAAAAATCAATAGCAAATTTGTGGTTACTAAGAGAGGGAGAAATGCTATTATTGCATAAGAAATTGGCTGTGTTCCCAGGACAGGCTGTAGCAGCTTCACAATGTCGTTTGCATAATTTTATTAGTTTGAATCTTGGCTTCTTTCGTTGTTGCTTTCTTTCTTTGTGGTTTTGCAGACCCTGCAGATGAATGGCTTGCCTTCAAGACGTTGTGGGTGCTCCATTACTGGATGTTTTTAAGAAGAGACTGGACAGCCACCTGTCTGAAATGGTATATAGGGTCTCCTGCTAATGAGCAGGGGGTTGGACTAGGTGACCTCCAAAGTCCCTTCCAACTGTTATTCTGTTTTAACTGAATAACCAGGTTAAATGTGTGGTGAAAATACAGGCTTTGGCTGGACCTTGCCATGGCAACTTAAAGCAAAAAATTATTTGGGTATTTAAACAGAGTTGTGGTTGGCACACAGCCAGCACCTCTGGTAACAAACTGTGAGTCAGCTGAGCCGGGTCTGTCCGAGCATCGGAGACCTGTGTGGCTATTGGAGGATTCAGACAGTGAGGGAGAAGGAGAGATGGAAACTGAAGGTGCTGGAGAGATAGAGGTGGAGGCACCTGCAATGCCTAAGGAACCCCCAGCTAGGGTCTTGTCTGGGTCGGATGAGGAGGGGGTGATGAATGATCCAATCCTGAATGTGCCTGTGCGAAGGATTAGGGGGAGACATCTCCCCCGGGCTTATATAGTTTATGTATGGTATGCTTGTCTTGTATGATTTTTAAATGATGGGTTTTAGATAATTTTTAATATTAGATTTGTTACATTGTATCCTGAGTCTTCGGAGAGGGGCGGCATACAAATCTAATATATTATTATTATTATTATTATTATTATTATTATTATTAATCTATTTATGTATTTATTTATTTATTTATTTATTTATGTATACATAAATACATAAATATCTCAATTCCCCCATGCCTGACGACAGAGGTGGGTTTTAAGGAGCTTACGAAAGGCGAGGAGGGCGGGGGCAATTCTGATCTCTGGGAGGAGCTGGTTCCACAGGGCCGGGGCCACCACAGAGAAGGCTCTTCCCCTGCATCCTGCCAAACGACATTGTTTAGTTGACGGGACCCGGAGAAGGCCAACTCTCTGGGACCTAACTGTTTGCTGGGATTCGTGCAGCAGAAGGCGGTCCTGGAGATATTCTAGTCTGATGCCATGAAGGGCTTTATAGGCCATAACCAACACTTTGAATTGTGACCGGAAACAGCAACCAGTATTATTATTATTATTATTATTATTATTATTATTATTATTATTATTATTATTTGCACAGATGCAGTTGCACAGATGCAGGAGCAGGAGCCGCTCTGAGTCTTTGGAGAGGGGCGGCATACAAGTCTAATAAATTATTATTATAATTATTATTATTATCTTGATCACAGCTGAGAGTAATGGGGAATTCTGCAGCATGCATAAAAGGGGAGGTTTTGTGGGAGTATTTTTTGCAGGAGTTATCGTTCGTGGTTTAACAGAGAAAGAGAAACAGATCTAGAGTTTTCTCTAACCCAACTTCCCTGCTTCCTTGGAGAAACCCAGCCTTTGGACAATTGCTTTATGAAAGACTGTAGCCATTGCAAAGAAATAGTGAGTACCCTTGCTTCAGCCCAGTTCATAGACATTATTTACAAACCTTGGGGGCTTTTGGACATTCATTATCGGCCTTGAAGATAATTCAGACTCTTTGACAGTAAACAGACCTCCTTTTGCCATAATTGCGGTTCTCAGCCAACTTGTTAATGAAATATATATTTGTGTTTCTGAAACTCCAGTCTGTGTGTTTTACTTTGACCTTAATTACTGCTCAGCTGTCATGTCAGACAGAACAAACAGATAAGAATCTTGTTGCATTTCCAATTGAAGCTGGCCCAGGAATACGGCTGAATTGAATATCTAGCCCAGTGTTTCCCAACCTTGGCAACTTGAAGATATCTGGACTTCAACTCCCAGAATTCCCCAGCCAGCGAACGCTGGCTGGGGAATTCTGGGAGTTGAAGTCCAGATATCTTCAAGTTGCCAAGGTTGGGAAAAACTGATCTAGCAAATACTGCTTGGCCATCCTCCTGAAATATTCATAGAAACATAGAAACATAGAAGTCTGACGGCAGAAAAAGATCTCATGGTCCATCTAGTCTGCCCTTATACTATTTCCTGTATTTTATCTTAGGATGGATATATGTTTATCCCAGGCATGTTTAAATTCAGTTACTGTGGTTTTATCTACCACGTCTGCTGGAAGTTTGTTCCAAGGATCTACTACTCTTTCAGTAAAATAATATTTTCTCATGTTGCTTTTGATCTTACCCCCAACTAACTTCAGATTGTGTCCCCTTGTTCTTGTGTTCACTTTCCTATTAAAAACACTTCCCTCCTGAACCTTATTTAACCCTTTAATATATTTAAATGTTTCAATCATGTCCCCCCTTTTCCTTCTGTCCTCCAGACTATACAGATTGAGTTCATTAAGTCTTTCCTGATATGTTTTATGCTTAAGACCTTCCACCATTCTTGTAGCCCGTCTTTGGACCCGTTCAATTTTGTCAATATCTTTTTGTAGGTGAGGTCTCCAGAACTGAACACAGTATTCCAAATGTGGTCTCACCAGCATTCTATATAGCGGGATCATAATCTCCCTCTTCCTGCTTGTTATACCTCTAGCTATGCAGCCAAGCATCCTACTTGCTTTCCCTACCGCCTGACTGCACTGTTCACCCATTTTGAGACTGTCAGAAATCACTACCCCTAAATCCTTTTCTTTTGAAGTATTTGCTAACACAGAACTGCCAATACAATACTCAGATTGAGGATTCCTTTTCCCCAAGTGCATTATTTTACATTTGGAAACATTAAACTGCAGTTTCCATTGCTTTGACCATTTATCTAGTAAAGCTAAATCATTTGCCATATTACAGATGCCTCCAGGAATATCAACCCTATTGCACACTTTAGAGTCATCGGCAAATAGGCAAACCTTCCCTACCAAACCTTTCCCTATGTCACTCACAAACATATTAAAAAGAATAGGACCCAGAACAGACCCTTGTGGCACACCGCTTGTAACCTGTCTCTGCTCAGAATACTCGCCATTAACAATAACTCTCTGATGTCTACGCTTCAGCCAGCTGCAAATCCATTGAACTATCCAGGGATTAAGTCCAATCTTCACTAATTTATCTATCGGCTCTTTATGTGGAACCGTATCAAAGGCTTTGCTGAAGTCCAGGTAGGCAATATCCACGGCACCACCTTCATCCAACACCTTTGTGACATAGTCAAAGAAATCAATGAGATTAGTCTGACATGATTTGCCTTCAGTAAAGCCATGCTGATTTGGGTCCAATAAGTTATTGTTTTTTAGGTGCTGATTTATCCTCTTTTTGAGTAGAGTCTCCATCATTTTAACTACAACTGATGTCAAGCTAACTGGCCTGTAGTTACCAGCTTCTTCTCTACTGCCCTTCTTGTGGATAGGCACAACACTAGCCATTCTCCAATCCTCAGGAACATCTCCTGTTAACAAGGATTGGTTAAACAAATCAGTCAGGGGGGTAGTAATGACAGATCTGAGTTCTTTAAGAACTCTGGGGTGGATGCCATCTGGACCCATTGCCTTATTTATCTTTAATCGTTCAAGTTCTTCTAAGACATCGGCTTCTAAGATCACATTCAGCACTAGATGCATTAAGAAGTTGCTTGATAATACTAGTTGGACTCTGCATTCCCCATAGGATATCACCAGTCAACTGGGCTTTTTATTTTTCTTTAAAGACATTTCACTTCTCATCCACGAAGCTTCTTCAGTTCTGACACTAGGAGCTTCTTGGATAAGAAGTGAAATGAATTCAAGGAAAAACAAAGAAAACTCCAGTTGCCTTTTGAAAAAAACACCTTTGACACAATCGTGACGTGGATGGCTGAGAATCTCCATAGACATAGACCCCAGTCCTGAAACTACTAGAGTTGTTGGAGGCCACAATTTAGCACCACAATTTGTGGTCCTGAAAAGACCTGTCTCATCTTCCTTGGAGCCCTGACAGTGGAGTCTTTGCAGGTCAGTGTGGAGAATTATATAAGGACCCAGCTGGTAAGACAGGTGAGAGCGTTAGACTGGCTAACAACTGGGTTTTTTTTAAACAAATCTCATAGAAACATAAAAACATAGAAGATTGATGGGAGAAAAAGACCTCATGGTCCATCTAGTCTGCCCTTATACTGTTTCCTGTATTTTATCTAAGGATGGATCTATGTTTATCCCAGGCATGTTTCAATTCAGTGACTGTGGATTTACCAACCACGTCTGGTGGAAGTTTGTTCCACGCATCTACTACTCTTTCAGTCAAATCATATTTTCTCACATGGCTTCTGATCTTTCCTCCAACTAACCTCAGATTGTGTCCCCTTGTTCTTGTGTTCACTTTCCTATGAAAAACACTTCCCTCCTAAACCTTATTTAACCCTTTAGCATATTTAAATGTTTCGATCGTGTCCCCCCTTTCCCTTCTGTCCTCTATAGAGATGGAATTCATGAAGTCTTTCCTGATAAATTTAATGCTTAAGACCTTCCACCATTTTTGTAGCCCGTCTTTAGACCCGTTCTCCACAATGAAATCCAGTTGGAGCAATGCCTGATATTGCAGAACTGCAGCTGACCAGCAGAGGGGAGCTTTGTATAATTGAAAGAAATTGCAGGAGGAGAGGAATGAGAATTTTTTGAGGTTTAGAAGTGTTTTGGTGAACCGCTGCTTTGAGGAATGCTTGCTAGAGCAACTGGGATTTTTAAAGTCTCTATTTCTTGTTGTCTGTTCAGGTACTGATAGCAAGCTTATGTAGTTTTTAAAATAATAATAATAATAATAATAATAATAATAATAATTATTATTATTATTATTATTATTATTATTATTATTATTTATTAGATTTGTATGCCGCCCCTCTCCAAAGACTTGGGGCGGCTCACAACAATAATAATAACAATGTTACAATGTAAACAAATCTAATATTAAAAACATCTAAAAACCCCATCATTAAGAACCATGCACCACACGCATACCATACATAAAAATATAAAAGCCTGGGGGAGATGTCTCAATTCCCCCATGCCTGGCAATACAGGTGGGTCTTAAGCAATTTACGAAAGACAAGGAGGGTGGGGGCAGTTCTAATATCTGGGGGGAGTTGATTCCAGAGGGCCGGGGCCGCCACAGAGAAGGCTCTTACCCTGGGGCCCGCCAGACAACATTGTTTAGTCGACGGGACCCGGAGAAGGCCAACTTTGTGGCACCTTATCGGCCGCTGGGATTCATGCGGAAGGAAACGGTCCCGAATGGGAAAACTATCCCATCTTTATTATTTTCATACATAACTCAAGGTGATGAGTACTTAATATCCTTCCCTTCTTCTATGAGGGTCACCCAGAAAGTAATGCACCACAATTTTTTCCTTCAACAATTATTTATTGAACACGATGAAACTTACACACAAGAAAGAAGGATGTTTCTTCTACACTCCTTATTTTTCCATGCAATCTCCATCCCGTTTTATGGCCTCCCTCCAGCGAAACACAAGGGTGTGTATGCCCTCTTGGTACCACTCCTGGTTCTGGTCAAAAAGCCATTTCTGCACTGTAATGGCCTCCCCCTCTGTGCCCAGCGACTAATCGTACTTCTGTCGACTGCAGATTCTCCATAAACTGTACACAAACATTTGTGAATTTTCCCAACAGTTTCTTTCTCCGCAGTGAAAAATTCAATGGCGACACGCTGCTTGTAACATACGTCACTTACAGACGCCATTTTGAAACACGGCTGCAGCTACACTATCTGTCTGAAGAAATGCAAAATTTACACACGCACTCCTGACAATTCAAATAATGTACATCTAAAGTTTCACATTCGTACCATTACTGTAGGGTGAGAAAAAAATGTGGCGCATTACCTTCTGGGCGACCCTCGTGTTTTTCACACAACAGCAGCCCTGTGAGACAACCACAGTGTGTGACAGGCCCAAGGTCATTCAGCCAGCTTTCATGCGTAAGGGCATTTCTATGTAAGGGCCCTGATCAGGGAATTACCAAGCACTTAAATTAAATTAAATCTGTTTCTATGCTGCATTCTACATCAAGGTGATACAGGGGAGAATCAGCCGGAAGACGCAAATCCAGGAAGCCCCCACTGGCCCTCGCCCAACATCAGCCCAACAACTTTAACATTGATGCCCAAAAGAAAGCCAAATGGATCATTGTCATAGGAAGATATATAAATGACAAAAAAAAAACAACCCCAAAAGGTGTCAGGATTTGAACTGCAATGGACAATCCTGAACAGGATTTGTAACTCACACATCTGCTGGGACTCCCTACATGGCTTAGGACCAGATTACCTCCGTGACCATCTTCTGTTTCATAATAATAATAATAATAATAATAATAATAATAATAATAATAATAATAACAGCAACAACAACAACAATAATAATAATAATAATAATTATTATTATTATTATTATTATTATTATTTACAGTGATCCCTCTATTATCGCGAGGGTTCCGTTCCAAGACCCCTCGCGATAATCGATTTTTCGGGATGTAGGGTTGCGGAAGTAAAAACACCATCTGCGCATGCGCACCCTTTTTTTCTATGGCCGCGCATGCGTAGATGATGGAGTTTGCGTTCCCCGCCGCCCACGCAAAGGGGAAACCCGATTCAGCTCCTCGCTGCTGCTGCGCTACCGAGCAGATCAGCTGCTGGGCGGCCGAAGGAACCTTCCCTGGGTCTTCCCCCTCTTGCTGGCGGGCGGGCGAGCGGCGGGCATCAGCGAGGAGCCGGGGTTTCCCCTTTGCGTGGGCAGCCGGGAAGACCCAGGGAAGGTTCCTTCGGCCGCCCAGCAGCTGATCTGCTCGGTAGTGCAGCAGCAGCGAGGAGCCAAATCGGGGTTTCCCCTTTGCGTGCGGGGAAACCCCGATTCGGCTCCTCGCTGCTGCTGCGCTACCGAGCAGATCAGCTGCTGGGCGGCCGAAGGAACCTTCCCTGGGTCTTCCCGGCAGCCCACGCAAAGGGAGGAAGAGAGAGAGGGAGGAAGAGAGTGTGAGAGAGGAAGAAGCAAGATAGAGAAAGAGAGAGAGAAAGAAACATGAGAAAGGAAGGAAGAGAGTGATGTCATCGGGTGGAAAAATCGCGATATAGCGTTTCGCAAAGATCGAGATCGCGAAACTCGAGGGATCACTGTATTAGATTTGTATCCGAAGACTCGGGGCGGCTCACAACACAATAGCAATACAATATAAATACAAATCTAATGTTAAAAATTTGAAAAAATTAATTTAAAAATACGTTATGAAAACTTATCTACTACACAGTCATACACAGTCAGGCCAACTAAATAGAAACATAATAAACATAATAAGGTCAGCAAAAAAAAGGAGGCGGAAGATTAATCCCCCCATGCCTGGCGGCAAAGGTGAGTTTTCAACATTTTATGGAAGGCGAGGAGGGTAGGAGCAGTTCGAATCTCCGGGGGGAGTTGATTCCAGAGGGCTGGGGCCGCCACAGAGAAGGCTCTTCCCCTGGGTCCTGCCAGATGGCATTGTTTTGTCGATGAGACCTGGAGAAAGCCAATTCTGTGGGACCTAATTGGCCGCTGGGATTCGTGTGGCAGAAGGTGGTCTCATGCTTCCCAGCAGCCAGTTAGGTCGCACAGAGTCGGCCTTCTCCAGGTCCCATTAATAATATAATAAGAATAATAATAAGAATAATAAGAATAATAATAAGAATAATAAGAATAATAATAAGAATAATAATTTATTAGATTTGTATGCCGCCCCTCTCCACAGACTCGGGGCAGCTCACAACAATAATAATAACAATATGACAATGTAACAAATCTAATATTTAAAAAACATCTTAAAATATATATACATTGCTAGTCCATGTACGATATGCCATACGCTCAATAAATAAAGGGAGATTCAGTCTCCTGGACTCATCCACATCCAAGTAGCTTTGACCCTGCTTTTTTTTTTTTTACTTCTGCAGGTATTTATTTATTTATTTATTTATTATTTATTTGTTTGTTTATTAATTATTTATCTATTATTTATTTATTTATCCAATACACAATGCATATTGAAGAGAATAGACATGTAGTAATATATATAAAGAAAAGGATAGAAGAAAAGATATAAAAATAGAGGAGAACATATATGAAAGGAAGAAAAGATATATGAGATAAAGGAGAGACAATTGGACAGGGGATGAAAGGCACACTGGTGCACTAATGTACACCCCTTACTGACCTCTTAGGAACCTGGAGAGGTCAGTCGTGAAGAGTCTAAGGGGAAAATGTTGGGGGTTAGGGGTTGACACTACAGAGTCCCGTAATGAGTTCCACGCTTCGACAACTCGATTGTTAAAGTCATATTTTTTACAGTCAAGTTTGGAGCGGTTAACATTAAGTTTGAATCTGTTGCGTGCTCTTGTGTTGTGGCGGTTGAAGCTGAAGTAGTCATTGACAGGCAGGACGTTGCAGCATACGATCTTAGAGACATTTCTTTAGTGACTAAGTGCTGAGGACTTCCTTGTCCTCCAAAGACAGGAGCCTCCAAACATGACAACTTTTAAGACTAACAGAATAACTGTCAGAATAATAGAGTTGGAAGGGACCTTGGAGGTCTTCTAGTCCAACCCCTTGCTCAAGCAGGAAAAACTATACAATTCCAAATCTGGTTGTCCAATCTCTTCTTAAAAACCTCCAGTGTTGGAGCACCCACAACTTCTGGAGGCAAGTCATTCCCCTGGTTTAATAGTTCTGTCAGGAAATTTCTCCTTAATTCTAGCTTGCTTCTTTCCTTGGTTAATTTCCATCTGTTGCTCCTTGTCCTGCCTTCAGGTACTTTGGAAAATAAGTTGACCTTTTCTTCTCTGTGACAGTCCCTCCCATTTTGGAAGACAGCTATCATGTCACTATCAGCAATGTCTTGACATTTCCGGGACTATTTTTGGGGGAAAGTGTTGAAGTGGCCAATGGGGGCAAAGCAGAGAAGCAACCCACTCCCAGTTTTATTCTGCAACCCAACAAGACCAACACAGAACTTCAGAGGAGAATCAGAACTGCAGAAAAAACAATGGCTGCCAACCTGCCTTCCATTGAGGACCTGGATACTGCACGAGTTAAAAAGATGGAGGGGAAAATATTGACTGACCCCTCGCATCCTGTACACAAACTGTTTCAAGTCCTACCTCAAAACGTCACTACAGAGCACTGCACACCAAGACAACTAGACACAAGAACAGTTTTTTCCCCAAACACCATCACTCTACTAAACAAATCATTCTCTCAACAGTCAAACTTTTTACTAAGTCTGCACTACTATTACTGCTAGTTTTTTCTCATCATTCCTATCATCCTTTTCCTCCCACATAGGACTATATGACTGTAACTTGTTGCTTGTATCCTAAGATTTTTATTAATATTGATTGTTTCCTGATTGCTTATTTGACCCCTGTGACCATCATTAAGTGTTGTACCTCATGATTCTTGACAAATCTATATTTTCTTTTATGTACACTGAGAGCATCTGCATGAAAGACAAATTCCTTGTGTGCCCAATCACACTTGGCCAATAAAGAATTTTATTCTATTCTATTCTCTCAGCCTTAAGGTTGTGATAGGCAACGGTGGGCCTTGAGTTCAGGACAAAGGTGAGGTGATGATGGACCAGCTGGTCAGGAATGAAAAGGTGAGGTTTCACTTTGGACCCGTGTCAAAAAGGGAGCAGGTCCTAACTGTTCCCAAATGTTCACTCGCCTTTATTCTTTGCAAATACTTGGCACTATTCCTTGTCAATACTCTGTCAACAGTGTGTGTGTATGGTATTATGTGTGGTGTTATGTAACCCCAAATTATGGAACATGCCAGGCAGTTTTTCTAGGGCACCAAGCAATAGGCTAGCATGCTCCAGGAGTTCCCCAACCTGGCCTCAAGGCCAGTTAAATCAGTGGTTTTTTTAAACTTGGCAATTTTAAATCATCTGGACGTCAACTCCCAGAATTCCCCAGCCAGCATGCTGGCTAAGGTATTCTGGACATTAATGTCCACATATTTTAAAGTTCCAGAACTTCAGAGGACTGTTCCCAGAAACTTTGTAAAAAAGAATTAATAATAATAATAATAACAACAGAGTTGGAAGGGACCTTGGAGGTCTTCTAGTCCAACCCCCTGCTTGGGCAGTATTTTAGTATTTTACACCTATTCTATTCTATTCTATTCATGCAGCTCTTTTCAGCACAAGGGGTTGGACTAGAAGACCTCTAGGATCCCTTTCAACCCTGGGATTCTAAGGCTTAGCTACCTGACGTAACCTTTGCTCAGGTTTCTTCCCTGAGACAATTCAGCAACCAATTTTTCCAGGACGAACGAAACGTTACGGCATTTACGAGCAACCCCAATGGCAAAATAATTAAAAAAACAAACATTGCAATTGTACTTTTCCACTTTTTGAGTATGTCATGTTCCTTTTTTTGGGCGGCGTCCAGAAGACACGTAATCTTGCAGATCAGACGTAAACCCAGGGTTTGAACTTGTCTTGCGGTTGAGATGGCGTGTGATAACACTTTGTTCTGTTTGGGAATGTACTGTCGGAAGCCATGAAAGAGAGAGGGAAGGGACTGGGAAGATGGAGGAGGGGAGCCGTGTACTTGGGAAGCAATGGGCTTTGGGATCGAGTGAGGTTGACTCACACCTTTGGCAGGATTCTATGGGAGACGGAAGGCTGGCAACTAATGCTTGGAAGGATCCCTCTAGAGCAGGTTTCTCAACCTTGGCAATTTGGAATTCTATAGACTTCAATCCCCAGAATTGCCCATCCGATGTAGACCAATTCTCCAAAGCACCTTAGGGCAGGACAAGAAGTCATGGATAGAAAAATAGAATAGAATAGAGTTTTATTGGCCAAGTGTGATTGGACACACAAGGAATTTGTCTTGGTGCAGATGCTCTCAGCGTACATAAAAGAAAAAGACATTTGTCAAGAATCATGAGGCACAACACTTAATGATTGTCATAGGGGTCAAATAAGCAATGAAGAAACAATCAATATTAATAAAAATCTTAGGATACAAGCAACAAGTTACAGTCATACAGTCCTAAGTAGGAGGAAAAGGATGATAGGAATGATGAGAAAAACTAGTAGAATAGAAGTGCAGAGTTAGCAAAAAGTCTGACAATGTTGAGGGAATTATTTGTTTAGTAGAGTGATGGTGTTCGGGGAAAAAACTCTTCTTGTGTCTAGTTGTCTTGGTGTGTAGTGCTCTGTAGCGATGTTTTGAGGGTAGGAGTTGAAACAGTTTGTGTCCAGGATGCGAGGGGCCCGTCAATATTTTCACCGCCCTCTTTTTGACTCGTGCAGTCTGCAGGTCCTCAATGGAAGGCAGGTTGGCAGCAATTGTTTTTTCCACAGTTCTGATTCTCCTCTGAAGTCTGTGTCGGTCCTGTTGGGTTGCAGCACCAAACCAGACAGTGATAGAGGTGCAGATGACAGACTCAACAATTCCTCTGTAGAACTGGATCAGCAGCTCCTTGGGCTGTTTGAGCTTCCTAAGCTGGAGCAGAAAGAACATTCGTTGTTGTGCTTTTTTGATGATGTTTTTGATGTTAGGTGACCATTTTAGGTCTTGAGATATGATAGAACCTAGAAATTTGAAGGCCTCTACTGTTCATACTGTGTTGTCTAGTATTGTGAGAGGTGGAAGGGTGGAAGGGTTTCTCCTAAAGTCTACCACCATTTCTACAGTTTGCATGTCAAAGAGAACTGATATCTTTTAATTCCGGCCTAAATAAGTTTTGATTGGGATGTATGATATGGTATGATTGTATGGATAAGATTTAAGGGTTTCATATTGTTATTAATACTGTAAATTGATTTTGTATGTTTTATGGTTGTAAGCCGCCCTGAGTTCTACCGGTTCTGCGTACCTGACCAAAATTTTTCTACCTGTTCTGTGTATCTGACCGTACCCATAGGAGCCCATCACTGGTTCAAGGACATCTTTTGTCCAACCACGGAAGAAGGAAGTGGAAGAAGGACTTGCCATGCTGGCACAATCTGAGTGGGCAACGTGACAAGTTTGTGAGGGGGGGGGGACAAGGGATGTGAACTTTCAACTGGGTGGGAAACTCAGATTCAGGTTTCCCAGTGTAAGTGCTAGGGTGGCTCCGGCAATAAATTTGAACTTTGAGGAGCACTTTGACTCGGACTCTGATTTAGTTTGGATGCTACCTGGAACTTTGACAAGCTGAAGCTCTTGAATGTTTCTGAAGCCCCCTCCCACCAGAATTGTGACTTGGATGGATGATCAGTTGACCAAGCCTGGTTCTTGGCTTCCTTTGGAAAGAGCTTCCTGCTGACCACTTCCAAGGATGTCCAAGTGTTGGTTGAGGCAGGCAGGGTTCCCTTGGATCCCATTTGTTGGGGGTTAGGGGAAAGGGAGGGTCTTGCCTTCTCCTTCAGCTCAAGATCCCTATGGACAATTGGTGGGCCACTGTGGGACACAGAATGCTGGACTTGATGGGCTTTGGCTTGATTCCTCTTCTTAAGTTCTTAGGTGCTTATGTTCACCTGAGGACATCACCATCTGTTTAATTCTTTAGAAAAGGAAGAAAATCAGGTCAAAGAAGAAAGGGCCATTTTTTCGGAGAATTTCTCCAGCTTAATCCAGCTTTTCCCACCTGACACATTCCAGATACTTTGGATGGACAAGTTCCAGGATTCTGACTTGAGGCTTCTGGAAGTTATAAGCTCATTTATTGGCAGGTGACATGTTTCTTTTAAACAAAAAACCGAAAAAACAACCCACCCCTTTTCAAAGTATGTTTTTCTTTTCATTTCAAAAAGCTCCAGCCACCCACTGTGCCGAGTTATGAAACAGGGCTAATCACAAGTGTTTACTGTGCAAATCTCCTGGTTTTGCGGTGTATGTTTTAATTAAAAAGAAAAACACAACTCAGCTTTCTCTTTATTCCCCTCTACAAGAGAAACCCAGAAAGGAGTTTAAGGAACATTTGGAAACATTTTTTCAGAGTGATTCCATCCACACCGCAATTTACTTAATGTCAACAGTGTTTTACACCGGTTTCTGAAGAGGCAGACAATCTGTTCTTTGAAAGCACAAAGGCTCCGAGTATCAAAACAAGCCAATCCATCCCTCTCCCCTACAAACACACACACAACACACATACACAAACAAGCTTCATCAGGCACAAACTGATCTAAGAATAACGATTCTGAACAAATCCAAGTCTTCGGTTTAAGAACTCACCACTTGTTAGACAAGTTGCATAATGAGAGGTAATGGTTATGATTTCCTTGTGGATTCAGCTGGAGACATGACGGTCCCTCGGCTTCCCAGGAGCAGCTTTGTTTATGTTGGGTAGCTCACATTTGTCTCTGCGAAACAAAAACCTTGTGTGGTTCCCAAAATGTCATTTAGCAGAACTATCTCCTCAATAAAGAGCCCGGTCTAATTTAAATGACTCCCGTCTATTTTCCTTTGGGTTTGTTTGTTTCCTGGTTGTAACTGCTTTCAGACTCAGTCTGTCTGAAGCTTTAATCGGGGCTCTTTACCCTGGCGATTTTAAGCCCGGCAGGTTCCAAGTCACTCGTGCCCTTGTCACCTCGCGGCTCGACTGCTGCAATGCGCTGTACATAGGGCTACCCTTGAAGAACGTTTGGAAACTTCAATTAGTCCAGAATGTAGCTGCACAAGCTGTTGTGCCTAGGTGCACCCATATAACTCCATCACTTTGTGAGCTGCACTGGCTACCAATCGGTCTCCGGATGCAATTTAAGGGGTTGGTTATCATCTATAAAGCCCTGCATGGCTTAGGACCGGAGTCTTCAGAGAGGGGCAGCATACAAATCTAATAAATAATAATAATAATAATAATAATAATAATAATAATAATAAGTGCCATGCTGTGACACAGATGATCCACTGGAACATGTGCCGGAACTACCATTTACCAGTGGCAAAGAACTGGAGGGATCATAAGCCCGAAAAAGTGGTTGAAAATGAGCAAGCAAAACTACTGTGGGACTTCCGACTTCAGATTGACCGAATTCTGAAGCATAACACATCAGACATTGTGATCATGGAGAAAAAGAAAGTATGGATCATCGACATCGCAATCCCAGGAGACAGCAGAATTGAGGAGAAGCAGCTAGAGAAATTAGTGAAATACGAAGATCTAAAAATCGAGCTGCAACGACTCTGGCATAAGCCAGTGAAAGTGGTCCCAGTGGTACTTGGCACGCTGGGCGCAGTACCAAAGGATCTCAGCGGACATTTGAAAACCATCGGAATTGACAAAATCTCGATCTGTCAATTGCAAAAGGCCGCTTTACTGGGATCGGCAAACATAATTCGCCACTACATCACGCCCGACTGGTGATGGAATACGAAATCCAGCATTGTGATCTCGTTTGTTGTGTTGTACTGACATAATAATAATAATAATAATAATAATAATAATAATAATAATAATAATAATAATAATAAATTTACAGGAGCGTCTTCTGCCAAAGTTCTGGATTTTGACCATAGGATGCACTGTAATGGTCGTAAGTGTGAAACATGGTCACAAAGACACTTTTTTCAGTGGCGTTGTGACTTTGGACGGTCACTCCATGAACGGTTATACGTTGAGGACTATCTGTACAGAAGTATGCTGAATGCATGAGCTCTCTGCAACGGAGCATTTGAGATGCTGAATCTGCAATCTGTTATGTGCAAAAGAGCACGAAGGGTCTGGCACTTTTGAATCTGACACTTTTGAAAAGGACTTTTAAAAAAGTGTCTGGCAGACAGGAATGTTCACGCCATTTTTATTTTTTAAATTTGTTTTGTCACGTACATATTGGTGGTATACAAAGATATAATAATATTTATACAGTGGCACCTCTACTTAAGAACTTTTCTAGATAAGAACCGGGTGTTCAAGATTGTTTGCCTCTTTTTAAGAACCATTTTCTACTTAAGAACCCGAGCAAGGAAAAATCTCCCAGGAAATTTGAGAGTGACACAAAGGCCTGTCCAGTTTCCTGCCATTTCCCCTTTAGTCCCGGCCATTTGGGCTGCCAGAGGAGCCTTTTGGTGGCGCTTAAGGAGGCTTTGGCAGTCCAGAGCAAACAAAGCATTTTCCTTTCTTTGGGTGCTTGGACAGGGAATAAACCTCTGTCAGCGCCCTGAGAAAAGAAATGCTCCCTTTGCTCTGGGCAGCTGAGAAGTCACCACAGCAAAAGAAAGGCGCCGGCTACAAAGCGAGTGAGAGAGAGTAGAGGGGAGCCCTTCAGCATGGGAAGGAAGAGGAAGCAGATAGCAGCAGCAGCAGCAGCAGCAGCCAGTGTATGGGATGCAGCCTCACGCTGGGTGTATTGGAGGCACATTCTCCCCTTTGCTGCCTCAGAGTCCCTCTTTTTTTTTTTTAAGCCTTAAAGTTTTGAATTTTTTGATTCCCCTCACCTCAACTTCTTCCTTCGGAAGTGACTGTCCTCCTCCTCTTCTTCCCCCTCCTCCTCCTACCCAAATTCCGAGCTTTTATTTCTTTCCTAATGGGTTTGCACGCATTATTTGCTTTTACATTGATTCCTATGGGAAAAATAGCTTCTACTTAAGAACGTTTCTACTTAAGAACCTAGTCATGGAACGAATTAAGTTCTTAAGTAGAGGTACCACTGTATAAATGATACTAATGAAAAAGAAATGTTAGGACAGGGGACAAAAGGCACGCTGGTGCACTTATGCAGGCCCCTTACTGACCTCTTAGGAATTGGGAGAGATCACTGGTGGATAGTCTAAGGGTAAAGTTTTGGGAGTTAGGTGATGATACTACAGAGTCTGGTAGTGAGTTCCATGCATCAACTACTCAGTTACTAAAGTTGTATTTCCTGCAGTTGAGTTTAGAGCGATTTACTTTGTATCTGTTGTGTGCTCTTGTGTTGTTGTGGTTGAAGCTGAAGTGATCATTGACAGGAAGGATGTTGTAGCAGATGATTTTATGGGCTATGCTTAGGTTGTGTCAAAGGCGACATAAGTTCTAAGCTTTCTAAGCCTATGATTTCAAGTCTGGTTGTATAAGTGGAGGAGTGGAGGGCTCTTCTAGTAAAGTATCTCTGGACATTTTCTAGAGTGTTTATGTCCAAAATGTGGTACAGATTCCAGACAGGTGAGCTGTATTCAAGGATTGGTCTGGCGAAAGTTTTGTATGCTCTGGTTAATAGTGTGAGATTACCGGAGCAGAAGCTATGTAGGATTCGGTTAACAACTCTAGAAGCCTTTTTGGTGATGTTGTTGCAGTGGGCTTTGGCACTGAGGTCATTTGATATGAGTATTCCAAGGTCTTTTTTTAAAACAATGTCCATAACGGGACCCTCTATTCTGTCTTTCTCAACTAACTGGGGAATTCTGGGAGCTGAAGTCCACAATCTTAAAATTGCCAAGGTTGAGAAACACTGGTTTATTCAAAAGTCATCTATTGCCTTTTCCAACTGTCTGTGCCAAAGTATTCCCCCCCCCCAGCTTTTGAACATGGAAAAATGTTGGGTTCGAGTAAGAGGCAAGGAATTATTTCAAAACAAATAGACGCTGGAATTCTTAACTACAGAAATGTAATTTGAAACAGTTGTCCTTAAAAAAAAAATCAAACTTCTCACCATCTATAAAAGAACTTTTTTTTTTCCTTATGTCACTTCTATCTCAAGGGAGAGCATCCTTTTTGGCAACCTGGAATCCAATATTATTAGAGTCCAGAAACGAGGGTATCGGGAAAGGTTTCTTGGTTTTGCTTACTGAAACCATGTGAAGTCTATTTTCTGAATTTACAACACTGTTTCTTGCCAGGGGCATCCAAGGAATGTGTGAACAGATGATCATGCGTAATATGTGCAAAACAGATCCATTTTACACGCATTATGCATGAAACATCACATAGAAAAAGCATGACTTATTTAATTTAATTAGATTTATAGGCCACCCTTCTCCTCGTGGACTCAAAAAATTGCCAAGGCAGTCCTTGACTTACAGCAGTTCATTTAGTGGCTGTTTGAAGTTACACTGGCACTGGAAAATGTGACTGATGATTACACTGGGGGAAGAATTTGTAACACAATTTCTGTTGAGTTTGATTTTTGAGCTGTTTTATAGGTAATTAGGCAAGCTGGTTTCAAAACTCTAGTTAGTTTTCTTCTACTTATATATATATATTATATAGTTAATTAGGCAACATGAGCATCAAATTGTATTTTTGACATAGCCATCTTGCTAACTTCCCGGGAAATCTTGGTGCAGTCAGTGAGGAGCAGGATGAGCGATTCCACCAAGATTTGAAGGTCATGGGGGCACGGGATCAAGGTAGATGAGATGATGGCTGACTACTGTTGGAGCATCAAGTGAGAATGATGCTCCACAGATTAAACATCCCAGAAAAAGCTATAAGCAAAACTTTTTACCTTAATATGTCTACTAATTATTGTTTGATTAAAAAAACCTTTTTGTATGAATACAATTTAACTTGCAGTAACCTTTGTATGAATAAAATTAAACAGTATATTTGTTAAGTTTTTACTTTCCTTTATATGCACAATTTGTATGAGTTTTGAAGGTATCCTGTAGCTTAAAAAGTTGACATGACAGACAGAAACTGTGGTCATTTTTGGATCCAGAGACAAAAAGTTAGTTGAAAACAAGTCACAGATTTAAGACAATGAAATTGCTGTGTTACTTTTCACACTTACAACTGTTGCAGTACTGTATTCCCATGATCACTTGATCAAAATCCAGACACTTGGCAACCGACTCACATTTATGACAGTTGCAGTGTGGGGAGGGGGGGAGGGGGTCATTGTGATCACATTTTGCAATCTTCTGACAAGTGAAATGAATGGGGAAGGCGGATTCATTTAACAATCATGTTACTAAAATAACAACTGCAACAATTCACTTAACAACGGTGGCAGGAAATGTTGTAAAACAGAGCGAAACTCGCTTAACAAATGTTTCACTTAGCGGCAGAAATTTTGGGTGCAATGGTTGTCGAAAGGGCAAGGACGCAAGGACAACCTGTGCACAAAATCAAAGGGAACTAATTTTGAGCAACTATTTATTTATTTATTAGATTTGTATGCCGCTCCTCTCCGTAGACAGGTGGCACCAAGGCAGTAGCAGGTTCCTACTGGTATGGTCAATGCCATTGTACCAGTAGTGAAAATTGAGCTGTGCGAGCAGCTCCATGATTCCGGTACATGTGTGTGTGCGCATCTGAGCAAGATTTTGCTTCTGTGCATGCGTTGAAAGCAAATCACATGAGGGGATGTGTGCTTGTTGTGGTTGGCTCACAGCCAGTTCCTCTGGTGGCAGATTTTGAACCAGATGAGCCAGGTCTGTCCGAGCATCGGAGACCTGTGTAGCTATCGGAGGTTTCAGAGAGTGAGGGGGAAGGAGAGACGGAAGCTGAAGGTGCTGGAGAGGTAGAGGCGGAGGCCCCTGCAATGCCTGTGGAACCCCCAGTTAGAGCCTCATCTGGGTCGGATGAGGAGGGGGTGATTAATGACCCCCTCCTCAATATCTGGGTGCGCAGGATTATGGAAAGACAGGAGCAGCTGCACAGACACGAAAGAAGATCTTAAATCACAGCTGAGAGTAATTAGGGAATCCTGCAACAGGCTTAAAAGGGGAGGTTTTGTGGGAGAGCTCTTTGCAGGCGTTATTGTTCATGGTTTAACAGAGAACAAGAAACAGACCTGGTGTTCCATCTCTAAACCAACATCTTGCATCTTTGGAAAACTACCCAGTTTTTGGACACTTGTGTTTCGAAAGACTGTAGCTCTTGAACAATAGAGTAGCTTTGCTGCAGCCCAGTTTGAAGGTCTTCTGTACAAACTTTGGGGGTGGGTGGGGGTTGAGACATTCGTTATCGGCTTGGCAGATAATCTCGACCTTTTGGTCATAAACAGACATTCTTCCGCTGTCATTGCAGTTCTCAGCCAATTTTTAAAGCAATATATTTTGTGTTTCGGAAACCTCCAGTCGGTATGTGTGTGTGTTTTGTATTTCCTTGCTGCTCAACAGGCCCATCAGGCGGAACAGTGTGTATGTGAGATTTTGGCAACTTTTTTCCTTCTGCGCATGCGCAGAAGCAAAAAAAAAATCACCAAGATCTCTCTCAAGTGTGCATCCAAGCAAGATTTTGCTTTTGCGCACGCCGGAGCTGTGGATCTGCATGCACAGCACACTGGGAATAGTGGGAGCGGCAGCCTCCCCTTGCACCGAGGCCACCCATGTTGTGGTTGGCTCTGGGCCAGCTCCGGCCCCAAGGACTGTGAGGGTTGATGTGGGTGAATCCTCCCATTGTCAGAGGCCAGTTTTACTGCCGACTGTTTCTGGCAGCGAAGCGTCTGTAGTTGATAGTGAAAGTGAAATGGGATCCTCCGAGGGGGTAATGGCAGACAGCCCATTAGTTAGTCGCCCCGTGAGTGATTTATCATCGTTATCATCACTGGATTCAGGAGACATATATTGATGTGCGCAGATGGAGGGCAATGTTTAGGAAAGAGTAACTGCGTAAATACTACAGGAAATAAGGTAGATCACCTGTGGCTGGGTGTAATTAGACTAATTGGGGCTGCTGTTAAATAGTCAGTGTTCTGGCCTCTGGGTGTGGAAGTTTATCAGTTCGGTAAAGGAGGACGTGTATTTTGTATCAGGATTCTACAAGTATTCTTTGAACTGTTTCCAGGACTTTTGAACTAAATCATAGTCAAGTTTGTGACTTTGAGAACTCTTGAAGGAGAGTGGCTGTGACGTCTTCACAGCTGCTTGTTATCTGCTTTGTGTTTGTTTATTGTTCTTCTCAGCATTCAAGGCAGTTGCTTTGAAGGTGAGCATTTTGCCTGACTAAACGTGTGTTTGGCTCCTCTTTTACTTTCGATAAACAACAGTGTTATTGACTTACAACTGCGTGTGTCTGAATTCCTACCTTTGAACTTAACCGAGGGCTCGTGCCGAACACCCCAGCGCACAGCTTCAAGTCTCTCCCCCTTCATTTATCCAGAAGGAAAAGCAAAGGTACAAAAATGTGAACATTATTTCATCAGAAGACAGAAGACTTAGAACAATTGGCCATACGTTTAACATTGGATACATACGATGGTTCTATGAAACAGAGAAATTGCTCAGAGGAGACAAGAAAACCTTTGGGAGTAACAAAGCTTACACAACCTTTACACTTCTCTGTGTAAAAAAAAAAGGCATGAAGACCATTTACGTAAGCGTTCTTTACAAAAGTAAAAAAAGTGTCACACGTTGGTTATGCAGGAATGCGATTGGATTTCATGGAACATGCTTCGATCATGCTGGGATAATTTCACGTCTGGATCGGAAGGGCTTTCCCTGCTGATAAATGTTGAGGCTGAACATGGCAAGCCCAGGTGGGTGCGTTGGAAGGGAAATACAGGATTGTGGCTAAGCTTCCCCATCAACTTTGAATGAGCTTCTGCTTTTAGTTTCTTGTCTTAAAAGGTGCGAGGCAAGAAGTATAGCAGGGACAACTAAGGACTGCGAAGGGCAAGGTTGAATTGCTTGATCTTTTTTCGGTTGGATAGAGTGCTTGGGGGAATTTTAAAGGGCAAAAATCTCTTTAATAGAGGCTTAAGGCATTCCTTGCAGCAGAGGTCTTCAAGCTTTGCACCTTTAAGACTTGTAGACTTCAACTCCCAGAATTCTCCAGCCAGCGTAGCTATGCTGGCTGGAGAATTCTGGGAATTGAAGTCCACAAGTCTTAAAGTTGCCAAGTTTGGAGACCCCCTGCCTTGCAGACTGGCACTCCATCCTGCCTGACATACATCTGACTCCCTTCTGAACCAAGTTCAGAAGAGGTCTGACAATTCAGACCTTGAGTGGGTGGTCAGTCCTGCCAGTTTGATTGTCTTTGACCGCAGTGTCTCTTACAGTGGCTGGGTTGATTTATTTTAATTACAATGTATAAATTGCTTTTGTGGAATGCCACCCAGGTTTGTTGTGGAGCTGTGTGGCCTTCTACATTTCTATTTTTTTTTTTAAAAAAACCCAAAATAAATGTTCTTGTCTAGAGAGTTTTAAGGGGCAAAATGAATCCTTTTAATTTCTAGAAGCCTTAAAACTTCTGTTTTACTAAATGGGCCAAGACATTGTGACATCATTAGCAAAATCTTCAGCAAAGACAAAAAGGGTTGCCGTTTATGTGTTAGGACTTAGAGTGTCTGAATGTCATCAAAATGTGGTTTACTCAACAAACTCAAGTCCCATAGTTATATCTTAGAACCCTGAGCAGGAGACGGATAGAAAACCTGCAAAGATTTCTTTTAAAAAAAAAAAAAAGAAAAATATGGAATCAGTGGGTTGTTGGCTACACAGCAACAAATTAGCGCATTTCTTCAATGTGTGTTTTATAACTTGCAAGAGTACAAGATTGTACTCTTTCTGTAAAATAATATTTTCTCACGTTGCTTCTGATAATTCCCCCACCTAATCTCAGATTGTGCCCCCTTATTCTTGTGTTCACTTTCCTATTGAAAACACTTCCCTCCTGAACCTTATTTAACCCTTTTAACATCTTTAAATGTTTCAATCGTGTCCCCCCTTTTCCTTCTGTCTTCCAAACTACAGTATACAGATTGAGTTCATAAAATCTTTCCTGATAGGTTTTATGCTTAAGACCTTCCACCATTTTTGTAGCCCATCTTTGGACCCCTTCAATTTTATCAATACCTTTTTGTAGGTGAGGTCTCCAGAACTGGACACAGTACAGTGATCCCTCGATTATCGCGAGGGTTCCGTTCCAAGACCCCTCGCGATAATAGATTTTTCGCGATGTAGGGTTGCGGAAGTAAAAACACCATCTGCGTATGCGTGCCCTTTTTTCATAGCCATGCATGCGCAGATGGTGGAGTTTGCATGGGCGGCGGGGAAGACCCAGGGAAGGTTCCTTCGGCCGCCCAGCAGCTGATCTGCTCGGCAGCGCAGCAGCAGCGAGCAGACGAAGATCGGGGTTTCCCCGCCGCCCACGCAAAGGGGAAACCCCGATTCGGCTCCTCGCTGCTGCCTCGCAGATCAGCTGCTGGGCGGCCAAAGGAACCTTCCCTGGGTTTTCCTCGCTGATGCCCCCGCCCGCCCGCCCGCCCGCCGCCCGCCAGCAAGAGGGGGAGAGATAGAGAAAGAGAGAGAAGGAAAGAAAGAGATGAGAGAGGGAGGAAGAGAGTGTGAGAGAGGAAGAAGCAAGATAGAAAAAGAGAGAGAAAGAAAGATGAGAAAGGAAGAGAGTGACGTCATCGGGTGGGAAAAATTGCGATATAGCATTTCGCGAAGAACGAGATCGCGAAAATCGAGGGATCACTGTATTTCAAATGGGGTCTCACCAGCACTTTATGCAGCGGGATCACAATCTCCCTCTTCCTGCTTGTTATACCTCTAGCTATGCAGCCAAGCCTTCTACCCGCTTTCCCTACCGCCTGACCGCACTGTTCACCCATTTTGAGACTGTCAGAAATCACGACCACTAAATCAAGTGTGAACCAGTTGTCAAGCAACTGAATTTTGATCATGTCACTGTAGGGATGCTCCAAAGGTAGTAAGTGTGGAAAATGGTTGTAAATCCTATTTTCTGGTGCTGTTGTAACTTTGTTCACTAAATGAACTGTTGTAAGTCGAGGATTACCTGTGGCTTCTGACAAGCAAAACCAACGGGGCAAGCTGGAGCGGCTTAAGAGCTACACAATTCACTTAACAATGCAGTTATTTACTTAACAATGGTGACAAAAGAGGCTGTACAATTGAGTGCAACTCCTTTTAACAACGGCCTGGTTTACTGATGGAAAGTCTGCTCCCAATTCTGGTCATAAAGTTGAGGACTACCTATAGATGGTAATGAAGAATGCAGATCTTGAATAATAAGGTCAAAACCCAGTGAATCTTCATTCCAGGAATGATTTGAGAAATGGGAAATTAGAAGCCCAGGTTTGTTACATCTCAGGACAAGAGATTCTCCACAAGCCTCCATTAACTTGGATGCTGTCAGCAAGCCAGGTTAATGTTTTGCATTTGTTTCTCCCTCCTGGGTTGTTTTCAGGCCCCGAAGGAAAAAAGAAAATCTTCGTTCCCCGAATGAAAGGGAGACACCTGCCCACTTCCATGGGCTCCTTCCTCTGTGATAAGGCTAGAGCCTCAGTTTCCTCCTCTGCAGCCTTTGGTGTAAACGTCCACTGGATTTTTATTTTCTTCCAGCTACCTTTCTGGAAACCATTACCATATTTTTTGACGTATAAGATGTACCTTTTTCCTCCCTAAAAGAGGCTGAAAATTCAGGTGAGTCTTATATTCTGAATGTAGCTTTTCCCCAACCTTTCTCCCCACAGCCCAAACTAGCTGCTAACGATCTTCCCAGCTCTTACCTTGCAGGCTCTTTCATTGTTACTGTCTGCAAATAATGTTTTCCAAGCCCTAAGTCTTTGCAGAGTTTTTTTTCATGACTATAACTTGCTCCAAATAAGTTTCTTTCCAGCCCTAAACAGATACTAACAACGTTCCCAGCTCTTACTGGCTTGCAAGCTCTTTCATTGTTATTCTCTGCAAATAATGTTTTCCAAGCCCTAAGTCTTTGCAGGGTTTTTTTCCATTGCTCTGCTTGCTCAGAATGTTTCTTTCCAGCCCTAACCAGGTGCTAATGATGTTCTTAGCTCTTACTGGCCTGCAAGCTCTTTCATTGTTACTCTCTCCAAATAAGGTGTTTTTTTTTTAAAAAGTCCTTAAACAGGGGATAAAATAATGTGCTGAAACTGACCAGACTAAGGATGCTAGCCAGATGACTATCTGGTAAGCAGATTCTTTTCCTTATTTTCCTCCCCCCAAACTAAGGTGCATCTTATACATCAGTGCGCCTTATACTCCGAAAAATATGGTATATTGGTGATTCAAAATAACAGCTTGTGAAAACTTGCATTTCTACAAGAATTGCATTTTGATGCAGGTTCTAGAAGGCCCTGGATGACTGGTACAGTTCAAGGCCCAAATATCTGTCAGCTTCTGGGTTAATGGCACTCCCAGGTATCTCCTAGGTAATCCCCCTTTCCCCAAGTAAGAAAATCCGAGATCTCTTGGGGGTCCAGAACAGCAGCATCCATGTTTTCAACTGGGTCCCTCAACTGTATCCATAAACGAGGAATTGTTCTTCCTTTTGAGATTCATTTAATATGCAAAAGAAATCAAATAAAGAATTCATAACCCAATGGAACTGGAAATGGGGGAAAGGCTAATTACTGGTTCGGGGACAGATTTTAGAGAGACAGGAGAAAAGGGCTAAACTTGCTGATCGAAAACTTCTTAGAAAAGGATTCGGAACCCACCCGTTCAGCTCTTGTCCTTCTGTCTCCATCAGTATTGATTAATTTACCTCTTGAGAATTTGGCAGCCTCACCAATTGCTCCGGATGGAGTATCCAGTGAATTTAAGCTCACCGTCAGCAAAATCACTAAGTATGGCTACAGGCTCTATTTTGGGGGAGGAGAGGAAGTGGTCCGACATAATCAATTAAAAATGTTATCACAGTCATCTATGCATAATCCACTAAGGTGCTAACTGGAAAAAGGAAATCACAACTGGGACATAAATGTGAAATCACAGCTGGGACATGAGAATGTTCGATAGGAAAGAAAGAGGCCAAGGAAACTCAAATTCAACTTGAAAGCCAAAGACTTTGATCAGGACCAACCGACAGAATGATTTTCTGTTATCACACAAGAGGCGAAGTTCGTCTTTCAAAAGATCTCGGCTCAGGTGGGGGATAAGAAAACGCTGCTGCTGGTGATGGGAAGGGTAACCAAGCCAGAGTTTACAACGTCGCTCCCTCCGTGCTTGGAGAGCCTGGGAGGAGTTCTCCATTTGGGACCAACTCTGAACCCAACATCTTGTCTTTGCCCGAATCCAGCCGTTCCTTCTTGAGCTGATACTGGTGGATGAGGGGAACAAATGCAAGAATCAGGCCTCCAATTATTGGAGGAACTCCAGCAAAGTAGAAGGCAAGCTTGTAATTTCCAAAATAGTCACGAAGGAGTCCTAAAAAAAGAAGAAGAAAAGCAGCAGGTGACATATAGTCTTCCCGAGTCTTCGGAGAGGGGTGGCATACAAATCTAAATAATAAATAAATAATAATAAATAAAATAATAAATATAATGAAAAATCAAGTTGGAGAAGGCTTCTGCCCTTGAGTTATGGAATCTTAGCAACTTCATTACTGGTTTTTTTTTATGCCCAATGATAAAGAATTCTGGACTTCAATAACTATTTGGATCTAACATTTGAACTCGGAAACCAGAAAAACAGAAACAGAATAAGGACCTTGGAGGTCTTCTAGTCCAACCCGCTGCTTAGGCAGGAAACCCTACATTACTTCAGACAGATGGATATCCAACATCTGCTTAAAAACTTCCAGTGTTGGAGCAACCACAACTTCTGGAGGCAACCTGTTCCACTGATTAATTGTTCTAACAGTCAGTGAATGCCCCAACACTGGAAGTTTTTAAGCAGATGTTGAATAACCATCTGCCTGAGGTAGTCTAGTTTCCTGCCTAAGCAGGGAGGTTGGACTAGAAGACCTCCAAGATCCCTTCCAACTCTGTTGTTGTTGTTGTTGTTGTTAAGATGGGAAGAAAAGCCAAACATAACAATGTCAAGCTAGGAAAAGAACAGCTAAGAACCCATTGATTCAGAAAGGTGAATGAAAAAGACCCAGGGTTTAAAATATGGACCTAACATACAGAGGGCTTAATTCCTGTGTTCTACAGAAGGCAGATATCACTTCTGTCTCATTTAAAATAAAAGCAACTTCTCTAAGTGGGCTGTGTCTTTGAAGTTGAGCGACTGGGTGAAGGGCCAGGTTTCAGAAGAAAGGAAAAGAATTTCTGATATAACATCTGACAGTTGGTGCCATCAATTCCTTGACCCTTTTGCAAAATATGCCCTCATTTTAATTGGAGGCATTCTGAACTAAATGATTAAAAAAAATGTTCATAGCGTTGTACAGTTCTGAGCCTTGAATTCTTTTTTAAAAATATTAGAAATAAACTTTATTTATAACACACATAACACAAACAACAAAACACAAAAAACATTTTTTTAAAAAAGTTGGACAATTTGTGATGTGCCTGTAGTACAACTCTAAAAGTACGGTACTTATTTTCTATTACATAAATTATATTTACATAATATACATCAAATCCCTTCCCTTGTTTTCCTTTTGTGACCAATCCTCTGACATTTGGTCTCCATATTTTCTAACATTTATTAACTCTCCGTCTTTGCTTATTCCTTTTTTTTTCATCCAATCATAGAACGTATCCCAACAGTTGGTATACTCTATAGTTCATCTATATTTTTTTCTTTGGTTAAGCTACCCATTTCTGCACACAATTATATCTTCCTCAGTGGGCGTATTTTCAGCCTTGAATTCAAGTAAAGTCTTTCAATTTAGCTTTTAATGGGCTTTAATAAAAAATACTATTAAATGTTACTTATTCCAAATTCAGATGACCGCTTGGGGAGGAGGCAATCTGATTTTTAAAGAGTACAAATTATTCCCAGAAGAAGGGGAACAACTGGTCCTGAAACCTTCCAGCTGCAGCACTTCTTGTGCAAAACCTTTTGATCTTTTTAATCTGGGAAAATGGGAATTTATTGAGCAACATTTGGCTATTTTCGAAGGAGTAAAATAATCTGGGCCTGCTGATAGTTGCCAAATTACTTCTAAAACCAGCCAGCATTTACACAGTGTCCAACAACATTATTTATTACCACTTATGAACCTCGCTACAGGGTTTTAGAGGTTTTTCTTATACAAGTTGAAGTACAAAGAATTTGATGGAGGTTAGTGTTAGTCTGAGATGAATAATTAGTTTACAACTACTTTTGTTGGCTGGTGGGGTGATGCATCCCAAGCTCATTTTAGATGTTTGGCTAAAAATTATAAATTATTAGGAATTGAGGATTTCTTGGTGCTCTGTGAGCTTATTTTCTTGCAGGTGTTTCATTACCTAAACTATTAACATCTTCAGTACTAGTAAGGAGTAAGAAACTGACAGTAAAAGGTCAGTTTCCTTCCCTTAGAGCTTCGGGTAGAGGACAATTTTCTCTGCTTCTGCAAGGCATTAAAGACATGCCTCTTTGATTCGGCAGAATAAAACATCCTTGTTCCGGGGATCAGCAAGAAGGGAAGACATTGGAGAGGTTGGGAATGGTTTTAACAAGGGTTGTGGTCTCAGCTGTGTTTTAGCTAAGTGTGTGTATTGCCTACTGTCTCTTCTTGTTAGTTGCTTGCTGTCATGCCCTTTGTTAAAAGGGAATTATAAATAAACGTTTATTATTATTATTATTATTATTATTATTATTATTATTATTATTTGTAGTAGTAGTAGTAGTAGTAGTAGTAGTAGTAGTAGTAGTAGTAGTGGTTTATATTTTGGTATCTTCTGGAGAATGAAAGCTTTGTCAACTTGTTTTGACAAATGAAGATGCAGTCAAATTCAGTTTTCTTCCGGCCTCTCCTACCCATTCCTGCCCTCCCCTTCACAAATACGGCTACTAAAAAGGAGCATCCAGACTACGTACATTTCCTGCTTCTTCTTGCAACCAAGAATCTGTGAAATGGGTCTATTAGCTCACAAACATCTCATCAACTTCCTTAAATATGGATAAATCTGAGAGGACCTGACATATGTGGGGGGTGGCAACTGAGGAGACAGTTTCCTGCCATTCCCCCTTTAATCCCGGCCATCTCGGGCTGCCAGAGGAGCCTTTCAGTGGTGCTTTGGCAGCCCAGAGCGAACGGAGCGTTTTCCTTTCTCTGGGTGCTTGGAGAGGGAATAAACCACTTCGTTGTGGTGACTCCTTCGCGCTGCCTCCCATACACCAGGTGCGAGATTGCCTCCCGGAGCATCTCAGTGTGGAAAGGCAAAAGGGGGCGCTTCACCCGAGCCGGATCAACTCGGCTTCAGCCAAACCGAGGAGACACCACAATGAAGGAAAGGTTCCGTCTACAAAGCAAGCGAGCGAGAGGAGAGGGGAGCCCTTCAGCATGGGAAGGAAGAGGAAGCAGGTAGCAGCAGCAGCAGCCACCTTTCAGTCAAAGGAGCAAGAGGTTCCCCCCTCTTGGCCACCTGGGTTTCTCTCTTGCGCGCAATGTATGGGATGCAGCCTCATGCCGGGTGTATGGGAGGCGCGTGTTCCTCCTGGCCGCCTCAGAGTCCCTCTTTCTTTTTTTTAAGCCTTAAAGTTTTGGATTTTTTGATTCCCCTCACCTCAACTTCTTCCTTCGGCAGCGACTGTCCTCCTCCTCTTCTTCTTCCTCCTCCTCCTCCCACCCAAATTCTGAGCTTTTATTTCTTTCCTAATGGGTTTGCACGCATTATTTGCTTTTACATTGATTCTGCTTCTACTTAAGAACGTTTCTACTTATGGGGCGAATTAAGTTCTTAAGTAGAGGTACCATTGTATACTTATACTGTTTATTCACGCAATACAGATTTGTCCATTTGTCATTTACGACAGTGTTATAGTTAGTGAGTTAGTTGAGCTACTGATGGCTGGCCAAGTCAAAGAATCTACAGATCCTGAGAAAATATTATTTGACTGAAAGAGGAGTGGATGCTTGGAACAAACCTCCAGCAGACGTGGTTGGTAAATCCACAGTCACTGAATTGAAACATGCCTGGGATAAACATAGATCCATCCTAAGATAAGATACAGGAAATAGTATAAGGGCAGATTAGATGGACCAGGAGGTCTTTTTCCGCCATCAATCTTCTATGTTTCTATCCTGGATTAAAGCTGAGAGACAACTATGACCCTCTACTAACTCTTTATATCTTGCTTGGATAAGAACTTTTTAGACATATTGGAAACAGCTTTCTGTCATCAAACTAGAAAGTTCTCTCACCTGCAATTGGTGGGCCAGCTGACATGGGAATGGCCATGAGTCCCAGGAGATAGCCAATGGCTTGAGAAGCCTCCATGGGCCCCACCAGCTCAAAGGCGATGGGGGCCATGATGGTGATGAAGAGTCCATCACAGAGTCCAAGGAAGAGGCAGACGACAATCACCCCCCAAAATGCTTGGCACTGTAGCAACATCATGCACATGATGCCCAAGGTGATGAAGGATGCAACCTGAGGAGTCAAAACAAGGAGGCTGTTTAGACCACCAAGACAAATATGGAGGAATTCCCTAAACGAGGGGGCTGAGAGCAGTGATGGGCTCCTACGGGTACGGTCAGGTACGCAGTACCGGAAGAAAAATTTGGGTCAGGTACGCAGAACCAGTAGAAAAATTTTGAATTTTTTTCTTTTTCCCCCCTTCTGGGCTCTGGGTATGTTTTTATTATCGCAGTAAATGAGGTTGAATGTGTATAATTTTAGAAGAGCTGTTCGTGCACATACACATATAGTTTATATGTGTATGTACATATAACATATAAAATATACAATAGATAATCGGTATTTTTATGTGCCTTTGTGCAATATGTATGTATACCTATGGCATATATATATATAGAATTAAATAGTATGTTTTGGATGTTCAGTAATAGTAAATAGGTGGGGAAATTGTATCTCTTTGAGGCGTGGCGAGGCCACCCACCCTAACCCTAACCCTTGATGTGAGTGACGTCTAGTTGGCCACCTTTAAGCCAGTCACATGACCTTTAAGCCAACCCCCAGTCACATGATCTTCAAGCCACTCCACCTGGTCACATGACCTGCAAGCCACACCCACAAAATAAGCCACACCCACAGTGTGGTAGTAAAAATATTTGTAGCCCATCACTAGCTGAGGGCAATCAGTGAGGGGAACACTTCATAAGTGACGAGAGGAAGTGACTTCTTTCTCTTTCTCCCTCCCTCATTCAAGTATTCAAACTCACATAAGTTTTCTGACGTCCCTGGGATTTCATGTGAAAATGCAACACTCTGTCATTCTTGCTTAGGAACCTGTGGGATTCTGCTACTCTCACCTGCAATCTCATCACATTTTGACATCTTCACCTGAAGTTACTGAAATCTCACCATTTCTTTTTTAAAAAGCTTTTTTTATTAATAATGCAATTAAAAACATTGAACATGATGTGACTTTTCCAGTTTGAACATTTCTGTCAAGTTTTACCTTACTAAATATACAGTTGCTTTTTCCTAATATAACTATGTTCAATCCATCACTATTCAAACACATACATTCTTTCGTCTGTGAAGCTTACATCCATATCAATTCTATACCTACCTGTCACCAAGTACTAACATAAATATTTCTACACTTTCAACTTATCGATAATCCTGACTACGATATTACTGAGTATGCTAAAGACTATAAAGACAATAAATCCTTTATCCCAATATTCCTCCTCGTCTCCAACCAATGGTACATTTTATTCCAGATTTCATAATATTCCATTTCACTCTTATCTTTGAGTTCCAGAGTCCATTTCAGCACAAGATCATATCTTGTTTAATACCTCTTCTTTTGAGGGGGAAAGAAGAGGTATTAAAAAATATTCTTTATTTTTCCACCATTGCACAAACGTTAATCTTGCTGCTGTTAGAATATGTAACATTAGATACCTTGTTCCCTTGATATATTTGTCCTTTGTAATGCACAGTAAACAAAAGTTCTGGCTTTAACTCTATGTTTTGTGTTAACATCTTTTCCAGCCATTCTCTTACTTGGTGTCAAAAATTCCCACCACATATGATAGAAAGTCCCTGGCATTGCTTTACATTTCCAAATGAGAGGTTTTTTTCTCATTTTACCTAGTCTAATGGGTAGCAGAAATCTTACTATTTCATCAGTATTCATTTTTAAACTGAATGCTGATATTTTGCAAATGCGACTTCAGATTGTTGCAGAAATCTTAACCATTTTTTGATTAAACAAACAAACAAATAAACGCCTTCCTGATCTCTGGTTAAGGAGGAGGAAAATATATCCACAGACTATGTTTAGAGAGCAGGATCCACTTTCCAGACTTTCTAATCTGGGGTGGGAGTGGGGGCAGGATTCCCCAAATCTTTTCATGGATGATCAATTCTATATGAAATTTGGCTGGGCAACTAATAGCTTGAAAGGCCACTTTGAGTCTAGATGTGTGTGGCTAGGCCAAAATTATTAAACTTCTTTGTAAGAATATAAATATTGTCTTCCACTTTGGTTTAGTAAGTTCTTCCATTCCTAAGCCTCTGAACAGTTCTCTTCTTTCCTGTATCTGATGTTCTCTTCTCTTTTTCCCAAAAAGTAGCAAATTACCTATAAAGCCCTACATGGCATCGGACCAGAATACCTCCGGGATTGCCTTCTGCCACACGAATCCCAGCCGCCAATTAGGTCCCACAGAGTTGGCCATCTCTGGGTCCCGTCGACTAAACAATGCCATTTGGCGGGACCCAGGGAAGAGCCTTCTCTGTGGCGAATCAACTCCCCCCGGAGATTCGAATTGCCCCTACTCTTCCCGCCTTCCGCAAGATGTTGAAGACCTACTTATGTCGCCAGGCATGGGGGAAAATAACTATCTTGTCCTCCCAGCACCACCTTTTTTCTGACTGTAATATATGAGAATGGTATGATTGTGCAGTAATGATCGTTTTTTAATATTTAAGGGTTTTAAATTGTTTTTAACTTATTGGATTTGTACTTTTTATTTATTTATTTATTTATTTATTTGTTTATTTATTCATTCATTCATTCATTCATTCATTCATTTATTTATTTATTAGATTTGTATGCCACCCCTCTCCGTAGACTCGGGACGGCTAACAACAATAATGAAACAACATGTAACAAATTTAATATTTAAAATAATTTTAAAAACCCTTATTTTAAAAAAACCCAAACATACACCCAAACATACCATGCATAAATTGTATAGGCCTAGGGGGAAGGGAATATCTCAGTTCCCCAATGCCTGACGACAAAGGTGGGTTTTAAGGAGATTACGAAAGGCAAGGAGGATGGGGGGGTATATTGTATTGCGGTTGTTGTGAGCCGCCCCGAGTCTTCGGAGAGGGATGGCATACAAATCTAATAAAACTTAACTACGGTAACTTAAATTAGCCAAAGTGTTTAAGATTTGACAACTGGAGTACAGTACTGTGGTTCAATGTCTCAGGCCCCAAGGCAGTCAAAGACAATGTGCTCTAGATATCTGAGAAGCACAGATAAAGCTAAGTTTCAAAGAAGGTGAAAATTTTGGAAGCAACCAGAGGAGAAAGTTGGAAGGTGATAGCAACTCTTGTGCCATCCCTTGCTCTTAGCAAAGTGCCGACCCCATTATAGGGATTCTTAAAGAGTTGTTTCCATCCATTAAATGTTTTTTTTGTCTGTTTAGATAATCTGAAATCTCTGCCATGCTTCCAACTTTACAACATACTCTCCTTGGCAACGAATGGAAGGTCAGCTCTAGGCCAAGTCTGGAGTTTTGGAAGGCTAATTCTTCCCTTCAGACTTTTATAATGTTCACAAATGGCTTAGTTCCATTGATTTTTTTAAACAAATTACATAAAATAAACTGCTTCTTCCAGTCAACAGGAAAGACTCCCACTATGGACAGCATGCAGAACATTCAAAGCTCAGATCTGACTTTGGGAGTTGAGGGAACACAAGTCCTCAACTTTCTGAACTAAAGATGGCTTGGAATAAGGCTATTTCTGCTAGGCCTGTAGAAATATTGTGAGGTCAAATGTCGATATGCATCCTTAAATTGGTTGGAGAGCTAATCCATCTTTTTCCTTCTATTTAATCATGTCTGATTCCTGGAGACTGCCTGGATGACCTCTTGCAGCATTCTTGTCAAGGTTTTTCATTATCTCCTTCCTAGGGCTGAGAAAAGGATTAACCACCCAACTGTCCTTTTGCCCAGGACTGGATTAGAATGGATAAGTAGACTAATACCTTAAACAAACACCCGACTGGTTCTTATGTAGTACTGTATGCTCATCTTAATTAATTTTCTTTGCTAATGTTATTTGGTCATTTATGGACAGTATAAATGGGAAATTGTGAGAACCAGCTAATTTGAACTTCTCTGTTTCTCTGAACCATCATGAGCAATCTTCTGGTTACCACAGCTGTTTTTATTGCCTTCCTATCTTCCTTTTCTCTGAGAGGTCAAGAAGACCTAGATGGAGACAACATCTATCTAACTTTCCTTCTGGAAGAGTTCCAGGAGGTGGGTCAAGTAGACTATGACGTAGATTACAATTGCGTAATCATAGATTAGGATTGTAGATTACAACTACGACGCCTTAAACATGATCTAAGTATTGCCCACAAAATCATATGCTGCAATGCCCTGCCTGTCAATGACTACTTCAGCTTCAATGACAACAACACAAGAGCACACAACAGATACAAGCTTAATATTAACCGCTCCAAATTGGACTGTAAAAAATATGACTTTAGTAATCGAGTTGTCGAAGCGTGGAACTCATTACCAGACTCCGTAGTATCTTTCCCTAACACACAAAATTTTACCCTCGGGCTATCCACAGTTGACCTCTCCAGATTCCTAAGAGGTCAGTAAGGGGTGTGCATAAGTGCACTAGTGTGCCTTCCAACCCCTGTTCTATTGTCTCTCCGATATCTCATATCTACTATTCTTCTATTCTATTCTTCTTACACTGCTCTCATAATATCCTTCTATTCTCTAATTGATATATTCTATTCCTAAATTTTCACTTCTATTCTTTCTCTAATATATTTTACTTGAGTATAACCTCTATAACTTTCATTGTGTATTGTTGTGCATTGGAATAAACAAACAAACAAACAAACAGTCTCCCAATGAGGTCTATCATGACTCTACTTAGGCCCAGGATCTTATTCACTCCTCTGCATTGCCTTCTGAATGAATAATAAAGGACCCATCTCTACTCTGATTGACTGACACGAAGACTGGCCTATTAGACAATCCAAAAATGCAAAAATGTTTAAAAATAAAAATAAATAAATAAGGAGGTTTAAATAAATCAGGACACGCAGAGCAAACTAAAGCTGGGTCTTCTTTGACCTTCATTAAAGCAAATTTGTGCAGTGCAGAAGGATTCCAGAACAGACTGTACTTACATTTTCTGCCTTAAAAAAAAATCTTTTAAATTTAAAAAAATAATTGGACATACTCATAAGTATGGCTTTGTATTTCATCAGAAAACCTTACTGGCTACACAATTTCCAGATGTTAGACTAAAATATATGGGAGAGAGCAATAGCAAAAGCAATAGCACTTACACGTATATCTCACTTCATGGTGCTTTATCCTCTCTGAGCAGTTTACAATGTCAGCATATTGTCCCCCAACAATCTGGGTCTGCATTTTACCAACCTCAGAAGGATGGAAGGCAGAGTCAACCTTGAGCCAGTCAGGACTGAACTGCTGGCAGTGGGCAGAGATTGCCTGCAATACTGCATTCTAACCATTGCGTCACTACAGTTGCTTCTTCTGCACTTTTTCTAGAGTATCAATATCTCTTTTGTAGTGTGGTGACCAAAACCAGATGCAGTACACTAGGTGTTGTGGTTGGCTCTGGCCCAGCTCCTGCCCCAGGGAATGTGGAGGTGGATGCAGGGGAAACTTCAACACGTCATAGGCCTGTGTTATTGCCGACAGAGTCAGTTCAGAGTTTAGTTTCCTCGGACGAAGAAGAAGGTGGGAGTGACTTGGAAGAGGGGGGCTTGGCACACAGCCCAGGCAGTCAATCTCCATTATCTTCCATTGATTCAGATGAAGACGTCTTGGACCCACGCAAGCGCAGAATTATGCATAGAAGAGACCAAGTAAGGACATATTACAGGAGATAAGAGAGGCCACCTGTGTTTGGATGCGGCTCCAGTAATTAGGGCTGCTGCTATAAATAGCAGTGTGTGGGTTTGGCCGTTGTGGAAGAGTATCTGATCGCAGTTCTTCAGGAATCCTGTGTTGCTGTTTTCTGGACTTCTGTTTGTTGATTTTTCACGCCTTTGAAACCAAAGCAGAGCAACGTGTGTGTGTGTCACTTCATTGGAAGAAGAAGGGGTGTGAAGTTTCTTCACAGCTGCTAGCTAAGTACTTAATGACTGCTTAAGAGAAATTGTACAGACTACCCGGTTGTTTTGGGACGAGTGCTCTTTGCAATACAAAAAGAGTGCTTAGTTTATTTTGACTTTTGGGGTAAAGAACATTGTTTTGAATTTTCAAACGTGTATGTGTCTGAAATTTGTACCCTTGAATTTTCGGGAGGCTCCTACCAGAGAGCCCAGCAGAACACTAGGTGGGGCTAACTAGGGCATTATAGTGGAATTAGCACCTTTCTTGCTTTGGAGTGTATTCCTCTGTTGATGCAGCTCAAGATTGTGTTGACTCATGTTTAGTTTGTTGTCCACCAAGACTCCAAGATTTCTCTCATATTCACTGCTGTTGAGAGGGTTTTCACCCAGTTTGTGTTTTTGGTTTTTCTTACCTAGGTGTAGGATCCTACTTGTTGTGGTTAGCTCTGGCCCAGCTCCTGCCCCAAGGACTGTGGATGTGGGGGAGACATCCACATGTTGCAGGCCTATTTTGCCCCCGGTGGAATCTGCTGATGAAGGCTCCTCTGACCAAGAAGACATGAGTGACAGGGAGGAGGAGAGTGTGGCAGACAGCTCAGAAGGAGATCAATAATCTCTCTCCTCCTTGGATTCAGAACAAGAGTTAATGATACAGCCACGCATGCGGAGAGCGATGCATAGGCAACAACAACTGAGAGATTATTATCAAAGAAAATGAGGCCACCTGTGGTTGGGTGGGGCTATGGTCATTAGTGAGGCTGCTATAAATAGCAGCCTGTGGGTTTGGCCATTGTGGAGGATTATCTGATCGTTGTGTTTCGTGACTGCTTTACTGACTTTGACCTTTTGTGTGCTGCTTTTTCCCCACTTTGAAACTAAACCTGAGCAAAGTGTGTTTCACTTTGTGAAAGAAGAACTGTGAATTGCCTCACAGCTGCAAGCTAAGTATCACAGAACTGATAAGGGACTTGTACATATTACCAGTTTGTTTGGAGACAAGTGCTCTTTGCTATACCAAAAGAGGGCTTAGGTTAAGTGGATTTTCATTATAAAGAACATTGTTTTGAATTTTCAAACGTGTGTGTGTCTGAAATTTGTACCTGTGAATTTTGGGGAGGAGGCTACCAGAGAGCCCAGCAGAACACCTACTTTTCTCTGCGTTGAACTTCATATTGTTTGTTTGGGCCCATTGCACCAGTCTGTCTAGATCCCTCTGTATCCTGAACCTATCCTCTGGGGTGTTGGCGTATTTATCCCAAACAAAACGGTGGATGGTGGAGAGTGTCTCAAACACAGATGAGACATTCTGGAGGAAGTACAAAGTAATCAATAAACAGTACTTTGAAATAAATACTTGTCTCATACCTGCAAATATATCTTCTTCAATCCAGGGATTAGATCCCCAATGTGTCCAGAGGCCAGGCGCCCAATTCCTGACATGGATCCTATGCAAACAAGCACAATCCAGGATCTTTCCTTTTCTTCGAATGTCACTTCGACGAACTTCACCTGAAAAAAAAAATGGAAGAGAGGCATCAGTCTTGAGTTTTTTTCTAACCCGCTTCGGAGTTGCCGGTTCCAAATTGTTAGATCCAGTGTGCATCTTGATAAAGGGAGATATCTGCGCACTGTGCCACTTCACAAAAAACTGAACATGCATGAAAAGAGGACGATAGCCCATGATTTGTGGTCTCCCCTTTGTATATTTTGGACAGGTATGGAGCGGGAATTTTTGGCCTGCTTTGTACTCCTTAAGCAGAGGTCTCCAACTTTGGCAACTTTTTAAACTGGTGGACTTCAACTCCCAGAATTCCTCAGCCAGATTCCTCAGTCCCCAAGTCCCAAAGTTGCCAAGGTTGGAGACTCCTGCCTTAAAGGCTTCCTAGTTCATATTTCTAGGGGGGTAGTTGAGGGGGTAATGGGTGGTTTCAGATTCTGTAAAGTCTAAGGCCGCATTTCCTCAGCTTTGCAACTTTAAGACATGCAGACCTCAACTTTCAGAGTTCCCCAGCCAGCATGGGGAAGGGCAGACTAGGTGGACCATGAGGTCTTTTTCTGCAGTCAATCTTCTATGTTTCTATTTTGATTGCACCAAAGAGTAAAACTGTTTTGTTGTGGTTAGTTCTGGCCCAGCTCCTGCCCCAAGGACTGTGGATGTGGGGGAGACATCCACATGCCGCAGGTCTGTTGTGCTCCCGGTGGAATCTGATGATGAAGGCTCCTCTGACAAAGAAGACATGAGTGACAGGGAGGAGGAGAGTGTGGCAGACAGCTCAGAAGGAGATCAATTATCTAGCTCCTCCTTGGATTTGGAACAAGAGTTAATGATACAGCCACGCATGCGGAGAGCGATGCATAGGCAGCAACAACTGAGAGATTATTATCAAAGAAAATGAGGCCACCTGTGGTTGGGTGGGGCTGTGGTAATTAGTGAGGCTGCTATAAATAGCAGTCTGTGGGTTTGGCCATTGTGGAGGATTATCTGATCACTGTGTTTCGTGCCTGCCTTGCTGACTTCGACCTTTGTGTGCTGATTTTCCCCCGCTTTGAAACTAAACCAGAGCAAAGTGTGTTTCACTTTGTGAAAGAAGAAGGACTGTGAATTGCCTCACAGCTGCAAGCTAAGTATCTCAGGACTGATAAGAGACTTGTACAAATTACCAGTTTGTTTGGAGACAAGTGCTCTTTGCTACACAAAAGGAGTGCTTAGTTCATTTGGATTTTTCGGTATAAAGAACATTGTTTTGAATTTTCAAACGTGTGTGTGTCTGACATTTGTTTCTGTGGATTTTTGGGAGGATTCTACCAGAGACCTCGACAGAACACTGTTTACCACTGCTTTTCTACAAAAGTGTCTTCGTTATTTCTCTGCACTGGTTCCTAAATTGCCACACTATAAATTCTGGCATCTTGTCAAATCCTACCGCGTAGCTCTGTATAACCGGACAGCCCCACTCTCCCTTCCCCTCTCCGTCTCACCAGATGCATGAAAGGGACAAAGTATCCTAAGATGGCGGTAGCGATGCCAAAGGCCCAAACGCTGTACGTCATTCTTCTGAAGACCCGCAAGTTGAAATATTTCCGCATCTGCGACATGCATTGCTGCATCCAGCTCCGGGTGTCCAGCTTGACCTCCCTGTCTCGGGGACTTGAGACAGAGGGAAACATCGGGCGGAAAGTCAGCGACAAGAAGATCTGGACCAGCAGGAAGGCGCTCAGCATCTGGAAGGTGCGCGCCAGGCCCAGGGTCTTCCCCACAACTTTCAGGAGGAACGGGAGGCCCACGGAGAAGAGGCAGCTGCCGGTCGTCACCAGCCCATTGGCCAGACCGAGTCGCCGCTTGAAATAGTGGCCCAGAATGACCAGGGACGGATGGAAGGCGAAGGAGCTGCCACAGCCAAAGAGGATTCCGTAGGTGAAGTAGCGGACCTCCAGGGACCTGTGAGAAAAAGAGAGAACCACAACAGGATTCGGTAAGAAATCCCACAGTCTCTCTTTAGAATTTTAAACATACAAATAATAAAATGAAATAAATAAATAAATACTTTTATTGTCATTGAATGTATATACACAGTGTACCCATGCAATGGAATTCATATGATGCCAAAGACCAATCTATTGTATTGGCAGTTCTGTGTTAGCAAAAACTTCAGAAGAGAAGGATTTAGGGGTCGTGATTTCTGACCATCACAAAATGGGTGAACAGTGCGGTCAGGCGGTAGGGAAAGCGAGTGGAAAACATGGCTGCATAGCTAGAGGTATAACAAGCAGGAAGAGGGAGATTGTGATCCCGCTGCATAGAGCGCTGGTGAGACCACATTTGGAATACTGTGTTCAGTTCTGGAGAGCTCACCTACAAAAAGATATTGATAAAATTGAACGGGTCCAAAGACGGACTACAAAAATGGTGGAAGGTCTTAAGCATAAAACTGATCAGGAAAGACTTCATGAACTCAATCTGTACAGTCTGGAGGACAGAAGGGAAAGTGGGGGGGGGGAGTCTTTTCAATAGGAAAGTGAACCCAAGAACAAGGGGGCACAATCTGAGGTTAGCTGGGGGAAAGATCAGAAGCAGCGTGAGAAAATATTATTTGACTGAAAGAGTAGTAGATGCTTGGAACAAACTTCCAGCAGACATGGTTGGTAAATCCACAGTCATTGAATTTAAACATGCCTGGGATAAACATCTATTCATCCTAAGATAAAATTCAGGAAATAGTACCAGGGCAGACTAGATGGACCATGAGGTCTTTTTCTGCCGTCAATCTTCTATGTTTCTAATCTCAACATACATAACAATCTGAAAGAACATACTCAACCAGCCACAATTTCCCACCTGAACCATCCAGTATCCACACAAGAGACCAAGTCGTATTGTCCAGCAGTTCACTGATGGCGACCTCCTAGCACCGGGGGTAGGCAAAGTTGGCTCTTCTATGACTTGTGGAATTCAACTCCCAGAATTCCTGAGCCAATCATGCTAGGTCAGGAATTCTGGGAGTTGAAGTCCACATGTCATAGAAGAGCCAAGTTTGCCTATCCCTGCCCTAGTACAGTACATTGTTAAGTACAATTATACTCTGGGATAGAAACTGTTCAGAAAACGTATGGTTCGCGTTTTAATCGTTCTGTATCTTCTGGCAGAAGGCAACAGTTCAAAAAGTTTGTAAACAGAATGAGAACAGCCTCTGAGAATGTTGTGCACCTTTCTAAAAGAGCGAGATGTGAAGATATCATCCAGGGCTTTTAGAATAGAATAGAATAGAATAGAATTTTATTGGCCAAGTGTGATTGGACACACAAGGAATTTGTCTTTGGTGCAGATGCTCTCAACGTACATAAAAGAAAAAGATACATTTGTCAAGAATCATGTGGTACAACACTTAATGATTGTCATAGGGGTCAAATAAGCAATGAAGAAACAATCAATATTAATAAAAATCTTAGGATACAAGCAACAAGTTAGTCATACAGTCCTAAGTGGGAGGGAAAGGATGATAGGAATGATGAGAAAAACTAGTAGAAATAGAAGTGCAGATTTAGTAAAAAGTCTGACAGTGTTTAGGGAATTATTTGTTTAGCAGAGTGATGGCGTTCGGGGAAAACTGTTCTTGTGTCTAGTTATCTTGGTGTGTAGTGCTCTGTAGCGACGTTTTGCGGGTAGGAGTTGAAACAGTTTATGTCCAGGATGCGAGGGGTCAGTACCTTTTTTACGTTTTAGAATGTGAAATTGGAGCTACAGAAGACTTCACAGAAGATTGTAGATACAGTGCAACAAAGAAAGTTAAAACATATGAAACAGTAACTGGGAGTATCTAGTTTAATGAAAAACAAAGATTACGGGTGACATGATGGCAGTGTTCCAATATTTGAGGGGATGCCATTAGAGAAAGAGCGAGTCAATGTATTCTATAAAGCACTTGAAGGCAGGACAAAAAGTAAAGGATGGAAAATAATTTTTGGAAAAACACTGAAATACCTCCAGAAAAAGCAATAATGAATAAAATCTACGATTTCTCCAAGATGGATAAACTCACATTGGAACTAAGAGATCAAAAGGAATCAGAATACTATGAAACATCGGATCAATGGCGCAAATGGGTTGAATGAAGAAAAACAAATAGGAAAATTATAGGCAATGGTCAAAATTATCAGCAATGCAAATTGTAAATATGTAAATATAAAGATATATTTTTATGCAATTGCATAATAGCAATATACAACTATATTGATTATCGAGTTAAAGAAATATTTTTGAATGAAAGTATTGTGATGAAATATAGATATGTGATTGTTTGTTTTTCTCTTTCTATGAACCAATGCAGAATTACTAAAAGTATAATTATGTCAACTACGTCATTGTTTTTAAAGAAAATGTTTTAAAAAACCAATAGAGTTTATTTTTTAAATAAAGGAAAATAAACAGGAAGAGATCCAACCTAGAAATAAAGAGAAATTTCCTGGTAGAACAATTAACCAGCATAATTTATTTATTTATTTATTTATTGTTAGAGTTGAAAGGGACCATGAAGGGCATCAAGTTCAACCCCCTGCCCAAGCAGGAACCCTATAGCACACCAGTCAAGTGGCTATAGATTGACTCCAAAAACTTTGGGTGCTCCATCACTAGAGGTTTTTAAGAAAAGACTGGGCAGCCATTTCTCTGGAATGGAATAAGGCTGTGATGGCAAACCTATGGCACGGGTGCCACAGGTGGCACATGGAGTCATACTGGAGAGCATACGAGACATTGTCCTGTATCAGTTCCAGCACACAAAAGTGTAGCTCCATCAGATGGACAGATTGATTTGTAGTTCGACCTCTGTAAAAACAAACAACCAAAAATGTTTTACTACACGCGAACATGATATCATTTACTTTGGCATGTCACTTCCTATGAATATAGCTACTGTGGCCTGTTAACCTGAGTTGGTTGAGGGTATGGTGGAAAACTGATATAATCAGTGATGGGCTGCTACAGGTATAGTCAGGTACACAGTACCGGTAGAAAAAAAATGATTTTTTTTCTTTTTTTCCCTTCTGGGCTCTGGCTATGTTATTCCTATCGCAATAACTGAACGTGTATAATTTTAGAAGAGCTGTGTGTGTGTGTGTGTGTACATCCATATACAATTTATATAGTATATAATGTATATTTTTGTGTGTCTGTGTGTAATATGTATGTACTCATATGGCGTATATACATAGAATTAAATAGAATATTTTGGATGTTCAGTGATAGTAAATAGAGAGGGAAATTGTATCTCTTTGAGGTGAGGAGAGGCCAGGCACCCTAACTCTAACCCTTGATGTTTGTGACATCAAGTTGGCCACCTTTAAGCCAGTCACATGACTTTTAAGCCACCACCGATCACATGATCATCAAGCCACTCCCACCTGGTCACATGGCTAACAAGCCACACCCACAGTGTGGTAGTAAAACATTTTGCAGCCCTTCACTGGATATGTTGTTCTTCTTTATCAGACATTCGGCAGAGGAAAGGATTACAGGTAGTCCTTGCTTACTGACAAGGAGGTTGTCAGGTTGGGAAAGAGAATTTTCAAAACCCACAAACGGAAAATGACGGAGTGTGTAATTCTTGAAGTCAGATTCTCTCCAGGCTATGGAGTCTCTTTTCTGCAGAAGCTGTCTCTGCTTTTCTTATGCCAACTGCCTGCCTTAAATCTCACCGAATTTGATGGGACAATTGCTACCACCCCTGAACAAGTCTGCGGTGTGTGGGTTTTAAATAGAATCTGAAATTAATATCAAACAACTGCTATGTTTACACAATCCCCCAACTGCAAATAATTTGAACTGAGTGGTTGGCTCTAAAAATTAGCCCAATTAAGAGAGGATTGCACAAACATTGCACCATTTTTAAAATAGAATCACAAGATTATTAATATTTATTTTCATATTTTTCCAGGAAATTCTTCCTTTGAGTAACTAATAGGCTATAATTTATTTTAAGTCTGAATTATTGTAACGGTGCTTGTTAGGAAAGCTGTGGAGAGTCCAAAGAACAGGCAAAGACAAAACGTTTATAAGGGATAAAAATGAACAGGAGCCATGTACTGCATAAGAGAAGATAATGTGAGATAAATGTATTCTCCTCCCAAAAAAGCTTTGCTCATCATCCTGATATTTAGAGCACACAGTCAAGTCAAGTCAACAAAGATAATTTGTCTCCATTCCAGCTTATAAGAAAACACAGATTTCCTTTCTTTCTTTTATTTTTTTTAAAAAAAGCATTTTATTAATGGTGTCAATTTGGAATAGCATTTCTTTTAAAAGCTAAACAATATGGATGAAAACATTTTGGACAGGCCGGTGGGTGCAATAAACCGTAGAGAGCCAAGCAGGAAAATTCAAAAGAGAATAAGTTGGCTTGAGCCAAATTTGCTAGTAGTCCAATTATCTCCCCAGTTTTCAAACCAACAAACATCCTTTCCAAGGGATAAAGATTCCCAGCCAGAGATAAAAAGGCCTGCAGCTCCTGCCATCTGGGTTTGCCTTAGCTGGGCTACAAAATGCAGACGGACCATGCTTGCGAAGGGCCTGGTGCTGAGAAGGGGGAGGCAGGAGGAGCTGGCCAAGGGCCCAGACCCGGAAGAGAGAAACTAGGCAGGACCGTGTCATTCTACCCTGAAACCAGAGAAGCCTTCCAGGAATCCTTGCAGTTGCCCGTCTCTTGACCTGGTGGGCTTCAGAGGGCTGACATGGGGAAAGGACAGCCAAGGGAACCTCCTGAGGGTTTCTGTAGGCCACCCCTGGTCACTTGATCTCCAGTCTCAGCTGGAGGCCAGAGAATACACCTGACCTTTGAGTGGGATGGCAGAAGAGCAAGAAGGGATAAGAAGAGGAGGAGGATGCTCCTTGAATGGCAGGGCAGGAGCCACTGAGAAATAAATAAATGAAGAAATAGAGGGAAGGAAGGAGGGAGAAAAGGAAGGAAGGAAGGAAGGAAAGAAGGATAAAAAATGAAGAAAGGGAATGTAGGAGGAAAGTGGGGAAGGGAGAGAGTGAGGAAGCAGAAAGAAAATGGGAAAGACAGGGAAGAAAGGAAGGAAAGAAAGAAAAAAGAAAGAAGGGAGGGAGGAAGGAAGGATATACCGGTATGTAAGAAATGGGACGGGAAGATGGGACGGAGGAAGGAAGGAGGGAAGGAAGACGCATAAAGAGAATGAGAAAGACAAGGGGGGGGGAGGTTATATGGTACCTAGGACATGGAAAGGGAAGGAAGGATGGATGGATATAGGAAATGTGAAGGGAAAAGGGAGGGAGGGAGGAAAGGAGGAAGTATAAAATAAATGAGAAAGACAGGGAAGGAAGGAAAGAAAGAAAAAAGAAAGAAAGAAGGAGGGAAGGAAGGAAGGAAGGAAGGGCAAAAATGATAGGAAGGAGGGAAGAGGGGGAGCTACGATTTTGGAGTTGAGGTGGTCCTGGTGTGAAGAACGTCCCCTTCCAGAAATCCTGGGGGTTGAGGACATTTGCACTGACATTTTAGGGAGCTCGCCTGCTTATCAGCAGTGGAGTCCTTCCTGAGCACCAAGCCTGGGAGATGCCTACGGTTTGTGTGCCTCGGCCTGGAGGACCCTTGGAGGTTCATGGGAGGATACGCGGCTCTCTGGTTGGAGGGCAAAGGGTCTAGAGACCAAAAGAAACTCCCCTCCCCCAGGCCAGATCCATGGCCCCTCCCACCCTCCATTTCGGAACCTTACTTGGTGAAGGAACTGGAGAGGAGGCCAATGAAAGCTATGGCAGCTCCCGAGGCAGCCGTGGTCCGGCATCCGATCCGATCGGTGAAGATGCTGACGATGGGAGAGCACAAGAAAACCATCCCCATGCCGATGGATCCAACCAAGGCTGCAGGAGGAGAAAAGAAAGGAAAGGGTTGTCAGCAAGGGTGGAGGTCGCCCCATGTTATGTGTCAGGAAGGGAGGGAGAAGCCCAGGGTGTCTGGGGGCTTGGAGAAGAAAAGCACGCTGGATCTGGGAGCGTAAGGCAATGGGTCCCCTCCTTGGAAGCTTGACCTGTGCGATAGTCTAGACTAGAGCAGTGTTTCCCAACCTTGGCAACTTGAATATACTGTATTTGGACTTCAACTCCCAGAATTCCCCAGCCAGCAAACGCTGGCTAGGGAATTCTGGGAGTTGAAGTCCAGATATCTTCAAGTTGCCAAGTTTGGGAAACACCGGTCTAGAGTTAGGGTTAGGGCCCAGCCCAGCCTAGCGTTGTCGGCACCAAGGTTGCACGGCAATGAATCCCAAATTTATCCAGCAAAACAAGAACAAAGCAAGGAGTTCAGACTCCGACAGGCGCATGAGACTTTTCTATTTATTTACTTATTTATCTGAACCACAATTTGCTTGTGAAAAAAAGCTTCTCAGCTTTAAAAGAAACAGCCGCTGGCGGTAATATATGGTTTGGTTTGCTGCAATACCTGGATTCCTTCACTGCAAGGGGAATTCCCCGGCTGGTTGTTCCAATCAAGTATCTGGGCTTGGCCCAGATCCTCCCCGGGCCTTCAGTTCACGCCTGTGCCTCAGGCAGCATTGGATCAGAAGGCACAATTATTATTATTATTATTATTATTATTATTATTATTATTATTAATTAGATTTTATGCCGCCCCTCTCCGGAGACTCGAAGTGGCTTACAACAGGAAAACACAGTACAAATCTAATGATTAAAAGACAGTTAAAACCCTTAATATAAAAACAGTCATACATCCCAAACAAACCATACATAAAACGGAAACGGCCAAGGGGAATCAATTTCCCCATGCCTGATGGCAGAGGTGGGTTTTAAGGAGTTTGCGAAAGGCAAGGAGGGTGGGGGCAGTCCTAATCTCCGGGGGGAGTTGGTTCAGAGGGTCGGGGCCACCACAGAGAAGGCTCTTCCCCTGGGTCCCGCCAGATGACATTGTTTCGTCAATGGGATCCGGAGAAGGCCGACTCTGTGGGACCTAATCAGTCGCTGGGATTCGTGCGGCAGAAGGCGGTCCAGGAGGTATTCTGGTCTGACGCCATGAAGGGCTTTATAACTCTTAACCAACACTTTGAATTGTGACCGGAAACTGATTGGCAACCAATGCAGACTGCGGAGTGTTGGTGTAACATGGGCATATCTGGGCAAGCCCATGATTGCTCTCTGCACAATCTGAAGTTTCAATCCTTGCCTGATGCTCTGGTTTCCCCTTTCTTTCCACCTTCACCAGAGAAGTGTGACAGGGCACACTCCGCAGCTTCTTCTCTGGTAACATTGATTTGCTAACTAGAGCATCCAAAACATTTGTCAGACCAATCCTCGAATACAGCTCGCCTGTATGGAACCCACATTGCATATCAGACTTCTATACAATTGGGAGAATCCTGAAATGTTTCACAAGAAGAGTCCTTCACTCCGCTTCCCGCAACGAAAAACTTTACTCCACCAGATTTGAAATATTTGATTAGACAACTTACAACTTTGATGCCTCCGTTCCGACTTAACCACAGTTCACAAAATCATATACTAAAATGTCCTTCCTGTTAACAACTACTTCACCTTCAACCCCAACAACACATGAGCATGTAATAGAGTTAAACTAAATGTCAACTGCTCTAAACTAGACTGCAGAAAATACGACTTCAGCAATGAAGTGATCAACACCTGGAATGCTCTACCTGATTCTGTGGGTTCTTCCCCCAACCCCAAAAACTTTAACCTCAGACTGTCTACAGTCGACCTCTCCCCGTTTTCTAATAGTCTGTAAGGGGCGTGCATAAGTGCACCATTGTACCTACCATCCCTGTCCTACTGTCCTATTGTCTTTTATCATTACTTTTTATCATTACTTTTTCTAATGTTATGTTGATACAAACTACCATCCTGTAATTGTTTGACAAATATAAATAAATAAATAAAAATAATTAAACCCTGTAAAACCCTTCATTTAGAATAGAATAGAATAGAAAAAAAGGAGAAGAAAAAAAGACAAATAACTTAAACCCTGTAAAATAATTAAACCCTGTAAAACCCTTCATTTAGAATAGAATAGAATAGAATAGAAAAAAAGGAGAAGAAAAAAAGAAAAAAGAAAAAAGAAGACAAATATAAATAAATAAATAAAAACAATTAAACCCTGTAAAACCCTTCATATAGAATAGAATAGAATAGAATAAAATAGAATAGAATAGAAAATAGAATAGAATAGAAAATAGAATAGAATAGAAAATACAGTGGTACCTCGAGATACGAGTTTAATTCGTTCCGGACCTGGGCTCTTAAGTCGAGCAGCTCTTATCTCGAACGACTTTTCCCCATAGGAATTAATGTAAATAATTTTAATTGGTTCCAGCCCTCAAAAAACTCACAAAGTTAGTCTAAATTATGCAGAAAGACATGTTTTTAATGAAGAAATGTACATGTACATATAAATGAATAATGAAGTTTCTTTCACTTAACTTGTAAACTTTCTTAAACTTTTAAATTTACATATGTTCAACTTCTCTGCCACCCAATCCTGTAGGACAGAGGTCCCCAACCCTTTTTGCACCAGGGACCGGCTTTAAGCGATCAAGAGAGGAATGGGTGAATGAATGGACGGAGGGTGGGAAGGAAGGAAAGAGGGAAGGGACAGGAACAGAGGAAGGAAGCAAGGAAACTTATGAAAGGGGAGAGTAAGAGAGGAATGAGTGAAGGGAGGGAGGGAAGAAGGTGGGAAGGAGAAAGAAAAGAAGAAATAGAAGAAGGGAAGGTAAAAGAGAGAAAGAAAAAGAGCAAGAAAGCAAGCAAGCAAGCAAGCAAGAAAGAAAGAAAGAAAGAAAGAAAGAAAGGGGGAAGGGACAGGAACAGAGGAAGGAAGCAAGGAAACTTATGAAAGGGGAGAGTAAGAGAGGGATGAGTGAAGGGAGGGAGGGAGGGAAGAAGGTGGGAAGGAGAAAGAAAATAGGCGTTGATTGCTTACCTGAACGCCTCTTCTCGTACGGTGAGCGGGTACAGCAGTCACATGGGTTGCTCATGTCCAATCCGGTGGAACTGAGCCTAGTGTTAAAAAAGCTTGCCGGATCCGCCCCTTCCCCAGAATTCGCGAATCCATAGACTAGGCTCAGCTGTGAAGCTCTGTAGTGTTCAACTCTTATAGTTAGAGGAAAAGGATTATAGAAGGTAAAGAAGACACATACAAGGGCGGGAAGTGACTGCTGTACCCGCTCACCGTACGAGAAGAGGCGTTCAGGTAAGCAATCAACGCCTATTCTCCGTACTGAAGGAGCGGGTCCAGCAGTCACATGGGACATACCCAATAGATGGTCCCTAGGGAGGGATTAGATTGCTATCGTGTGAGATAACGGATTGGAGTACCCTTCTGCCGAAGGCAGCGTCCGCTGAAGCGTAAGCATCAATCTTGTAGTGCCTGATGAAGGAATTTGGCGAGGCCCAAGTGGCTGCTTTGCAGACCTCCTCCAACGGGGCTTGAGTCGCCCAAGCGGCCGAGGTGGCTGCGCTCCTGGTGGAATGCGCTGTGATGTTCCTTGGGACTGAGAGGGAGGCCGATTCATAGGCCTTAGATATAGTCCCTCTGATCCAACGGCCTATTACTGTTGAAGACACTTTGGCCCCCATGACTCTGGGGTGATAGGCTATAAACAGTGCTTCTGACCTCCGAAAGGGTCCAGTGCGTTGGATATAGATTCTCAGCGCTCTAATAAGATCCAGGGTGTGCCATCTAATTGCCAAGGGATGGTCTCGTTGGAGGCAGAAGGATGGTAGGACAATATCCTGAGTTCTGTGGAACATGGAACTGACCTTGGGTAAGAAGGTGGGGTCCAGTCGCAAGACTACCTTGTCCTGATGGAATTGACAAAGGTCCTGCCTGATTGAGAGGGCAGCCAACTCCGAAATGCGTCGTGCAGAGGTAATAGCCACCAGGAATGCTACCTTAAAGGATAGGTACCTGAGGGACGCCGATTTTAGGGGTTCGTATGGTGCCTGCGTGAGGGAATGGAGAACCCGTGGCAAATCCCAGGATGGATACCTGTGGACCTTGGAAGGTCTGAGGTTGGCTATGCCCTTGAGGAATTCCTGAACTTCAGGGAAGGATCGGAGAGGCTGTCTGCGGGGACCCCCTAGGACAGATGAAATGGCTGCCAGATGACGCCGGAGGGTGCTGGTGGAAAGTCCTTTATGGAAGCCTTGCATAAGGAAGGAAATGATTCTGTGTATGGGGATGCACAGAGGAGAGAGACCTTCCTGTAGACACCACTGGTGAAACTTGGACCACGTGTGGTCGTAGATTCGATTGGTCGAACCCCTTCTGGCCTTTAAAATGACCTCCACTGAATCGGGGTCATGACCACGCAGTTCTAAGTCTCTCCTGATAACAGCCAGGCGGTGAGGTGGAACCACTCCGGGTCTGGATGGAATGAGGCCCCCTGCCGCAGCATATCCCCCGAAACGGGGAGTCGCCAAGGGTCCTGGACGGACAGCTGTTGGAGATCCGCGAACCAGGGCCGGCGGGGCCAATGAGGGGCGATTAAGATTACTCGGGCCCACTCGGTGATACCCAGCTGTACATCTCCACCCCATGCCCAGTCAACGAAGCAGTGGAAGTGATGTGCCGGTGCCTGGAGGCTGTTGGGGCCTGGATGGGTGTCAACAAACTCAAACTCAATCCAGACAAGACGGAGTGGCTGTGGGTCTTGCCTCCCAAGGACAACTCGATCTGTCCATCCATTACCCTGGGGGGGGAATTATTGACCCCTTCAGAGAGGGTCCGCAACTTGGGCGTCCTCCTCGATCCACAGCTCACACTAGAGAAACATCTTTCAGCTGTGGCGAGGGGGGCGTTTGCCCAGGTTCGCCTGGTGCGCCAGTTGCGGCCCTACTTGGACCGGGAGTCATTGCTCACAGTCACTCATGCCCTAATCACCTCGAGGTTCGACTACTGTAACGCTCTCTACATGGGGCTACCTTTGAAAAGTGTTCGGAAACTTCAGATCGTGCAGAATGCAGCTGCGAGAGCAATTATGGGCTTCTCTAAGTATGCCCATATCACTCCAACACTCCGCAGCCTGCATTGGTTGCCGATCAGTTTCCGGTCACAATTCAAAGTGTTGGTTATGACCTATAAAGCCCTTCATGGCACTGGACCAGAATACCTTCGGGACCGCCTTCTGCCGCACGAATCCCAGCGACCGGTTCGGTCCCACAGAGTTGGCCTTCTCCGGGTCCCGTCGACTAAACAATGTCGTCTGGCGGGACCCAGGGGAAGAGCCTTCTCTGTGGCGGCTCCAACCCTCTGGAACCAACTCCCCCCTGAGATTAGGATTGCCCCCACCCTCCTTGCCTTTCGCAAACTTCTTAAAACCCACCTCTGCCGTCAGGCATGGGGGAACTGAAACATCTCCCCCTTGCCCATGTTGTTTTGGTATTAGATTGATTGTATGTGTGTTTTGTTTATTTGTTTTAATACTTGGGGTTGTTTTTGTGAATTTTTAGCTTAAAACTGAAATTGGATTGGTGGGTATTGGATTGTCATTATATATTGTTTTTTGTCTTGCTGTGAGCCGCCCCGAGTTTTCGGAGAGGGGCGGCATATAAATCCAATAAATCTAATCTAATCTAACCTTGTGAATCACGTCCGGGAGAATTGGAATTGGAGGAAATGCGTAGAGTAGGCCTGGAGGCCATGGACTCCGGAGGGCATTGATTGCTTCCGCTCCCGGGGATGGAAATCTGGAAAAGAAGCGAGGGAGTTGGGCGTTCGCATTGGTCGCGAAGAGATCCAGGATTGGTAGGCCGAATCTGAGGCTGATCTGATGGAACAGGTCTTGATGGAGGTTCCACTCTCCTGGGTCTATCGTTGCTCGAGATAGCCAATCCGCCTGGACGTTGAGGCTCCCCGAGATGTGGTCGGCTAGGAGCGACCGAAGATGTTTTTCCGCCCAAAGGCCTAACTTGAGGGCCTCCCTCATGAGGGCCTTGGATCTCGTGCCCCCCTGTCTGCAGATATGGCTTTTTGTGGCAATGTTGTCGGTGAGAATGAGAACGTGCCGGTTGGGAATGCGAGGAGAGAAATGCTTCAGAGCCAGGGAAACGGCTCTTAACTCTAGCCAATTGATTGGCCTGGAAGCTTCCTCCGGGGACCACGTGCCCTGGGCTATCATCCCCTGGGCGTGGGCGCCCCATCCCGATAGACTGGCATCTGTGGTGATGACAAATTGATCCGGGCACCTGAACGGGGATCCTTTGTCCATGGCTGGAGACTTCCACCACTTGAAGGATCTGCGAACACTTGGTGGGATGACAATGCGACGATTTGAGTTGCTGTGCCCCGATCTCTGAAAGGGTAATAGGAGCCACTGGAGTTCCCTAGCATGAAGGCGAGCCCAGGGAATGATGCCTATGCATGACACCATCTTCCCCAAAAGGGATGACAGAGTTACTATGGATACTGAAGAATTAGATAAAATGTTAGAAATTAACTCCCCTATACTGAGTTTTCTCTCGGGAGAGAGAAAAACCTGGGAGGATTCTGAATTAATAATGGATCCCAGGTGTAAGATGGATGTGGAAGGTTGGAGGTGACTTTTATCAAAGTTGATGGAAAATCCATGGTCCTGAAGGACTGACATGGTGACAGAAAGGTCTGTTTTCACTTTCTCTAGGGAGTTCCCATGAATCAAAATATCATCAAGATAACATAAAATGTGGATGGGAGACGCCCGGATATAGGCCGCCAGGGACCCCAAGAGCTTTGTAAAGACCCGAGGGGCCGAGGAAAGGCCAAATGGCATCGCCCTATACTGGAAATGCCTGCCTTGAAAAGAAAAACGTAAAAATTTTCTGTGGCATTTGGCTATAGGAATGTGGAGGTAGGCCTCAGTGAGGTCTAAGGAGACCATGAAATCTCCCGTGTGGATGGCGGCCAAAATAGAAGATAAGGAGTGCATCTTAAACTTCCTATATTTGATGAATAGGTTTAGCTTCTTTAAATCCAAAATAGCTCTCCAACCTCCGGAGGACTTTGGAACCATAAATAGGATGGAGTAAAAACCTAGGCCCTTCTGACCGGAAGGAACCGGTTGAATGGCTCTGATGGACAATAAATGAGAAATGGCCTCCTCCATACGGTTACAATCTGAGGAGGACCTGGGAGAAGGGCAGGAAATAAAACGTTTCGGGGGAGGAGAAATAAATTCTAAAAGAAGGCCTGATTGAACAGTGTCAATGACCCAGGGGTCCTTGGAGGTGAGACGCCAATTAGAGGCGAAATGGGCTAGGCGACCCCCTATGGGAATTGAGGAAAGATTACCATCTAGGTTTTTTTGAAGCCCTGTTAGAGGACGCTCCCCTTTGGAAGCGAAAACCTCTGCCCCTGGAGTTCCTACCTTGGGAACGAAAGCGGGGGGAATACTGACCTGGAGATCTCTGATAGGAAGCCGCTTGATCTTGCTGGCGCCCTGGGCGACGAAAGGACTGCGTTTTGGTAGCCTTTTTTGTGGTTGGACCCAAAACTTTCTTCTTGTCCGTGGTTTCCGTGAGGAGTGGATCCAGAAGATCACCGAAAAGAAGGTCGCGCTTTAAGGGTCCCTGGGATAACTGCCACTTCTGGCGTACTCCCGCTTGCCAAGGGCGAATCCATAGGAGTCTTCTTGCCGTTGTAGAAGCTGCAATAGACTTAGCAGAAAATCTAGTAGATTGCAAGGTGGCATCAGCCACGTACTGGGCAGCTGCAAAGACCTTGTTGAAGTCTTGTTGACCTCTCAAGTCATCGGGAGGAATATGCTGTTGAAGTTGACGAAGCCACAGAAGCATGGCTCTGGAGAAAAAGGAAGCTGCTGCAGAACTTTTAATGGCCCAGGAATCTGCGGTGAATCCTCTTTTGAGCATTTGTTCAATCCGCTTGTCCTCTGGGCGGAGGACTTCCTCCGCTTCGCCTGGCACAGCCGCTGCCGAGTGAAGGATCTTGACAGGTTCATCCGGTTTGGGAAAAGATAGGAGCTCTTCATAGGAAGAGGAAAGTTTGTACAACTTTCTGTCCTTGGTGGAGGGATTAAGGCCAGAGGCTGGGAAATCCCACTGTTTGAGTAAAGCATCTTTAAACAATTTAGGCATAGGAATTACCTCGTTATCCTCCTGTTCCTCTGTGAAGTAAGGTAAATTCTCCTCCGGGGGATCAGTGGAAGTGGAGGCTTGTTTCTCCTGGGCCGCTAATCCCGTAGAAATTCTAGCTTTGAGGAGAAGAGATTTGAATAATTGAGAAGGAAAAATAGTAATTGGAGAAGGAACCTTTATTTGGGATTCCTCATCATCTGAGAGGCCTTGAAAGGGATCCTCATCATCCTCCATATCCTCATATTCGTCCTGAGAGGAATCTGAATCATCCTGAATAGGAGCTCTAACCGCTGGGGAAGAACCCAAGGGGCGGGAGGGACGAGGAGGAGGAGGAGGTAAGGGAAGCTCATTGATGGTGGAGAGTTTGGCATCAATGGCCTTGGACAACACAGCAAAAATAGATTGGAACTCAGGAGGTAAAGTAGAAATATCAGCAGGAATGGCAGAAGAATCCCTAAAGGCCTGGGAGGATCCTGGCTGGGGGGAATCTTCAATAATATCTGGTTCCTCTGGACCTATGCCCCATAGGTTAGGTTGGGGTCTGTCTAGGTTAGGCTCATCCAGAGATAACACAGGGACCCCAGAAGGAGGTAGACTAGAAGCCTCTGGGGGGTCTTGACTACTGAGTACTTGGGCCTGTACTTTCAAACGTTTTGCTGATTTGTCATGTATTCTTTGTAGGGCTAGGTCCCTTCTCTTCTCGGCCCTGGTGACCTTGGTCGAGGGGCGGGCCCCTGGAGAAGAGGAGGAAGAGGCCTGGGGGATACTAGTAATCTCATCGCCTGTAGGCCTGGCCTCTCTGGGACCTTTAGTTGTGCCTCTCTTGGGAAAAGTAGCCATAGTCTGACAATTAACAGAAGACAAGGCTGAGCCAATAACTGAATAATTAAGGAGAAGAATTTCAAGGACTTCCCAAGAGGAATGGATCCTGCTTCGAGGCCTCGAAGCTGCTGAGACTTGAGGGCAATCTGGGCAAACCCAGAGTTCGTGTCCCCAAATCCAGCGGGGCCAGCCTCCCTAAACTTTATAATTAAGTAAACCAAGGCACTCTGGTTGGAGGCTTAGCCGGTGGAGAATTAAGCCTGGGCGTCCCAAGGCCCGCTCCGGGATCCACGCGGTGGACTGAGGCCTACGCGGCTGGCAGGAGGCCAACACGAGAGGCCTAAATTTAAAAAGGGCGCGAAGGCCTTCGCGCCGAAAAATCGCTCCGTATATTTCTTAAAGGGGAAGCGATCGACTAAGTCCAGGAGACTAGCAAGACGTCTCACTCCGCAGGAGGTATTTCTTAAGCCCTTTAATAATATACAATAATGAATCAATAAATCAATAAATCAATACTTGCACCAAGACCTCCAGGCCAAAGGATTAGAGGAATCCACAAGCGGCAGCGGGGATCGTACACGGCAAAACCGCCGGGGGAAAACGAAACCGCAACTTCTCCAAAGGAAAAAAGCCGAGCCACAAACGGCTGGCGCTATAGTGCAAGTAAATAATAATGGTAAAATAATTCTTACTACTTTTGAAGGAAAAGATCGAAGGGAAGGTGTTAGAATGTTGAACGAGCTATCACAATACAACCGCAGGATATGCGAACTGAGCGAATTCTGGGGAAGGGGCGGATCCGGCAAGCTTTTTTAACACTAGGCTCAGTTCCACCGGATTGGACATGAGCAACCCATGTGACTGCTGGACCCGCTCCTTCAGTACGGAGAAGAAGAAATAGAGGAAGGGAAGGTAAAAGAGAGAAAGAAAAAGAGCAAGAAAGAAAGCTGCAAGCACCCCCCCGAGCCCCCCAGGCCGGCTGCAACCTTTTAAAACACGCGCGCCGCTTCGCAGCTGTCTCCTGAAGCCGAACGCGGAAGTTAGCGTTTGGCTTCAGGAGACAGCTCCTTGGCGCTTGTATCTCGAATTTGGGCTTGTAAGTAGAACAAAAATATCTCTCCCCTCCCAGCTCTTATTTCGAGTTGCTCTTAAGTAGAGCAGCTCTTATGTCGGGGTTCCACTGTAGAATAGAATAGAATAGAATAGAATTCTATATTGGCCAAGGGGGGATTTGGACACACAAGGAATTTGCCTTTGGTGCAGATGCTCTGTCACACTTCTCTGTTCCCAAGCAATACTTCCACCGAATGAACGAGATGACCAAACTACTATTTTTTTTTAAAAAAAAAACCTTTACTGGTTTGTTTTTTCAGAAGGAGGAAAGGAAAAAGGAAGTTATGTTTTATGCTTATTCTTCCCCACGGCCCCACCTCTTGATCCACTGAAGTCACGACAAAAATATCCCCTTGAGATAACCACGCGTTACATCACCGCGAGGGAACTTCAAGGGTGATCGTGAGAAAGCCTCTGCTCCGGGGATTTGGCATTTCCCCTTCTCCCCCCAGGACAGGAAGGGGGCACAATAGCTCGACAGCCAGCCTGCTGGTCCAAAGACGGCCACACATCCTCAGCCCTGGCTGGAAACAGCATCCTCAGCCTTCCCCTTGGGGAGGAGAAAGCAGCGCGACAACGCACCAAGCGCCTGGCTAGACAAAGCAACGCTCCAACATTAGGAGGGATGCTTTTCTCGCTCGCTATTGCAAAAAGGAACTCAGAAATCTTCCTTTTGCAGGTACTCAGAGGTGGGCTGCTAAGGTGGGACAGCGATGTGTGCTCGCCCCTGTGGCTTTGAGTGCTAGCGGAGTCCAGAGCAATTATGCTACTGCACCTGGGCAGGTAGCAAAATCATATGCAGAGCCGCAGGTGTGCCCGTGTTTCGGCGCGGTAACCGTGGAGTCCAGTGTAATTATGCTACGGCATGTGGGCAGGTAGCGAAATTGTGTGTGGACACGCAAGGGTGCCTCTGGCACCCCTCCGTGTCTGTGCATGATTTTGCTACCTGCCCAGGTATAGTTGCAGAATTCCGCTGGTCTCCGCTAGCACTCAGAGCCATGGGGATGAGCACAAATCACCATTGCACCTGAGCAGCCCACCTCTGCATGTACTCCCCAACTTACGGCCACAGCTGAGCCCAAGATTTCTGTGGCTAAGTGGGGCAGCTGTTCAATGACCATTTTACCACCTTTCTCTGCCACCATTGTTAGGTGAATCACTGCAGGGGTTTGGTTAGCACAGTTGTGAGTGAATCTGATTTCCTCATTAACTTTGCTGGTCAGAAGTTCCCAAAACAGGATCACATGAGCCATGAGGCAATTGGTTGGGTCTTTAAAAAAACCTTATTTGGAGAGAGTAACAATGAAAGAGCTTGCAAGCCAGTAAGAGCTGGGAACATGGTTAGCACCTGGTTAGGGCTGGAAAGAAACTTACTTGGAGCAAGTTAATGAAAAAAAAACTCTGCAAAGACTTAGGGCTTGGAAAGCATTCTTCGCAGAGAGTAACAATGAAAGAACCTGCAAGATAAGAGCTGGGAAGATCATTAGCACCTAGTTAGGGCTGGGAAAAAAGCTTCAAAAAAAAAAGCTGCATTCAGAGTATAAGATGCACCTGAATTTTCAGCCTCTTTTAGGGAGGCAAAAGGTGTCAAAAATAGTCATAAGTCGAATGGTGTTCGGTCAAAAAATTACCTGCTGTAATCTTGAGTACAGCATCCAATTCTGGTGACCACACTACAAAAAAGACATTGAAACTCTAGAGAAAGTACAGAAGAGAACAACCAAGATGATAAAGGGGCTGGAAACTAAAACATACAATGAGTGGTTGCAGGAACTAAGCATGGCCAGACTGGCGAACAGAAGGACCAGGGAAGACATGATAGCAGTCTTCCAATACCTCAGGGGCTGCAACAGAGAGGAGGGTGTCAGGCTGTTTTCCAAGGCACCAGAAGATCAGACAAGGAACAATGGACCAAGGAACAATTGACCAAGGAGAGATTCAACCTGGAAATAAGGAGGAACTTTCTGACAGTGAGAGCGATCAACCAGTGGAACAGCGGTTGCCTGTGGAGGTTGTGAGCGCACCAACACTTGAGACTTTCAAAGGGAGATTAGACTGCCATTTGTGTAGGGATTCCTGCTAGAAGCGGGAGTAGGTGGGTTGGACTAGATGACCTTTCAACTCTAATAATCTGGAAATCTGACTACCTGTAATCACACAATCCCCCTCTGATGGACTACTAAGCCATCTTGAGTGGAAAAAGCAAGTGCTGAGCTACCTATTTTGGGAAGTTATTATGGGACATAATAATCTGGAATGGAAATTTGTACAGTTATGGCCATCTTGATTTTATTTTAACCCCTTCCTGGCCACCTTTGCAAGTGGCATAATCCTGCTTACTTTATGACAATGTCCACCCAGGGCAGGGGTAGGCAGAGTTGGCTCTTCTAAGACTTCAACTCCCAGAATTCCTGAGCTAGCATGATTGGCTCAGGAATTCTGGGAGTTGAAGTCCACAAGTCATAGGAGAGCCAACATTGCCTAACTCTGACTCAGGGTATCTACATAGTATTGGGTGTGTGTGGGGGAATCATTATCTTGAAATTAATGGGCATGACAGTGAGATCAAAGCAATGCACAAAAAGGACACTTGTATTTTAATGATGCTTTTGTGGTTGCCATCTTGACCCTTCTGCTGAGTCTCATTGCTGGCTGACTTGCTGTATACTCACAAAAGGCATTTCTACTTTCGGAGGTCAGTAATTCATGGTATCAATTGCAACACAGCTCCTCTCTAAAGTCTGAACCGAAAACTGGATTCTTCTTTAGAATTAGGCCTGTAACATTCTTGCACTGCTATGAGCCCAAAGAAGATCTTGCAAAATTGTACCCCGTGCCTCATTCTCGAGGGCGTTGTAAGCGATCATTGTGAAGGATTAAATGTAAAGGATATGAAGGACTATTGCAGGATTTCCCAACAGCAGGGCTGGCTGGGGAATTCTGAGAGTTGAAATCCACATGCCTTAAAGTTGCCAAAGTTGGGAGCTTTTGGTGTGGTATTTATACAAAAGCTTTATGGTCATCATCAAACTATTTGCTTAGGGTGGGTGATCCATTTATCCAAAATCCCAATTTTCCTTGTTCTTTGGTGGCCTGGTAGTGGGCCATGTCAGATTTCCCCCAACTGAATGAAGCTAAAACTTGCTAAGCTGTCCTGGAGAGGCTTTGGGAGTGGGGGGGAGGAGGAGGAGGAGGAGGAGAAGGAGGAGGAGGAAGAAGAAGAAGAAGACGACGACGTAGTAGTAGTAGTAGTAGTAGTAGCCGTAGTAGTCCAAAGACGGGCTACAAAAATGGTGGAAGGTCTTAAGCATAAAATTTACCAGGAAAGACTTAATGAACTCAATCTTTATAGTCTGGAGGACAGAAAGGAAAGGGGGGGGGCATGATCAAAACATTTAAATATGTGAAAGGGTTAAATAAGGTTCAGGAGGGAAGTGTTTTTCATAGGAAAGTGAACCCAAGAACAAGGGGGAACAATCTGAGGTTAATTGCGGGAAAGATCAGAAGCAATGTGAGAAAATATTTATTTTACTGAAAGAGGAGTAGATGCTTGGAACAAAGTTACAGCAGACATGGTTGGTAAATCCATAGGAACTGAATTGAAACATGACTGGGATAAACACATATCCATTCTAAGATAAAATACAGGAAATAGTATAAGGGCAGACTAGATGGACCATGAGGTCTTTTTCTGCTGTCAATCTTCTATGTTTTTATGTTTCTAAGAAGAAGAAAACCAGTGCTGAAATCAGAAAGAATTCTTCCAAACTGTGCAAATGTCCCAACTTCTTCTGCCTTGAATGAGCTGACTAAGTGAGTCTCCCTCTTTTCAAATATGAGAAGAGCATCATTCAAATGGGAAATCAAGACATTCTTCCCGATGTGCTGGGTCCACCTACAGCCCTCTTCTTTGGAAGTCAAGGGAGGAATATTTGGATAAGCTTAGACTGAGCAAAGGAAAAAACAGTGAACTGAAAATGACGAGTAAGCTTCCTCCAGCCCATTTCATTAGACACGTCAAGAGTGCTGGCACTTGTAGCCAAATGTCTTTGGAGAGCAGAAGGTTTGGAGATAAGGTCCTTTTGAGCAAACATCTACTTGTCCAAGAACAATTTTGAAGCCACAGCAAGCAGGTGGAATTTAAGTTACAGGAACCCCTTTTTCCCCCATTTCAGTGGAAGAGGAATAATGCCCCTTGCTTCTCTGCTCCAAACAAGCCAGATATTTGACTTGGCAAAGTCAACATTTTCAGGGTTTCCTCTCCCACACCTCTGAAAGACGAATCTGAGGAAACTCAACTTTCCCTAGAGAGCCAAACTAAGAACGAAGCTGACTTGGATTACGGTTTCTGTTTTTTTGTTTTGTTTTTAAAAATTGGCTGACAAGCTGAAATCTGGGACTAGCAATAAAAAAGGTTTGTTGTTTGTCGAGCTGTTGGAATTGCCATGTGCAACTGAGCGAAATTGCCAAACCCCACTGGACAGCAGTTAAATGGCCTTTATTCAGGTTTACGAAATCCTATCAACTCGATGTTTGTAGCAAATTCCAGATTCAAGATTGTTCTGTTCCAGGCACTCTTTGCTTTTAAAACCCTTTTCCATATATTACCAGGGCAGTCAAACAGCCACAACTCCTCTGCACCATAAACATTAACATTTTGTGTAAAATTTCAGCCGTCAATCTAGACCAGTGATGGTAAACCTATGGCACGGGTGCCACAGGTAGCACACGGAGCCACATCTACTGGCATGCAAGCCGTTGCCCTAGCTCAGTTCCAATGTGCATGTGTGTGATTTTTGCTGATTTTTGGCTTGTACAGAGGCTCTGGGAAGGCATTTTTGGCTTCCAGAGAGCCTCCAGGGGGGCATTTTTACCCTCCCTGGCTCCAGGGAAGCCTTTGGAGCCTGGGGAGGGTGAAACACGAGCCTACTGGGCCCACCAGGAGTTGGGAAACAGGCTGGTTTTGTCCTCCAAAGGGCCTCCGGGGGGGGGAAAGCTATTTTTGCCCTCCCCAGGCATTGAATTATGGGTGTGGGCACTCGTGCATGCACAACAGCACAAGCACATGCTCTTTCGACACCCCAGGAAAAAAAGGTTTGCAATCACTGATATAGGGTATGTTGCTTGAGCAAAAGAGTTGGACTAGAAGACTTCCAAGATCCCTTTCAACTCTGTTAAATGCTGGGAAATGGTGTGCAATCCAAGAGCTTTTTCAAGGAGATGTTGTCTAAACCTTTCCCCCATCACATGCTTTTTAAAAAAATTGAGTTTTATAATAATGAAGCATGCACACAATATATAACAATGTGCTTAGTGTTCAAAGTGCCCGCCACCAGACAACATTCGTACCCCACCACCAAAATGGGGGCATATTTTCTATATACTGTTTTAACTAAAGAGCAATATATCTATTTACATATTATAAAGTAATTCTAATTTATTCTTTATGGCTTGGCCTTGAATTCTACTGACCACATATCCTCCTACCCTGTCCCATCATCCCATCAATTCCTGCAGATTAGTTTCATTGGCCAAATTTATCCTCTTATCCATAATCTCAAACTGAATATGATCCACCATGTGCCGATACCAATTTTGTGTTGTCCATTGTGTCGCATCCTTCCAGCCTAGGTCTATTACCGCCTGAGCGCTTTCTATCACTGCTTCTTTTATTTCTCTAAATTCTCCCATCTCGTTCCTTTTAACTAATACCGCCATTTCCTTTGTAATTGTCCAACGTATGTTTAACATCCTATTAGTGCCCTCTTGCACTTCTTTCCAAAAGTTTTGCACTACCGGACATTCCTAAAACATATGCATAAATACCCCCTTATCGTGACACCTGTGCCAACAGGTACTGTTAACATTCTGCTGAAAGCATGCAAGTTGAGCAGGTGTATGATACCACTTATGTAGTATTTTCCTTCTCATTTCTCTGACCCTTGTATTCTTAATTTTTCTTATATTCTCCGCTATATTCTTCATCTCTTGCACATCTACTTGTAATTCACTTTGCCACCATTTAGTCAATCCTTGGATCACACAAGCATCTGCCTGCACTAACAACTTGTACCCCCATCCCATGCTTGATTATTATTATTATTATTATTATTATTATTATTATTATTATTATTATTAATTAGATTTGTATGCTGCCCCTCTCCACAGACTTGGGTCGGCTCACAACAGTGTACAATGAACAAATCTTTATCGCCAGGCATGGGGGAACTGAGACATCCTCCCCCAGGCTTTTATATTTTATGTTTGGTATGTATGTGTCGTATGGCTTTTAAATTGTTGGGGTTTTAGATATGTTTTATTTTAATATTAGATTTGTCTAACTGTTATATTGTTTTTGTATTACTGTTGTGAGCCGCCCCGAGTCTTCGGAGAGGGGCGGCATACAAATCTAATAAATAATAATAATAATAATAAATCTAATATTTAAAAAATATCTAAAAACCCATTATTTTAAAAACATACAACACAAGCATACCATACATAAAACTTTATAAGCCTGGGGGAGATGTCCCAATTCCCCCATGCCTGACGGCAGAGGTGGGTTTTAAGGAGTTTGCTAAAGACAAGTAGGACGGGGGCTATCCTAATCTCCGGGGGGGGGGGGAGCTGGTTCCAGAGGGTCGGGGCCGCCACAGAGAAGGCTCTTCCCCTGGGTCCCGCCAGACGACATTGTTTGATGCTCATCAACAGGGGCAGGCTCCTGTTGCAGGGATGGGCAACATGTTGAGTCAGCAAAGAAACAAAATGGAAGCCGCAGACACAAAGAGAAAGAACACAATTTCCTTGGCAGACCTCGGCGTGGCTTTCCCTGGACACACAAGTGTTGCGCAAGCAGAAGAAATCATCCCCTGTCCTGTTGCTGGCTTGGAAAGCTCCAAACCCCGATGGTTGACTTGCTGTGACAAGTCGGAGAAGGATGCTGCTTTCCTCCCACAGGGAAATGGGGGAAGGTTGCTTGTTCATGGAGCCCCCCCCCCTCCTGTGGCTGGAGCTTTGCAGGCCAGATGGAGACTGACATGGCTAAACTCCCAAATCCTGGAAATGTCAACACTACCAGGGCTGTGGACATTAATCTGTCGGGAACATTCCAGGGCTGTCGTGCTGACATTTCCAATGATTTCTCTCTCTCTCTTTCTCTCCCCTGTCCCCAAGATCAACTGGATGCTGGCTTGTTCCCAGCTGTGTCTGCAGGAGGGCCAGAAAAGTTAAAATAGCGGCTGCACCTGTGGGACTGAAGCACAACCCTTTGTGGAGCATGAGGCAATTGTCCATCTTGGCTGTTTTGACAACCCTTTGCAGAAGTCCCTGCAAACGGCTGGTATTAAGCCCGACTCACAACACAACACCAGAGCATGCAAAACTTTCGGCAGACCAATCCTCGAATACAGCTCATCTGTCTGGAACCCACACCGCATTTCAGACATAAACACTCTAGAAAATGTCCAGAGATACTTTACAAGAAGAGCCCTCCACTCCTCCAGTCGCAAAAGAATATCCTATGCAACTAGACTTACAATCCTAGGTTTAGAAAGCTTAGAACTACGTCGCCTGCAGCACGACCCAAACATAGCCCATGAAATCATCTGCTACAATGTCCTTCCTGTCAGTGACTACTTCAGCTTCAACCACAACAACACACGAGCACACAACAGATACAAACTTAAAGTAAACCGTTCCAAACTCAACTGTAGGAAATACAATTTTATTAACCGAATAGTTGATGCATGGAACTCACTACCTGACTCTGTAGTATCATCACCAATCCCCAAAACGTTAGCCTTAGACTCTCCACTGTTGACCTCACCCGATTCCTAAGTGCACCAGAGTGCCTTCCGTCCCCTGTCCTAATATTTCTTTTACTATTATCATGTATATAAATATTATTATGTATACTATCAATACGTACTTGACAAAATAAACAAACAAATAAATAATAAAGAATGTTTCAATTATCTGACTGAACATTATCCTAAATCTCTATGTAAAACAGACTTGCAAATCTGCTTTAATGCTCAAACATGCCCAGACTAATTGTCCCTTCGTTCATACAATGTCCTCGTTACTGTTCATTTATCCCCAGGGTAGTGAATCAAAAGCAGGAACTCTGCCAAAAAATCAAAGGCAAAGACTCCAGTTTTGTGCACCCCAATCTGAGATCTAAAATCTCTCCCCCACCCCTCTAGGTATATATGTGAGTTTCTAGGCACATGAGGGACCAGGACATCATCAAATAATTCTGAAGGATATCAATCAGACCTCTTGGGTGATTTGAACACCTGGGTTGAAGGTCCGCCTGCATTTTGCGCAAGGAGAGAAGGACCCATATACTGCACAAGTCAAAAAGAGGGCTGTGAAAATATTGACTGACCCCTCACATCTTGGACATAAACTGTTTCAACTCCTACCCTCAAAACATTGCTACAGAGCACTGCACACAAAGACAACTAGACACAAGGACAGTTTTTCCCAAACGCCATCACTCTGCTAAACAAATAATTCCCTCAACACTGTCAAACTATTTACTAAGTCTGCATTTCAATTACTACTAGTTTTTTCTCATCATTCCTTTCACCCATTTCCTCCCACTTAGGATTGTATGACTGTAACTTGTTGCTTGTATCCCATATTTTATTAATATTGTTTCCTGATTACTTATTTGACCCCTACGACAATCACTAAGTGTTTTTAGCTCACAATTCTTGGCAAATGTCTATTTTCTGTTATGTACACTGAGAGCATTTGCACCAAAGAAAAATTCCTTGTGTGTCCAATCACTCTTGGCCAATAAAGAATTCTATTCTATTCTATTCTATTCTTCCTTGACCAGCTAAAGCCATGAATCCACATCAATTTTGTTAAACCAACAAGCCCTTCCTTCTAACAGATCTTGACACACGCACAAAATCAATTTTCAGAATGTTAAGCTGCCGGTTTAGGAAGACAAGGCCTTGGTGAGTTCAAGGTCCATTTATGTTACCTGCAGCAATTCCCCATGACCTTCCCTCTGTTTCCTGCTCCCCGATCTATCAAGAGAAGGAATGTCATCACAGTGGTCAGAAAAGTCAAAATAGGAGCCACACTGGTATCGTTGAAGCTCCACTCACTTTTATGGACGCTACAGAACTCTTATTGTTCACGCATCACTTGGTGGACTATATCTTACAACAGTGATGATGAACTTATGGCATGGGTGCCACAGGTGGCACGCGGAGCCATATCTGCTGTTGCCTTAGTTCAGCTCCAATGTGCATGTATGTGCTGGCCAATGATTTTTGGCTTGCACAGAGGCTCTGGAAGGGTGTTTTGGCTTCCAGAGAACCTCCGGGGTGGGGGAGGGTGTTTTTACCCTCCCTTGGCTCCAGGGAAGCACGAGCCTACTGGGCCCATCAGAAGTTGGGAAACAGGCCGTTTCCAACCTCCAGAAGGCTTCCAGAGGATGGGGGAAGGCGTTTTCACCCTCCCCAGGCATATAATAATAATAATAATAATAATAATAATAATAATAATAATAATAATAATTTATTCAATTTGTATGCCACCCCTCTTCAAGGACTCAATTATGAGTGTGGGTACTCACGCATGTGTGATAGCGCGCACACACACATCTTTCGGCACCCGAGGGAAAAAAAGATTTGCCATCACTGCCTTACAAGTGGTGGATGCTTCATCACTGGAGGTTTTTAAGAAGAGACTTGAAAGCTATTTGTCTGAAATGGTGTAGGGCAATGATGGCGAACTTTTTTTTGGTTCACATGTCAAAAGGGTTGTGTGGGGGTGTGCTAGCATGCATGCACATGCTCACACCCTTTGCTTCCGCCCCCCATGCATGTGCACCCTCCCCGGCACTGCCCTCCACGCATGCGCACAGACCTTTCTGAAACCGGATAGGTGAAAAAATGCCCAAATGGGCAAACCGGAAGTTTGGGAAAATGCACTTTCGGTTTGCAATTGTGCTGTTTTTTGCACTCCAGAGAGTTCAGGGAAGCTCTGGAGTGCAAAAAAACCAGCACAAGGGGCAAACCGGAGGTTTGGAAAATACACTTCCAGTTTGCCCATTATGCTGGGTTTTTTGCACTCCGGCGCTTTAGGAATCTTCCTTGCACCCTCCAAAGTGCAAAAAACAGCACAACAGCAAACAGGAAGTGTGTTTTTCCAAACTTCCGGTTTGCCCGTTGGGGGATTTTGTTTTGCCTCTGGGGCTTTAGAATTCCAAGGACAAAACGGCCTTTCCTAAGGCCGAAAATTAGCTGGCCAGATTCGCATGCGCACTGGAGCTGAAACATCGCAAAGTCTCCCGTCCCGTGCCCTCCGATATGGCTCCGTGTGCCATAACTTTACCATCATGGATCTGGGGTCTCCTGCTTGAGCAGGGGGTTGGACTAGAAGACCTCCAAGTTCCCTTCCAGCTCTATTCTGACTGACTTTGGGAGTTGGGACCTCCCACTTCTGAATAGCCCCAGGCTGGGAAAAGTTTAAATATTTTTTTTTCCAAATAGAAATTTTATTTTTCTCCAATATCAAATAAAAAACAATACATAAGCACAAACGCTAAAACCTTGCTGAAAATAAAACACATATAAAAATGTTCTTTTTCTATTGATCATTCAATGGAGGCTTATTTTCTTCCATTAAATAAAAAACATTCTATAGAACTTATGTAATACTATTAGCAAGTAAACAAAACATCAGAAAACAGAAAACACCATTTTCTCACCTTACACTAAAAAATTACATCAGTATAAACAATATCAAACTCTCAATTATGCTCATCTTAATAGAAACTTTCATTTCTACATTGTTAATTAATCCAACATCAGTTTATCCTGTAATTACTACAGGTTCTATATATATCTAAAATAAAAAAAAATGCTTATCATATATCACATAAGCTATATTAGAAAATTCTGTATGTTTAAATTCTTATTAATAAGTACATTTGTGTCTTATCTTATTTTGTCATCTGGCTAACCATAGTTTAATTCAATTTTCAAATCTCATACTTCCCCAAAATACCTAAATATGAATAAAGTTTAAATATTGGACCCAGTGATGGGTTTTCACTGCGGGCTTGTTGCCTGATTTCTGGCTAACAAACGCTGCCAAAAACCATCTTGTTCCCTCTTCATTCTAATTGCTCTCTAATGCTCTCAGAAGATACCGACCGGTGAAGAAATACTACCACAAGGGAAGAAATAGGGAACAGAACATGGGAGGGAATTATTTTTGTTGGCATGATATTAAATGCTTCTTCACATAACGTGAGCCACTTTTATCATACGCAGGCAATAAACAAGGAAATAACGGAACAAAGCATTAGCGGCCGCTGCAACCTTTGTGGGGTTGGCTGGCTTAATGGGTTTTAACAGAGCCAGCCAATAAAAATAAGACGCAGTTGAACAAAGAAGGTCCATTATTTTTGACGTTCAGTTACTCAATGCCACTTTTTCAACCCTGAACGTCAAAATACATTGCAATAATATATATATATATCTTTCTTTTCTCTTTCTTTTTCTATCTTCCCCTTTCTTTCCTTTCCTTTTCTCTTTTCTTTATCATGTACAAATTCAACTTAGGCTTATGTGATAAATTATAACAAATATATTTAACGGATTTAGGATCTATATAGAAAAAAGAATGGTAAACCGCTGAAATGTAAGCCTAAAAACTTCAACCAATGTGAAGCTTGTTTGTTAACTTTATTTCAATTGTCCAATAAAGTCTATCTTTAAAAGAAAAATACATTGTAAATGCAGGAGCAATAAATACAGATAGTCCTCGACTTACAACATGTTCACTTAGTGACTGTTTGAAGTTACAGCAGCACTGAAAAAAGGGGGCATGATTCTTTTCCACACTTATGACCGTTGCAACATCCCTATGTTCGCACGATCAAAATTCAGGCCCTTGAAAACTGGTTCATATTTATGACGGTCGCAGTGTCCCCTTTTGTAACCTTCTAACAAGCAAAGTCCACGGGGAAGCCAGCTTCGCTTAACAACGGTGCTACTAAGTTAACAGCTGCAGAGATTCGCTTAACAACTATGGCAAGAAAGGTCGTAAAATGGGGCAAAACTCACTTAACCAATTTCTCATTTAGCAACAGATATTTTGGGCTCAATTGTGTTCCTAAGTCGAGAACTCCCTGTACTTTCCCAAACCCCAAGCTTATATCTACCTGTCACATACAGTACATTACCACAGACTTGACCAGAAACACAATACAAGTGTGTCCTCAACTTATGACCGCAGTTAGGACCAGAATTTGCTTTGCTAAGCAAGGTGGTTGTTAAAGGAGTCATGCCCAATTTTACATCCTCTTCTGCTCCGGTTGATAAGATCGCTGCAATTAAAGTGAATTGTGTGGTCATTAAACAAATCTGACTTCCCCACACTGATTTTGTCTGTCAGAAGCTGGCTGGGAAGGTCACAAATATAAGGTTGTGTTAGTGCTCTGTACAAGACAGTTGGTTTAGCAATATATAAACAAGCTAACAATGAATGTTTGTATTGAAGTACTATAGCTTTAAGAGGTAGTGTTGCAAATGGCCATAAGAGGGAGCCAGAAAGCGTGATTCTTTCTCTCTGCTCACTCTGTTCTTTCTGCTGATTCACTGTGACTGATGTAGTAAGCTCTATGTTATTTGATGGTAGTTTAATGTATTTGTAAGCTATAATGTATGCCTGATTTGTAAGACAAAGGCAGGCTTGTAATATCATTATTGTATTGAGAGATATTGACTGATTTGAATGGGAATGACTGGACTGTTTAACTTGACTGTGCTATTTCTAAAGCAAACATTATTTTATGCACTTTAATGTATCTGTCTTGTATGACTGAATAATTACTCATATCTCCTGGATATTTGCTGGAATCCCACGTTTTTCCTCTCTACATGTCCTTGATAACTCAAGAGTTCTGCACACTCCTTAACATGTTGTAAGGCCAGCTATGACCTTTACAGCATCCTCATGGATGTGTGATCCAAGTTGGGGCATTTGGCAACAGGTATGTGTAGCTGCAGAATCCTGGAATCATAGGTTCATTGGTGCTAGTGAGTGTGGGGCTTGCTCTATATACTTAAAAAAAAAAAGAATATAATCTTTATTGAAAATAAGTGGGGAAGGGATACATAAAATAAAAGGACTGTACACATACCGATACAAATGTATATGATTTTTGCATTTATACACTGCTCAAAAAAAAAATAAAGGGAACACTTAGACAACACAGCATAACTCCAAGTAAATCAAACTTCTGTGAAATCAAACTGTCCACTTAGGAAGCAACACTGATTGACAGTCAATTTCACCTGCTGTGGTGCACATTCAACTTTGTACAGAACAAAGTATTCAATGGAAATATTTCATTCATTCAGATCTAGGATGTGTTCTTTGAGGGTTCCCTTTATTTTTTTGAGCAGTATAGTTGTACATCAGAATACACATTTATATATAAAAGAAAGAAGAAAGGAAGAAAAAGGAGAGGAAATAAAAAGAAAAAAGAAAGAAAAAGGGAGAGAAATAAATTCATTACTCTAAGTTTGACAAGTGTCATAATTGTTGTCCACTTATCTGTTGACCCGATTGCTCTACAGCTTCTAAGATCTTTACTATCAGTATACATAGTACAGTGGTACCTCTATTAAAAACTTGATTCGTTCCGTGACCAGGTTCTTAAGTAGAAATGTTCTTAAGAAGAAGCAATTTTTCCCATAGGAATCAATGTAAAAGCAAATAATGCGTGCAAACCCATTAGGACAGAAATAAAAGCTCAGAATTTGGGTGGCAGGAGGAGGAGGAAGAAGAGGAGGAGGAGAGTCGCTGCCGAAGGAAGAAAGTAAGGTGAGGAGAATCAAAAAAATCTAAAACTTTAAGGCTTAAAAAAAAAGAGGGACTCTGAGGTGGCAAGGAGGAGCATGTGCCTCCCATACACCCGGTGTGAGGCTGCCTCCCATGCACTGGCTGCTGCTGCTGCTGCCTGCTTCTTCTTCCTTCCCATGCTGAAGGGCTCCCCTCTCCTTTCGCTCACTTTGTAGCCAGCACCTTTCCTTTGCTATGGTGAGTCCCCTGCTTACCAGAGTGAAGGGAGCATTTCTTTTCTATGGGCACTGGCAGAGGTTTATTCCCTGTCCAAGCACCCAAAGAAAGGAAAATGCTTCATTCACTCTGGGATCCAAAGCCTCCTTAAGTGCCACCAAAAGGCTCCTCTGGCAGCTCAGAAAACCCCGAGATGGCCGGGATTAAAGGGGGAATGGCAAGAAACTAGCCGTGCCTTCGTGCCGCTCTCAAATTTCCTGGGAAATTTTTCCGGGTTCAGGTTCTTAAGTAGAAAATGGTTCTTAAGAAGAGGCAAAAAAATCTTGAACACCTGGTTCTTATCTAGAAAAATTCTTAAGTAGAGGCGTTCTTAAGTAGAGATACCACTGTATTTGTATACTACAATTTTGAACTTGGGTTTGAGTTAACATTTTTGTCATTTGTATTTGTCTTTTTTCGTTGATTTTTGTTATTGTTTTGTGGATTTGTGGGGTGGTTATTCGGATGGAAATTATGGCCTTCATGATGAATTTATGTATTCTCTTTTCCCCAGCCAAGTATACCACTTGTTCCACGCTTTGTAGAACTCGGATTCTTCTTTGTCCTGTAGTTCAAGGGTCATTTTTGTCAGCTCAGCACATTCGTCAGTTTTATTTGTAAAGTTTAGGGTAGATGGGATATGATCCAATTTCCATATTTTTGCAATTGTCATTCTTGCAGTTGTTAGTATATTTACCAATAGGTATCTATCTTCTTTGTCTAACGGCTGTCTAATTATTCTAAAAGAAATCATTCTGGGGTTTGCTCTCTGTTAAGATGGAAAAGAAAAACAACAAAGTCCAGTTGCCTCTTGAACAAGCACCTTTGGGACTCACTTTCTTCTATCATGGATGGTGTTACCTAGTAGGGTAATGAGACCTCTGCAAGAAAACAGCCAAGCTCAGACCTAACCAAAGCACAACTTTCACACAGCTCCCAAGGGCCAGCATAAATAAATAATACATTTCTTTTTCTTGCGATTGAATGAGAAGCCAGGATTACCGCAGACTCCTGGACGGAGGATGGGATAATGGAAATCATGAAGTTCCCACAAGGCTATTGTCCATCTTCTCAGATCGTGGAAAGCCCATTTCCTCTAAGAGCGTTTCTCTAAAGTTCTCTTTGGATGGAATTTCTACACTAAATCCTTTTCCAGCAAAGTGAACGAGAACTAGAGAAGTTTGAAGATGTGTGCTGGCTGGGGAATTCTGGGAGTTGAAACCCACACATCTTCACACTGCTATGGTTGAGAAACACTGGTCTAGTTTAATGAAAAGAAGGACCAGGGGAGACATGATAGCAGCCTTCCAATATCTCAGGGGTTATCTCCCAAAGAGGGAGTGAAGCTATTCTCTAAAGCAGTGTTTCCCAACCTTGGCAACTTGAAGATATTTGGACTTCAAATCCCAGAATTCCCCAGCCAGTGAATTCTGGGAGTTGAAGTCCAGATATCTTCAAGTTGCCAAGGTTGGGAAACACTGCTCTAAAGAATCGGAGGGTAAAAGAAGAAGCAATGGGTGGAAACTAAAGAAGGAGAAGTAACTTAGAACTAAGGAGACATTTGCTGACAATTAAAACAATTGATCAGTGGAACTGCTTGCCTCCAGAAGTTGTGAACGCTCCAACATTGGAAGTTTTAAAGAAGATGTTGGATAGCCATTTGTCTGGAGTAGTGTAGGTTCTCCTGCCTAAGCAGAGGTTTGGACTAGGGTCCCTTCCAACCCTGCTATTCTGTTATCTCCCCCCACCACATTATGCCCCCTCATCAAGCAGGGTTCAAAACCCACCAGCCTTTTTTCAACCAGAGTGAATACTGGACATAATGTAAATGAAACCATCCATAACAAACACTCAGTTCTCAGTGGGCTGCCTTGAGCTCTCCACCTTCTGATTGGCCCAGTTCTGGTTTTTTCAACAAAGGGAGGGCTTCCAAAATCCAAGACAATCCTACCTTGTTAGAGTTCTTATAATGAGCCAAGGAAAGTAGGTCACTGCCGTCATCCTCTAAGGCTAAACTGAAAAACAGCCGTCTTGCCTAACTTCTCAGCATGGAGTTGTTTATTTATTTATTGGGTTTATAAGGCTGCACAATTCGAGAACAACACGGGGCGCTGCAGAATTATGAAAAATAGATAAAAACAACCAGCAACAGGGAACTAATGTGACCTAGAAGAACCCAAAGCCAAGAGGCAGAAGAGATCTTTGAAGTCTTGCTCTGCAATCCAGACATGCCAATTTAGGAAGTCTTATTGAAGCTGATCTGAAATCTTGGGCAATTTCAAGAATACTTTGGGGGCCTTTTTTTAGAATAACAGGGTAACAGACGGCTCGCTGTTTTCTTCTCCTGGTTTTCCTGCCTAGCTGGCAAACTTGAGACTTCAGGGTGGTCCAGGAGTAGGCTCTAGACCAGGGGTAGGCAAGGTTGGTTCTTCTGTGACATGTGGACTTCAACTCCCAGAATTCCTGAGCCAATTATTCTAGCTAGGAATTCTGGGAGTTGAAGTCCACATGTCATAGAGGAGCCTACTTTGCCTACCCCTGCTCTAGACTGACTTTTGTGAAAGAGCAGCCGAGATCTGGAATCCCTTCTAGATCATGTCAACTCTTCTAAAACCTCGGGAAGAGAATGGAAACTGTAGGAAAACTGTCCCCTTCCCCATCTCCAGAGATAAGCATGGTTTAAAATCATGATGCAGAGCCCCTTCAGTGGCTAGCTCAAAGAGAAATGTTTTTGGTGTCCTAACGTTGTCTTTTCTTTTCTTTTAATTTTTTTAATATATATACATACACAAACATAAAAATGACAAACGAAACAAAGAGAAAAAAAACTTGATAAATTGAACAGGTCCAAAGACAGGCTACAAAAATGGTGGAAGGTCTCAAGCATCAAACTGATCAAACTGATCCAGAAGGGAAAGTGGGGACATGATCTAAACATTTAAATCCGTTAAAGGGTTAAATAAGACTCAGGAGGGAAGTGTTTTTAATAGGAAAGTGAACATAAGAGCAAGGGGGCACAATCGGAGGTTAGTTGGGGGAAAGATCAGAAGCAAAGTGAAAATATTATTTGACTGAAAGAGGAGTAGATATTTGGAACAAACTTCCAGCAGATGTGGTTGGTAAATCCACAGGAACTGAATGGGATAAACATAGATCCATCCTAAGATAAAATACAGGAAATAGTATAAGGGCAGACTAGATAGACCAGGAGGTCTTTTTCTGCCGTCAATGTTCTAGGTTTCTAGATCCCCCATCGAAGGATGAATCAGACCAAGCCCCGATTAGCATCCAGGCTCAAAAGGCATCTTGCTGCTGTCATCTACTGGCCACCTAGAAAGATAGGAGAGCTACTGCTTGGATATATTTGATGGAGATAAGGTTCCCCCTGCATGCCAGTGGGCAGTTTTCCTCATTCAAAGCAGAATAACAGAGTTGGAAGGGACCTTGGAGATATTCTAATCCAGGGGTCCCCAACCACCGGGCCGCGGACCAGTACCGGGCCGCGAGGCATGTTGCACCGGTCCGTGGAGTCAGCAGCTGCCGGCCCTCATGCCGCCACCCCTCCCTCCAGCGCTTCGCCTCCCGCCGGGCAAGAGGCCTCGGGAGGCAGGTTCTGCCGGCCACAGGACGATGGATGGGACAGAGGGGCGGGAAGGACCGAGAGGCTCAAGCCTCTTTTGGCTTCTGCTGCGGGGCGCTTTTGCGTTTTTGGCTGGGGGAAGGCAGGAGGGCCAGCCTGACCCCCTCTCTCCAGCGCTTAGCTCCCGCTGGGCAAGAGGGCTTGGGAGGCAGGTTCTGCCGGCCACAGGACGATGGCGGGAAAGAGGGGCGGGGAGGACCAGCACCCCCATGCTTAATCCCGCCCCCAACCACGCCCCTTTCCGCCCCCACTGGGCCATAGAAAAATTGTCTTGCTGAAACTGGTCCCTGGTGGAAAAAACGTTGGGGACCACTGTTCTAATCCAACCCCCCTGCTCAAGTAAGAGACCCTCAACCCAAAAAGACTGACCCAGACTTCAGAGGAGAATCAGAACTGCAGAAAAAACAATTGCTGCCAACCTGCCTTCCATTGAGGACCTGGATACTGCACAAGTCAAAAAGAGGACTGTGAAAATATTTACTGACCCTTCGCATCCTGGACACAAAATATTTCAACTCCTACCCTCAAAACGTCGCTACAGAGCATTGCACACCAAGACAACTGCAAACAAGAACAGTTTTTCCCGAATGCCATCACTCTGCTAAACAAATAATTCCGTCCACACTGTCATACTATTTCCTAAGTCTGCACTACTATTACTAGTTTTTTCTCAACATTCCTATCACCCATTTCCTCCCACTAATGACTGTATGACTGTAACTTGTTGCTTGTATCCTTAAGATTTTTATTAATATTGTTTCCTCGTTGCTTATTTGTCCCCTATAATCATTAAGTGTTGCACCTCATGATTCTTGACAAATGTCTATTTTCTGTTATGTACACTGAGAGCATCTGCACCAAAGACAAATTCCTTGTGTGTCCAATCGCACTTGGCCAATAAAGAATTCTATTCTCTTCTGTTCTGTTCTCTTCTGTTCTGCTCTATTCTTATAAAACCTCCAGTGATGGAGCACCCACAACTTCTGGAGGGAAGCCGTTCCACTGGCTAATTGTTCTCACTGTCAGGAAGTTTCTCCGTAATTCCAGGTTGCTTCTCTCCTTGGTGAGTTTCCATCCGTTGCTCCTTGTCCTGCCTTCTGGTGCTTTGGAGAATAAGTTGACCCCCTCTTCTTTGTGGCAACCCTTCAAATATTGGAATACTGCTATCATATCATCCCTAATCTTTCTTTGTATTAAACTTGACATATCCAATTCCTGCAATGGTCACACTTCCAACATAAGCACTGAGATGAAGCAACTGTCTATCATTTGCAACTGTCTTATCTGTTATATAACAACAACAAAAACAACAGCAGCAACAACAACAACGAGTTGAGGACCTTGGAGGTCTTCTAGTCCAACCCCCTACTTAGGCAGGAAACCCCACACTATTTCAGACAAATGGTTGTCCAACATCTTAAAAACTTCCAATGCTGGGGCATTCGCAACTTCTGGAGGCAAGCTATTCTACTGATCAATTGTTCTAACGGTCAGGAAATTTCTCCTTAGTTCTACATTACTTCTTGAGTAGTTTCCACTCATTCCTCAGGTGTTTTGGAGAATAGCTTGACTCCCTCTTCTTTGTGGCAACCCCTGAGATATTGGAAGACTGCTATCATGTGTCCCCTGGTCCTCCTTCTCATTAAACTAGCCAGGCCCACTTCCTGCAGCCGTTCTTCATATGTTTTAGCCTCCAGTAACCCTCTTTGTTGCTTTTCTCTACACTTTTTCAAAAGTCTCAATGTCCTTTCTGCATCGTGGCGACCAAAACCGAATGCAATATTCCAAGTGTGGCCATACCAAGGCCTTATAAAGTGCTATCAACACTTTCTTTATTGTTATAAAAATAGGGATAAAAATGGGATGGGAGTCTATCTAGGGAGTTAGCTAGAAATAACTCAACAGAACAGTTTTGATACAAGACGGGCAGCAAATAAATTTAATACATACATACACACACACATACATACATACAGGGGTGGGCTACTGGCCGGACGGGGGGGGGAACAGTGGGGTAGCAAAACTGGAGTTCCACCCCAGAGTACCCAATTTGCATTGAAACGTTGAAAGAAAATGCTGGGCGTCCTGCATAAGCCACACCCACAGTGTGGTAGTAAAAATTTTGGTAGCTCTTCACTGCATGCATAGATACGTACACACATATATACATACATGATGGGGAACTGTTAGAATGAGGGTATGTGTGCACGAGAGAGAGAAAGAGAGAGAGGGAGGAGGGAGGGAGGGAGAGGGAAGGAGTTCTTTTCAATAAATTATGTCCCACCTCGTCCTGCCAAATAAGCTAAAAGCAATGATGTTAAATTAATGTTTTCTTCCTCCTGGGAAGGATGAACAATCACAGGGATCATTTGATATTTTAATGGCTTTAGAGCCGGACAAATTGCACTCAGGAGTTCCATAGCGCTGGATCAACAGTCCACATTCCTCTCTAAGCAGCAGCCCTTTCGCCAAGCGCAGGAGGGGTTGAGAGTTGGCCAAGCACCTAATAATTAACTCCCTTGACTGACCATCCCTCTGCGAAAACACTGGCTGTCTGCAGCACATTCCAAGAAAGAGATCTCCCGTTACCTCCCAGCTGCGGCCCTGAAAAAAGCAGGGACTGAAGGAGCAGACGAGGGGGGGCCTTCCTCAGGGGTCCCCAAACTTGGCAACTTTAAGACTTGCGGACTTCAGTTCCCAGAATTCTCCAGCCAATTATGAGCCACATTTGAAGACTTCTGTTCTGTATGATGGAGTTTCATAACATCTCCAGAAAGGCTTCAAGAGTTGTTAACTTAATCCTACGTAGCTTCTGCTCCAGTAATCTCACACTACTAACCAGAGCATAGAAAACTTTCACCAGACCAATCCTCGAATACAGCTCATCTGTCTGGAACCCACATTGCATTTCGGACATAAACATTCTAGAAAGTGTCCAGAGATACTTCACCAGAACAGCCCTCCACTCCTCCACTCACAATAGTTCCATCCAATTTGGTGATTAAAAAATGGGGCTGAATGATCGAAATGCAACTAATATAGTAACTAGACTTAACAATCCTAGGTTTAGAAAGCTTAGAACTGCGTTGCCTTAAACACAACCTAAACATAGCCCATAAAATCATCTGCTACAATGTCCTTCTTATCAACAGCTACTTCAGCATCAACCACATCAACACACGAGCACACAACAGATAGAAAACTCAAAATAAACCGCTGCAAACTCAACTGCAGGAAATACGACTTTAGTAACGGAGTAGTTGATGCATGGAGCTCACTACTAGACTCTGTAGTGTCATCACCTAACCCCCAAAACTTCACCCTTAAATCATCCACTGTTGACCTCTCCCGATTTCTAAGAGGTCAGTAAGGGGTGTGCATAAGTGCACTAGCATGCCTTCTGTCCCCTTTCCTAATGTTTCTTTCTTACTAGTACCATATATATAAATATTATTATATATTGTATACCACCAATATGCACTTGACAAAACAAATAAAAATAAATAAATAAACAAATAAATGCTAAATTCTGGGTTTCCCTTGTTGAACTGGCTGGCTAAAGCGTAGACATCAGAGTTATTGTTAATGGCAAGTATTCTGAGCAGAGACAGGTTACAAGCGGTGTGCCACAAGGGTCTGTTCTGGGTCCTATTCTTTTTAATATGTTTGTGAGTGACATAGGGGAAGGTTTGGTAGTGAAGGTTTGCCTTTTTGCCGATGACTCTAAAGTGTGCAATAGGGTTTATATTCCTGGAGGCATCAGTAATATGGTAAATGATTTAACTTTACTAGATAAATGGTCAAAGCAATGGAAACTGCAGTTTAATGTTTCCAAATTTAAAATAATACACTTGGGGAAAAGGAATCCTCAATCTGAGTATTGTATTGGCAGTTCTGTGTTAGCAAAAACTTCAGAAGAAAAGGATTTAGGGGTAGTGATTTCTGACAGTCTCAAAATGGGTGAACAGTGCAGTCAGGAGGTAGGGAAAGCAAGTAGGATGCTTGGCTGCATAGCTAGAGGTATAACAAGCAGGAAGAGGGAGATTGTGATCCCGCTGTATAGAGTGCTGATGAGACCACATTTGGAATACTGTGTTCAGTTCTGGAGACCTCACCTACAAAAAGATATTGATAAAATTGAACGGGTCCAAAGACAGGCTACAAGAATGGTGGAAGGTCTTAAGCATAAAACGTATCAGGAAAGACTTAATGAACTCAATCTGTATAGTCTGTAGGACAGAAGGAAAAGGGGGGACATGATCAAAACATTTAAATATGTTAAAGGGTTAAATAAGGTCCAGGAGGGAAGTGTTTTTAATAGGAAAGTGAACACAAGAACAAGGGGACACAATCTGAAGTTAGTTGGGGGAAAGATCAAAAGCAACATGAGAAAATATTATTTTACTGAAATAGTAGTAGATCCTTGGAACAAACTTCCAGCAGACGTGGTAGATAAATCCACAGTAACTGAATTTAAACATGCCTGGGATAAACATATATCCATCCTAAGATAAGATACAGAAAATATTATAAGGGCAGACTAGATGGACCATGAGGTCTTTTTCTGCCGTCAGACTTCTATGTTTCTATGCTTCTATGAACTGCAAAGTTTCATCAAAGAAAAGAAACAGACAACTTTTGGGGGCAAAGAGCAGGAAGGAAATAGGGGAAAGCTGTCCCCCCTCAGTTGTCAACCTTGAATTACATCTGCTAATGTGGTTTGTGTTCAGGAACAAAAGCCAAATGCACCTCCCAACTTGTCCTTGGGAATCTCTTAATTTTTACCTAGCTCACTGGCAGTATTCATCTTGGGCTGATTTTTATTATTATTACAAACCAGCTGAGATTTAGTTAAATGGGAAACAGCAAACTAAAGGAAATCTCTGAGATGCTCTTCAGACTGGAAAGAAGGAAACAAAGCCAAGCAGAACAAAAGCAGCAGCCAATTGAAAATGCTACATGGGTGCATCCATAAAATAAACAGCAGCTGTTTTCTTTATTTTTCCTTCATTTCTATTATATTTATTTTTGGTGCTCAATCTGGGTGGAACAAGGTACTGATTATAAATGCACATGTTGCGTGTGCCCAGAGGAAAAACCTCTGCCTGCTGACCACAATTGCTCATGCATTTAAATCTGTGTCTTATTTTTCATTCCAAACCTTGAAAACTGCAACAAAATCTGATCTTCAATAGCTGGGTCAAATAAATACAGGAAGGAAGGAAGGAAGGAAGGAAGGAAGGAAGGAAGGAAGGAAGGAAGGAAGGAAGGAAGGAAGGAAGGAAGGAAGGATGGGAAGGGAAGGAATAGGGAAGGAAGGAAGGGAGGGAGGAAGGAAGGAAGGAAGGAAGGAAGGAAGGAAGGAAGGAAGGAAGGGACGGTTGTTATCCAGAAAAGATGACACATATTTAGTGTCTAGTATTTATAGTGTAAATTTCATGCAGCTTAGCCATGTCTCAGAGCATCCCCAGGCACTAACAAACTAGATATTCTAAAGGACAACGATGCAAACAACCCTTTTCACCAGGAACTAAAATTCAATCTCGTCTCATATTTGTAACTCTACCAAGGATTTTTCAAACACGATGTGAAAGATTTTACATTCTAAAATTCACCCTTTCTTATCCCAAGAAAAAGGACGTTGCAACTCGTGGATAATTTGCCCACTTTGTAGGCCAAGGAGCTGCAGATGGAAGTTGGGCATTAGCTGCCTTTGCCTTGAAACAGCATTGAACTTCGGTCGGGGCAGGGTCCGAGCAGAGTCCCAGCCTGTCACCAATGTCTGCAAATGCTCCTTCCTGTTTTTGGCACACGCTCGTGGCTAACATACCGACCTCTCCTCTTGCATATTGTCTCGGGCAGGATAGAAAATGACGAGGCACTTTCTCCTCTTTAGGGCACCAAGCTCAATATGAAGGGAGGGGTGGATGTGATGACCCCATCTGGGGCCACTGGAGAGGGGTGAAATTTATTTATTTGTTTGTTTGTTTGTTTAGTTAGTTAGTTAGTCAGTTAGTCCAATACACAATGATGGTTTTAGTGGGTATACACATAGTAAAATACATAATGAAGGTTATAGAGGAGATACTCATAGTAAAATATATCTAAGAAAGAAGAGAAGATATAGGAATAAAACATATCAATGAAAGAATAGAAGAAGAGATATAGGAATAGAAGAAAGGTATAGGAGATATAGGAGAGCAATAGGACAGGGGACGGAAGACACTCTAGTGCACTTATGCACGCCCCTTATTGACCTCTTAGGAATCTGGATGGGTCAACCGGGGATAATCTAAGGGTAAAGTGTTGGGGGTTTTGGGGTTGACACTATGGAGTCTGGTAATGAGGTTCCATGCTTCGACAACTCGGTTACTGAAGACCCCACGAGCACTGGAAATGGGGAGGGCTTGTGTGTCTCTCTGCCCCCAACAAACTGGGCTGCAGATGCCAGAATAATACACTGCTCAAAAAAAATAATAAAGGGAACCCTCAATGAACCCATCCTAGATCTTGATGAATGAAATATTCTCCTTGGATACTTCATTCTGTACAAAGTTGAATGTGCACAACAGCAGGTGAAATTGATTGTCAATCAATGTTGCTTCCTAAGTGGACAGTTTGATTTCACAAAAGTTTGATTTACTTGGAGTTATATTCTGTTAAGTGTTCCCTTTATTTATTTATTTTTTGAGCAATGTAGAATAGAATAGAATTCTTTATTGGCCAAGTGTGATTGGACACACACGGAATTTGTCTTCGGTGCCTATGCTCTATGTGTACATAAAAGAAAAAGATGCATTTGTCAAGAATCATGAGGTACAACACTTAATGATTGTCACAGGGGTCAAATAAGCAATCAGGAAACAATCAATATTAATAAAAAATCTTTAGGTTACAAGCAACACGTTACAGTCATACAGTCATTAGTGGGAGGAAAAGGGTGATAGGAATCATGAGGAAAAACTAGTAGTAATAGTACTGCAGACTTAGTAAAGAGTCTGACAGTGTTGAGGGACTTATTTGTTTAACGGAGTGATGGCGTTCGGGAAAACACTCTTCTTGTGTCTAGTTGTCTTGGTGTGCAGTGCTCTGTAGCGACATTTTGAGGGTCGGAGTTGAAACAGGTTATGTCCAGGATGCGAGGGGTCAGTCAATATTTGCACAGCCCTCTTTTTGTTTTTGTTTTTTTTAAATAATTTTTATTGAATATAAATATTAAAATTACATTGAAAACATTGACATAACATAGATACATACAAACATGCAAACTAAGAAAACAAAAAAAAAGAAAAGAAAACCAACTTCTAGGCCTTTTCTTTTAACGGTAAATTATACTGTTGTTATATTCCAATCAGTTAAACTTATCAGTATTCCTTATGGTTCTTAACTTTCAATCTATTTCATTATTAATATCAATATCTCAATATCTACTATATATACAATGCAATCAAAATACAAACACTTACTTATTATTATTATTGTTGTTGTTGTTGTTATTATTATTATTATTATTATTATAATTTATTGCTTATATCTCTATCTATGGCTTTACACTACGGATTTCTCCTGCTCCCTCTATTCTCCTTATTTTCTTTCTTTCCTCTATCCAACTACAGAACATACACCAACTTTCATTAAATTCCGTATCTTCTTTGTTATACAATGTATATGTTAATTTGTCCAATTCTGCACACTCTAATATTTTTTTTATAATAATCCTATCACTTGGTATTTCATTCTGTTTCCAGTATTGCGCCATTACTATTCTTGTTGCTCTGAGAATATGTTGTGTAATGTACCTATACTTTTCCCCTAAATTTTTCTCAAATATTCCTAAAAAACAGGTTTCTGGTTTCATATTAATCTTTTGTTGTATTATTTCTTCTAACCATTTATGTATTTTAATCCATACTTTTTAATTTTAGGGCACGTCCACCACATATGATAGTAAGTTCCCTCGTGTTGCTGACATTTCCAACATTTGAGATCCATGTTTTTGTACATTTTTGCTAATCTTGCTGGCAGGAGGTGCCACCTATAAAAACTTTTATATAAATTTTCCTTATAGGATGTCGCTTTTGTCAATTTATAATTCCAAGTCCAGATTTTCTCCCATTGATCCAAGTTTATACTATATCCGAAATTCCTCCCCCCAACTAATCATACTCCCCTTAACAATTTCTACTTCCATTTTATAGTTCAATAAATATTTATGTATTTTGGTTATGAATTTTCTTCCCGGTCCCAATAGTATTTTTTGACTCATCAGTATACCCTCAATGGAAGGCAGGTTGGCAGCCATTGTTTTTTCTGCCGTTCTGATTCTCCTCTGAAGTCTGTGTCGGTCTTGGGATCTGCAAATGCCAGGACCAGAAAATGTCCCTTAAGAAGTGCAGGAAAGGCCAGTCAACCAATGGCAGAGAGGACTTTTTTGAAGACTGTTAAGACACAGGTCTCCAAACTTGGCAACTTTAAGATGTTAAGCTCTGCTGGCTGGAGAATTCTGGAAACTGAAGTCCACAAGTCTTAAAGTTGCCAAGTTTGGGGACCTCCAGTTAAGGAGAAAAAGAAGCCCCAGCTGATGGAGAAAGCTTCTTGGGACCAGAGGAAGACCTCCTGGACGTGTGGGGGGAGATAAGTCTTTTAACCCCCTGTGAGTTGTTTTCCTTTTCCTTCACTGGGGAAATGTGCCAGCCAAGGGGAGTTATCCTTGCCTGCACTCTGCAGATCAACAGTTGGGAAGTCTGTTGAGGCACCTGTCATGATTTTGCGAATGGCAACAGGTAACCAGATTATATACACAGTATATATAAAAATCAGCCCATTCTCTTCTTGCACTGATGATATTACCTAGTTGGGTTATGAAATGTCTACAAGAAAACCATTTGGTCCAGAGAGCACTGAAGAACCTACAATTTTTCTTCCCCTCCTCTTCTCCTCCACTCTGCAAACCCCCACCTCCTTCTAGCACTGACAATGTTATCTAGTTGGGTGATAAAGTGTCTGCAACATAACCACGAAGCTTAGAGAGCAACAAAGGCTCCACAGACAATAATAAAACAACCAGGATGATTTTGCAAGATTCAACAGTCCCAGACACTCTCCCGTGGTTGGCTGAGAAATGAGACAGGATACATGATGCTCTGCAGCCATGGGCTGCATCCTAAACAGCTGGAACGTTCTTCTGTGCCACCTCTGGAAAACTGGTTTGTTGGTTGCGATTCTCCTAATCTGCAGCCGCAAGCGACGGCTTCTCGTTGCCAACAGCCCACTCCAAGGATTCTTCTTTTCCACAGCCAAGTCAGGCTTCATTAGTGCTTCGCTGTGACGTCAGGCCTTTCATCTTTCAGTTTTGCTTGTACCTGTTGACTGGGTTGCCATGGCACTGCATCCCGTCTTTTCCAAGGTGGATTTGGGAGAGAGGAATTCACTGCTCAGCACGCTTTGCACCGCCCTTGAAGTTGTGGGAACATTATTTATTTATTTATTCGATTTTTATTTTTTTTTAATGCCGCCCTTCTCCATTGACTCAGGGGAGCCTACAACATCTTAACAATAGCACTTTTTAAACAAAGCCAGCATATTGCCCCCACACAATTTGGGTCCTCATTTGACCCACCTCGGAAGGATGGAAGGCTGAGTCAACCTTGAGCTGGTGATGAGAGTTGAACTGCTGACCTGCAGATCTAGCAGTCAGTTTTAGTGGCCTGCAGTCCTGCACTCTACCCACCGCGCCACCTCGGCTCATAAATGCTATCGCGGCTGTCCCTCAGGTCAAGAAAGGTTTTGATCACACTGTTGTGATTGCCATTTTCATTTTTTGATCACATCCCATAGACTCTCTGGCTGTGGCAAATAAAGGCACAAGCACAAAGATGTGGGAAACAGGACCTCTTTTGGACAGCTGGAGCTGACAATATCAGGACAAAAGCAGGAATGGTTTATCTCCCAGGGTTATTTTTCAACATTGGCAAGGTTAAGATGTGGGGACTTCATCTCCCAGAATTCCCCAAGGTTTTGGAGAATTCTGGGAATTGAATCTATCTTTTCAAGGCTGAGAGAGATTGATCTATGACAGAGACATTGGCTGAGGATAAACTGGCTGACGAATTTTGGGCGCTGAAGTCTACAAGTTGTTTTTTTTTAAAGAAAATTTTTATTTACAAATACATGTAACAAACAGAAAACATTTTAAAATATTGGACGTTGTGTGACAAGACAGTTTACATTTCTCATGATATTCATTAATATTTATTCATACTTATGAGGCTAACATTAACAATTCATTTACAATTTCTATGCATCCTTTCTGTTGTGTATGCTCCTGTTCAGTTTGGGGATTTTTCAGACTCTGCTTCAGAAAGTGGTTATGAATTGGTGCTAGGGCCTGATTTAGAGGCAGAAGAAGTGGGAGACCAACCACAGGACGTTTCTATGGGTTCAGATTCAAGTGAAGGAGAAGCAGATGCTAGATGGGTAAATCCTTATTTCAGACGCTTGCAGAGGCGAAGAGAGCAAGTGTCAGGGAAGAAATATTAAGGAGAGGAATGGGTTAATTAATTAAGTAATTAATTCATCACCTCCGTGTGTCAGAGGAAGAGAGAGTGGAGTCGTCAATCTGCGTTAAGAAAAATTGAGGTTTCTTTCAAGCAGCTCTGAATGTAAGCATGCCTTGTGTGCTTTTAATTGCAGTTTTTATCACTCTGGGCTAACTCTGACTAGCCATAAATCTTAGAATGACTTGTGGAATGTGTTAATGATTTTGATGTTGCCGTGCCGAGATGATTCAGTGTGGAACAAAGGAAAGAAAAATAAAGATGATGTGGTGTTTTACAAATATATGCATTTAGAATTCCTTTATTCCAATTACCAGTGGCCTTAGACGGAGATCAGAACACTTTCAAATAGGTCTTTCCTTCTTTCCCCCCTTTTTTCCCTTTCCCCCCAATATTTGAACTTTGATTTCTTTCTCCTTAATCATTACGTCTTTTATTTTAACGATCTATTTTGAACTTTTCCGTTTTTCCATTCAACAGTAGAATCCATCCCAGTTGCCACGGTTGGAGAGCCCTGATCTATCATAATGACTTGAGTGGTCAGTCTTCCAACCCTACAAAATAACAAACGGAGAAAAGCCTCTTTTCAGGACCAAAACTGTTAATGAAAACCTCTTTAAAGGCGTCAGCATTTTTCCTTTTTAACAGTTTTGGGTGGATAGGGCAGGATGACCCTTATTTAATGAAGCCTGCCCTTTATTCCAGTGTTCTTCACAGCACAGTTAAATCAGTTAAATCATTGTCATCATTACAGGAACCAGGTGAACTTCAGTCCCAAGTCATTGGCAATGTGGCGTCTCTGTCCCCAAATTACCCATGTGGTGCAGCCGAAAATATCATTTCTGCAGACCCTGCTGGTCAAGCTGCTGCAGCCAGTGGTCAGAGAAGAAGGACTGGGATTGCATGGTGGGATCTGGTGACCAGCTTTTGCAAACCTTTCAGGCTGGGCTTGTCCCTTCATGCCTACAGAGCTGCACTTCGTAGCAGAACAATCACCTCTGACACATAATCTCCCTTAAACTTAAATGGTGCAGAGTTGCCTTGCACCACCATGTGTCTGGCTCAAACAAGTCACTCACCAATTTAAAAAAATAATCATATCCTTATTTCTGAAACCAATAATTGGACGCAAGTTAAAAGCCCTTCATGCAGGGGTGGGCTGCTGCCCGGACAGGGGGAACGCAGTGGGGTAGCGAAAAGGGAGCTCCACTCTAAAGCACCCAATTTGCACTGAAAGAAGTTGAAGGAAAATGCAGGGCAGCCTGCATAAGCCACGGCCACAGTGTGGTAGTAAAAAATTGGGTAGCCCTTTGCTGCCTACATGTCATCGGGCCAGAGTACCTGCGGGACTGTCTCCTGCCACATGAATCCCAGTGACTAGTGAGGTCCCACAGAGCCGATCTTCTCCGGATCCCGTCAACTAGACAATGTCACTTGGGAAGAGCCTTACAACATAAGAATTTAAGAAGAGCCCTGCTGTGCTGCCAGGCTTGGGGCCACTAGACTCCAGCCCCCTGGCCGATGAATGGGTTGAGAGAAAGTTGAGGGGTTTTTTTAGATTTTAAATTGAATTAATTGGATTTAAGATGTTGTTCTATTATATGTTGTAAGCCACTCTGAGTCCTCGGAGAGGGGCGGCATAAAAGTCAAATAAATAAATACAGTCATACCTCGTCTTACGAACCTAATTGGTTCCAGGGGGAGGTTCGTAAGATGAAAGGTTCGTAAGATGAAACATTGTTTCCCATAGGAAACAATGTAAAGTCAATTAATCCGTGCAACCAAAAAAAACCCCCGCAAAAAAAGCGCTGCCGCCTGGCTGTCACCTTTTAAAACAGCCTGGGGGCTTCTCAGCGACCTCCCAAATGCCGAGAGGCCGCCGAGAAGCCCCCAGGCTGTTTTAAAAGGTGACAGCCGGGCGGCAGGGCTTCCCAGCAGCCTCTGAACGCCGAACGTGGAAGTTTGTGTTTGGCGTTCGGCTTCGGGAGACGGCTGGGAAGCCGTGCGGCTGTTTTAAAAGGTCACAGCCGGGCTGGAGGGGTTGCTGGGAAGCCCCCCAGCCCAGCTGTCACCTTTTAAAACAGCCACGCGGCTTCCCAGAAGCCTCCAAACGCCAAACGCGGAAGTTTGGGTTTGGCGTTTGGCTTCGGGAGACGGCTGGGAAGCCGCGCGGCTGTTTTAAAAGGTGACAGCCGGGCTGGGGGGCTTCCCAGCAGCCTCCCGAAGCCGAACGCCAAACCCGAACTTCCGGGTTCGGCATTCGGAGGCTGCTGGGAAGCCCCCCAGCCCGGCTGTCACCTTTTAAAACAGCCGCGCGGCTTCCCAGCAGCCTCCGAACGCCAAACCCGGAAGTTCGGGTTTGGCGTTCGTAACACAAAAAAAGTTCGTAAGAAAAGGCAAATTTTTTCTGAACCCCGGGTTCGTATCTTGAGTTGTTCCTAAGACGAGGGGTTCGTATCTTGAGGTACCACTGTAAATAAATAAATAAATAAATAAATAAATAAATAAATAAATACATACATACATACATACATACATACATACATACATACATACATACATAAATACATGGGGTGGACAAAAAATGGAAACACTTGACTTTTTGGCATCATAATGTTTGAACATGTTCAAATCAATCAAAACTTGACATATTTTAATGTTTTTTTTAATTCTGTTATTTGATATGTTTTTTTTAAACTACCTTTTTTTTGTACAGAAATTTAAGGAAATTAGTTCTAACCTTCTAGAAATGGCAGACCTCTCAGACTTTCAAAGAGGCCAAATTGTTGGTGCTCGAATGGCAGGTGCTCGTGTAACAGAAAGTGCCCGAATGTTTGGCGTTTCAAGAAGTAATGTCTCAAAACTAATGGCCGCTTTTGAAAGAGAAGGGAAAACGTCCTCAGCCAAGCACAGGTCTGGTCGAAAGTCAAAGTTGTCTGAGAGAGACCGTCGGACTCTAAAGCGAATTGTTAGAGCGGATCGCAAGACCGCTGCTCCTAAAATCACTGCAGAGCTCAACAGACATGTACAGAACCCAGTTTCCACAAAAACTGTTCGAAGGGAGCTTCACAAATCTGGATTCCACGGAAGAGCTGCAAGGTGTTTCCATTTTTCTGTCCCTGTATATATACACACACACACACATACATACATAAATATTGCTTTTAAACAGTTGATGGGCATCGGCGCACATTTGAAACCTGGAGCCAAATCTTATTTTTTTCCCCTTCCTCTCAATTCCCAGTGGGATAATGCCAAGTGAGCAGGGGATTTTGGACATCACAATTGTAACATGCCTGAAAATCATCAGCACGACTTAACAACCACAATTTCAAGATTTGCACTCTAGCCCTGCTCCAACCTTCACCACTGAATCTTAATTTTTACTCTCATGGAAGAGAGAAAGTACTACATGGATGAGAAGTAATAGGAGTCTAATTACGGTAGATTTCGGAATATAAGATGCACCTTTTTCCCCTAAAGGAGGGTGAAAACCTGAGTGTGTGCACATGTGTGTGGGGGAGAGGATGACTATTGGTACGTGCGCATATGCTATCATGTGCACCCACACACCCTTTTGGCACATGAACCAAAAGAAGCTTCGCCATCACAGCCCTAGGCGAGAACTCTTAAAGAAAGTGGGTCACTGGGCTTTAGTTGCTTAGCACCTCTCACAAATGAGTAGTGCCGTGGGAGTAAAAGCTTCACTGTTTCATGAGAGCATTACTACTCAAAGTGTATTTAACAGAATAACAAAATGAGTTGGAAGTGAACTTGGAAGTCTTCTAGTCCATCCCCCGGCTCAAGAAGAAAACCTCGTACCGTTCCAGACCCATAGAAACATAGAAGATTGATGGCAGAAAAAGACCTCATGGTCCATCTAGTCTGCCCTTATACTATTTCCTGTATTTAATCTTAGGATGGATAGATGTTTATCCCAGGCATGTTTACATTCAGTTACTGTGGATTTACCAACCAACGTCTGCTGGAAGTTTGTTCCAAGCATCTACTCCTCTTTCAGTAAAATAATATTTTCTCATGTTGCTTCTGATCTTTCCCCCAACTAACCTCAGATTGTGCCCCCTTGTTCTTATGTTCCCTTTCCTATTAAAAACACTTCCCTCCTGAACCTTATTTAACCCTTTAACATATTTGAGTCTTCGGAGAGGGGCGGCATACAAATCTAATAAATTATTATTATTATTAAAATTATTATTATATTTAAATGTTTCGATCATGTCCCCCCTTTCCCTTCTGTCCTCCAGACTATACAGATTGAGTTCATTAAGTCTTTCCCGATAGGTTTTATGCTTAAGACCTTCTTGTCTTTGGACCCGTTCAATTTTGTCAATATCTTTTTGTAGGTGAGGTCTCCAGAACTGAACACAGTATTCCAAATGTGGTCTCACCAGACTACCTACAGGACCATCTTCTGCCTCTTGTATCCCAGCAACCAGTCAGGTCCCACAGAGTCAGCCTTCTCCAGGTCCCGTCAGTCAGACAATGTCACTTGGTGGGGCCTAGGGGAAGAGCCTTCTCTGTGGTGGCCCCGGCCCTCTGGAATGAACTCCCTATGGAGATACAAACTGCCCCCTCCCTCCTGGTCTTTTGTAAAGCTCTGAAGACCCGCCTCTGCCGGCCGATATTATGAATGATTGATTTGGATGAATGTGTATGACTGTATATGGGGTTTTTAACACTATTAGCAATTTGTATAATTCTTTCAAAGTAATTTAGATTTCTTTTATACACTGCTCAAAAAAATAAAGGGGACACTCGAAAAACACATCCTAGATCCGAATGAATGAAATATTCTCACTGAACACTTTGTTCTGTACAAAGTTGAATGTGCACAACAGCAGGTGAAATTGATTGTCAATCAGTGTTGCTTCCTAAGTGGACAGTTTGATTTCACAGAAGTTTGATTTACTTGGAGTTATATTATGTTGTTTAAGTGTTCCCTTTATTTTTGTAAGCAGTATACAGTAATCCTTCATTTTTCGCGGGGGATGCATTCCAAGACCACCCGTGAAAAATGAATTTCCATGAAGTAGAGGAACGGTATTTTTTAATGTATTTAATGAGTATTTTGACTTTTAAAACCCACCCTTTGCATTAAACAGTCATTCTATAATGTTTCTTAGCTGGTGATATCCTACCAGTTTCTTTCATAGAGTAGAGCAGTACTATAGAAGAATTTCATGAATTTTTACTGGATTTAAAATTTTCAATGGATTTAATGGATTTAAGCCCCCTTTGAAAACCCGTGAAGTAGCGAATCCGCAAGAGATGAACCGCGAAGTAGCGAGGGATTACTGTGTATTGTTGCATTTATAACATTGTACGCCACCCTGAGTTGCCTCGAGAAGGGCGGCATAGAAATGTAATAAATAAGTAAGTAAGTAAGTAAGTAAGTAAGTAAGTAAGTAAGTAAGTAAGTAAGTAAGTAAGTAAGTAAGTAAGTAAGTAAGTAAATATTTGGGTATGGCATTCTCTGTCCCAATGGTACCACTATGACTGGTTGATGCCACAATTTTTCCATTTTGATTTTTAAATCTTGATTTTTGTGGTCTTAGAACATAGGATAATATGGTTGGGAGGGACCTTGGAGGTCTTCTAGTCCAACCCTCTGATCAAACAGGAGACCTATACATGGGCTGCCCAACTTTGGGAACTATAAGTCTTGTGGACTCAACTCTCAGAATTGCCCAGGCAGCTGTGAAGGAGCACTCAAAACGTCTGCGGGCTTATCATTCCACTGATTGATTGTTCTCACTGCCAGGAAAGTTTGATTTAGCTCTAGGTTGGATCGTCTCCAATTCCTTGTCTTCTGTTCTACACTATCTCCTACATTGCCACATAATTTATCCAGACGTTCTTCTTTTCAGCTGTTCAGAGCCAAAATTTTATTTGTTTGCATTTGGAAATCCTGCAGTATTTTAACCCAGACCATTAATATAGAGTCTTTTTGTATTAGATTTATTGTATTATTTGTATTAGATGTTTAGTTTACAATGGATTTGTTATGTGAGATGTATATGTGTATGTATTTTTTTATTTTTATGCTTTTACATTTCTTGTCCCCTATTCTCCTTAAAGTGGCTTTTGATTATAATAAAGGACGGTTTCATTTGACCTGTTCATTTTTGACTACTTTTTCAACTCTACGTTCCCACTTGATAACTGTCTACAAATATCTGAAGGGCTGTCACAGAGCAGAGGGATCAGCATTGTTCTCATTAGCACATGGAAGGACTAGAAACAATGGAATGAAACTGCGAGGGAGTAGATTTCGATGAGATATCAGAAAAAACTTTCTAACAGTAAGGGTGATAAAACAGTGGAACAGTTTGCCAAAGGAGGTGGTGGGCTCGCCTTCACTGGAGGTCTTCAAACAGAGACTGGGCAGTCATCTTTCTGGGATGGTTTAATGAATCCTACATTGAGCAGGGGGGTTGGACCCGATGACCCTGGAGGTCCCTTCCAACTCTATGATTCTATGATAAGTCAATTGATACATGATAATTTTTACAGTATTCCAATGAATTGTGTTGGCCACTGTGTTATGCCATTGTTTATGGTATTTTGCATAGTCTTGTTGCACAAGCGGAGTACACAAACTATTCTTTCTTCTGCTTCTTTGCACTAATTACACGTAAATCATTTAACAGTGTTTCAATTCTGGTCTTGATTGTGTCTGTTTGAATAGCTTCATTATTATTATTATTATTATTATTATTATTATTATTATTATTATGTGCTTCAGCTCAGCATTTGATATTTCTGAACAACGTTTAGGAACCCTCTCCCCCCCTTACTTGTGTGATTCTTTGCCCCCGTTATCTGATGTTCACTGACATCTCTTGCAACAATAATCCTGGTTTTGCATGTGAACTTACTGACTGTTGTTTGTAAACCATATTTATCATGCCAGTTAGGTTCTGGCTAAGTAAACAGAGGCTTAGGGCAAAGTTGACTCAGGTCTATGTTTGCAGAGGTTATCCTTTCTCTCCTTCATTAAAGAAAAATCAAGGCCATGTGCTGACAAGAAGAAGAAAGGAAAAAAGAAAGGAAAAAAGGAGAAGAAAATACATAATGAAGAAAAACATTAAGAAAAAAACATACATCTTCTTTCATTTCATTCTTGCAACTGTTATCACGCTGCCTCCCAAGGTTGAGGGTCTCTTCGTGGGGACTTAGCAATGGAGGGATGGATGAAAAGAAGAAGAAGGAGGAGGAGGAGGGGGAGAGGGAGAGGGAGGGGAAGGGGAAGGGGAAGAAGAAAAGGAAAATGGATGGGAAATTGTTGGAGAGAGAAACAAAGCCCAGCCTATAGGAAAGTGAACCCAAGAACAAGGGGGCACAATCTGGGGTGAGGTGTCGGAAAGATCAGAAGCAACGTAAGAAAATATTATTTGATGGAAAGAGTAGTAGATGCTTGGAACAAAATTCCAGCAGACATGGTTGGTAAATCCACAGTCACTGAATTGAAACATGCCTGGGATAAACATCTATCCATTCTAAGATAAAATACAGGAAATAGACTAGATGGACCAGGAGGTCTTTTTCTGCCGTCAATCTTCTATGTTTCTTGTCCCCTTGGCTCTCAAAGGAGAAGCAGACAAGAGTCACTTCATTGGCTGTCAGGTTGGTAGTCACCTTTGCTGTCCTCTCTGCCAAAGGTAGTTGTGCAGCTGCATTATGCACAATAACAGCTGCTTTCCAGGTGTTGCATGAAGAGGGAGGAATGGACCTGTTTAACGCAACAGATACATGTGCTGCAGGTGCCTGGGGAGAGGTCCAAAAAGTCAGGTTTGGTCAAAGGGCCATCCACCATTTCCAATCCAGGGGCCATTTTTGGAGAAGAAACAGGGTTAGGGTGACCATAATCTGTCATCTGCACCCTTCGAGTTTTATCTCTTCAGTTTCTATTTCATACACTTTTCATAAAATCTTCCCCTTTATGATCTCTGTGCCTGGCTGTGGAAAGGACACCAGACAGGGCCAAGTTTTATTTCATTTCAGAAAAGTGTCTGCAGAGATTCTCAGTCATCCAGGTCACACAAGGGTGCTGTTTTAAAAGGCATCTGGAGTCTTTTCCCCTGAGGAAGAAAACGTTTTGCTTCTCATCCAAGGAGCTTCATCAGTTCAGATAGGAACCCACCATTCTTCCAGAACTGATGAAGCTTCTTGGATGAGAAGCAAAACTTCTTCCTCTTCCTCTTCTTCCTCTTCTCCTTCTTCTCTTCCTTCTCCTTCTCCTTCTTTCTCTTCTTCTTCTTCCTCCTCCTATTTTTCTTCTTCAAAAAAAAGTCCAGTTGTCTTTTGAAAAAGCACCTTTGAGATTACAGTGTTCCCTCGATTTTTGCGGGTTCGAACTTCGCGAATAGCCTATACCATGGTTTTTCAAAAAATATTAATTAAAAAATACTGTGCAGTTTTTTTCTATACCACGGTTTTTCCCGCCCAATGATATCATACATCATCGCCAAACTAATATTTTTGCAAATAAATAATAAAAAAATAATTATTGTTAATAAATAATTATGTTTATAAATATCAGGATCACTAAATGTCTTATTCAATGATGAGTTCCAGTAATAATGGTGAGTAAATTGTTGTTAAGGGAATGGGAAATGGTAATTTAGGGGTTTAAAGTGTTAAGGTATGGCTTGTGATACTGTCCATAGCAAACAATTGTGTATTTACTTCCGCACCTCTACTTTGCGGAAATTCGACTTTCGGGGGCGGTCTCGGAACGCATCCCCCGCGAAAATCGAGGAAACACTGTACCAGAAAAGCTTTCAACCCAGACGATGGGCTTTTGCAAAACTGCATTTCATCAGCTTCTATAATTCACAAAAAAGAACACTTCCTACTGCGGCTAGACCCGAAGAACCAAAATTATGTATTTTGCAATAAAGCAAAATAAAGTCTGCAAGCATCCAAACCAAACATGTTCAGGGTTATGGCATCGTCTCCCACGAATTGGCGCAAGGAGTCAGGCGCCACTGATGATTCAGGAGAACGTTTTTTTCCAGAGAGTTGGCAATGGAAGAAAAGGAAAGGAAAGGCCTCAGATGAGAAGCTGCTGTGAGATGTGGGAAAATCCTGGAAGCAACTATGGAAGGGTAAAAGAAGAACGGCAGCGTCCCCCACATCCTGTCCCCGAGGGTGCAGGCAGCAGAAAAGGCTTAACGCCACTTGGGTGAAAAACATTGTTTTCTCCGAATGTTCAATCAAACACAAAGTTTGTACTAACAGAGCTCTCTTGTCATTGGGGCACGAAAAGGTCTGCTTTTTAATGTCATTATTGTTGTTGTTGTGTGTTTTAAAAACTAGGAAAGAGTAATCTGGCTGCCAACATGTGCGGAATAGGATTTGCACATTATGTGACATCTGCTGGGGATATAAATTGGGCATAGCATCCTCCCCTCAGTGTGACTGTGCAGTCCCAAGTCAAACAGTACACCACATTGGGATGGGCTGAGAGCATATATCAGGCCCAGTATCTGATGATGATGATGATATTATTATGAATAGAAAAGAATAGAATAAAATTATTTATTGGCCAAGTGTGAATATGGACACACAAGGAATTTGTCTTTTGTGCAGATGCTCTCAGCGTACATAAAAGAAAAAGATACATTGGTCAAGACTCATGTGGTACAACACTTAATGATTGTCATAGGGATCAAATAAGCAATGAAGAAACAATCAATATTAATAAAAATCTTAGGATACAAGCAACAAGTTACAGTCATACAGTCCTAAATGGGAGGAAAAAGATGATAGGAATGATGAGAAAAAATAGTAGAAATAGAAGTGCAGATTTAGTAAAAAGTCTGACAGTGTTGAGGGAATTATTTGTTTAGTAGACTGTTGGCGTTGGGGAAAAAACCGTTCTTGTGTCTAGTTGTCTTGGTGTGCAGTGCTCTGTAGCGACGTTTTAAGGGTAGGAGTTGAAACAGTTTATGTCCAGGATGCGAGGGGTCAGAAAATATTTTCCCCGCCCTCTTTTTGACTCGTGCAGTATCCAGGTCCTCAATGGAAGGCAGGTTGGCAGCAATTGTTTTATCTGCAGTTCTGATTCTCCTCTGAAGTCTGTGTCGGTCCTGTTGGGTTGCAGCACCAAACCAGACAGTTATAGTGTGTTTAGTATATAATGTGTTTAGTATTAATATTGACTTATTTTATTATTGTATTACATTGTGTTTTATATTGTTGTAAGCCATCCTGAGTCCCATTTGTTGTACATTTGTCAAGAATCAGGAGGTCCAACACTTAATGGTTGTCATAGGGGTTAAATAAGCAACCAGGAAGGAATCATGTCGTGTAGTCATGCTTTTATGTCCTTGTAAGATGCCTTGAGTCACCATATATGAGTAGGTGGCAATATAAATTTTATAAATAAATAAATCTCCATGGGATTTCAAATCTGAATAAAAATTGACATTTGATTATATCGCTAAACTTTGCAAGGTGAATTGCTACTAGATCTGGAATGAGAAGATTGAAAGCTTGCAAGATCATACAAATAATCACTGCTTAGACAAACGTGTTTTTGGATGCCCAGCACTCTCAACTTTTACCTCATGTTCACATGCAACTTTTCTACCAGGATACACCCAAGGCAGGAGCTACAAATCAAATTTCCGCTTGCTATATATAACTCTGTTGTTATCCTCAACTAAAAACATGCCGGTAACTTCCAGCTGTGCGACACTAAAGATATAAAGGCTAAAACTTCCGATTACAGGCAGATCTTGACTTTCAACCATTTGGGTAGCAACGGCTCAAAAGTTACAACCGCACTGAAAAATGTGACCGCTCTCCGCACTTACAACCATTGCCGCATCTTCAGAGTCACAATTACAAAATTTGGGCATTTGGCCACCAGCATGTGTATTCATGACGGTTGCAGCATCCCAGCGCCACAAAAAGACCATTTGCAAACTTCCCTGTCCTGCACCTGAAGTCAAAGGAGGGAAACCAGATTTGCTTAAGGACTATTAGCATGGGTGGTATTCACTCACCTTCCCTACTGGTTTGCAAATGTGAGTGCCCACGTGTGCTGGCTGACTTCACTTGCACATGGCATCTCCACACATTTGCACAGCATCCTGTGCATGCTCTTTATTCATGTGCGTGCCTTCCACGCATTGCGCCCAGACACAAAAACGTGACTAAATAGGACGGCATTACATCCAGGTGAGTGGGCAGGCAGGCCCACTTAGTTGGCACTACTGGTTTGCCCAAACTGATCAAAACTGGCAGAATATCCCCTCTGACTATGACACAAATAACAACAACAACAGAGTTGGAAGGGACCTTGGAGGTCTTCTAGTCCAACCCCCTGCTTAGGCAGGAAACCCTACACTACTTCAGGCAGATGGTTATCCAACATCTGCCTAAAAACTTCCAGAGTTGGGGCATTTACAACTTCAGGAGGCAACTTCTGTTCCACTGATCAACTGTTCTGACTGTCAGGAAATTTTTCCTTAGTTCTAGGCTGCTTCTTTCCTTGTTTAGTTTCCACCCATTGCTTCTTGTTCAACCCTCAGGTGCTTTGGAGTATAGCTTGACTCCTTCTTTTTTGTGGCAACCCCGGAGATATTGGAAGACTGCTATCCTGTCTCCCCTGATCTTTCTTTTCATTAAACCAGCCATGCCCAGTTCCTGCAACCATTCTTCGTATATTTTAGCCTCCAGTACCCTCATCATCTTGGTCGCTCTTCTCCGCACTCTTTCTAGAGTCTCAATGTCCTTTTTGCATCGTGGCGACCAAACAACTATACAACTACGCTAGCAACTGTAATGATGCAAAAACAATGACAGAATTGAGCTTGACTCACTTAGCCATGAAAGCTCTGGTCTCAATCATTGTCATACGCCAAGTTCTACCTGTGCTACTTTTTCTTCCTCAATATTCTTTGCTTTTAAAACATTGGATTTTTTTTCCTCAGTGGCATAATTTCTTCCCTGTTTCTTTCAACCTTCCGGGTATTAGAAAGGAGATTTTTAACTTCTGGGACATGAAACAGAGTCCAGGAATTCTACCAACAGGCAGAGAAAGCACGCAAAAGAAATAAAACTACAGTAGGGATATCGAGCTGGTCTTCTGTGTGCAACCTACTCAGCTTCCCTCCTCCCTGTCCAAATGCCCCACTTATATAAAACAAGCTCTTTTGTCTTCGGTGGGAACATTTGCTTCAAGAAGGTTTAGACCTCATTATTCAGCAAGAAATTAAATCTTTCCCGGCTCTTTGCATGCCAGCTTCTCTCCAGCACTTCGATGAAGGTTCTCTACCCCAGTGTTTCCCAACCTTGTCAACTTGAAGATATCTGGACTTCAACTCCCAGAATCCCCCAGCCAGCGAATGCTGGCTGGGGGATTCTGGGAGTTGAAGTCCAGATATCTTCAAGTTGATAAGGTTGGGAAACATTGCTCTACCCTTTAAAAAGTAAGCCAACAATTGGACTCTCCTTGTATGCAACAGCAGCAGGCAAGTTCCCAGTGGTTCCCGATAAACTACTTCTGAAAGTGAAATCCTACGGCATTTCTGGATCCATACGTGACCTGATAACAAGTGGTCAAAATAGGGAGCACCCTATCTAATCTTGTTCCTGTTAACAGTGGTGTACCCCAATGCAGAGTACTTGGGCCAGCACTCTTCATACTCTATATAAATGGCCTTACAAGCGACTGTGCTCTCTTCGCCAATGATATAAAACTCTTCAACACCACTGATAACACAGCTACTCTCCAAAAAGACCTTGACTTTGTGTCAGAATTGTCAAACATCTGGCAACTCCAAATCTCAACCAACCAATGCTCTGTTCTACATATTGGTGAAAAGAATCAGAACACCCAATACAAGCTGAATAAACAAGACCTTGCAAACAACCCTCACTCTGTGAAAGACCTTGGGATACTCATATCTAATGACCTAAGTGCCAAAGCCCACTGCAACAATATCGGCAAAAAGACTTCAAGAGCTGTTAACCCAATCTTAGCTTCCTCTCCGGTAATATCACACTACTAACCAGAGCATACAAAACTTTCACTGGACCAATCCTTGAATACAGCTCATTTGTCTGGAACCTACACCGCATTTTGGACATAAATACACTAGAAAGTGTCCAGAGATACTTTACGAGAAGAGCCCTCCACTCCTCCACTCGCAACAGAATATCTTATGCAGCCAAACTTGAAATCCTGGGCTTAGAAAGCTTAGAACTACATCGCCTTTGGCACGACCTAAGCATAGCCCATAAAATCATCTGCTACAATGTCCTTCTTCTCAACAACTACTTCAGCTTCCACCACAACAACACATGAGCACACAACAGATACAAACTTAAAATAAACCGCCCCAAACTTGACTGTAGTTAATGCCATCACCAAACCCCCAAAACTTTACCCTTAGACTATCCACTGTTGACCTCACCTGATTCCTAAGAGGTCAGTAAGGGGTGTGCATAAGTGCACCAACGTGCCTTCCGTCCCCTGTCCTAATGTTTCCCTCTTATTAGTACCTATCTCATGTATATAAGCAGGGTTATATCTGTGTATATTATCAACGCATATTTGACAAAATAAATAAATAAAAGAAAGAATTCTAGTATATTAAAATTTGGGGCAGGAGTGGAAAACGGGCCCCTCTAATCTGCTTGGTGCATTAAAGCTGATTAGGTCTGATGCTAATGATTAAAAAGGGGGGGGGGGGAAACAGGAGGTGCGATTTAGGAAGGCAAGAATCCAGTATTAGAAAAATGCAAGAAACTGAGTTTCTAAAAGGGGAAAATTCTGGAGAAAAGCCTTCAAAGACTTTACTAGAGGATCCAATGTAAATTGACTTTACCCGTAAGTTATGAAATGTTATTGGTTTTCCCCTCGAATGCAATCCCATATTTATTTATTCAACCATAACCCTTATTTCTGGAGGCTGAAATTTGCAAGCATCATCACCTCTCTTTAAAAATATTCTGGAAATCAAAAATTGCTTTCCCCCAACTAACCTCAAATTGTGCTCCCTTGTTCTGGTGTTCACTTTCCTATTAAAAACACTTCCTTCCTGAACCTTATTTAACTCTTTAGCATATTTAAATGTTTCAGTCATGTCCCCTCTTTCCCTTCTGTCCTCCAGACTAGACAGACTGAGTTCATGAAGTCTTTCCTGATAAGTTTGATGCTTAAGACCTTCCACCATTTTTGTAGCCCGTCTTTGGACCCGTTCAGTTTATCAATATATTTTTTTGTAAGCGAGGTCTCCAGAACTGAACACAATATTCCAAATGTGGTCTCACCAGCACTCTATACAGTGGGATCACAATCTCCCTCTTCCTGCTTGTTATACCTCTAGCTATGCAGCCAAGCATTCTACTCACTTTCCCTACCACCTGACCACACTGTTCACCCATTTTGAGATTGTCAGAAATCACTACCCCTAAATCCTTCTCTTCTGAAGGTTTTGCTGACATGGAACTGCCACAGAACTTAGCTTACTACAGCTCATTTAGTGACTGCTGGAAGCTACAACGGCACTGAACAAAAGTGACTTATGACTGTTTTTGAGTGTTGACCTTCACAGCATCCCCATCATCACGTGATCAAAAGTCAGAGGCTTGACAACTGGCTCATAATTATGATGGTTTCAGTGTCCCGTGGTCATGTGATCTCCTTTTGCAACCTTCTGAAAAGTCGTAATTCAATTGAGGAAGCCAGATTCACTTAACAACCGGGTTACTAACTTAACAACTGCCATGGTTCACTTAACAACTATGGCAAAGCTTTCTTAACAACTGTCTCACTTAGCAACAGGCTACCTGTACCGTGTAAATCCAGCCACCAAGTTAAACAGTCGGCCACTGCCTTCTTTCCCACAGGAGTAAAGCAGGAATGTCATTGCCCAGAATTCTGGGCTACGGTCAGCATAGGCCATAAAATCATCTGCTACAATGTTCTTCCTGACAACAACTACTTCAGCTTCAACCACAACAACACACGAGCACACGACAGATACAAACTCAAAGTAAACCACTCCAAACTCGACTGTACGAAATATGACTTCAGCAACCGAGTAGTTGATGCACGGAACTCACTACCTGACTCATCTAACCCCCAAAATGTTACCCTTAGACCAGTGATGGCGAACCTTTTTTTCCTTGGGTGCTGAAAGAGTGCATGCACGAATGCCCACACCTATAATTCAATGCCTGGGGAGGTAAAAACAGCTTTTCCCGGCCCCCAGAGGCCCTCCGGAGGCTGGAAACGGCCTGTTTCCCAACTTCTGGTGGACCCAGTAGGCTCATGTTTTGCCCTCCCCAGGCTCCAAAGGCTTCCCTGGAGCTATGGAGACGGTAAAAACGCCATCTCCCATCCACCTGGAGGCTCTCTGGAACCCAAAAACGCCCTCACAGAGCCTCTATGTGAGCCAAAAATCAGCTGGCCAGCACACACATGCATGTTGGAGCTGAGCTAGGGCAACAGTTCATGTGCCAGAGATATGGCTCCGCATGCCACCTGTGGCACCTGTGCCATAGGTTTGCCATCCCCGCCTTAGGCTATCCACCATTGACCTCTCCCAATTCCTAAGAGGTCAGTGAGGGTTGTGCATAAGTGAATCAGCGTGCCTTCCGTCCCCTGTCCTCTCTCACTAGTATCATGTATATAAACATTGTTATATCTTTGTTTGCCACCAAAATGTCCTTGACAAAACGAACAAATAAATACAATAAATAAAATAAAGTCCGGCAGTCCATTTCTGTCCATGTCTACCCCACATCTAGGGGGTTTCCAAGGATTTCCTCTCGGCCAGGCTGTTGTCCAGGTGCGCCCTACGTGCATTGTGTGTGGGATCCATGTTCCCTCTGGGCCACCTGCCCTTGACACATCAAAGCCCCTGTCTGGCCTGACTTGTCAACAAAGGAGGTGACGAGCAAAGGGGCCTCTTCCATCTCCTGGGCAGGAAGGACGTCGGGTGGGTCAGAGTAAACAGCAGGAGCTCAAATGTCACCCGATAGGACGAGCATCTTCCCTGGCAGGCGATCCGCTCTGCAGCCCAAACAGGTCGGCTCAACCAGGGGCCTCCAACCTTGGCCACTTTGAAAGATTGTGGACTTCAACTCCCAGAGTAAAATAACGCACTTGGGGGAAAGGAATCCTCAATCTGAGTATTGTATTGGCAGTTCTGTGCTAGCGAAGAGAAGGATTTAGGGGTAGTGATTTCTGACAGTCTCAAAATGGGTGAACAGCGTGGTCAGGCGGTGGGGAAAGTGAGTAGAATGCTTGACTGCATAGCTAGAGGTATAACAAGCAGGAAGAGGGAGATTGTGATCCTGCTGTATAGAGCGCTGGTGAGACCCCATTTGGAATACTGTGTCCAGTTCTGGAGACCTTACCTACAAAAAGATATGGATAAAATTGAACGGGTCCAAAGACGGGCTACAAAAATGGTGGAAGGTCGTAAGCATAAAACTTATCAGGAAAGACTTCATGAACTCAAACTGTATAGTCTGGAGGACAGAAGGGAAAGAGGGGACATGATTGAAACATTTAAATATGTTAAATAAGGTTCAGGAGGGAAGTGTTTTTAATAGGAAAATGAACACAAGAACAAGGGGGCACAATCTGAGGTTAGCTGGGGGAAAGATCAGAAGCAACATGAGAAAATATTATTTTACTGAAAGAGTAGTAGATGCTTGGAACAAACTTGCAGCACACATAGTTAGTAAGTCCACAGTAACTGAATTTAAAGTTGCCTGGGATAAACAATATTAATATTATTATTATTATTATTATTATTATTATTATTATTATTAACAATAATAATAATAATAATAATAATAATAATTGCATAAACTTAATATTCCCACTGCTCCCCCCCCCCTGGGGCACCCTCTCTCTCTCTTTTCTTTTTTTCCCTTCTGGGCTCTGGGTTTGTTCTTCCTATCGCAGTAAATGAGGCTGAATGTGTATAATTTTAGAAGAGCTGCAAGTGTATTTGTGTGTGTACATACGCATACAGTTTATATAATAGATAATGTTTATTTTTGTGGGCCTGTGTGTAATAAGTATGCACACATATGACATATATACATAGAATTAAAGAGTATATTTTGGATGTTCAGTAATAGTCAATAGATGGGGAAATTCTGTCTCTTGGGGGCGAGGGGAGGCCAGGCACCCTAACCCAAACCCTTGATGTGAGTAACGCCAAGTTGGTCACCTTTAAGCCAGTCACATGACCTTTAAGCCACCCCCAGTCACATGATCGTCAAGCCATTCCCACCTGATCACATGGCTGGCAAGCCACACCCACAAAATAAGCCACACCTACAGTGTGGTAGTAAAAAAATTTTGCGGCCCTTCACTGTCTATGTTCTAACATGTGCTCATACTGAACTATCCCAGAGCTGGCCAAGGAATGGCAAGGGAAACCCTGGGCTAAAACTCACATCAAATCTGAAGGGACACCTATGGTCCTGGCCCAGAGCCAAGTTGGCTCTTCTATGACACGTGGACTTCAACTCCCAGAATTTCTGAGCCAATCATGCTAGCTGAGGAATTCTGGGAGTTGAGGTCCATATGTCATAGAAGAGCCAACTTTGCCTACCCCTGCCCTGGCCCATCTTTGATTCTCTGGGGAGGCCAGAGCCAGAAGGAAAGGCTGACCGCTGCCCACGGCTCCTGCCTCGGATGGAACAGGTGGCCCAGGCGAAGAGGCTTTGCACCCCCTGCAGCTGTTGTTGGATGCTACCAGCTTGAGAGGATAAACCCTCTTTTCATAAGGCTAAGGACTTAATGGGATGAGACAAGGCAGGAGAGATCGCCTCCTCGGCACGGCTGAGCCCTGTCTTTGGAGCAAGTGGGGGGGAGGCCTCGCACAGGGAGCCCTCCACTTACAAGAGTCCGTTTAGTGAAGTCACCATGACACTGAAAAAAGGAACTTCAGATCACTTTTCACACTTCACGACTGTAGGCCACACGATTGAAACTCAGGCGCTCGGCAATTTACTCATGTTTATGAGGGTGGCAGCAGGGTCCCAGGGCCATCTGACCCCTTCTGCGACCTTCTGACAGGCAAAGTCCCCATGGTCACATGGCCAACATTCAGATGCTTGCAAATTGAGCAGGAGGCTGGACTAGAAGACCTCTAAGGCCCCTCCCAGCTCTATTCTGTTCTGTTCCGTTCCATTCCACTCTATTCTATTCCTATTCTATTTTCTATTCTATATTCTATTCTATTTTATTCCATTCTACTCTATTCCTATTTATTTTCTATTCTATTGTATCCTATCCTATCCTATATTCTATTCTATTTTTATTCTATTCTATATTCTATTCTATTCTACTCCACTCCTATTTATTTTCTATTCTATCCTATTCTATCATATCCTATATCCTATCCTGCTCTATTTTTTATTCTATTCTACTCCACTCTACTTCTATTTATTTTCTATTCTATTCTATCCCATTTTCTATTCTATTCTATATTTTATTCTATTCTATATTCTATTGTTCTATTCCACTCTATTCTATTCCTATTTATTTTCTAATCTATTCTATTCTGCCCTATTCTATTCTATATTCTATTCTATATTCTATATTTTATTCTACTCTAATCTATTGTATTCCTATTTATTTTCTAAGCTATTCCATTCTATATTTTATTCTACTCTGTTCTATTCTACTCTATTCCTATTTATTTTCTAAGCTATTCTATTCTATCCTATTTTCTATTCTATATTCTATTCTATTTTCTATTCTATTCTATTCCATTCTACTCTATTCCTATTTATTTTCTATTCTATTGTATCCTATCCTATTCTATATTCTATTCTATTTTTATTCTATTCTATATTGTATTCTATTCTACTCCACTCCTATTTATTTTCTATTCTATCCTATTCTATCCTATCCTATATCCTATCCTGCTCTATTTTTTATTCTATTCTATAGTATATTCTATTCTACTCCACTCTACTTCTATTTATTTTCTATTCTATTCTATCCTATTTTCTATTCTATATTTTATTCTATTTTATATTCTATTGTTCTATTCCACTCTACTCTATTCCTATTTATTTTCTAATCTATTCTATTCTGTCCTATTCTATTTTGTATTCTATTCTATATTCTATTCCAGTGTTTTTCAACCAGTGTGCCGTGGCACACTAGTGTGCCGCGAGACATGGTCAGGTGTGCCACGAAGCTCAGAGAGAAAGAAAGCAAGAGAGAAAGAAAGCAAGAGAGAGAGAGAAAGAAAGAGAGCTAAAGAGAGAGAGACAGAGACAGAGACCAAGAGAGAGAAAGAAAGAAAGAGAGAGAGAGAGAAAAAAGAGAGATAAAGAGATAGAGAGAAAGAGAGAGAAAGAAAGCAAGAGAGAGAGAAAGAGAGGGAGGTAGGGAGGGAGAGAGAAAGAGAGCAAAAAAGAGAGGAAGGAAGGAAGAGAACGAAAGAGGGATGGAGAGAGAAAGAAAGAGGAAGGAAGGGAGAGAAAGAGGGAGGGAGAAAGAAATAGAGTGAAGGGGAGGAAGAGAGAGAGAGAGAATTTTTTTGTCCAAAGTTTTTTAGCCGCCCCCCCCCCCGCTCAATGTGCCCAAGGGTTTCGTAAATGTAAAAAATGTGCCGCGGCTCAAAAAAGGTTGAAAATCACTGTTCTATTCTATATTTTATTCTACTCTAATCTATTGTATTCCTCTATTCCTATTTATTTTCTAAGCTATTCCATTCTATATTTTATTCTATTCTGTTGTATTCTACTCTATTCCTATTTATTTTCTAAGCTATTCTATTCTATTCTATCCTATTCTATTTTCTATTCTATATTCTATTCTATTTTCTATTATATTCTATATTTTATTCTATTCTATTATTTTCTGTTTTCTATTCTATTCTATTTTCTATTATATATTCTATTCTATTTTCTATTCTATTCTACTCTACTCCTATTTGTTTTGTAATCTATTCTATCCTCTTCTATTTTCTATTCTATATTGTATTCGATTCTACAACCGTTGCTGTGTCTTTGGGGGGTCAGATGATCCCCTTTCACAACCGTCCGATAAAGCAAAGTCAACGGAGAAGCTAGATTCATTTAGCAGCTGTGTCACTATCTTAACAACCGCAGTGGTTCATTTAACACCGGTGGCAAGAAAGATCGTAAAATGGGCACAAAACTCACTTAACAACTGTTTTAACTTAGCAACAGAAAATGTGGGGGCTGAATTGCGGTTGTAAGTCAAGGATCCCCACCTGCAGCCAGTTCTTCGTGTCTGCCTTGCCTGTTCACATCTTAATTCCCGGAAAGAGATACGATGTCCCTGACCCCTGGCTGAAGTCCATCCCTTTCTCTTCTGCAGCTGAAGGTCAGATGTGGTTGCAGATGTTGTTTTGCTAAAGCCGAGGCAGGCAGGGAGCACAGGCCTATTTTCAAAACCCTCCAGCTCCTATTTGCCAAGAGAGACCTCAGTTCCACTTCGGTTGTGCTCCCTCCCATTGGCCAACCAACCCCCTGGGCTACAAGCCGCCTCCCATCCTCCAGCCAAAAGAGCTAATACAATCCTGGGTTGCATAAACAGAGTCACAGAATCAACATCACGTGAAGCATTAATACCGCTTTACAAAACCCTAATAAGGCCATACCTGGAGTATTACGTCCAATCTTGGTCACCATGCTACAAAAAACCTGTTGAGCCTTTGGAAAAAGTGCACAAAAGAGCAATTAAGATGATTAAAGGCCTGGAGACTAAAATATATGAAGAATGGTTGCAGGATTTAGGTTTGGCTACTCCAATGTTTCTTAATTATTTTCTGTTACCAAATCCCCACCACACACCCTGGAAGAAATAAACTCTCCGCTGGGACAATTGTTTGCAATATTCAGCACATTTCCACTGAAAACCCTCAAGCGGTTTATCAGCATGATTGGGGTGTAATGTGTTTAAGTGATGCCTTAATTTATTTGGCTTCATGCTGTCTGCTGCCAACATTTTTGGACATAGTCAACATACCAATCTTTCCTCGTCTCCCTCTATAGTCACAGTGAAGCCAAGCACTACCCACGCTCCCTTCATCATATTTCCTTGTCTTAGCTTTCGGGAGACTTCCATTTGTCTCATGATGTCCGTCTCCCTCCTCCTTTCTTTTCATCCCTGTTAAATATTTTTCCATGGTGCCTCTTAAGGGCTTGTTATCTGCAATTCATATCTCCTGCTCTGTGATGTGTGCTATTGTTCAGTGCAAAAAAATTCTCACTCCTTGTGGCAAAAAAAGCCCGTTCCCCAGGGTCACCTGCGTCCCCCTTGGCATCACTCCATGTCCCCTGCCCCCACTATTTGAGAAACACTGGGCTAGTCTAAAGAAAAGAAGGACTAGGAGGAACATGATATTTTTATAGAATCTGAGTGGCTGCCACAAAGAGGAATTTATTTTCCAAAGCACCAGAGGACAGGACAAGAAATGATGGATGGAAACTAATCAAGGAGAGAAGCAACATGCAATTAAGCAGAAACTTCCTAATAATGAGGATAATCAATCATTGGAACAACTTGCCTTCAGACATTGTGGGTGCTCCATCACTGGAGCTTTTAAAGAAAATACTGGAGAGCTATTTGTCTGAAAGGTAGAGGGTCTCCTAACTCAGTGTTTCCCAACCTTGGCCACTTGAAGATATCTGGACTTCAACTCCCAGAATTCTGGGAGTTGAAGTCCAAATATCTTCAAGTTGCCAAGGTTGGAAAACACTGTCCTGAGTAGTGGGTTGGATTAGAAGACCTTCTAGGTCCTTTCCAGCACTATTCTGATTGATGGATCTCTTGCTATTATTATTATTATTATTATTATTATTATTATTATTATTATTATTATTATTATTATTATTATTATTATGTCAGTACAACACAGCAAACAAGATCACTATGCTGGATTTCGTATTTCATCACCAGTCGGGCTCTTCCCAAGCACCTAGGACTGTGTGATGTAGCGGCGAATTATGTTTGCCGATCCCAGTAAAGCGGCCTTTTGCAACTGACAGATGGAGATTTTGTCAATTCCGATGGTTTTCAATTATTATTATTATTATTATTATATTATTATTATTATTATTATTATTATTATTATTATTATTATTTATTAGATTTGCATGCCGGCCCTATCCGTAGACTAGGGGCGGCTCACAACAATAATATACTAGACATTTTAATATCAAGCAATTAGTTTCAACAGCAAGACTTTTATTATACAACCAAATGTGAGTTGTAGTGGTTCTTTCACACACACACATCAATGTTATACTAAACCTTGGATGAAAAAGCCAAATAATGTTATGCTTGTAATAGTGACATCCTAAATTATACTTAATACCTATAGAATTCTTTCCTCCTCTCTCTTCTCAGTACTCTCTAAGCTATCTAAATAATAGAAAGTTAATATTCTTTAATCATATTAGATACGCATCACTCTACTAAAATAATACAATGCAGCCAGATTTAAAATACCATAACAAAAAGCAAAGAAAATTCACTAGGTAGCTTTAATAGGATTGGCAGCCCAGCCATCTACATTTGGGGAGGAGGTCACAAAGACTTCCGACAGAAATCTCGCCCCCACCCCTCATCATTCCAGGTTTTTGGCCACTGGCTGGTTTGGAGGGGAGGCAGACAAGGACAGGATATGTTCAAGGCCACTAATTTTAGTTGCCATGGAAGAAAAGGAGGGGAAGCAGGGATGGCCACTATGAAGAACATTTGCAGGAACTGGGCATGGCTAGTTGAATGAAAAGAAGGACCAGGGGAGACATGATAGCAGCCTTTCAATATCTCAGCGGTTGGCACAAAGACGAGGGAGTCAACCTATTCTCCAAAGCACCTGAGGCTAGAACAAGAAGCAATGCGTGGAAACTAAACAAGGGGAGAAGTAACTTAGAACTAAGGAGAAATTTCCTGACAGTCAGCACGGTTGATAAGTGAAACAGCTTGCCTCCTGAAGTTCTGAATGCTCCAACACTGGAAGTTTTTAAGCAGATCTTGGATAACCATCTGTCTGAAGTAGTGTAGGGTTTCCTGCCAAAGCAGGGTGTTGTACTAGAAGACCTCCAAGGTCCCTTCCAACTCTGTTGTTCTTGTTTGTTTGTTTGTTTGTTTATTTGTTTATTTATTAGATTTGTATGCCGCCCCTCATAACAACAATATACAATACAAATCCAATGATTAAAAGCAAAACAATTAAAATCCTTGATATAAAAACAATCATACATCCCAAACAAACCATACATAAAACAGGACGGCCGAGGGGAATCAATTCTGGGAGTTAAAGTCCCCAAGTCTTAAAGTTCCCAAGTTTGAAGACCTCTGACCTCGAGCCTACTGAGATTCGATCAGCAGAAACTGCTGGCAGCCGGTGAGTCAACAGAAGTAGGGCTGCACTCTAACCACTGTGCACACAAGTCTTGATTCCAGAGCTCTTGCCACTGGCTGGGTTGGAGTGGGGGCTTCAAAGAGAGGATAGCTGGAGGATTAGCAAACATTTTCCAACCGCCAGCTTGGTCCAGTAGTTAGACCAGGTGTCTCCAACTTTAGCAACTTTAAGACTTTTGGACTTCAACTCCCAGAATCCCTCAGCTAGCAAAGTTGTGAATTCTAATCCCACCTTAGACATGAAAGCCTTTGGGCCAGTCTTCCGCTTTCAATCCAACCCGCCTCACAGGGTTGTTGTCCCAGGGAAAATAGGAGGAGGAAGGGGCATTAGACATTTTCACTGCCTTATTATAAAAAGTTGAGACGAAAACATTAAATATAACATATATGTTGACATATTTATATGTTTTTATAAGTGTTTTCCCCTTGCTAGGCTGAGAGAGAGGGACTGACTCAGGAATCACAAAAGGTGATCCCATGATCCTGGAACAGAGCAAAGGTCATAAATATACTGCTCAAAAAAATAAAGGGAACACTAGTAAAATACACTAATAAAAAACTCTAGTGAATACTAGTAAAGTCTTAATAATAATGTTACATGCTTTTTTTCTTTTTCTTTGTGCATTACTTGTATTATACTGTACTGTTTCCTTTTCTTGTTTTCTTGTTTTGGTCTTTTTGGTTTCCTGTTACATGTGTTTATCTTATTGTTATTTTTTGTCCTTATGTTTGTTTTGAAAACTCATAATAAAAATTAATAATAAATAATAATAAATGGAACACTTAAAACAACACAATATAACTCCAAGTAAATCAAACTTCTGTGAAATCTGTCCACCTAGGAAGCAACAGTGATTGGCAATCAACTTCACATGCTGTTGTGCACAGTCACCTTTGTACAGAACAAAGTATTCAGTGAGAATATTTCATTCATCAGATAGAGGATGTGTTATTTGAGGGTTCCCTTTATTTTTTTGGAGCAGTGTATGAACCAGTTGTCAAACATCTGAATTTTTGCCACCTAATCGTGAAAATTGGTCATAAATCGCTTTTTTCGCTGCTGTTGAAACTTTGAATAGTCACTTAATGTAGTTTTTCCCAACCTTGGCCACTTGAAGATATCTGGACTTCAACTCCCAGAATTCCCCAGCCAGCATTCGCTGGCTGGGGAATTCTGGGAGTTGAAGTCTAAATATCTTCAAGTGACCAAGGTTGGGAAACACTGATTTAATGAACTGTTGTAAGTGGAGGGCTACATATATATGTAGCATATACTGTACTGTATAAGTTCCTGTCTTTGCTGCCAACCCACCAGCACAACCAAGAAGCAAGAAACGCTTAACTCAGTTTATACCAGGCACCGTTGCCAGGAAACAGCTGAGCTGGAGCATACATTTCTATAGTGCATTTAATGAAAGCTTTGTCCCAACATCATGTCACTTTCCTGGTGTTCAGCATTAATTAGCTGCTGCTGCTACCTTCCTCTTAGCAATATTTCATTAGCTTATATAACAGCTTGTTCACGCTTCGCCTTAAGTAAAAATGCAATTTCTTTTTGGCTCGGCAGAAAATGAAAAAAACAAACCCAGCTGTTGTGTTTTGTAAGCCACAGGTTTTGGCACTCTGTTGCCTGTGAAGCAGGCTGCCTTGGCTTGTTTAAACATAGCATGAGTTTATGGGATGTATGAGCCAATGGATCGAATCCACTTTTTCCTTTCCTTCCCCTTTTTCTTTCTTTCTCTTTCTTTCCTTCCTTCCTCCTTTTTCTCTCTTTTCCTCTTTCTTTCTTTTTCTCTTTTTCCTCTTTCTTTCTTCCCCCCTCTCTTTTTCCTCCCTCCCTTCCTTCCTTCCTTGCTTCTTTTTCTTTCTCTTTTTCCTTTCTTTCTTTTTCTCTCTTTCTTCTTTCTTTCTCTCTCTCTCTCTCTCATCTTTCTCTTTCTTTTTCTCTCCTCTCCCCTCTTTCTCTCTCTTTCCCCTACTTACTTGCCTGTCTGCCTTTCTACCTCTCTCCATCACAGGGGGATTCAGAATTGTAAGAGATAGCAGTGATCTGGCAAATCTTGGACTGGTGTGAAGGGAGAGAAAGAGGTTTTCGGTGAAGGCAAGGGCGAGGCCCTCTGGCAATCTACCTGCTTACCTTTCCATTGTAATCAAAGATATCTGTTGATGCCAATAGGTTTGGGGCTTCTAAACCCTTTGTTGATTTGGGCTTTATTTAAAATGCCTGAGTATTGATTGGCTTTGTTTTGATCCTTCAGTTAGTCTGCATTTCATTTTGATTAGCTGCCTTGGATGAAAAAGCAAATAAATATATTAAAATGAGATGTTCAGCTATATGAATACTGTATAGTAAATAAATGCACACAACATTAATACAAAAATGTTGGGAGCAAGCTTCACGATACCGACTTTCCAAAAGGGGCTAATACTGTTCTTGGATGTGCCCCCACCTGAAGAAGCCAACTGCTTATCCTGACCCTAAAGAGCTTATCTCAGTCCCCCCCCACCTTTGCTTACTTCTCTTTCTTCCCGTCCAAACTCCAGCAGCATTTTTCTCATTCTTTAGCTGTAATTTCATGGGAAGGAAAGTCTGGGTGGGCTTGGAAAGGGAGAAAAAGAGGGACAACTTCAGGCAGCTGTTGGCATTTGAAGAATCGAAAGACCCTTTGGTATTTCCCCGAGAGGGGCGGCATACAAATCTAAATAATAATAATAATAATAATAATAATAATAATAATAATAATAATAATAATAATAATTATTATTATTATTATTATTATTATTATTATTATTATTATTTCAAGTGGGGTCTGGGGTTGGAAGGCTTGTCTTAAGCCAAAGATTGCACGGAATGATTTTAAAACACACAAATACACACACACACACACACACACATATATAAATGAAGATAGTTACGAGTAAAAAGGAGAAAGAAATATGTACATGTTAACCTTACTTCAAATATGACTTATATAGAAACTAACAAATACCGTGTTAATAGCCAGCAGATCACACAACAACATATATCACCTCTGCATATAATAATAATAATAATAATAATAATAATAATAATAATAATTTATTAGATTTGTATGCCACCCCTCTCCGAGGACTAAGAGCGGCTCACATATTTAGATATATATACTGTATATATATTATTCTGAATAAAAGTATCTTACTGCATAATAACTATGCATTTACAAATTAACAATTCACTAATTGCATAAATGTACTTAGGAACAGTTCGCTAAAATATGCGAGTCAACAGAAACAGTTGACTAATAGCGTTATTTTCTTTTTCCGTCCTTTTTCCTTCTTTATCTCTCTTTTCTTTTCTTTTTCTCTTCTTTTTTTCCCCTTTCCCCTTTTTCTTTATTTTCTTCTCTCTTTTCTTTCTTTTTCCCTTTATCATGGATAAATACAGTTTAGGCTTCTGTGATAAGACAACTATGTAACTAAATAAGAACAAACCATAATAAATATACTTAGTTGATATAAAATAAATAAAGATGAAAGAATGGTAAACTGTTGAAATGTAAGCCTAAAAACCTCAACCAATGTCAAACATGTTTGTCAATTTTGTTTGTTTTAATTGCTCAATAAAGTTTATTTATATATACAGTATATATATAAAATAAAACTAGGATCTGCATCATAGTATCTTAATTGTAATAAATAAACAAACTGAAAACTTGGATAAGGTTATAACAAACAACCCTAAATGGATACTTGTTGATTAACAAGTAGTTACAGTATATGAAACTATTTTCTATTACATTGCATAAGCTAAAAGAATACAAAAAAGCAAAGCATAAAGATACAAAAGGCCAAAGGAAAAGTAGATCATAAGTAAAAACATTGTGAAAGGTAATTTTGGTAACATTCACTCTTGCCTTCCATTCTCTTCCCCAGTCATTACACATAATTTCAATATTTATGTGATGGTTTTATTACTTAATATTAAACATTTGAGATTTTTGCTTATGACTGCTTGTAATTTTGTTTGTTGTTTTAAATTAGACTCTTTTTCTAAAAGCCATATTCCAAATTTCTGAATATGCCTTGCAGGGAAATGCACTCTATATAAAGGGAGTTTTTCTTGTTTATATTTGCTTAAATTTTTATTCTGAATATATGTTATCAGTTTTGTTATTGTTACTCCAATTTTGCACTGTTGGCACAATGTGATTTTTCCAATGCTATCATTCTTGCCATTGTCAGCATATAAGTAAAAAGTATCAAACTTAAAAAAAAAATGAAGACAGGAATAACAGAATAAAAACAGAGGTGGAAGGAATCTTGTAGCTCTTCCAGCCGAACCCTTGGGTCAAGGCAGAAGAGCTTATCATCCCAGGCAAATGATTTGTCCTGTCTGTTATTGAAAACCTCCAGCAATGGAGCTCCTGATTAATTATTCCACTGATTAATTGTTCTCACTGTCGGGAAATTTCTCCTTATTTCCCTCTTTAACGATCTGTTGTACAAATGATTGTAAGTCGAGGACTACAATCCTCAACTGATCTGAGGTTGAGCATTGTGGGGCTTCCTAGATTCGCCCACGTCTCGGCAACACTCCGCAGCCTGCACTGGCTGCCGATTAGTTTCCGGTCACAATGGCATCGGACCAGAATACCTTCGGAACCGTCTTCTGCCGCACGAAAACCAGAGGCCGATAAGGTCCCACAGAGTCGGCCTTCTCCGGGTCCCATCGACTAAGCAATGTCGTCTGGTGGGACCACGGGAAGAGTCTTCTCTGTGGCGGCCCCGGCCCTCTGGAATCAACTCCCCCCGGAGATTAGAACTGCCCTCACCCTCCTTGCTTTTCATAAGTTACTGAAGACCCACCTATGTTGCCAGGCATGGGGCAGTTGAGGTACCCCCAGGCTAATATATTTTATGTATGGTATGACTGAGTTGTATGGTTTTAATGATGTGGGTTTTTAGATGTTTTTAAGTATTGGATTTGTTACATTGCTTATCACTGTTGTGAACCGCTCTGAGTCTTCAGAGAGGGGTGGCATACAAATCTAATAAATTATTAAATTGTTATTATTATTCTCCCCAAACAATTTCAGCGAATTGAAGATTGCCATCAGATGTGGTGCTGGCTGATGGTTTGGCTCACAGGTGAAATTCAAAATTTCCTCCCTCCCCACCGTGTCATTAGGGTTTTCTCCATGTTGGCCATAGAGCCAAAGGATCTCACACAGAAACATCCCAAGGGTGTGTTTTGGTTGACCTCTATAAAGCCAGCATAGACTCTATGAGCTGCATCCAAAGGTGCAAATCACAGTGCTTCATTTTGGCAAAATCATCCATGCCCAGCCTAAGCCCTAAGCCAGTGATGGCGAACCTTTTTTTCCTTGCGTGCCAAAAGAGTGTATGTGCACGCTATTGCACATGCGTGAGTGCCCACACACATCATTCAATGCCCGGGGAGGGCGAAAACTGCTTCCTCCACCCCCAGGAGGCCCTCTGGAGGCTGGAAACAGCTTGTTTCCCAACTGCTGGTAAGCCCAATAAGCTTGTTTTTCACCCTCCCTAGGCTCCAAAGGCTTCCCTGGAGCCTGGAGAGGGTAAAAACGCCCTCCCCATCTCCCTGGAGGCTCTCTGGAAGCCAAAAACGCCCTTCCAGAGCCTCTGTGTGAGCCAAAAATCATCTGGCCAGCACACACATGAACGTTGGAGCTGAGCTAGGGCAACAGCTCGCATGCCAGCAGATATGGCTCCGCGTTCCACATGTGGCGCCCGTGCCATAGGTTCAACCTAAGTGTCCTAAGCTATCAAATGCTCAAATGTCTCTAAAGATACTTTGTTTAACTCTGGATTTACTAACCTTTTTCCTTCTTTATCCCAAACTGTTAATTAGAAAGTCCTTCTTTAAATGTCTCTCTTCTGACTGAGTAATGAGTTGGTGTGTGGTTACACAAACCAACAAACAAACCCCCACAATTTTTACTCAATTTGGGTTGGTGAAGCCAGCTTTGGGAAGCACAAACTGGTTTTCAAGACACCTGAAAGACCATTAGATATCAGTTCACTTTGATTCTAAAAATATGTGCTGCTCAAAATTCTGCATACAGCCCTGTACTGTCCTCCTAGCTTAGTGACACATCTCTACCACACTTAAATCTGTTAATTTCATTCAAACTTTTGGTTTTTTTTTAATTAATGGGAGGCTAGAATATTATTGTGCATCAATTTACAGATTAATTTCAGATTGACAAGAGCTGGAAGGGACCTCGTAGACCCCATTTTTTCACTGCCATTGCAACTGTGAAAGGTCACTAAGTGAACTGTTGTTAAGTCCATGACTGCACGCATGGCACCCGGGCATTGCCAGAGACATCGCCCAGCGCAGCTCCATGGCCAGCCAAAGTCTGTGATGCAAACACCTGGGTGGCAGCCAAGTCAGGTTTGCTGGCATGCAGAACGTCTGGGCTTCTATCCTGATCTTCCTGCTCCGAGTCTTTTGCGTTCTCCAAATGTTCAGGGCAGGTGCAGATAAATATCAGGTACTTCTTGACTTATAATTGACTCAGCTGATTACGATTGCAGGTTTGTATAGCGCAGAAGTCTTCAAACTGGGCAACTTTGAGACTTGTGGACTTCAACTCCTAGAATTGAAGTCCATAACCTTTAAAGTTGCCAAGTTTTAGGAGCCCTGATAAAGGCAAGTTATTAAGTGACTAGACCTAATGTTTTTTGTTGTGGCGGTAGTTAAATTAACACCATGGTCATTAAGTAAATCCATTGTTTGTTATTGGACTTTCCCCCCCAGAAACTGCAAGTAAGAGTCAAAAGTCAAAAACAGGGCCGTAAAAATATTGACTGACCCCTCGTATCATGGACATAAACTGTTTCAACTTCTACCCTCAAAACGTCGCTACAGAGCCCTGCACGCCAAGACAACTAGACCCAAGAACAGTTCCCCCCCGAATGCCATCACTCTGCTAAACAAATAATTCCCTCAACACTGTCAAACTATTTACTAAGTCTGCACTACTATTACTACTAGTTTTTTCTCATCATTCCTATCACTCATTTCCTCCCACTTAGGACTGTATCCTTAAGATTTTTATTAATATTGATTGTTTCCTGATTGCTTATTTGACCCCTATGACCATCATTAAGTGTTGTAACTCCTGATTCTAGACAAATGTATCTTTTCTTTTAGGTACACTGAGAGCATCTGCACCAAAGACAAATTCCCTCTGTTTCCAACAACACTTGCCCAATAAAGGATTCTATTCTGTTCTGTTCTGTTCTATTTCTATTCTATTCTGACTTATTCTGGCTTATCTGTACTGTATGACCCTCATTATGTACACTGAGAGCCAATGCACCAAAGACAAATTCCTTGTGGGTCCCATCACACTTGGCCAATAAAGAATTCATAGTAAAGAGAATTACTATTTGATAACGCATCAGTAAGGTTGGTGTTTGCACAAACTTGGAAAAAGGAAAATATACCAAATGAAGAAATGGTGATTAGGAAAATGCTAGATTGTACTAAGTTAAGCAAGTTAACATATGAATTACAGAATAAACAAAATAAAGACTACTACACGGTTTGGGGGAAATTATATAGTTGGATAGAAAAGAAAAAAGAATTGAATTAACGTCTAAGAAAAAGAATCATTGAAAACAGAATTGTAACATATTAAGATGATTCACTTTGTATATTTGAAAGTTTGTATGTCTTGTTTTGTTTTTTCATTATTAAAATAAATAAAAATATTTTTTAAAGAATTCTGCTCTGCTCAGCTCTGCTCTATTCTATTCTATTCTATTCTATTCTATTCTATTCTAAGAACCGATTTCCATAAACACTATTGTAAATCCTGATCACAGGACTGGAAAATGTTGCAAAGAGTTGTAAATGCAGTCTTGTTGCTGAGCACTGACAAAGCAGATCCCTGACTGCTGGGTGGCTCCTACCTGGTAACTTTGGAATTGGGATGTATGCAGTTTTTTTGGGGGGGTAGGGGTGATGTTTGTGTCCATTGCAACTTTGAACAGTCACAAATTGAGGACCACCTGTATATAATGGTGAAATGAGCATCTTGGATCACATGGCTGGCTCAGGAATTCTGGGAGTTGAAGTCCACAGAAGAGGTTTTCAAAAAATGATGCATAAACCTGCTTTCCCCAGCCTGTCCCTTCCCACAGTGTTGGACTGCAACTCCCATCACTCATCACTCCCATCACACCTTGAAGGATATCTGGTATGAAAAAGCAAGCATAAACAAAGTCAAAAATGAATCTTGACGCTCAGTGAAGGGCTACAAAACTTTTTTACTACCACACTGTGGTACTTATTTTGTGGGTGTGACTTGCCAACCATGTGACCAGGTGGGAGTGGCTTGACAATCATGTGACTTGGGGATGGCTTAAAGGTCATGTGACTGGCTTAAAGGTGGCCAACGTGACGTCACTCACATCAAGGGTTTGGGTTAGGTTGCCTGGCCTCTCCTCGCCTCAGAGAGATACAATTTTCCTCTCTATTTACTATTACTGAACATCCAAAATATACTCATTAATTCTATGTATACATGCCATAAGTGTGCATATATATTAGACTCAGGCACACAAAAATATACATTATCTACTATATAAATTGTATGTGTGCACACAGCTCTTCTAAAATTATACACATTCAACCTCATTTACGGCGATAGGAAAAACATACCCAGAGCCCAGAAGGGGGAAAAGAAAAAAAATCAAAGTTTTTCTACCGGTTCTGCGTACCTGACGGTACCCATAGGAGCCCCTCATTGTTGATGCTTCAATCCGCAGGAGCAGGGAAGGCAGATGTGACAAGGATTTGGGGGTGGAAACTGGCTGAACTGGAGAGGCCCCAGAGAGGACTGGATTCTCTGGATTCTTAAGGCAGGAGCCACCTAAGTGAACGTGCAAATGTTGAAATAATCCAAGCCTCCAGGCCTCTCTATGGGAGCCTCGGGCAGTCCTGTTTTAATCCTGCATTACAAGGAATCCTCCTCGACTTCTAAGCACCAGGAAGCCCCAAATTTCTGCCGCTGTGCAAGACAGCTGCTACGTGAGTGAAGAAGACTATCGAGACTGCCAATCCCTGGAAGGGAGAAGGGTGAGACATAGTCGTTTCATTGCTATGACAGGCAGTCCTCAACGTACGACGGAGTTTCGGTGTTATATGGGCGTACCAAGGTAAACCCGTAACAGCTAGCGTGGCTGCATTCTGGACTATCTGAGTCTCCGAACACTCTTCAAGGGTCGCCCCATGTAGAGCGCATTGCAGTAATCAAGACGGGAGGTGATGAGCGCCTTAGTATGGAGAGCCTCCTGGTCTAAATAGGGTCACAACTGGTAAACCAGACAAACCCGGTCAAAGGTCCCCCTGGCCACAGCCAAGAGGTGGTACTCGAGGCTCAGCTGTGGATCCAAGTTACAGACCTTGTCTGAGGGGGTCAAAGTCTCCCCCCCCCAAGAGCAATGGATGAACAGATGGAGCAGTCATTCGGAGGAAATGCCCACAGCCACTCGGTCTTGTCTGGGTTGAGCTTGAACTTGTTGGCGGCCATCCAGACCTTCACAGCTTCCAGGCACTGGCACATCACATCCGCCGCTTTACTGAAGTAGCATGAGGTGGAGATGTACACTGATGATATCTCACCTCATGCCATCAGATGATCTCACCTAGACTTATCATCTCAGAGGATGTGCCAGACTCTGGGAATCTGTTGTCCTCCAGGTCTTCCCTAGTGCAAGACCCAACCAGAAAGAAGGCCATCAGGTCTAACAAGCTGAATTCTCATGAAATCCTAAAGTAGAAGCCCAGTTCAACTTCTTGCCCTCTGCAGCAGTGACCAAATGGTCCTGTGGGAGGGATCCCATGGGGGGTGGGGGTTGCTGCTGGCATCCACATCCAAGCCAACCCAGCAATGTGTGGCTATAAAAGCCGGGCAGAGAGGCAACTGGGGGTGGCAGATGGAAGGTGGTTTGTGTTCATTTGGGAAACTCAAACAACCAGAAGCAACCTAAAACAAACAGAAGACTTAACTGTTCCCCAGAAGGAGAACTCACAAAGAGGAGTAGTGGAAGAACAGGAGTTGCAGAATTGGGGAAGGGTGATGTAGTAAACTATAGGAGCACAATGGCTCCGTGGTTAAAGATGCTGAGTTTGTCAGCTAAGAAGCGGATAGCCCTGCAATTCAAGGTGAGCTCCCATACCTTGCCCCAGCTCCTTGCAGTTTGAAAGCATATACATGCAAGTAAATAAACAGGTACCACTTTGTGTGGCAGATAACAGCCAGTGCGCCTTTGGCATATAGCCATTTTGGGTACATGAGCACGGAAATAATGCCCAGAAAGTAATGCACCACATTTTTTTCTTCAACAATTATTTATTGCACACAATGAAACTTACACACAAGAAAGAAGGATGTTTCTTCTACACTCCCTATTTTTCCACGTAATCTGTCCTGTTCTAGGACCTTCCTCCAACAAGACACAAGAGCGTGTATGCCCTGTCGGTACCACTCCTTGTTCTGGTCATGAAGCCTTGGAGCTCTGCTGGACCATTGTCTAATGGCCTCCCCCTCTGTGCCCAGTGACTAACTGTACTTCTGTCAACTGCAGATTCTCCATCAACTGTACACAAACATTTGTGAATGTTCCCAACAGTTTCTTTCTCGGCAGTGAAAAATTCAGTGACACACTGCTTGTAACGTACATCACTTACACTTACAGTTTGAAACACGGCTGCAGCTACACTATCTGTCTGAAGAAGTGAAAAATTTACACAGTTTATCATAGATTAACAGGTATCACTTTGGGTGGGAGGTAACAGCCAATGTGCCTTTGGCTTATAGCCATGTTGGTTACATTGACCACGGAAATATCTTCGGACAATTCTGGCTTGCTTGGCCAAAAAATGGAGATGAGCACCACCACCTTGAATTGGACACCACTGGACAGAGAAACCTTTACCTTTGATACAGTAAACAGTGAGTATTTGTGGCTGTGTTGCCTAATGTCCAGGTGGGGTTTTGCTGACTCTTTGAGACTTTGGAGCCCAAGGCCAACGCAACTCTCTATTCCTGTCCTGCTCTTGCCGCCCAATGATGTTCTCATCCATTTAACCCACAAATCTCATTGATGGTAGCCAACCAATCCACTTTCCGCATTTATCTTCCTACCTATCCTAGAAGGGAGACATTACAGGTAGTTCTTGGCTTACAACAGCTCATTTAGTGACCATTCAGAAGTTACAATGGAACTGAAAAAAAGATGAGCATTTTCTCACATTTAACAATCATTGCAGCATCCCCAGGATCACATGGTCAAAATTTGGACGCCTGACAAGTGACTCATATTTAAGACAGTTGCAACATCCCATGGCCACCTGACCTTTTGTGATCTTCTGACAAGCAAAATCAAAGGGAGGCCAAATTCATTTAACAACCGCAGGGATTTTTTATTATTATTATTATTATTATTATTATTATTATTATTAGTAGTAGTAGTAGTAGTAGTAGTAGTAGTAGTAGTAGCAGTAATTAGATTTGTATGCTGCCCCTCTCCGAAGACTCGGAGCGTCAACAATACACAATAGAAATGCAATGATTAAAAACAGAATAGTTAAAACCCTTGATTTAAAAACAATCATACATCCCAAACAAACCATACATACAAAGGAACGGCCAAGGGGAATCAATTTCCCCATGCCTGGTGGCAGAGGTGGGTTTTTAGGAGTTTGCGAAAGGCAAGGAGGGTGGGGGCAGTCGTAATCTGCGGGGGGAGTTGATTCCAGAGGACCGGGGCTGCCACAGAGAAGGCTCTTCCCCTGGGTCCCACCAAACGGCATTGTTTTGTCGACGGGACCCGGAGAAGGCCAACTCTGTGGGACCTAATCGGTCGCTGGGATTCGTGTGGCAGAAGGCAGTCCCAAAGGTATTCTGGTACGATGCCATGAAGAGCATGTAACAACTGTGACAATAAAGATCGTAAAAAAATCATTTTACCAGCTGACTCACTTAATAGTTTTGTGCTCAACTGTACAAACTAAAACATACCCACCAATTGACTTCAAACACACAAACATCCGCGTCCCACATCATGAATGTAAATTTCTTGACATTTTAATCTCAATTTTCCTGCCAGGAGCAGCACAGATGACTTTCTGAGTCACCAATTTTTGATCCTCAGCCTCACAAAGCAGACTATCTAATGAGCTTCCCAGCTAAGTGACTAAGTTTTTTCTCTAGGCCTCTTTCGCCTTTGTTCTCGCTCATTTCAATCCACAGGTCAACAAGCTCGCTAAATGCCAACGCATCACCTTTCCTGTCTGTGATGGGGAGATGCCAAAGTAAAGATTTAGAAAGGACTGGGATGGCAGTGATCTCGGGCATTCTCCTTTGAAATCTTGTCTTTTCCTACTGCGAGCAAACAGAAGTCTTGCCAGGATCACGTGAGGTGACCTGCAATTCTAAACAACAGTCCGTTTGCTTCTACTGGCAACTGGAGGTGACTTGCTTAAACCCGGTTACAACACTGTATTAATGTTAGAGCAAAAGAGAGGTGGGCTGCTAAGGTGGAACAGTGACGTGTGCTCGCTCCCGTGGCTCTGAGTGCTAGTGGAGTCCAGTGCAATCCTGCTACTGCACCTGGGCCATGGTTGCACCTGCGTGTCCGTGTACAATGTCACTACCTGCCCAGGTGCAGTAGCAGAATTGCGCTGGACTCTGGTAGCACTCAGAGCCACAGGAACGAGCACACATCACCGTTCCACCTTAGCAGCCCACCTTTGGCAAAATAATGCTAATGTTTGCCTCCGGTACCCACCAGATTCCATGTTCCACCCCTGACCTTTCCTTAAAAATTCTTTTAATTAAAAATGTAAACAGGAAACTTGCTATGAACCAATTCATTGGCACCAAATTCATTGGCACCAAAGCTCTATTTATTTGTAGCAAACTGTTTAATTTCCCCCCAAACCCCACTATAAATGGCCTAAAGCATCTTGGGTGTCTAGTTCACCTTCTGATAAATGGGTTTTGTAAGTAAACTATGGCAGCCATTTTGTGACTGCACCCACATGTCCCACAATGTCAGCTGGGAGAAAATGCAAACACATGCATATTATTGTGACATTAAAGTCCTGGGTAATGGTTTAGTAGGTTCGCATGAACATTGTAATTTATTCGGCACAGATGCACCCTGCTTACATTCGTGTGTGTTTGCGTCTGTGTGTATTTGTGAGTCACGAGGGTCTAAGCATGGAGCCTGAGCAGCCCAGATTGGTTTAGCAATTCTCACCCAAACTGAGAGCCTAAAATTGAATCTTTTTGGGCCTCTTCTTACAAAATGAAAAAAAACCCAGCTAGCTGAAAAGACATCCATTAAAAAATATGTGAGAGTTAGAATAAATCTATGCGTTTGCATAAACAAACCCATTTAAAAAGTCATTTTCATTCAGCGAAGCAAGTGCAAAAACGCTGAGGTCATTTTGGAAGAGGTCCAGTTTCCTAATCATCCCATATCCCCACGCATCCCTCGTCCTACCACGTTCCAACTGTAGTAACACACACACACACACACAAAAAACCTCTCCGCCACAGCCCTACTCCTTCTGCCACCAACCCTTGTGGAGGGGGCTTTTCCACACTCCCAACCCGTAGAAAATCTAGAAACAACAAATTGAGCTCTGCATGTTTTTAACACTCTTTCTCAGAATACCCAGCTTTTCCTGGAGACAGGCTTTCTACCCTTAAAAACACACCCAGAGCACTGTGAGTCAGTGTATGTGTGTGTGTGTCTGTGTGTACACACACACACCTGAGCATATGCCTGTTTTCTCTGTCTGTCAATAGAAGAAGCAAGCAAGCAGCACAAAATCTCAAGCAATCTGTTTCTACTTCCAAAATTATGCACCTATGTAAATAGCAGAGGACTTTCTGGGTTGGACAAGTGGCAAATGTTTTTCTTAAGGGATTCCGATGGAGAGAGGGAACATCCAATTGAGAAGTGATTTTACCTGTTTTGTGGAGGGGTTTGTGCTGGCTGGAGAATTCTGGGAGGCGAAGTCCGCAAGTCTTAAAGTTGCCAAGTTTGGGGACCCCTGCTTTGATTTGATCTGGGACCAGTGATTAGGGAGAATGTTTGGGATGATGGGGAATGGGAGCCGCAGTAAATTTTCTATAAGGCTTTTGGAATTTCAATCCTGTCTTTCTCGTTACTGTTTGCACTTTTTTAATGGTTTGTTTGTTTCTTTGCTTGATTGATTTAGATTTAGATACCACATGATTCTTGACAAATGTATCTTTTTCTTCTATGTACACTGAGAGCATATGCACCAAAGACAAATTCCTTGTGTGTCCAATCACACTTGGCCAATAAAAGAATTCCATTCTATTCTATTTAGATTTAGATACCACATGATTTTTGACAAATGTATCTTTTTCTTTTATGTACACTGAGAGCATATACACCAAAGACAAATTCCTTGTGTGTCCAATCACACTTGGCCAATAAAGAATTCAATTTTATTCTATTTAGATTTAGATGCTGCCCAACTCCTGAAGGACTCTAGGCGGCTTCCAACAAGATAGAAAACATTTAAATGCAATGTAAAACTTAAAATTTAATCTCATTGGAACGAGCTAAAATATTCATTAAAAAACAAAACCACACAGACAACCAGAGGACCTGAAGTGTTAGCAAAAGCTCTTATGGTCCTTTTGCTGTTTCTACTTCGTTGGGTTTAAACTGCTGTTGCTTCAGACGGAACACTTTAGGAAAAAGTGTGGAGTGCACATTGGAACATCACAAATGCATGTCCAGCATTTTGTTCCTGGGATGGGGCGGGGGGGATGCTGAGAGACCAGAGGAAGAAGCAGGAGACCAACCGACCTTTCGGCATTCAAGTTAAACTTAATAGAATAAAATTACAGAGTTGGAAGGGACCTCGGAGGTCCTGTAGTCCAGCCCCCTGCTCAAGCAAGAGACCTTACACTATCCCAGAAAAACGGATGCCCTTTTTTAATGAAACTTTCCAACGATGGAGCACCCCCAACTCATGGAGTAAAATCTCTGCAACCCACTTTTGAGCTCCAGTGTCAATTCCAGCTTCTCAAGTGAAGATGCCAGGGGTGCGTGGGACTTCAGTACATGGTCAAAAAAGTCAAGATGGTGGCTGCCATGGTTCAATTGAAGTGCAGCCTGATTTTTATTATTTTTCTATCGATTTATTTCTGATTTAGACATGTGCACAGACACACTCCACTGCATTGCAATTTATTCATTGTTTGCTTATATTCCTAATAAAATATAACCAATAGCAAGCAATTGCACATACTTAAACTATTTCTTTTTCACTAGCAAATCCCATTTGAAGGGATCAACACCCAAATCAAAGAACTATCAATTCCCACAATCAAATGGAAAGCAATATCGTAACCGAAGAACTGCTAAGGAGAAAAACTGCATCCCACTAACATGGACAAGGCAAGTTACTGTACACAAACAGTGAGCAAACCTCACCCCCACTGGCACTGACGAGATGACCTAGCTGGGTACTGAAACGTCTGAAAGCAAATGATCGAGTTGAGAGAGCCCCAAGGAACCCACTGATCTTCATTTTCCAAGGATGCATTTTGATGTAATCTAAGGACATTCTCAATAGAAGGGTCTTAACCATATAATTTGTCCCATGATGGATTACAATTGAGCCTTGAAAGGCATCACTTATGTGGACCTTCACTTGCTAACAATGGTATCGTGGAAGCTTGGCATAATTTAAACTGTAGAATCTCCTTGGACTCTATTAGGGTAGACAATTTTTTTTCAGATTGAATTGCTTGAATTAGTTTGCATCCTCAATTCTGCCCCTACAACTACCTCCAGAAGTTGTGGATGTTCCAACCAAGGAAGTTTTCAAGAAGAGATTGGACAACCATGGTGTTGTGGTTGGCTCTGGTCCAGCTCCTGCCCCAAGGAATATGGAGGTGGATGCAGGGGAAACATCAACATGTCATAGGCCTGTTTTATTGCCGACAGAGGCAGGTAATGCAGTTTCCTCGAAGAAGAAGGTGGGGGTGACTTGGAAGAGGGGGGCTTGGCACACAGCCCAGGAAGCCAATCTCCATTATCTTCTGTCGATTTGGATGATGAAGTGTTAGACCCACGCATGCACAGAATTATGCATAGAAAAGACCAATTGCAGAAATATTACAGGAGATAAGAGAGGCCACCTGTGTTTGGGTGGGGCTCCAGTAATTAGAGCTGCTGAGATAAATAGCAGCGTGTTGGTTTGGCCATTGTGGAAGATTATGTGATCGTTGTTCTTCAGGACTGTGCCTTGCTCTTTCTGGACTTTGTTGATTTTTCACGACTTTGAAACCAAAGCAGAGCAAAGTGTGTGTGTGTGTTTCATTCGTGGAAGAAGGAGGACCGTGATGGTTCTTCACAGCTGCTAGCTAAGTACTTAAAGACTGATTAAGGGGATTGTACAGACTACCAGGTTGTTTTGGGACAAGTGCTCTTTGCAATACAAAAAGGATGCTTTGTTTCTTTTGAATTTTGTGATAAAGAACATTGTTTTTGAACTTTCAAGCATGTGTGTCTGAAATTTGGACCCTTGAATTTTCAGGAGACTCATACCATAGAGCCAGGCAGAACACATGGGATAGGGCAGGAGTAGGCAAAGTTGGCTCTTCTATGTCATGTGGACTTCAATGCTAGCTCAGGAAATCTGGGAGTTGAAGTCCACATGTCATAGAAGAACCAACTTTGCCTAGCCCTGGAGTAAGGTCTCCTGCTTGAGTGTGGGAGGTTGGACTAGAAGACCTCCAAGGTCCTTCTGTTATTTTATTCATCGATGACTTCAATAAATGGCCAGAGTTTACTGGTGCTATATTATTCTGTAACTATACATCACAGTAAAACTAGACGTCTACGTCTGTTTGTACTTGCCCATGTCACGTGTGTAAATTCATTGGGGAAGTCAATGACACTAGAACGGTTACTGGAACAAGAAGAAAGAGCAAGCAAAGAACACAATTGGCTTCATACCATCAAAGCTGATGCAAAGATGAACAACCAACCACTGAAACGAGTTGATAGCATGGAAAAGCACTTGACTATAAACTCACCAAGAATCCGACACGGCTAAATGGTTTTAAAAACAACAACATCACAATACACACAGTCGGTTGACAATTCTGATCTTAACATATCTGAAAGGCAACAGTGGCTCTTCCCGAAAAATCTTTGCAAAGAATCCATTGTGAGAAGATGAGAATTCCAGCAACATTTGTATCAATCCCTGTCCCCAAAAGGAATCCTTAAAAAAACCTAAAACATCCTGGTGCTTGGTGATTATTTTTTAATTGAAAATGTGATTTAGCAGATCAGTTTAAATTGGATTTTTTTTAAAAATCATGACTTCTTAAACATAATGTCACCGATGGAAATGACCAAAGATGAGTAAAGAAAACTAGAGCTTTGTATTCTTGATAAAATTGCTTATGTTTCTCTCTTTTCTTGCAAGTAGCTGGTTGGCCTCGTTTAAAATGCAGCCAAGGATAATTAGTGGCAAACTTTGTTTTGGCTGAAGATGAAGGAGTCTCATTGGGCAGATTTCACTCATATTTTCCCATAATTATCATCCCATCAAGAGTGAATCCAAAGCAACATCTTGAGCTCAATCCTAACAAGGGCAACCAGTTTCACCCATTGTATAACTGGCACTGCAACTTTTGCACATGACCCTGAAAATGTACAGAAAACCAGATGCTGAGAACCATCATCCCAAAAGTGAACAGAGTTTGCCCGCAATACTGCATCCTAACCACCACAGCTCTTGCCGACTGCATCATTGAGCAGGTAATAGAAGTGTCATCCTTACAGCAAATGAAAAAAAAGAAAGAAAAGCATTTTCAAGCATATTCAGATATAACTCACATTAACAGCCATTCTCTTTAAAAACCATCCAAATTTATGAAAGCACCGGAAAAAGAAGTGATGTAGGCCTGGTCCTTGTACTTAGGACCATCACAGTGTCCCAAAATCATGTGATCCATTTTGGGCACTTGGTGATCCGTTTATATTTATGATGGCTACAGCATCCTAGGCTCGTGCGATCACCCACCTGCAGCCCATCCAGTCAGCTTCCCACAATCAAAGTCAAATTAGATTCACTTAACAACTGGCTTAAGAACTGCAACAAAAAGGTTGTAAAAGCAGGCACAAGTCAATTAATTAATTTATATTTTTTAATATGAACTTCTTGTAAAATATTTATTTGTGATTTTTGTTTCTTGAGTTTAGTCAATATTTGATTTCTTTTTTTTTGATTATTCAATCCATTAACATTGACTGGAAAAATTTTCAAGTCGTGTGTCATCTTTATTTATAGTATTTTTTGGTTTCTTTCGGTTCACGCAGTCTAGTATCTAAGACCAATTCTTGTTGGACCTGTGGTTGTTTCTTTTTAACTTCTTGTGTTTTTCCCCTTTCTCCACCAGTGGCCCCCCTTTCTTCTTCTTTGCTCTTAAGTTCTATCTGAAGTTGATCAATCTTGTCCAATCCGCTTTGTACAAAAAGGGCTCTTGCTTGGTCCACACTCTCTATCTTCACTTTCATTGCTTGTCAAGTTAAGGTGAGACCTTCTGGCACCAACCATCGAAAAACAATATTCTTTTTAATTAAAACACTTGTGAGGAAGTAATATTCTCTTTGGCTTTCTCTTACCCTCTTGGGAACTTGTTTCAAAATCGTGATATCTTTCCCTTTATGTTTCCAGGTCTGGTTTCTTGCCTGTCTTAAGATATCGTCTTTAATTATTCTTCTTGCAAACTTAAATGTGTACTTCTCTTGGTAAGTTGTGCCATCTTACATATCCTGTCTTACATATCCTGTTTGAACTCTATAAACTTCGTCTATTTCTCTTATCAGTTCTCCTGGATCAGCTTGTAAGATTTCACCTATTACTTCTGCCATTTTTGCTGATAAATCTTCATCCGTTTCTTCTTCGATATTTTGAAATCTCAAGCCATGTGATGCGGATTGGAGTTCAAGGTTGGTTATTGCTTCGTCGAAGCCTCTGCAGGCTGCATAGTTGTGTTCTTAATATTCTTCTACCTTCTGTCCCATGTCTTAGATTTTTTCTTCTGTTGCTTTTATTCTTTTTTCGTTCTCTTGTAAATTTTGTTGTATTGCTTTCATATTTCCGTCCATTTTACTCATACTCCCTTTAACTTCACCAATTTTGGTTTTAAGTTTACCAATCTCTTTTTTGATCTCTGTTTTCAGCGTGCCCATCTCGTTTTTCATCTCTTGCTTCATTTCTTCAAAATATTTTTTAAAACTTCCAGTGTTGGAGCATTCAACAGGTAAGCTGTTCCACTGGTTAATTTTTCTCTCTGGCAGGAAATTTCTCCAAGTTCTAGGTTGGTTCTCTCTTTGATTAGTTTCCATCCGTTGCTTCTTGTGGCGTCTTCTGGTGCTCTGGAAAATAAGTCATCCTCCCTCTTCTTTGTGGCGGCCCTTCAAATATCGGGAGGTTGCTATCCTGTCACCCCTAAATCTTTCTTTTCATTAAACCAAACATACCTGATTCCTGCAATTGTACTTCCTAGCTTCCAGCGCTACCTCTTATGGCAGAGGTCTTCAAACTTGGCAACTTTAAGACTTGTAGACTTCAAGTCCCAGAATTTTGAGAGTTGAAGTCCACAAGTCCTAAAGTTGCCAAAGTTTGGAGTCCCCTGCTCTAAGGCCAAAGATTGGCGTGTTGGAGAAAACATGTCAATATGAGCTCAAGGGTTTCCACTACTTCCTGTGCAGGCAGCCTCCTCCCCAGCCCCCAAGATGGCAAACAAATGCAAAGCATTTATTGTTGGGGAAACAAGAATAGGACAACCTGGAAACAGTATCTGAGTTTTGATTGGCGTAAGCTCAGCGGTCTGTTGGAGTCAAGGGCACCAAGGAATGTGTGAAAAGGGCTTCACCCGCCCAAGAAGGTAATCTCTTCCCTTGTTCTTGACCTGAAAACTCTCCCATGGCCTATTATGAGGAGAAGGTGGGGGAAGAATATGGGGAAGAATCAGGCCTTGGTGCTTTCATTGTTCTGCTTTCAGGCTGCAGAATTTAAAGCAGGGGGATTTAACAGAGGGATACAATCCACAACTAGGGAGGTATTAATACCACTCTATAAAGCAGAAGACTTCAAACTTGACAACTTGAAGACTTGTGGACTTCAACTCCCAGAATTCTCCAGGCAGCAGAGCTGGCTGGACAATTCTGGGAGTTGAAGTCCACAAGTCTTCAAGTTGCCAAGTTTGGGGACCCCTGCTGCCAGAAGCATAAATGCTGCCAGTGCCGCTTCCACCCACGCCTTCTGCTTGCACCTCAGGTGAGAGGTGGCCGCATGAGGCTGGAGGAGAGCCGGGCAGGAGAGAGGGAAGCGCATCCAAGGCCAGGAAGGAGGAAAGAGGAAAAAAACAAGGAGCGCAGACGCAGAAACAGAGGAATAAAGGAGAGCCGAGCTGAGACCAGTAATCCAGGAAGTGACAGCCACCGATCAGCTGGAGCTGCGCACGCATCTTCATTTATGCCCCGAGTCTACGGAGAGGGGCGGCATACAAATCTAATAAATTATTATTATTATTATTATTATTATTATTATTATTATTATTATTATTATTATTATTATTATTTCCACCGGTGGAACTGTGTTCCACTCCATCCTGCCTGCTGCCCACCCCTGCATACATACATACATACATACATAGAGGCAATTTTGTTCAGGAAAGATCAAAAACCCCACCAGATGCAGGAATGAGGCGATCTGCAACCAACTACCAGTGGTGAGTAACTGGCACTCATACAATTCAAGTAATCCTTGACTTACAACAGTTGGTTATGTGACCATTCATAGTTACAACAGCACTGAAAAAAAAGTGATTTACAACAGTTTTTCACACTTATGACAGTTGCAGTATCCCCAGGGTCACATGATCAAAATCCAGACACTTGGCCATTGACTCATATTTATGACGGTTGTGGTGTCCTGGTGTCATGCTATCAACTTTTGTAACTTTCTGACAAGCAAAGTTGAAAGGGAAGCCAGATTCACTTAACGTTGTTACTAACAACTGCAGTGGTTCACTTTAACAACAGTGTCAACAAAGATCGTAACGTTGTAACTTTGAACAGTCACTAAATGAACTGTTGTAAGTTGAGGACTACCTGTATTTTCAAGCAAACCCTCAAAATATCTATCTTCCGCTTGGAAGCTATTGCTTGAAAATTGAAAATTCAGCCCGGGGAAATTCCCTTGACTTCAAACGTTTATAGGACACTAACTCAATGTGCGTGAAATACACTGAAATGAAATGTGTCTTGTATAAACAATAAAGCTGCCTGCCTAATTTATGGCCTATGCAAGAAGTGTGTGGTGGTCCTATGACAAGACAATGAAATTGTTGTCGAGCCATTTTACAGGAAGAGATCTTCCTGTAACGTGGAGCAATTCACTCCAAACCTATCTCTCCTCTGGTCCCACTTGGATCGTTTCCAAAATATTGGTGCGGCTCCAAATCTTGACTTGCACGCGTGTAATTTCTCTTTAAAGGAGGAGCATAAACTAAAACACTGTGGCTTCTCCAACTCCCAAGTTTGACTCCAAACAGCTAGACTACAATCTAGTCCACGGAGAGGGGCGGCATACAAATCCAATAAATAAATAAATAAATCCCCATTAGCTACAAGTGGTTAAAAAACTGGAAGTCTCAGACAATTCATTCTCATGCACTACAAGGCAAAACACACCAGGATGCAACCTTGGAAGTAAATCGCAACTATTTGTTGCAGTATCCTCTGAATTCAATTTTTTTAAAAAATCTTGGAACCATCACACTTGTTATTTTGTTATATTTACTATAAATTTTCTAGCAATACTACGCTTTGGGTGGGTGTTTTTAAGTACAGTGTTCCCTCAATTTTTGCGGGTTCGAACTTAGCGAAAAGTCTATACCATGGTTTTTCAAAAATATTAATTAAAAAATACTTCGCGGGGTTTTTTATTTATTTATTTATTAGTTGGACTTGTATGCCGCCCCTCTCCGAAGACTCCGAAGTTTTTCCCTATACCATGGTTTTTCCTGCCCAATGACGTCATGTGTCATCACCAAACTTTTGTCTGCCTTTAATAAATATTTTTTTTAATAAACTTTAATAAATAGACATGGTGAGTAATAATCTAAATGGTTTCTAAGGGAATGGGAAATTGCAATTTAGGGGTTTAAAGTGTTAAGGGAAGGCTTGTGACACTGTTCATAGCAAAAAATAGTGTATTTACTTCCGCATCTCTACTTCGCGGAAATTCGACTTTCGCGGGCGGTCTCGGAACGCATCCCCCGCAAAACTCGAGGGAAAACTGTATAATAAAAGTAGCTAAAAGTTTTATTTTTTCCCCTGTAGCTCAAATTGTACGCTGATTCCAGTCATTCTATAATGAACCTATGGCACACACACGCCACAGGTGGCATGCAGAGTACTCTCGGTGGGCACACCAGCCGGCACCCGAGACCAGCTCTACCCCTCTACTGCGCATGCGCATCCTGTGGGCCACATAGCCTTTGGGTCTCTGCTACACATGCATGGGGGGTGGGGGGCATGCGCAGGGGGATTCCATGTGCAAGGGGTGAGGGCTGTGGGAGGAGTTGCACGATCTTGCAGGGGCAGCATACGGGGGGGGGGGGTCATGTGCACATGCACAGGGGTGCGGCGTGTAGGGGATGTGCACGCATATTGCAGCTGTCACACATGCTTTCAGCACCCGATGAGAAAAAGGTTAGCCACCACCGTTCCATAACAACGTACGTCATGGCTCTCAGGAGTATTTTCTTTCAAACCAAGGTTGCATATGATTTCATTGTTGTCGCATACCAGAAATGCAGAATGCATTTTATTTATTTATTTATTTATTATTATTAATAATAATAGAAATAATAATAATAATAATAATAATAATAATTTATTAGATTTGTATGCCGCTTGTCTCCGAAGACTCGGGGCGGCTCACAACATATAATGGAACAATATATAATGTCCTAAATACAATTAATTTAAATTTATAATCTTAAAAAAAAACAACCCAGAAAATCATTAAAAAAAACCAACCAACATGGAACAACATTGATTGGACTTTTATGCCACCCCTCTCCAAAGACTCGGAGCGGCTCACAACATATAACGGAACAATATATAATGTCTTAAATCCAATTAATTTAAATTTATAATCTAAACAAATCTACAGAAAATCATAAAAAAACCAACAGTCATTCCCATTCGTTCAACTTACTCTCAACATATTATTCGGCCAGGGGGCTGGAGTCCAGTGGCCCCAAGCCTGGCGGCATAAATGAGTCTTAAGACTCTTGCAGAAGGCGAGGAGGGTGGGGGCAGTACGAACCTCTGGGGAGGGGGGAGATTTATCCGAATTCTAAGACAATATCAAGGCCCAGATGCAGAATTTGCTTTCACTTGTGGTCAGCTTAAACTAGCTCTGCTGAAACAAGCAAATTATTTTGATGTTTTCACCAGGAGTTGTGTCTCAAAAGCAACTTACTCTGTTGCTGATGCTATTTCTAACACAGCAGCTGACCCACAGATTCTGGTTTAGTCCATGGACTAAAATCACAAGAAGCCAGAGCAACCTAAGTCTCAAGGCCCGACATGCTTGGCTTCTAGTTCACAATTCACTAATAAAGGAGAGTATTTGTAGATCTGAGTTGAAAAGAGGAATCCTCGGTGCTTTCTGAAGTTGGCTGTTTTCTTCCAGATGTTTCATTACACAAACTGAGTAACATCATCAGAACTAGCACTGATGCTCTTATCTAGTCTGGGTAATGAAACATCTGCAAGAAAGCAAGATGAGCACGGAGGATTCCTCATAATTTACTGCTTGGATCAGAAACTGGTTTCCAGCAGATCATTTACTACAATCTAGAAAACAGTTCAAGGAGGCTTTTTCTCCCCGTTATCTATTTTAGAGACAGGTTCTCTCTCCACACTGCCCTGGACTTCAATCAACAAGTCCTAAGGAAGCAGGCAGAGATCATTTTCACATAAAGTTCTAAGTAGAAATTATGGAAACATAGAAGATTGATGGCAGAAAAAGACCTCCTGGTCCATCTAGTCTGCCCTTATACTATTTCCTGTACTTTATCTTAGTATGGATCTATGTTTATCCCAGGCATGTTTAAATTCAGTTCCTATGGATTTACCAACCAGGTCTGCTGGAAGTTTGTTCCAAGCGTCTACTACTCTTTTAGTAAATTTTCAGTATATTTTCCCCAGGGTCGATTTCAAAATGATCCAACCATTCAGCATAGTTTGGGACATGGGGGAATCCTGGAGACAACCAGACCCAACTGAGATCGGTGAGGGGGCCAGAACCACCGGCCCAAAGCCAGACCAGCTCACAGGATGATGGGGATTGTAGTCTAAGGGATTAGCAGGGACCAGATTGGAGATTCCAGGTGGGAATGCCTGTTTCGTGACGATCCCCTCCTGGTCAATCACACTGGATCCCCCCCACCCTCGGGACCGAGGCCGGAGCCCACGCCATAGGCGTCCACGCGCGTGTAAACCCCGCGGAGCCTTTGCTGAAGTTACGCAGCGGCGGGGAAACAGGAGCCTGGGGAGGCGTCGGGTCGGGTCAGGCACCGGGCCAGCCGGGACGGAACCAGACGGCTTTCCCTCCAGACCCGCCGTCCCCTCGACTCGCCTGGCCCGGGAAAGGACCCGAAAAAAACTCAGCGTGGAGGCCGGCGCGGCGGCTGATCCGAGGGACGCCTTTCCACCCGGACGGGACGGGCGCCAACCGGGCAAGGAAAAGCAGCGACGACGCCCGTCGGAAGGAGCCGGGAAGGAGCCGTCGGGCCCGAGGGGTCGCCCGGCCTGCCTGCCCGACCCGGGGCCCCTCCTGGCGAAAGAAGGGCGCGAGGGGCGCTTGCCGTCGGGGCGGGAGGCGCCATTTCAGGGGGGCTTCAGGGAAGGAGGGAGGGAGGGAAGGGCCGCCCCGTCCCCGGGCAAAGGGCGGTCGGAGGGTCTGAGCCCGACGCAGCGGCGGCCGGGCGCCTCACCTGTGCGGAACTCCAGCGTGTGGTCCGCGTGGGCGCCGCCGCCCTCCTCCAGCAGCAGGACGTAGAGCATCCCGAAGGAGTTGTGGATGCCGAAGATGGAGCCGTGGCACCAGGTGGCGGCCAGCACCACCACCCAGCCGAAGCCGCCGTCGGGGGGCGTGAAGTCGGGCGCCGCCGTTCGCCTCTCGCGGGTCCCCGGCGCGCCCCGGCCGCCCTCCTCCTCCTCCGCCGCCTCCTCGGGCTCATCCTCCGCCTCCAGGGCGCCTTTTTCCTCAGCCAGCGCCGGCTCCTGCCGCCTCAGCGCCATGGCGCGCGCGACCCCGGGGTCGCTTGAGCCGCGCGAGGGAGCGAGCGAGCGGGCGGGCCAAGCCGGGTCCTCCTGGGCCGCTGCTGGGGCTGCTCCGCCGCCGCCGCTGGCTGAGCCGAGCTGAGCTGCGGCGGCCGAGCCGGTCCCCACGCCTCCCGGCCGCCCGGCTCCGCTCCGCCCCCCGGCCGCCCTCCTCCGCGCTGCGCCGGAGCCTCCCCCGCGCCGCCCGGCCCGCCTCCGCTGCGAGCCCGGCCTTCGCCGCTGGAAGCCGACGCGGCCCTCTGGCGCCCGGCGCGTCTCTCCGAGCCGGCGGGGCAGGAGCGGCGCCGAGACGGAAAGTGATGCCGCCCGGGTCCGCCGAGAAAAGAGGCGCCTCGGCCGGCGGGGAGGTGTCGCCTGAAGGGGAAACGGCCGCGCGGGGTGGAAGCAGCGGAGTCGCCTGAGGGCGGCGGGGTCTCCTGCGCTTTTGGGGGGGCGCCTGACAAGACTGTTCGGCTGAGGGGTGTGTGGAGGGGAACTCTCCTGAGGCAGTGAGGGAGCGGGCGGGGAGTCTCCCACGCGGGTCCCCTGAGTGGAGCCTGGAAGAAGCCGCCCCCCCTTGCTCCGCTCCTTGGAGGGCCCAAGAGACCCAGAGGCCCCTTTTTGGCCTGAGGGGTTGGACGAAGCGCCTGAAGTGCCCCCCTTCCGACGCCCCTTCGGCTTCTTCTCGCCTCAGCCGAGCGACTCTGAGGGGAGCAGCGCCATTGGCGCCAGGGGGGCCGAGAGGGAGGCGGAGCCGCCTCGGCCCGGCCCGGCGCCGCAGCGAAACCCAACCTCCCCCGAGGCCTCGGCGGAGGAGCCGCTTTTTTGCCCGCCGGGCAGTTCCGAACCTCTTCACACACACACCCTCGGAGGGGAGGGGATCATTGGGCCCAGCCGCTTTGACGGGCTGCGGGACAGAGAGCCCTTCGCCTGCTTTGGGCCGCTTCTCTGCTCTGGGAGTTGCGCTCTTTTATGACCTGTTGCGCTGCCTGAAGGGGGGAAGCGGCTTTCAAGGGGGGTTTCGGAACTGACAAAGAAAGAAGCCCTAGCCGTTACCCGGCCCGTTTTTCCTTGCTGGGTCTGCAGCGCTTCCGGGACTACCACCCCCAGCAGCCTCAAACGCCCTGGAGAAGAGGGGGAATGCTGGGAGATGCAGTTCCTCAGCAGCTGGCGAAACAAGGGCTCCCCATAGCTTTATTTGAAAAATCTTTCTTTCTTTCCTTTCCTCCTTTCCTTTCTTGCTGCTTCCTACCTATCTACCTTCCTTCTTTCCCTCCCTTCCTTCCCTCTTTTCTTCCCCCCATCCTGTCCTTCCTTTCTTCCCTCCTTTCTTCCTACCCTCCCTATTTGCCTTCCTTTCCTCCCCTCCTTCCTTTCCTTCTTCCTACTCTCCCCATTATCCTTCCTTTCTTCCCTTCCTTCCTTCCTGCTTCTTCACTTCCTTCTTCCTTCCTACCCTCCTTCCTTCCTTCCTTCCTTCCTTCCTTCCTTCCTTCCTTCCTTCCAACATCTTTGAACAAAGAAGAGTAAGAGTCTCCAGCCAACATGACTATGGCTGAAAATATGATCGGAATCTAAATATACAGGATTGTGGAAGAGCTGAAATAATCAAATATCATTTTAGTTTCACCACAGATTTGGAGAGCTGTAAAGAGCTGGAACTGTCCCAATAGGGCAGAGCCTTTAGGATAAGGGCGGAGCCTAGCAATACCTGCTGGGGTTGGAGCATGCTCAGATAATGTAATTGATTGCAGCCAGGTGAACTCCGGGCTCAATGGAAGGCGAGCAGCGATCAAGAAGTCTTTCAGAAACTAATGTTGGGACGTAGCAAAACTGCGTCCTTGATTTCAGCCATTGCTGAATGCAGGCAGTCCTCAAAGTATTGTGCATTGTTGTGGTTGAAGCTGAAGTAGTCGCTGACAGGAAGGACCTTGTAGTAGATAATTTTATGAGCTATGCTTAGGTCATGCCGAAGGCGACTTAGTTCTAAGCTTTCTAAAGCCTAGGTATTCTGTTGCAAGTAGAGGAGTGGAGATTCAAGGTCACAACAGCACTGAAAAAAGTGACAAGGCCATTTTCTCCACGACCATTGCAGCATCCTCAGGGTCATCATGGGACCAAAGTTTAGACATTTCTTAGTTGACTCATACCCTGTCCGAGGGTCGTGTGAATCCCCTTTTGCAACCTTCTGACAAGCAAAATCAGTGGGGAAGCCGGGTTCACTTCACAACCATCACTAACTCGACAAACTATAGAGATTCACAACTACCTCACTTGTCAACAGAAATTGTGGGCTCAATTGTGATTGAAAGCCGAGCGCTACCAGTAATCTCTTGTGGCTGGGTTTACAATGCAAAGCCATGATGGAGCCTTTGGATTTGGTTGTGGGATTGCCTGAGATCTGCTTTCAAGGAAGAGGATGATGGCCTGGCAGGATTAATATCAGCAATAGCATTTAGATTTATATACCGCTTTCCAGTGCTTTCCAGCCCTCTCTAAGCAGTTTATAGAGTCAGCCTCTTGCCACCAACTATCTGGGATTTCATTTTATCAGAAGGATGGAAGGCTGAGTCAACCTTGAGCCTGCTGAGATTCAATCCGCCAAACTTCCGACAGCCGGTGGTCAGCAGAAGTAGCTTGCAGTGCTGCACTCTAACTACTGCGCCGCCGAGGCTCAATATTAACACAGCACCTGCCTCTAGTTGTTATGGCATACAGGTAGTTGACTTTTGACTATTTGTTTAATGACTGATGATGCTGAGAAAACTGACAACTGACAAATTTCTATACAATTTGGGATGAACCCCCTTGGAATGGGGTGGGAGGAGGAATGGATTTCCCCAAGAAGAAATTGCAGACCCCAGGAACCAGGAGCAACACTCAGGTGACACTCAGGACACAGGTAAACCCCCAAGTGCTTCAAAGACCCTCTAAAAGGGTGCAAATTGCCAGCCGTCTGCAAGGCATGTAATTCTCTCCATTCCCCACTAAACTCTCAGAGCTGAAGAAGCATCTTGGGTGAGAAGCAAGACATCTTCAAAGAAAAAAATCAAGAATGTCCATTTGGCATTTGAGGATCAATGGAGAAAGCAGGATTTGTTCAACAATCGTGACCAAATGTAATAAAACAGAGCATGAGTTGCTTAATGACTGCATTGCTTAGTAAGTGAAGTTCCGGCCTCGATTCAAAGTGTTGGTTATGACCTATAAAACCCTAGATCAGTGTTTCCCAACCTTGGCAACTTGAAGATATTTGGACTTCAACTCCCAGAATTCCCCAGCCAGCGAATGCACCTGGTTGGCCAGCAAATGCTGGCTGGGGAATTCTGGGAGTTGAAGTGCAGATATCTTCAAGTTGCCAAGGTTGGGAAACACTGCCCTAGATGGCATCGGGCCAGAATACCTGTGGGACCGTCTCCTGCCCTATGAGTCCCAGCAACCGGTCAAGTCCCACAGAGTCGGCCTTCTCCAGGTCCCGTCAACTAGACTGTCACTTGGTGGGGCTTAGGGGAAGAGCCTTCTCTGTGGGGGGCCCGGCCCTCTGGAATCAGCTCCCCCCGGAGAGTCACGCTGCCCCCACCCTCCTCGCCTTCCACAAGAGTCTTAAGACTCATCTATGCTGCCAGGCTTGGGGCCTTTAGACCTTTGACCCCTGACCGATGAATGTGTTGAGAGTAAGTTGACCAAACGGGAATGACTGTCTTTTTATGCTTTTCTGGGTTTTTTAGATTATACATTTAAATTAATTGGATTTAGGACATTATATATTGTTAAGTTGTATGTTGTAGTCCAATAAATAAATCGATGTTGTGAGATAAGGACATTTTGCTTTTTGCTGATCCCCTAATTTTGTCAAAAAAGATTCTTTGCACGGTTCATTTAATCTATATCTGGTTCTGTGGCTATTGCACCACATGCTCCTTCGGTGTTTGGACTCCAATTCCCGCACTCTTTCTTGGCCTGGTTTGGGCTTAAACCAGTGTTTCTCAATCTCAGACTTGTGGATTTCAATCCCCAGAATTCCCCAGCCAGCAGGATTCTGGGAGTTGAAGTCCAGAGGCCTCGAAGCCACTGAAATTGTTTCTTTGTGACTTAAACCTACACAAACATTCCCAAGCGAGCAAAAACACAAGATAGGACACACCCAAATCCGCTTTTTTGTTTCTCCGGCTCACAGCTAAACAAGGCAGGCTTCTGGTTAGTCCTCGGACAGGAGTCTAGCAGGAAGTGTGATGACAATAGGCTAAACTGGGAGTCGAAAGAAGCCGCTTTATCCAGGAAAAAGGGGTTTTGTGCTTCAGCCAAGACCACAGCATGGAAGTTTCCATGAGGAGAGCTGGACTCAAAGCTGTTCCGGGCTCAACAGATGTTTGCAGGGCAAGAGCTGGTTGGGTTGATGCCAACATGAGTTTGACGGAAAGACCACTGCACTGCAAGACGTCTCTCGAAGCCCGGATTTAGCCTTCGCAACCTGGCAAGTTTTGGGTGTGTTTGGATTGTGAGGCACCACATAGATTGGTGGGAGAAAAAGACTTCATGGTCTATCTAGTCTGCCCTTATGCTATTTCCTGTATTTTATCTTAGGATGGATCTATGTTTATCCCAGGCATGTTTAAATTCAGTTACTGTGGATTTACCAACCACATCTGCTGGAAGTTTGTTCCAAGCGTCTACTACTCTTTTAGTAAATTTTCAGTATATTTTCCCCAGGGTCGATTTCAAAATGATCCAACCATTCAGCATAGTTTGGGACACGGGGAATCCTGGAGACAGCCAGACCCAACTGAGACCCTGCATCACGCTAGTCCAATAGCAGTAGAGTCTTTTCTTGAAAGTCTCCAGTGTTGGAGTGTTCACTACCTGTGCAGGCAGGCCGTTCCCCTGGTTGATCGCTCTCACCGTCAGAAAGTTAGAAACATAGAAACCTAGAAGATTGACAGCAGAAAAAGACCTCCTTGTCCATCTAGTCTGCCCTTATACTATTTCCTGTATTTGATCTTAGGATGGATCTACATTTATCCCAGGTATGTTTAAATTCAGGTCCTGTGGATTGACCAACCATGTCTGCTGGAAGTTTGTTCCAAGCATCTACTATTCTTTCAGGCAAATAAAATTTTCTCACATTGCTTCTGATCTTCCCCCCAACTCATCTCAGATTGTGATCCCTTGTTCTTCTGTTCACTTTCCTGTTAAAAACACTTCCCTCCTGAACCTTATTTAACCCTTTAACCCATTTAAATGTTTCGATCCCCCCCCCTTCCCTTCTGTCCTCCAGACTATACAGGTTGGGTTCATTAAGTTTTTCCTGATAAGTTTTATACTTAAGACCTTCCACCATTTTTGTAGCCCGTCTTTGGACCCATTCAATTTTATCAATATCTTTTTGTAGGTGAGGTCTCCAGAACTGAACACAGTATTATTCCAAATGGGATTTCACCACTGCTCTATACAGCGGGATCACAATCTCCCTCTTCCTGCTTTGTTATACCTCTAGCTATGCAGCCAAGCATTTTACTTGCTTTCCCTACCGCCTGACCGCACTGTTCACCCATTTTGAGACTGTCAGAAATCACTACCCCTAAATCCTTCTGACGTTTTTGCTAACACAGAACTGCCAATACAATACTCAGATTGAGGATTCTTTTTCCCCAAGTGCATTATTTTACATTTGGAAACATTAAGCTGCAGTTTCCATTGCTTTGACCATTTATCTAGTAAAGCTAAATCATTTGCCATATTACAGATGCCTTCACGCAATATCAACCCTATTGCATATAACCACAACTTCAATATTCCTGAATCAGGTGAGTCAAAAACATCACAATGGTGTGATCCATAGACAACCAACAAAAATGGTATGATCAAATGGATGCAAAATTTCAAGAAAATATTCACCATACAATGGGAAGAATGATGGATTAAACCTACCAAAATTACGCCCAGGTAGTCCTTGAGTTATGACTGTTATGGAGCCTATCGATTATGTTCATAAGTTACAGGAAGTCTTCAACATACAACCACAATTCAGATAGAATTTATGTTGCTGAGAAATTTGTTAAGTGAGTTTTGTCCCATTTTACAACTTTTCTTGCCATATTTGTTAAGTGAATCACTGCAATTAAGTTATTAACCCAGTTGTTCAGTGAATCTGGCTTTCCTCCATTGCTTTTACTTGTCAGAAGATCGCAAAAGGGGATCGCACATGGCAACGGTTGTAAGTATGAACCAGTTGCTAAGTGTCCAAATTTTGTTCCCATGTTCATGGGGAAGCAACACAGGTGGTAACGGTGAAAACAGTCATAAGTTATTTTTTTCAGTGCCATTGTGACTTTGAACAATCACTAAATGAACTGTTGTAAGTCAAGGACAATCTGTGTAACATTTGTAAAACCAATTTTACTATGTTTTCTCAGCAAATGTGTCAGTCGTTAGGGAAAATAACTACAGCTGTTAAGCAAAAGCTGCAGTTAATCAAACCCATTTGTTATGGTGTGGTTTTGCTGAACACAGAAGTACCGGTTTGGGGGAAAACATTGTAAAATGTAGCCATGTAACTGCGGGATACCGTAGATGTCAAGTTGACAAGCATCCAAAGCAATAGCAATAACGTAAGCAAGAGCACTTAGACTTCTGTATCACTGCATAGTGCTTTTACAGCCCTTTCTAAATGTTTTACAGAGAGTCAGCCTCTTGTCCCCAACAATGTGGGTCCTCATTTGACCAACCTCGGAAGGATGGAAGGCTGAGTCAACCTGGAGCTGATGGTGAGATTCGATCTGCCAAACTGCTGGCAGCTGTTGATCAGCAGAAGTAGCTTGTAGTACTGCACTCTAACCACTGCACTACCTTGGCTCCTATCCTCCCTCCCTCCCATCTCCTTCCTCCCTCCCTCCCTCCCTTCCTTCTCTCCCTCCCTCCCTTCCTTCTCTCCCTCCCTCCCTTCCTTCTCTCCCTCCCTTCCTTCCTTCTCTCCCTCCCTTCCCTCTCTCCCCCTCTCCCTTCTCCCTCCCTCCCTTTTCTCCCTCCCTCCCTTCCTTCTCTCCCTCCCTCCCTTCCTTCTCTCCCTCCCTCCCTTCCTTCTCTCCCTCCCTCCCTTCCTTTTCTCCCTCTCTCCCTTCCTTCTCTCCCTCCCTCCCTTCCTTCCTTCTCTCCCTCCCTTCCTTCCTTCTCTCCCTCCCTCCCTCCCTTCCTTCTCTCCCTCCCTTCCTTCTCTCTCTCCCTCGCTCCCTTCTCCTTCCTCCCTCCCTCCCTTTTCTCCCTCCCTCCCTTCCTTCTCTCCCTCCCTCCCTTCCTTCTCTCCCTCCCTCCCTCCCTTCTCTCCCTCCCTCCCTTCCTTCCTTCTCTCCCTCCCTTCCTTCTCTCTCTCCCTCCCTCCCATCTCCTCCCTCCCTCCCTCCCTTCCTTTTCTCCCTCCCTTCCTTCCTTTTCTCCCTCCCTCCCTTCCTTCTCTCCCTCCCTCCCTCCCTTCTCTCCCTCCCTCCCTCCCTTCCTTTTATCCCTCCCTCCCTTCTCTCCCTCCCTCCCTTCTCTCCCTCCCTTCCTTCTCTCCCTCCCTCCCTTCCTTCTCTCCCTCCCTCCCTTCCTTCTCTCCCTCCCTCCCTCCCTTCCTTTTATCCCTCCCTCCCTTCCTTCTCTCCCTCCCTCCCTTCCTTCTCTCCCTCCCTCCCTTCCTTCTCTCCCTCCCTCCCTTCCTTTTATCCCTCCCTCCCTTCTCTCCCTCCCTCCCTTCTCTCCCTCCCTCCCTTCTCTCCCTCCCTCCCTTCCTTCTCTCCCTCCCTCCCTTCCTTCTCTCCCTCCCTCCCTCCCTTCCTTTTCTCCCTCCCTCCCTTCTCTCCCTCCCTCCCTTCTCTCCCTCCCTCCCTTCCTTCTCTCCCTACCTACCAACCTACCTACCTACCTCTGTTCCTTCTATTTCATCCATAGCAATAGCATTTAGATTTATATACCACTTCACAGTGCTTTACAGCCCTCCCTAAGCAGTTTACAGAGAGTAAGCATATTGCCCCCAAACAATGTGAGTCCACATTTTACCAACCTTGGAAGGATGGAAGGCTGAGTCAACCTGGAGCCGGTGGTGAGAGTCGAACTGCCAAACTGCTGGCAACTGGTGATCAGCAGAAGGAGCCTGCAGTACTGAACTCTAACCACTGCGCCACCGAGCCCCCCCCCCCCCCCCCCCCCGCAAACTGTCAGAACTTTGGATCCAGTTCATACCCCTCTTTTTTAATCCGGGCTCTAATTCCAAATGGTTAGAAGTGGATGTCTCAACAAAAGTGCTTTTTCAGGAGGCAAATGGACATTCTTGTTTTTTTCTTTTTGAAGATGTTTCACTTCTCATTTACGAAGCTTCTTCCGCTCTGACAGTTTAGTGGGGAATGGAAGCATTTATATGCCTTGCAGACAGCTGGTCATTTGTAGAGGGTTGTAGAATATCTCCGGGACCGCCTTCTGCCGCACAAATCCCAGTGACCGGTTAGGTCCCACAGAGTTGGCCATCTCCGGGTCCTGTCGACAAAACAATGTCGTCTGGCGGGACCCGGGGAAGAGCCTTCTCTGTGGTGGCCCCAACCCTCTGGAATCAACTCCCCCCGGAGATTAGGATTGCCCCCACCTTCCTTGCCTTTCGCAAACTCCTTAAAACCTACCTCTGTCGCTAGGCATGGGGAAATTGATTCCCCAGGACCGTTTTCATTTTATGTATGGTTTGTATGAGATGTATGATTGCTTTTTATATTAAGGGTTTAAAATTGTTTTAATTAATGGATTTGTACTGTTTTTGTTGTTGTGAGTTCTTCCGAGTCTCCGGAGAGGGGCAGCATACAAATCTAATAAATAATAATAATAATAATAATAATAATAATAATAATAATAATAAATAATAATATCTGGGTCCTCGGGGTCACTTGAGGGGTGCTCCTATCAGGGGTGGGCTACTGCCTGGATAGGGCAAACACAGTGGGGTAATGAAAATGGAGCTCCTCCCCAGAGCACTCAATTTGCACTGAAAGATGTTGAAAGAAAATGCAGGGCGTCCTGCATAAGCCACAGTGTGATAGTAAAGATTTTGGTAGCCCTTCACTGGCTCCTACCCAGGAGGACTAGTCCTGTGACCCAGAGGACACACCTAAATGCTGCCAATTTTGGGGGTCACTAGATTCTGGCTTCTGGCCGACGAATGTGATGTATGCCTGTTGTTTGAATGAATGGTTTTGAATGTTTCAGGGTTTTTAGAGTACAGTAATTCCTCTCTACTTTGTGGTTGATCTTTTGTGGATTCGCTACTTCCCGGGTTTTCAAAGGAGGCTTTACTCCATTAAATCCATTGAAAAATTTAAATCCACTAAAAATTCATACAATTCTTCTACAGTACTACTGTACTCTATTAAAGAAACTGGTAGGATATCACATGTAGCTCCAGCTGAGAAACATTATACAATGGCTGTTTAATGCAGAGGGTGGGTTTTAAAAGTCCAAATACTTGTTAAATACATAAAAAATATCTTTCCTCTACTTCACGGAAATTCATTTTTCACAGGTGGTCTTGGAATGCATCCCCCGTGAAAAACGAGGGATCACTGTAGTTAGTTATATTAATTGCATTTTAGATATTGATATTGTATATCAATATGAGACGAGGTGGCGCAGTGGGTAGAGTGCAGTACTGCAGGCCACTGAAGCTGACTTGTAGATCTGCAGGGCAGCGGTTCAAAACTCATCACTGGCTCAAGGTCGACTCAGCCTTCCATCCTTCCGAGGTGGGTCAAATGAGGACCCAGATTGTAGGGGCGATACACTGGCTCTGTTAAAAAGCGGCATTGCTAACATGTTGTAAGCCGCCCTGAATCTAAGGAGAAGGGCAGCATTAAAAGAAGTCGAATAAATAAATAAATAAATAAACAAACAAACAAACAAACAAACAAACAAATAAATAGCACTGTTTTTTGTTATGATGTGAGCCGCCCCAAGTCCTCAGCATACAAATCTAATAAATAAATAAATCAACCAACCTCCAAGTGCTTCAACAACCTTCTAAGAGGATGCAAATGACCAGTTGTCTGCAAGGAATAACAATCCTTCCATTCTCAACTAAACTCTCGGAGCTGAAGAAGCCTTTCGGTTGAGGAGTGAAACGTCTTCAAAGAAAAAACAAGGAAATTCAGTTGTTTATCATTATTATTTATTAGATTTGTATGCCGCCCCTCTTCATAGACTCGGGGCGGCTCACAGCAGTGATAAAACAGTATACACTAGAAAATCTAATATTAAACTCTAAAATAACAATTTTACATTAAAAACCTAAAAAAAACCTTATATAAAAACATACACACAAACATTCCATACATAAAACTACATAGGCAAGGGGAGATGTCTCAGTTCCCCCATGCCTGACGGCAGAGGTGGGTTTTAAGAAGTTTACGAAAGGCAAGGAGGGTGGGGGCAGTCCTAATCTCTGGGGGGAGCTGGTTCCAGAGGGTCGGTGCTGTCACAGAGAAGGCTCTTCCCCTGGGACCCGCCAAACGACATTGTTTAGTCGACAGGACCTGGAGAAGGCCAACTCTGTGGGACCTAACCGGCCGCTGGGATTCATGCGGCAGAAGGCGGTCTCGCAGATATTCTGGTCCGGTGCCATGAAGGGCTTTATAGGTCATAACCAACACTTTGAATTGTGACCGGAAACTGATCGGCAACCAATGCGGACTGCGGAGTGTTGGTGTAACATGGGCATACCTAGGGAAGCGCATGATTGCTCTCGCAGCTGCATTCTGCACGATCTGAAGTTTTCAAACACTCTTCAAAGGTAGCCCCATGTAGAGAGCGTTACAGTAGTCGAGCCTCGAGGTGATGAGGGCATGAGTGACTGTGAGCAGTGACTCCCGGTCCAAGTAGGGCCGCAAGTGGTGCACCAGGCGAACCTGGGCAAACGCCCCCCTTGCCACAGCTGAAAGATGGTTCTCTAATGTGAGCTGTGGATCGAGGAGGACGCCCAAGTTGCGGACCCTCTCTGAGGGGGTCAATAATTCCCCCCCCCGGGTGATGGACGGACAGATAGAATTGTCCTTGGGAGGCAAAACCCACAGCCACTCCATCTTGTCAGGGTTGAGTTTGAGTCTGTTGACACCCATCCAGACCCCAACAGCCTCCATACACTGGCACATCACTTCCACTGCTTCATTGACTGAACTTCGTTGCCTCCTGAAAAAGCACCTTTAGGTCAACCATGACCTGGATTACCGAGAATCTCTATAGACTGTCAGGAATTAAAATCTCTGGGTAATATCATAATGCAGAAAGTAGGCCTCAGGTAAGAATGCTGAGTCATTCAGAGGCAGTTGAGTATGCAGCAATCTAGCAATTATGTGAAAAGTATTTAACTAGGCAAGAGCTCTTTGCTCTTTCTCTCTCTCTCTGTTTGCTGTTAGCTTTGTGCTGTTGCTGTTTGTGAGAACTGTGCTCTGAAGAAACTATAATGCTGTAAAAGTTGGTTTCTGTGAGTTATTGAACTAAGATAATTGTAGCAAGGAACTAGTAAGAGACTAGTTTATTGTAGGTATAGTATAGATAGTAGTAGTAGTAATAGTATACAGAAGTAAATATATTTTTCCACAACTGCCTACTGCTGCTGTGTTTCATTGAAGACTTCAACTCCATTTCCACTGGTCTGTGGCTGGCTGGCTGGCTGGTTGGATTGGCGGGCTGGCTGCACTGGTTTGGTGTTTGAGCATAAACTATCTAATTTCCGCAAATGCAGCTCTGATACAGACTACTACTGAGGACTACTGTATCACATAGGAAAATGGTTACAAAATGTTTTATGGATGTTGCACCACCCCATCAGTCATATCAAAGACACACAAGCCGTGCCATCACAAAATGCCTGAAATGTTGTGAAACAGAAGGACTGGTTCATTATCCCGTGGGGTGGAGACATTAAAAAGAAACCCAAAGACGGACAAAGGACAAGGCAGAAAATTTTGCAATTTAAATATCACATGCAGCCACAACTGTTAGGTATATCTTCATTATATATATATAATGGATATGGCTAGCTGATGAGGCCAAAATAAGGCCAAAATAGATCTATCCTAGTCTCCCTTAATTTTCAAATTCAGCAAAAAAACATGTGACACATACAGATAGAATTGTCGGCTATCAATAAAATTAACTGCCTTGGAAATGGCCCTGGGTTGGGCCGAGAGGCAAATAAGGAGTTGTGATGTTCCTTCAATACGCCAGGGTGATTCGACACAAAAATATGTAAGCCTTCCCTGGTGCAGAGCTGAAGGGATTGGATAATGTAGCCTAGAGGATAATTCTCTGCCTTACAAGGCAAACGTTGCAGGTTCAAGGCCCAGTGGGTATGGCTAGCTGATGAGGACAAAATACGGCCGAAATAGATCTATCCTAGTCTCCCTTAATTTTAAAATTCAGCAAAAAAACATGTGACATATATGTGTGTGTGTGTGTTTTCGTAGATTTGTATATAGTTTATTTGTGCATTTATTTATTTATTTATTAGTTGAGTTGAGTTGAGTTGAAAGGGACCTTGCAGGTCATCTAGTCCAACCCCCTGCTGAAGCAGGAATCCTACACTATGCCAGCCAGATGGCAGTCCAATCTCTTTTTGAATATGTCAAGTGTTAGTTGGGGGAAAGATCAGAAGCAATGTGAGAAAATATTACTTTACTGAAAGGGTAGTAGATGCTTGGAACAAACTTCCAGCAGATGTGGTTGGTCAATCCACAGTAACTGAATTTAAACATGCCTGAGAGAAACATAGATCCATCCTAAGATAAAATACAGGAAATGGTATAAGGGCAGACTAGATGGACCAGGAGGTCTTTTTCTGCCGTCAATCTTCTATATTTCTATGTTGGGGCATTCACAACCTCCGCTGGCAGGCCGTTCCACTGGTTGATCGCTCTCACTGTCAGGAAGTTCTTTCTTATTTCCTGATTGAATCTCTCCTTGGTCAGTTTCCATCTGTTGCTCCTGGTCTGGCGCCCTGGAAAACAGTGTGACCCCCTCCTCTCTTTGGCAACCCCTCAAGTACAGTACCTGTATACTGCTATCATGTCCCCTATGGTCCTTCTCTTTGCTAGACTATCCATGCCCAGTTTCAGCAACCTCTCTTTGTATGTCTTGGTTTCCAGGCCCCTGATCATCCTGGTTGCTCTCTTGGGGTGCACGTTGTCCCCCACAGAGGTCCCATGCAAGATAAGCTTCAGAGCGGAGAATACGAGGGATCTGGGCCAGTTCAAAGCAAAGTCTCACATTGAGGTGAATTCCTAATAAACTCGGTAAACAGGTCCGTGGCTATTTCGGAGGGCAGCATATAGATGTGGTTGGTTATTATTCTCTTTCTCCAAATTCCCAGTCCGGGCTACAACTTTGGCATGTCCTGGTGGTCTCCCATCCAAGTCTGATTATTTTTATTTTTTAATTTTATTATTAGAGTTGGAAGGGACCTTGCAGGTCATCTAGTCCAGCCCCCTACTGGTGCAGGAGAGCCTACATCACGCTAGTCCAATAGCAGTCCAGCCTTTTCTTGAAAGTCACCAGTGTTGGAGCATTCACCACCTCTGCAGGCAGGTCATTCCCCTGGTTGATCGCTCTCACCGTCAGAAAATTCCTCCTTATTTCCAGGTTGAATCTCTCCTTGGACAGCATCCACCTGTTGCTCCTTGTCTGGCTCTCTGGCGCTTTGGAAAATAATGTGACCCCCCCCTCCTCCCTGGGGCAGCCCCTATTTGTAGACTGCTATCATGTCCGCCCTGGACCTCCTCTTTGCTAGTCTTTCAATGCCCAGTTCCTGCAACCTTTCCTCATATGTTTTAGTTTCTAGTCCCTTTATCATTGTGGTTGCTCTCTTCTGCACTTTTCCTAGACTCATCAACATCTCTTTTGTAGTGTGGTGACCAAACCTGAATGCAAGACTCTAGGTGTGGCCTTACCAGGGCATTATAGAGTGGTATTAGCACCTCCCTTGTCTTGGAGTGTCTTCCTCTGTTGATATAGCTTAAGATTGTGTTGGCTTTTTTAGCCGCCGCTACACATTGTTGGCTCATGCTTAGTTTGTTGCTCACTAAGACTCCTTGATCACCTCTACTGGAGGTTGCCTATTTGAAGTCTCTTTCATTTAAATATGTGAGCCAACGGAAATAGTTGACCAATAGTATTTCTTTCTTTTTCTTTCTTTCCTCTTCTTTTCCTTTCTTTTTTCTTTTTTCTCTTCATCATGCATAAATTTAATCTAGGCTTAAGTGACAAGATAACTAGGTAACTAAATAAGAACAAATTATAGTAAAGATACTTAATTGATCTAGAATGTATATAGAAAAGAAGAATGGTGAACTACTGAAATGTAAGCCTAAAATCTTCAACCAATGTTAAGCATGTTTGTTCATTTTGTTTATTTTAATTGTTTAAATAAAGTCTATTTTTAAAACCTTTAAAAAAACGAATCCTCAAAAGTCACTGGGAGTTGCCAATAAGGTGTAGGCAGTGATGGTCTACCAAAAGTTTTACTACCACACTGTGGCTGTGGCTTATGCATTTTGTTTCAATTTCTTTCAGTGCAAATTCGGTGCTCTGGGATGGAGCTCTAAATTTTGCTACCGGAACTGCGTTCCTGACCGTTCCCGTAGGAGCCCATCACTGGTTGTAGGCCAGTGATGGTAAAAGGGGCACTTGGAGCCACATCTGAGGGTACCTGAGGCATTGCCCATGCCAGCACCACCACGCATGCACACTCTGGCCAGCTGATTTTTGACCTTCTTTTTGGACGTTTTTGCTTTGCCCAGGCTTCAGGAAAGCCGCCTGGAGATGTCGAAAAACAGCCTAACAGAAGAACCGGAAGTTCATTTCCGAACTTCCGGTTGACTCATTGAGCTGTTTTTGCCATCTCCAGGCTTAGGTTATCTCTGCAATCTGTCTGTATTGTAGTTATGTATATCAACTAAAATGTGTTTAGGCTTGATGCCTTTGTTTGATGATTATGACAAAAATAGCTGGTAAGAAAGACTATGTACTTTGTAATGATTGGACTGTTATTCTGATTATTGTGTGTATGACTTTAGACTGTACATCTGAACATGTTATTTCTCAAAGTAAACTTTAATTCAAATTAATATATCTGTGTGTGGCTGAGTAGTTATTCACATTGGACAAAATAAATAAATGAATAAAAATAAATAAACAATGAATCTCAATCTAAACATTTCTGTATGTACATAACCTTGGTAAACAAGGATTACTCTGTTCATACATTAACAACCAGTCTGACTTTTTGACCCCTGTCCACATACACCTCTGTTCCTTATCATCTGGAGATCATGGAGATTCCACCTCCTGTTACTGTTGAGTTGACCACTGGGGTTTCCCATATGAATTTATGTTAATGCAAACCACGCATAGCACAATGGGAATGTTAATAATAATAATAATAATAATAATAATAATAATAATAATAATAATAATTTATTAGATTGGTATGCCGCCCCTCTCCAAAGACTCAGGGTGGCTCACAACACAATACACAATGTAAAAATCAATATTAAAAAACAGACTAAAACCCTTATCATAAAAATTAATCACACAACCCAAACAAACCATACATAAATCATAGTAGCTAAGGAGAATATCAACTTCCCGAAACCTGGCGACATAGGTGGGTTTTTAGGAGCTTGCGAAAGGCAAGGAGGGTGGGGGCAGTTCTAATCTCCGGGGGGAGTTGATTCCAGAGGGCTGGGGCCGCCAAAGAGAAGGCTCTTCCCCTTGGTCCCACCAGACGGCATTGCTTAGTCGAAGGGACCTGGAGAAGGCCAACTCTGTGGGATCTTATGCAATATGTATAGTTTAGTTATGTCAGCCTGCACTTTTGTATTGCTTTAAATTTTTTGCAACAGAGAAAAAAACAATAGCTACTGTAACCACAATAATTAACGATAATGTAATGGAGCAGAGAAAACTAAGGAAAGTGCTAAAGCACAGACTAAAAGCAAAAATGTGGAGAAAACAGCCATTTACAGCAACAAAAATAAGCAATAAATCTGGTTTGTTGCTTTAAGCAGAGTCTCGTTGATGTTCAGATGACATTGTGATGTGGAATGACAGTATTTTTCGAGTTTAGGAGGTGCTCATTCTCACCTTGCATATTATGCTAAAGTCACAAAGTTAACATGCTTCAGCTAAGCAGGTTAATTAGCCGGACGGCTCTTACAGCTGGCCTGGATCTTAATCCCATTTTAGCAAAGGTTTCAATTTGTGGCTATTCAACTTGATTCTTTCCAGTGATTTGGACTGATTAATGATGATTACTTGCTGTCAAGTCACTGTCAGCTCTTAGCATCCACATAGAACAAATTTCTCCACGATGACCTGTCATTATCTTGGCCCTTCAGATCTTCTGGTGCTACAATAAAGAAGACTCAGACCCCAACAAGATGGAGTGGCTGTGGGTTCTGCCTCCCAAGGACATGTCCATCTGTCCGTCCATTACTCTGGGGGGGACTTGTGACCCCCTCAGAGAAGGTCCACCACTTGTCCTCCTCGATCCACAGTTGACTTTGGACCATCATCTTTCGGCTGTGGCAAGTGGGGGCATTTGCCCAGGTTCGTCTGGTGCACCAGTTAGATTAGAGTTAGATTAGATTTATTGGATTTATATGCCGCCCCTCTCCGCAAACTCGGGGCGGCTCACAACAATAGTAAAAACAGTACATAGTAACAAATCCAATGCCCACCAATCCAATTACAATTTTAAGTTAAGAAATTCATAAAACAATCCCAATATATATAAAAAACAGGCACACAGTCAATCAATCAAACGGCAAAACAACGTGGGCAAGGGGGAGATGTTTTAGTTCCCCCATGCCTGACGGCAGAGGTGGGTTTTAAGGAGTTTACGAAAGGCAGGGAGGGTGGGGGCAATCCTAATCTCTGGGGGGAACTGGTTCCAGAGGGTCGGAGCCACCACAGAGAAGGCTCTTCCCCTGGGTCCCGCCAGACGACATTGTTTAGTCGACGGGACCCGAAGAAGGCCAACTCTGTGGGACCTAACCGGTCGCTGGGATTCATGCGGCAGAAGGCGGTCCCAAAGATATTCTGGTCCGGTGCCATGAATATGCAGCCCTATTTGGACAGGGAGTCTCTACTCACAGTCACTCATGCCCTCATCACCTCGAGGTCCGACTACTATAATGCTGTCTACATGGGGCTGCCTTTGAAGAGCGTTCGGAAACTTCAAATCATGCAAAATGCAGCTGTGCGAGCGATCATGGGCCTCCGTAGATATGCTCATGTTTCTCCAACACTCCGTGGACTGCATTGGTTGCCGATTGGTTTCCAGACACAATTCAAAGTGTTGGTTATGACCTATAAAGCCCTACATGGCATCGGGCCAGATTATTTCTGGGACGACGTTCTGCCGTCTGAATCCCAGCTGCTGGTCAGGTCCCATAGAGTCGGCCTTCTCCAGTTCCCATCAACTAGACATTGTCTCTTGGTGGGGCTTAGGGAAAGAGCCTTCTCTGTGGGGGACCCAGCCCTCTGGAATCAGTTCCCCCTGGAGATTAGCACTGCCCCCACCCTCCTCACCTTCCGCAAGAGTCTTAAAAGTCACCTATATCTCCAGGCTTGGGGCAATTAGGTCTCAGCCCCCTGGCCAACAAAATGAGATATATGTTGTACGATCGAACTGGTATGATTGTTTTTAAATATTGGATTTTTAGATTGTAATTTTAAATTTAATGAGATTTGCCGTTGTACCGTGTTGTTATATTATATGCTGTGGGCCGCCTCGAGTCCTCAGAGAAGGAGGACATTCAAATCAAATCAAATCAAATCAAATCAAATCAAATCAAATCAAATCAAATCAAATCAAATCAAATCAAATCAAATCAAATCAATGTATGTATGTATGTATGTATGTATGTTTGTATGTATGTTTGTATGTATGTATGTATGTATGTATGTATGTATGTATGTGCCGGTGCTTGGGGGCTGTTGGGGTCTGGATGGGTGTCAACAGACTCAAACTCAACCGTGATAAGACTGAGTGGCTGTGGGTTTTGCCTCCCAAGGATAATTCTATCTGTCCGTCCATCACCCTGGGGGGGGGGGATTATTGATCCCCTCAGGGAGGGTCTGCAACTTGGGTGTCCTCCTCGATCCACAACTCACATTAGAGAAACATCTTTCAGCTGTGGCGAGGGGGACATTTGCCCAGGTCCACCTGGTGCACCAGTTGTGGCTCTACTTGGACCGGGAGTCATTGCTCACAGTCACTCATGCCCTCATCACATCGAGGTTTGACTACTGTAATGCTCTCTACATGGGGCTACCTTTGAAAAGTGTTCGGAAACTTCAGATCGTGCAGAATGCATCTGCGAGAGCAATCATGGGCTTCCCAAGGTATGGCCATGTTACACCAACACTCCGCAGTCTGCATTGGTTATGACCTATAAAGCCCTTCATGGCACCGGACCAGAATATCTACGAGACCGTCTTCTGCCAGCGGCCGGTTAGGTCCCATAGAGTTGGCCTTCTCCGGGTCCTGTTGACTAAAAAATGTCGGCTGGCGAGACCCAGGGGAAGGGCCTTCTCTGTGGCGGCCCCAGCCCTCTGGAACCAGCTCCCCCCAGAGATTAGGACTGCCCCCACCCTCCTTGCCTTTCGTAAACTTCTTAAAACCCACCTCTGCCGTCAAGCATGGGGGAACTGAGACATCTCCCCTTGCCTATGTAGTTTTATGTATGGTATGTTTGTATATATGCTTTTTATATAATGGGGGTTTTAGGTTTTTTAATGTAAAATTGTTATTTTAGACTTTGATATTGGATTTGTCATTGTATATTGTTTTAATTACTGTTGTGAGCCGCCCCGAGTCTACGGAGAGGGGCTGCATACAAATCTAATAAATAATAATACTAATGATAAATACATACATACATACATACATACTATGAGCAGTTCTTACAACTCAAAATTTCCATTGTTAAGCAGGACAGTCGTTAAGTGAATTTTGCCCCATTTCATGGCTTTTCTTGCCATGGTTGTTCAGTGAATCACTGCATGGGTTTAGTTAGTAACACAGTTTTAAATGAATCGGGGTTCATTGACCCCAGGACACTGCAGGTGTCATAAATGAGTCAGTTGCCAAATGTCCAGATTTTGATCCCATTACCACAGGGATGCTACAAGGATCATAAATGTGAAAAACGTCTATAGGCCACTTTTTTCAGCCTGTGATAACTTCAAATAGTTGTAACAAATGATTGTAAATCAAAAACTCACTGTACAGCAGTGGTCCTCAAATTTGGCAATTTGGGAGTTGAAGTCCACAAGTTTTGAAAGTTGCCCAGTTTGAAGACCTCTGCTGTCCAGAATAATCTGTATCTCAGATTCTGACTTCAAAGATTTAGGAGCTTTTGTTGTAAGACATTTCGCCTTCTGTGGCCAGTAGGACAACTGTTAATGCTGCTTTTTTCATCCGACCGCCTCTTAATGATGTCGGGGCCTTTGTGGATACCTGGAGGAGGAGAGTATTCTTTGAAAGAGCTTTGTAGCCGACATTAACATCAAAGCCAGCCATTGTTCTGAGCAGCAAGGGGGAAATTTTCCAGGTTTTGTTTTTCGGATTGCATTTCAACCGCGCCATCTCCTGGTTGAAAGAAAGATTGCATGCCCATTTCCGGGCAACATGTTCTGATTCCTACATTGCATAAGCCACAGTTTGTTTTAACATGGATTGTTGGATAAGCCACCATAGCAGTGGAGTTGCACAGCATGCTTTAACAACCACGGCAGCCTGCATAATATAAAGTGAGGCCAAAGCAAACTGAAAATCTTGTGGCTTAGCACAATGGCCTTGAAATCTGGAGCTTTCAAAATTAATTCTAAAATCCGTTACTCAGAAAATGGGGTACTAAATTCTGTTGTGGTTAGCTCTGGCCCAGCTCTTGCCCCAAGGACTGTGGATGTGGGGGAGACATCCACATGCTGCAGGCCTGTTTTGCCCCTGGTGGAATCTGCTGAGGAAAGACTCCTCTGACCAAGAAGACATGAGTGACAGGGAGGAGGAGAGTGTGGCAGACAGCTCAGAAGGAGATCAATTATCTAGCTCCTCCTTGGATTCGGAACAAGAGTTAATGATACAGCCACGCATGAGGAGAGCGATGCATAGGCAACAACTGAGAGATTATTATCAAAGAAAATGAGGCCACCTGTGGTTGGGTGGGGCTATGGTAATTAGTGAGGCTGCTATAAATAGCAGCCTGTGGGTTTGGCCATTGTGGAGGATTATCTGATTGTTGTGTTTCATGACTGCTTTGCTGACTTTGATCTTTGTGTGCTGATTTTCCCCCGCTTTGAAACTAAACCAGAGCAAAGGGTGTTTCACTTTGTGAAAGAAGAAGGACTGTGAATTGCCTCACAGCTGCAAGCTAAGTATCACAGAACTGATAAGGGACTTGTACCAATTACCCGTTTGTTTGGAGACAAGTGCTCTTTGCTATACAAAAAGAGTGCTTAGTTTATTTGCATTTTTTGGTATAAAGAACATTGTTTTGAATTTTCAAACGTGTGTGTGTCTGAAATTGTATCTGTGCATTTTGGGGAGGATTCTACCAGAGAGCTCGACAGAACAAATTCCCTCTGGTTTTTGGCTGTCATAGACTCAGTTCTCCTACAACGTACAGAATTGCTTAGTTTCCTTTTTTAATTTTATTTAAAATAAAGTTTTATTTATAGACATATATACATATAACATACAAAACAAAACAAAGACAATTAAAAACACTGGATGGTTGTATAGCAAATCTGTATAACAATTCTTACTGTGCTCACATTCTATTACACGCCTATTTTTACATACTTATTATAAACTGGTTTTAAAAACAATAATCATAGTTTATATAATTAATCTTATATCTATTTTCCCATTAACCAATTTATCACCAAGAACTTGCTCTTTTTTTGTTGATTAAATGTACATTAGTTACTTTATCCATTTTTCCAGCCAGCAGTAGAACAGACCCCAACATTTATAAAATACTTTTATACTTTTTTATTTCTAGTGTTAATTTGTCCATCTCTGCACATGCTTGGTTTGCTGAATGCTTTTTATACTCTTCTTATACTCTTCCTTTCCTACCCAATTTGAAATATGTTGGCCATTTTCTTGTCTGTTTTAAAAAAAATATGGCAGATTATTTATTTATTTATGTATTTATTTATTTATCGGATTTGTATGCCGCCCCTCTCCGTAGACTCGGGGCGGCTAACAACAGTAATAAAAAAAAGCATGTAAATCCAATACTAAAACAACTAAAAAAACCTTATTGTAAAACCAAACATACATACAAACAAACAAACAAACATATCATGCATAAATTGTAAAGGCCTAGGGGGAAAGAATATCTCAGTTTCCCTATACCTTATGGCAGAGGTGGGTTTTAAGGAACTTATGAAAGGCGAGGAGGATGGGGGCAATTCTAATCTCCGGGGGGGGGGAGTTGGTTCCAGAGGGCCGGGGCCGCCACAGAGAAGGCTCTTCCCCTGGGCCCCGCCAAACAACATTGTTTTGTTGACGGGACCCGGAGAAGGCCCACAATATGGGACCTAACTGGTCGCTGAGATTCGTGCAGCAGAAGGCGGTCCCTGAGATAATCTGGTCCGGTGCCATGAAGAGCTTTATAGATCATTACCATTTTATTTTATTTTTTAAGATGTAAAAATAATCACCTGGGAGCAACAGCTGGGTGGTAGCAGAAGAAGCTTTAGTAGGTTTTAGGTTCTGGTTTAAAACTTGGTAACTTTAAGACTTGTGGACTTCAACTCCCAGAATTCTCCAGCCAGCTATGGGAACTCTGGGAGTTGGAGTCTGCAAGTCTTAAAAGTTGCCAAGTTTGAAGGCCTCTGGTCTAGGGTCTCCTGCTTGAGGAGGTGTTGAAGACCTCCAAGGTCCTTTCCAACTCTGTTGTTCTGTGGGGTCCTAAGGTGGAAGGGTGATGTGGGCTTGCCCACGTGGCTCTGAGTGCTAGTGGAGTCCAGCACAATTGTGCTACTCCATGTAAGCCACAGGCTCCCCTGCATGCCCACGTGCAATTTCACTCCCTGCCCAGGTGCAGTAGCAGAATTGCACTGGACTCCACTAGCACTCAGAGCCATGGGAGCGAGCACACGTCAGTGTCACCCTTCCACTTTAGCAGCCCACCTCTGGCCAGAGGCTCTGTTGGGATCGTGGAAGTCAATAGGAGGGAGTCCAAAAAAAGAGTCAAGATAGCCTTTGTGGCTGTGAGGTCAAAGCCTGAGCCTCATTTCAGTGGGCTTCTCCCCTGTGGAGACCCCTGCCTGGCAACTTTGCCACAGGTTGCTCACTTTGGAAGGTTAAAGTTGGGCAAGTGCTGCCCCCTGCAGGAATGTCACTCCTGTTATAGTCACATTCGTTAGAAGGTCACACTGACTATCCCTGTGACATCAGGCAGACCGAGAAAATCTGGCCGGTGTCCTTTGGGGCCGATGGAGGCTGAATAGGGATCCCCAGTGGTTCCAAGGCAGCCCCTTCCTCAGCAGCCCACTAGATTAGTGAGTGGCACATTTGCATCACATCTTGATAAAGACCACGGGAACAAAAATCTTTGCAGTCTTCGGAGAGGGGCGGCATATAAATAAAATTATTATTATTATTATTATTATTATTATTATTATTATTATTATTATTGTTATTATTATTGTTGTTGTTGTTGTTATTGTTATTATTATTGTTGTTGTTGTTGTTATTATTATTATTAATAATAATAATATTAATATTAATAACATTATTATTAAGAATAATATAATAATAATAATAATAAAAATAAAATAAAATAAAATAAAATAAAATAAAATAAAATAAACATAGAAACATAGAAGTCTGACGGCAGAAAAAGACCTCATGGTCCATCTAGTCTGCCCTTATACTATTTTCTGTATTTTATCTTAGGATGGATATATGTTTATCCCAGGCATGTTTAAATTCAGTTACTGTGGATTTATCTACCACGTCTGCTGGAAGTTTGTTCCAAGGATCTACTACTCTTTCAGTAAAATAATATTTTCTCATGTTGCTTTTGGTCTTTCCCCCAACTAACTTCAGATTGTGTCCCCTTGTTCTTGTGTTCACTTTCCTATTAAAAACACTTCCCTCCTGGACCTTATTTAACCCTTTAATATATTTAAATGTTTCGATCATGTCCCCCCTTTTCCTTCTGTCCTCCAGACTATACAGATTGAGTTCATGAAGTCTTTCCTGATACGTTTTATACTTAAGACCTTCCACCATTCTTGTAGCCCGTCTTTGGACCCGTTCAATTTTGTCAATATCTTTTTGTAGGTGAGGTCTCCAGAACTGAACACAGTATTCCAAATGTGGTCTCACCAGCATTCTATATAGCGGGATCATAATCTCCCTCTTCCTGCTTGTTATACCTCTAGCTATGCAGCCAAGCATCCTACTTGCTTTCCCTACCGCCTGACTGCACTGTTCACCCATTTTGAGACTGTCAGAAATCACTACCCCTAAATCCTTTTCTTTTGAAGTATTTGCCAACACAGAACTGCCAATACAATACTCAGATTGAGGATTCCTTTTCCCCAAGTGCATTATTTTACATTTGGAAACATTAAACTGCAGTTTCCATTGCTTAGACCATTTATCTAGTAAAGCTAAATCATTTACCATATTACAGACGCCTCCAGGAATATCAACCCTATTGCACACTTTAGAGTCATCGGCAAATAGGCAAACCTTCCCTACCAAACCTTCCCCTATGTCACTCACAAATATATTAAAAAGAATAGGACCCAGAACCGCTTGTAACCTGACTCTGCTCAGAATACTCGCCATTAACAATAACTCTCTGATGTCTACGCTTCAGCCAGCTGCAAATCCATTGAACTATCCAGGGATTAAGTCCAATCTTCACTAATTTATCTATCAGCTCTTTATGTGGAACCGTATCAAAGGCTTTGCTGAAGTCCAGGTAGGCAATATCCACGGCACCACCTTCATCCAACACCTTTGTGACATAGTCAAAGAAATCAATGAGATTAGTCTGACATGATTTGCCTTCAGTAAAGCCATGCTGATTTGGGTCCAATAAGTTATTGTTTTTTAGGTGCTGATTTATCCTCTTTTTGAGTAGAGTCTCCATCATTTTAACTACAACTGATGTCAAGCTAACTGGCCTGTAGTTACCAGCTTCTTCTCTACTGCCCTTCTTGTGAATAGGCACAACACTGGCCATTCTCCAATCCTCAGGAACTTCTCCTGTTAACAACGATTGGTTAAACAAATCAGTCAGGGGGGTAGTAATGACAGATCTGAGTTCTTTAAGAACTCTGGGGTGGATGCCATCTGGACCCATTGCCTTATTTATCTTTAATCGTTCAAGTTCTTCTAAGACATCGGCTTCTAAGATCACTGGAGCTGAATCCGTACAGTTGGAAGCAATGCTATATCCCTCTATAGTATTATTTTGTAAGGTCTCTTTTGAGAAAACTGAACAGAAGTAGCTATTGAAATGGTCAGCGATCTCCTTATTCCCATTAATGTGTGTATTATTCCCGGTACTAAGCTTCGTGATGCCGCAGTTTTTCTTCTTCTTATCATTAATATATCTGAAGAAGGTTTTATCCCCCTTCTTTACAGATTTGGCAATTTCTTCCTCTTTTGAGGCTTTAGCAGCATATATTATCTGTTTCGCCTCCTTCTGTCTCATTTTATACACCTCCCTATCAGCTATACTTCCAGACTCTTTATACCTCCTATAGGCAGCCTTTTTTTCATTGACTATAGCCCTTACATCATTGCTAAACCATAGCGGTTTCTTCTTCCTTTTACCTTTACTTATTTGTCTTACATACAGTCCAGTGGCTTTTAAGATGGCCTTTTTTAATACAGGCCACTGGATGCTCGCTCCTGCCATTTTATCCCTCCCCTTTAATTCATTATCTAAATATTCTCCCATTGCATTAAAATTTGTTTTTCTGAAATCCAATACTTTGGTTGCATTATAGGATTGCTCACAATGAGTTTTTACATCAAACCACAAACATAGATGGTCACTGCAACCTAAATTTTCTCCCACCTTGACATCTGAAACCCAATTCCCATTCGTAAAAACTAAATCTAGAATATTCTCCCCTCTAGTTGGTGTCTTAACCAGCTGTGCCAGAGCTGCTCCTGTAAAGGCCTCTACTATATTCTTACTTTTGCATGTAAGGGCACTGGGGATATTCCAGTCAACATCAGGCATGTTGAAATCACCCATAACCACAATATCTCCCTTTACTGCCATTTGGGTAATTTCATCCACCATCTTGTTGTCATATTCCTCAGATTGCCCTAGATCACCCCAATTCCTCGGATTGCCCTAGATCACCCCAATTCTAATGACAGAACCTTCTTTATTTTGCATGCAAATCCAGAGAGTCTCTAGATCTTGACACGTATTTTGAATTAGTGTTGTTTTTAGACTTTCTTTAATATAAATGGCTACTCCACCTCCCCTTCTCTCTATTCTATCCTTCCTATACAGTGTATATCCTGGTATGGATATTTCCCATTCATTAGAATCCTTAAACCATGTCTCAGTTATGGCAACCAGGTCCAAATTATCTCTAGATATTATGGCCATTAATTCACAGAGCTTGTTGCTCAAGCTTCGATAAAATAAAATAAAATAAAATAAAATAAAATAAAATAAAATAAAATAAAATAAAATAATAAAATAAAATAAAATAAAATAAAATAAAATAAAATAAAATAAAATAAAATAAAATAAAATAAAATAAAATAAAATAAAATAAAATAAAATAAAATAAAATAAAATAAAATAAAATAAAATAAAATAAAATAAAATAAAATAAAATAAAATAAAATAAAATAAAATAAAATAAAATAAAATAAATAATAATAAAATAAAATAATGACCTATAAAGCACTATATGGCATCAGACCAGATTACCTGCGGGACCCCCTACCGCTGCATGCGTCCCAGCGACAGGTTAGGACTCACAGAGTCGGCCTTCTCCAGGTTCCATAAAACTAGACAATGTTGTTTGGTGGGACCTAGGGGAAGAGCCTTCTCTGTGGGGGGCCCAGCTTTTTGGAATCAGCTCACCCTGGAGATTCGTTCTGCCCCCACCCACCTCGCCTTCCGCAAGAGCCTCAAGATTCATCGGTGCCACTAGGTTTGGGACCACTAGATTTCAGCCCCCTGGCTGATGAGTGTTGTGGTTAGCTCTGGCCCAGCTCCTGCCCCAAGGAATTTGCAGGTGGATGTGGGGAAAACATCCACATGCCACAGGCCTGTTTTGCTCCCGATGGAATCTGTCAACGAAGCCTCCTCTGACCAAGGAAGCGTGAGTGACAGGGAAGAGGGGAGTTTGGCAGACATCCCAGGAGGTGATCAATTATCTGTATCATCCTTGGATTCTGAACAAGAATTAATGACACATCCACGCATGTGTAGAGTGATGCATAGAAGACAACAACTGAAGGATTATTACAAGAGAAAATGAGGCCACCTGTGGTTGGGTGGGGCTGCTGTAATTAGTGCTACAGATAAAAGTGCAACCTGGTGTTTTAGCCTCATGGCAGTTTATCTGATTCATTGTTTCGTCAAGATTATGGTTTTTGTGCTGTTCAAGATTGTGTGTGGACTCTCTGGACTTTAGAATTGGACTCAAGTTCCTAGTTATTGGGTGAGCAATTGGATTTCATTTAACCTGTGCCTTGTGTGTACCAGAAAATCCCTTTGACATTTAAAAAGGGAGCTGTTTCTGTTTTTCTGTTTATAAAAGCTTTTGGGTTTTCCTTTTATTGTGTGGTGTGTGTCTTCCTGGACTAATTACCCTGTAATTACAGGCGGTTGAAATACGCCGGCAGAACAATGAGTGTAGGTATTTTTTGCTGTGCGAATGGGAATGAGTGATTTTAAATGTTATTAAGGTTTCTTAAAGAAATTTTAGCTATATTAATTGGATTTTTAGATATCTATGCTGTATATTGTTTTGGATATGTTGTGAGCCACCTCAAGTCATTGGAGAAGGGCAGCATATCAAACAAACAAACAAACAAACAAACAAACAAACATGTTATAAATGTATGTCCAGATTGTAAATACAATTCTTTTGCTTCATTTGTCATCGGAAATGATTAAAATCTCTGATATACACTCCATTTTGGCACAATCATACTACATGGTGGGTAGTTTGCTTTTCAGTCCCATAGTCACAATCCAGTGATAATGTTTTGCCCCACTCACAGAGGGTCTCTGCACATCTGTGTGCAAATTCACTTCATTTTTGCCCATCTCAGATGGGGTGGATCAAATCCAGGTGGGTTTCCTCCCCCCCCCAAGATGTAAGACAGACTTGTGAGAGTCCTGAGAGATTGTAGCTGTCACTTCTTCTCAATAAAAGATTCCTTTTGAAATATCAACTTTCACGAGTCTACAGTTTCATTGGAAAAGAAGGAGAGTGAGGACCTTCCAGTAGCCCATAATATCTGTCCATTCAGATGGCACAAGTAAGTCCATACTTTCAGTGGTTCTCAACCTTTCTAATGCTGTGACCCCTTAATACAGTTCCTCATATTGTGGTGACCCACAACCATAAGTCTAGCGCCAATTCTCCCAACAGAGCGTGAAGCTGATTGGCAGAAAGATTAGAGGGACACCCCCATTGTAAACACCTGATTGGTCGGATTCAGTAGCAGGTTGCTACCGATACGGGCCACACCACCCATGTGAATGTTGTTGGCGGTACAGAAAGCAAGTAGGCTGCTTGGCTGCATAGCTAGAGGTATAACAAGCAGGAAGAGGGAGATTGTGATCCCGCTGTATAGAGCACTGGTGAGACCCCATTTGGAATCCTGTGTTCAGTTCTGGAGACCTCAGCTACAAAAAGATATTGATCAGATTGAACGGGTCTAAAGACAGGCTACAAAAATGGTGGAGGGTCTTAAGCATAAAACTTATCAGGAAAGAATTCATGAACTCCATCTATATAGTCTGGAGGACAGAAGGGAAAGGGGGACATGATCGAAGCATTTAAATAGATGAAAGGGTTAAATAAGGTTCAGGGGGGAAGTGTTTTTAATAGGAAAGTGAACACAATAACAAGGGGGCACAATCTGAGGTTAGTTGGGGGAAAGATCAAAAGCAACGTGAGAAAATATTATTTTATTGAAAGAGTGGTAGATGCTTGGAACAAACTTCCAGCAGACCTGGTTGCTAAATCCACAGTCACTGAATTTAAACATGCCTAGGATAAACATAGTTCCATCCTACGATAAAATACAGGAAATAGTATAAGGGATGGACCATGAGGTCTTTTTCTGCCGTCAATCTTCTATGTTTCTATGGATGTGATGTAGGTCCCACCCGTTGCCCCGTAGAGGGATTTGAACCTCAGCCAACGTGGCCCCTTGGGGAAGGCTGAGTTACACTTGTGGCTGTCTCTCGTCATCCTCCCAATTTGGGGAAGTGATCTCAGAGTCGGAGTGTGAAGGAGAGGGTCAGGCCTTTTGGGAGGGGGGGAAACGGGCTCTTCGATTCGGTCTTTAGGAACAGAGATGTCTACGCTTTCATCTCAGCAGAAATAGCCCGTCCCCACATTGCTATTTTTAACATGCAGGGAAAACAGGCATGTGGGTTGCGAGATGACAAGCGTGCAATTCCTTGAATTTACAGAGCAAAATGAGCCGGCTTGCACACACACACACACAAACACACACACACACACACACACACACACACACAAACAGAAAACACACACATTCCTCCAGCACAGCCCATATCTCTTGCCTCAGCTACAGCCAGCATGTTTTTTCATTGGGTGGGTGAACTCCATTCCTTACATAGTTGACATTTTAATTGTAGTGGAAATGCAGAACTAGAGAAGATGGGCAACTGTTTTTTTGAAATCGACAGCATTGCTTGTGTCCAGCAGTTCACAGTTCAGAGAGACAGAGAGAGAGAGATTGAGATCTGGCGTTCGTTCCACATTTACTGCCAGAAACATTTTTTGATCCCCAGAAACCCTGCCGTGTCCCTCTGTTTGGAGAGCCTCCAGGGGCAGGAAGGAAAAGAGAGAAGAAAGAGCACTACCCCTTGAAGGTCATTATACCTGTCCAAAATAAAATGGCATTATTTTTTGACTCATCCTCGTATTTCTCTATCTCTCTGTATTTCTCTCTCTATTGTCCATCCATCCATCCATCCATCCATCCAATAATAATAGTATATAAATACTTTATTGTCATCAAATAAAATAAATAAAATAAATAAAATAAATAAAATAAATAAAATAAATAAAATAAATAAAATAAATAAAATAAATAAAATAAATAAAATAAATAAAATAAATAAAATAAATAAAATAAATAAAATAAATAAAATAAATAAAATAAATAAAATAAATAAAATAAATAAAATAAATAAAATAAATAAAATAAAAAATAAAATAAAAAATAAAATAAAAAATTAATAAAATAAAATAAATAAAAATAAATAAATAAAATAAAATAAAATAATAAAATAATAAAATAAAATAAATGCCCCACCCGCCACAAATCCCCCAACCTGAACCACCCAAACATCCACAAAACAGACCAAGTAATACTGTCCAACTGCTCAATGATGGAAACCCTTTAGTTCATTGTTAAGTGCAATTGTAGCTCTGGGATAAAAACTATTCCGAAAATGTGTGGTCTGAGTTTTAATTGATATGCATCTTCTGCCAGAAGGCAACAGTTCAAAAACATTGTAAGCCGGATGAGAAGAGTCTCTGACAATGTTGTGCCGAAAACAGCGAGATGCGAAGATATCATCCAGGGCTAGTGCTGGATCCCAGTGATATTCTGGGCAGTTCTAATGATTCTCTGTAGAGCTTTTTTATCTGCTACGGAGCTGCTCCCATACGATGCAAGAATGCTGTATGTCAGGATACTAATGGTGCTGCGATAGATTGGATGGTCCATCCATCCAATCATCGATCTGTCCATTTCTATCTGTCTCTGTCTATCTAATGGTCTATCTAATGGGAATGGAGCATCTCCCTTATGAAACCAGGTTGCAACGCCTTGGTCTCTTCAGCCTTGAAAGACAGCATTTAAGGGGTAACTTGATCAAAGTGTATAAAATCATGCATGGGATAGAAAAGGTGGATAGATAAAATTATTTTCTCTATCACACAATACGAAGACAAGGGGTCACTCCCTAAAGCTCATAGGTAAGAAAGTGAGGACAAATCAAGGGAAATATTTCTTCACCCAGAGGGTCCTTGGTTTATGGAATTAACTTCCAGAAGAGGTTGTGATAGCTGTCAGCCTGGATAGTTTCAAGGCAGGATTAGACAGATTCATGGATGCCAAGTGTATCGGTGGTTATTGAAACAGATGTCCATGTGCCGCCTCTATGTTGGTTGAGACAGGCAGGATTCACTTGAGTACCATTTATTGGGAGTCAGGGGAAAGGGAGGGCTTTGCTTCTGCTCAAGATCCCCATGGACAATTGGTGGGTCACTATGTGACACAGAATGCTGGACTTGATGGGCTTTGGCCCAATTCAGCAGGGCTCTTCTTAGGTTCTTCTTATGTTCTTAATCCAGGGGTATCCAACTCGATTTCATTGAATGCTGCATCAGCGTTGTTTTTTGACATCACTCAGTTGGGTGGTCTGAGCACTCTGCCATATGAGGCCCTCAGAATTCTGTTTTTGTCGTCAGAGGCACCACAAGCTGGTCCTTCGTCGTTTCCAAAGAGGTTCTGCAGGCCAGATCTAAGCACCCCATAGGCCAGATCCTGCCCCCGGGCCTTGAGTTTGACATCCCAATCTAATCTATCTCTAATGGCCCTGGTCAGACCACATCTGGAGTACTGCATCCAGTTCTGGTCACCACACTTCAAAAGAGACATTGAAACTCTGGAGAAGGTGCAGAAAAGAGCAACCAAAATGATTAGGGGACTTGAAACCAAGACTTATGAAGAGAGATTGTGGGAACTGGACATGGATAGCCTTGAGAAAAGGAGGGCCAGAGAGGACATGATAGCTGTACACAGGTATATGAGGGGTTGCCACAGAGAGGAGGGGGTCACTCTATTCTCCAGAGCGCCAGAGGGCCAAATGAGGAACAACGGCTGGAAGCTGACCAAGGAGAGATTTAACCTAGAAGTAAGGAAGAACTTTCTGACGGTCAGAGCAATCAACCAGTGGAACAACCTGCCTGCGGAGGTTGTGAACTCCCCAACTCTGGACATTTTCAAGAGGAGATTGGACTGCCACTTGGCTGGGGTGCTTTAGGATTCCTGCTCAGGCAGGGGGTTGGACCTGATGACCTGCATGGTACCTTTCAACTCTAACAATAAATAAAATAAATAAAATAAAAATAAAATAATATATGGTGTTACCAAACAAAACAAACAGGAGGGAAAAATCAGAAAAGAAGAGGGAGGGAAATGGAATTGATGCATAGTGAAACCCAATGCTCCCATCCTAAAGTGCAATTTAAACCTTGACCAGACATTGATCTGACTTCCCACAATTAACAATAAAGCTCATTTCCGAAATGGAGAACCACAGACGATAGATTTAATCTTGCCCCAAAGGCCAAGAAATCCAGAAGAGGTTTGTTGGCCCTGGTGTGCACCTTGGACGCTTTGCCTAGGACAAGGTTGGAAAGTAAGGGGGCGTGCAGAAGTACACCAGCGTGCCTTCCATCCCCTGTCCTTATGTTTCTCTCTCTTATGTATATAAACATTGTTATATCTTTGTATACTACCAATAGGTACTTCACTAAATAAATAAACAAATAAATAAATAATAAGTCCAGAAAATCTCCCTTGTGAGGCAGGTGTGATGGAAATGCAACCCAGGTTTGGCTTACCTACCAGTTTGACAGCTGATCTCCCCCCCCCTCTCTAAATTCCCAGGGATTTGGACTTTTCTCAGATATTTTTGCATTCATAAACATTTTGTCATAAAGTTTGTAAATTCTGCTCTGCTATGAGTTGCAACTGCTAATGGCTGTTGTTGTTGTTGTTGTTTTTCTTCTTTTTGTTGTTGTTGATGTTATTATTATTATTATTATTATCAACAACAACACAGCAAACGAGATCACTATGCTGGATTTCGTATTTAATCATAGTGATCTCATTTGCTGTATTGCATTGTTGATAATAACAACAACAAAAACAACCATTAGCAGTTGCAGAGCATAGTAGAGCAGAAATTATTATTATTATTATTATTATTATTATTATTATTATTATTATTATTATTTCTTCCTCCTCCTTCTCTCTCCCCCTCTCTCTCTCCCTCTTTTATTGATTGCTATCTTGAAAGTGGATTCATATCTTGTTTACAAGGTTTCAATCCAAAGTAGTATCGTATAATGTCTAAAATCCATTAAGCTGCAGATTACATATGAAAAATCCAATGTTCATGCTTCACAGAATTCAAAATTGGGGTACATAATGTGTTCTTTTATTTAAAATTACATCTCGTCCCAGTTCCATTCAGAAAGTCTTACAAAATCTGTTTGTTTTTTATTCCATTTCCACAGCAGCCCCTACTCAACCAAGTGACTTTAAAAGACCCAAGACCCCATGGGTAAGGCCATACTTGGAATCCTGCATTCAGTTTTGGTTGCCATGATGCAAAAGGGATGTTGAGACTCTAGAGAAAGTGCAGAGAAGAGTGACAAAGATGATTACACTTTGCTATTTCTATTCTGGATTTAAGGTTAATGAAATGGGTTTAAGTCCTTCAGCGGAAGGCCATGCCTAGTTAACTTTGCCTAAGCAAGAAAGGCTTGGTTGTTATTTGGATGGTTTATTGATTGATTGATGATTGATTGATTCTGTCCATTACACAATGAGGGTTATATTGGGTATACATGAAGGTTATAAAGGATATACTCATAGAAAAATATATCTAAGAAAGAATAGAAAAGAAGAAATAGGAATACAATATATCAATGAAAGAATAGAAGAAATAGAAATAAGAAAATAAAATAGAAATAAGAAAAAGAAATAGAAGAAATGGGGGTGGGGATATTCCCAGAAAACCCCAGCACAGTCAGCTGGACTAAAAAAAAACCTTGAAAAACATTCTGAAAGAACACAATATATTGCTGCCAAGGAAACAACATTTTGTGCCGATGAAGTGACCAAGGCTTGAACTCAACTCAAAAGAGATGTAATTGATTTCGTAAGGGGTTTTGTTTCTGACAGAATATCCATGCAATTCTGCTTTGTTTTTTATTAGTCAAGCCTTTTCTTAGAGCGGGACTTTCCAGTTTTCAATTAAGGCGACGTGAATGTTCAATGTTGCTAGCCACCCTGAGCCCCTGAAAAAGTAAGGTGCACAAAAAAAACACAACACTATGATCTAATTGCTTTATTCTGCAAAGCTTCCAATCCTGACCTTTCCAGTTTGTTCCTAGGGAAGTAGTGGCCACTAACACCCTATGGACTGACAGTCTCTTTCTTTCTAGGAGTCTAGGAGAGGGCAACAAGGAGAAGAGGCCACTGCACTGTCCCCTCTTGGGGCGTAGTGCAGTTTGGTCATCTGGAAACTTGGCTCAACATCAGTAACTGCAAGAAGGATCTGGGAGTCCTAGTGGACAATCACTTAAATGTAAGCCAGCAGTCTGCTTCAGCTGCCAAATTAGCCAATAGAATCATTACTATTGTATTAACAGAGGGATAGAATCAAGATCACAAGAAGTGTTAAAACCTTGGTAAGAGCACACTTGGAATGCCACATTCAGTTTTGGTTTCCACGATATAAAAAAAAGAAGTTGAAACTTTATTTATTTATTTATTTATTTATTTATTTATTTATTTATTTATTTATTTATTTATTTATTTATTTATTTATTTATTTATTTATTCCAATACATAATACACATTGAAGAGAAAAGATATGTAGTAATATAACTAAAGAAACGAGTAGAAGAAAAGATATAAAAGTATAGGTGAACAAATTTGAAAGGAAGAAAAGATAAATGAGATAAGGAGAGGCAATTGGACAGAGAAGAGCAATAAAGATGATTAGGCGGCTGTGTTCTGAATCCACCAACTCAAAAATCCCCCTATTTCGTGGTAAAAAATCACACTCTTTATTGATAAAAGCACACACAGCAAAAAGCAGATTTAAATGGCAAGGAAGAGTGGAGTTATCCCTCTGTCTGGAGTGAAACATCAACAAGGTCTGGGAAAGGTGCCAAATTCAGCCTAAATGGTATTCCTTAGATAACAAAGTCCATTTATCATTCAAGAATATGGAGCCTCTCACCGAAATCCTGGACAAAAATCATCCAGCAGATAATATCTTTTATTGAGGCAGAAATCATTGTTTTGAAGTCTTTTTCAAACACTCCACGCCCCTTCTAAAACATCTTCCATTGAACAACGTTGAAACTCCACACCCAATATCCCAAAATCCTTTGCCTGAAACATCACACCCCAAAGAAGTAAGGCTGTAATATAATAAATATAATATAATATAATATAATATAATATAATATAATATAATATAATATAATATAATATAATATAATATAATATAATATAATATAATATAATATAATATAATATAATATAATATAATATAATATAATATAATATAATATAATATAATATAATATAATATAATATAATATAATATAATATAATATACGGTAATATAATATACGGTAATATAATATAATATAATATAATATAATATAATATAATATAATATAATATAATATAATATAATATAATATACGGTAATATAATATACGGTAATATAATATAATATAATATAATATAATATAATATAATATAATATAATATAATATAATATAATATAATATAATATAATATAATATAATATAATAGCTTTTATTCTGCAACTCCTCTCACCTTCTGAGCAATCTCCTATAGCGAGGGTCTATTTATTTTATTTATTTATTTATTCGATATTTTTTTTATGCTGCCCTTCTCCTTGGACTCAGGGCGGCTTAAAATATGTTAGCAACAGTACTTTTTAACAGAGCCAGCTTATTGCCCCCACAATCTGGGTCCTCATTTTACCCACCTCGGAAGGATGGAAGGCTGAGTCAACCTTCAGCTGGTGATGAGATTTGAACTGTTGACTTGCAGATCTAGCAGTCAGCTTTACTGGCCTGCAGTACTGCACTCTACCCACTGCGCCACCTCGGCTCATTAAATCCACTGACTTTCCACTCTCATATCTTCCTCATCCTCTGACTGGGACCACTCCTCCATTCTCATATCAGCCCCCTCTAGTGGTTCCTCAGGTTCACTCAGGTCACTTTCTCCCTCACTTTCGCTCTGTGCTTCAGCTGGCAACTCCCCTGGCCCTGGGTATCCAGAGGGCCCTGGCTCATTGCTCCTCAGAATCCAACATGATCTGAGAGCACCCACAACAAGCTGGAGGCTAAAACACTACAAAGAACAGTTGCAGGAATTGGGTCCAGTCTAAGGAAAAGGAAGGAGTAGGGTTAACATAAGGGCAGCCTTCCAGTATTTGAAGGGCTGCCCCAGAGAAGAGGGGGGTCAACCTATTCTCCAAAGTACCAGAAGGCAGGACGAGAAACAATGGATGGAAACTAATCAGGAAGAGAATCAACCAGAATGAAGGAAAAATTTCTAATGGTGAGAACAATTAACCAAAACAGCTTGCCTTCAGAAGTTGTGGTGCTCCATGATTGGAGGGTTTTAAGAAGGGTTTGGATAACCTTTTGTCAGACATGGTATATAGAGTCTACTGTCAGGACTAGGAGTAGCCTGATTTAATATTCCAAATGCAGGAAGAAAATAAAGGAATGTAATTACCATAATGAATGTAACACTAAAAGAATGCTTAGTCATTGTGATTCTACAGAATGAGCTATAACCTGATTGGTTGATTAATGTATATAACATGATACACCTTTGCATGGGTGTGGCTTGAAGATATTGTGGCTTGAAGGTTAGTTTGGATTGAGGTAGTTATTGTATGGCTTATGATTGAAGTGTATAGTAGAGTTGTCTAGTGAGATAGTTACAGTGTTTTATTATATAGAATAGTTTTGCTAGGAAGAGGTAAATATTTTCTTAGAGAATTTTCTGCTGTGTTTGTCTTCAATTATCAGCAAAGACTTCAGTTCCTGGTAACCTGGTCTATGGCTGGCCTATTTGGATTGGGCAGCTTCTGACAAACCCAACTGTAACATCTCCTCCCTGAGTGGGGGCGTTGGACTAGAAGACCTCCAAGGTCCTTTCTAGCTGTGATTAAATTACATTAAAAGTGTCCACCCTTGGGGCGCAATGCGTTCTGGTCATCTGGAAACCTAGGAGATGACCGTCAAGTATCTTTGGATGCAAAGCGCCTTGTCACTCAATGCTCCCGACTGGCCCCAGTCAGCCTCCCCATCACAAAGCTGTCATTTTGCTGGGAAGCGATAAACAAGCACATCCAACTTCCTGGTTCGACTGTCATTCACTCAGAACAGAAGCTCCTTTCATTCCCCACCCTCCTCCCTGCCCGGCTGCAGCCTTGTGGTCCAGGGCTTCATTCAGTGGACATGGCACAACACGACTTTGGCCAGCCAAGAGTGCCCGGACCTTCTGCTAATGAGCTACATCATTAAACCTTTTCCCCCCCTTCCGACAGATTTACTTATCTCTCGCCTCACTAGAGGAAACCATAGCTCTGCTCTGCGCACAAGGCTGCCTTTTCGTGTGTGCAGGATTGAGCTTTTTGCAAAATGTGATTCCTACTTAGGACAAACAAAAGAGGCCCATAACAGGCAGGTGTCAATTTTTAGGATAAGGGCAAATTTGCAGGAGGCCGCAGGGGAAGAAATAGGCCTTTCTACAGACCCCTCACATCCTGGAGATAAAATGTTTAAACTTCCTCACCTCTGGATGCTGCTATAGGGCATTGTGATGCCAAAACAATTAGACACAAAAATGGTTTTCCATGCCATCACTCTGCTGAACACCTAACTTCCACAGCCCTGTCTTACGCCTAAAAATATTCCCCCAGGTAGTAGGGATGTATTGCTATTATCGTTCTCGTCTTCCCTACTACCTTCTCCTAATGGGATCTATGATTGATCACTGCTTGTATCTTATGATTAATGATTGTAACTATTATTATTATTATTATTATTATTATTATTATTATTATTTATTAGACCTGTATGCCACCCCTCTCCAAAGACTCTGAACTCTGAACTATTCTATGATATATGACCTATCACTTTGATATATGTATACTGTACACTGAGAGCATATGCACCAGTGACACATTCCTTGTGTGTCCAATCACACTTGTCCAATAAAGAATTCTATTCTATTCTATTCTACTCTATCCTATCCCAATCCCTATCCCTATCCCTATCCCAATCCCTATCCTATCCCTATCCCAATCCCAATCCCTATCCCTATCCCTATCCCTATCCCAATCCCTATCCTATCCCTATCCCTATCCATATTCTATTTCTTATTCCATCCCATCCCATCCCATCAATTTGGGTTTTTTTTTTGCTGAACTGCCTTTCTTTGCATGCACACAGTTTTCACTCTCTCGCTTTTTTTCATGGCCACAAGCCAGCCTTTGGGTTTTCCCAAATAAGTCGGCCCCTTTTTGTAGTGCTAGACAGAAATGAAAACAGAAATAAAATATGTGATGTTGCAGCTTTAAAGTCCCTTATGGTATGGAGAAGCTGAAAGGGCGAAGAGGAGAGAGGAGAGGAGAGAGACAGAGAGAACAAATTTAGAAGCCATTAGAGAAAATTAAGTATTGTGGGAAAAATTTGTGTTGCAAAACATTCCAGTCTAGAAAAGAAGGGCCCAACGACAGGCGGAAGCATTCCATTCATGCCATTCTGGTGGCCTTTTTCTGGAACTAAACTTACCAGAAAAAAAAGAACTCCTAACATCCCCTAAAATACACTTCTTGAAGTTACTCTCTAAACATTGCAGGAAACACCCCCCTCCCCAACACAGGATCAGCCTGGAAGAGCTGGAATTCCGTCTTCGTCTCTGAAACAAAATGTTTTCCAATATTTTCTGTTCTGTCTGGGTTCCCCCAGACCTCAACACCAACTGGAAAAAACAGCCAGACACTCTGGTAAAAGCAAAAGTACTTTATAGCTGGAAAAAATAAACACAGAGGAAAACCTGTTCTTCCCAACAGACAGGCTATAATACTTTACAGCAGAGTCCTGATGTCCAGACAATACAGCAAACTTCTTGCTGGCACACCCACCCCAAGGTTTCAGTAGTCAAAGGCACAAACCAGGATTCCAAGACGCCAAAGTTCACAGCCAGGTCCCAAGACTCTCAAAGATAAAACTCCACAAGCCAGGAAAGGTGGGTCTGCCTTTTAGCCTTTCCAAAGAGCACCACACCCAAACCCAGCTGTTGCCTCTTTAATGCTGAAAGTACCTAGCCAATTGGTCCCTTCGCTGTGTAGCTCTTCTCTGTCGCAGATCAATTATGGCTTGTGCATTTTCCTCTAAGGAATCCAGGCTGCTTGCTGGGGAGAGCTCCCTCTGGGGGGGCTCTGGCTGTCCTCCCTCTTCTTCAGCCTGGGATTCCTCCTCCTCGTCTGCCTGCACCTCCTGTTCCTCATCCTCTCCCTCTGAGCTGGAAACCGACAGAAGATCAGCTGTTCCCTGAGGGGCCTCAGACGGAACCACAACAATTTTCCATTGGGTCACTGGAGGCTACACCAAGCAATTCCCCAGAAATATGCAGCTACTGTCTTGGCAAGATGCTACACCACTCCTGCGTAGATCCACTTTCAGGAGACTTTCCTTGGTCCCATTTCTCACTCTTAAGCAGCTTCAGGTTGTGGAAATGGAGCACCAGGCTTAACAGGCTGCTTCAGAGGGGTAAGAGATGGACATCAGTGAAATTCAATGGTGAAAAAAGTCAGGTTCTACATTTAGGCAAGAAAAACAAAACGCGCAGGTACAGTACATGTGGTACACTGCTCAACAGAAGTAACTGTGAAAGAGATCTTGAAGTCCTAGTGGACAACCATTTAAAACATGAGCCAGCAATAAATAAATTAAAATTAAATTAAATGTGCAGCAGCTGCCAAAAAAGCCCACACAGTTCTAGGCTGCATTAACAGAGGGATAGAATCAAGATCACATGAAAGGTTAATACCACTTTATAAGGCCTTGGGAAGGCCACGCTTGGAATACTGCATTCAGTTTTGGTCTCCACGATGCAAAAAGGATGTTGAGACTCTAGAAAAAGGGCAGAGAAGAGCGGCGAAGATGATGAGGGGACTGGAGGCTAAAACATATGAAGAACGGTTGCAGGAACTGGGCATGGCTAGTTTAATGAAAAGAAGGACCAGGGGAGACATGATAGCAGTTTTCCAGTATCTCAGGGGTTGCCACAAAGAAGAGGGAGTCAACCTATCATCTGAAACAAAAAGTAACGGGCGGAAACTAAACAAGAAGAGAAGAAACTTAGAACAAGGAGAAATTTTCTGACAATCAGAACGGTTGATCAGTGGAACAGAAGTTGCCTCCAGAAGTTGTGAATGCTCCAACACTGGAAGTTTTTAAGCAGATGTTGGATAACCATCTGTCTGAAGTAGTGTAGGATTCCTGCTTGAACAGGGGGTTGGACTAGAAGACCTCCAAGGTCCCTTCCAGCTTTGTTGTTGCTGTTGTTGCTGTTGTTGCTGTTGTTGTTGTTACTACTACTACTACTACTACTACTACTGTTATTGTTATTGTTATTATTAATCACAAGAAGTGATCGCACAGCATTACACTGCACCAGTGAGGGCACACTTAACATACAAAGTCCAGTTCAGGTTGCCGTGATAGAAAAAGATCCAGAGATCCAGTGTCAAATTCAAGGGCTGCTTGTGGCCCTTCTGAGCTCCATTTTCACTGGCAGAGGGTTGCAGGAGGCCATCCCAGCTGAAAAATGGGAGCCTTTTTGCACTGGTAGAGCATTGAGCCACTCCGGGGGGCCTTGACACGAGTGATGTTAAGCTGCTCCCCTGTCCCAAACACAATCTTGGTGTGGCCCTCAATGAAATTGAGTTTGACCCCCCCTGCCCTAGAAGAATGCAAAGAGCCACAGAGGTAATCAGGGTTCTGGAGGCAAAATTGTTTCATGAACTGTTGAGGGAATTGGGTAAAAGCCAGCCTATCTAGGGGAGGCCTAGCTTAATGGAGACTCAGTGGTGGATTGAATATAGAATAGCAGAGTTGGAAAGGACTTTGGAGGTCTTCTAGTCCAACCTCTGCTCAGGCAGGAAACCCTGTACCGGTGATGGCGAACCTTTTTTTCCTTGGATGCCAAAAGCCCGCATGTGCGCACTCTCGCATACACGATTGCCCACACCCATAAATCAATGCACCCATAATTCAATGCATACATAATTCAATGCACCACCTACAGGGAGTGGACAAAAAAATGGAAACACTTGACTTTTTGGCATCATAATGTTTGATGCCAAATCAATCAAAACTTGACATATTTTAATGGTTTTTAAAAAAAATCTGTTATTTGATATGTTTTAAAAAAATATCTTTTCTTTACAGACATTTAAAGAAATTGGTTATAACCTTCTAGAAATGGCAGACCTCTCAGACTTTCAAAGAGGCCAAATTGTTGGTGCTCGAATGGCAGGCGCTAGTGTAACAGAAAGTGCCCGAATGTTTGGCATTTCAAGAGGTCATGTCTCAAAAGTAATGACTGCTCTTGAAAGAGAAGGGAAAACGTCCTCAGCCAAGCACAGGTTTGGTCAAAAGTTGAAGTTGTCTGAGAGAGACCGTCGGACTCTAAAGCGAATTGTTAGAGTGGATCGCAAGACTACAGCTCCTAAAATCACTGCAGAGCTCAACAGACATGTACAGAACCCAGTTTTCACAAAAACTGTTCGAAGGGAGCTTCACAAATTTGGATTCCGTGGAAGAGCTGCAAGGTGTTTCCATTTTTTCCCCACCCCCGTTATTCAAACCTGCACATGTGCGCGTGACCTGCCCCCTACCTCCGAGGTCCCACCAGCCCTATGATTCAATGACCTATGTTCTTCCTCTTCTCGTTGGGAAATAGATATTCTCCAAAAGGAGATCCTGGAGTTTGTAGAAGGGGCATCAGACATTGAGGTTGGGTTGCCCAGATGTTCTGTTTCCTGGTCTCTGATATAAGCCGGTTCATCTATTTGTGATTAAGGAAGGCAAATGCCTGTCATTGCTTTCTTTAAAAATTCAAATTCTCCTTTTTATCATCCTGTTTATGGCAGAAAAGAGTGTCATTCATCCAAAAGAGCTATTTGCGTTCTGCACACAACCAAGAGATTGTGATTCTGATTTAGCAGGAAGCATGGGGTTCAAAAAGTCAGAGACTCAACAAGAGGGTGTCGAAGGCACACAAGAATCCACTTTTTTTGTGACTATAGTGTATGTGTGTGTGTGTGTGTGTGTGTGTGTGTGTGTGTGTGTGTAGCCCAGATCTGGCATTCCACTTTTAATTCAATGAGACTCTTAGGACAGCATAGAGTATGCAGCATACAAATGCAAGAAGTGAGTGGAAACCCAAACCTGACAATATGCCCCCCCCCCCATTGCTTTAAAAGAGGGAGTGGCACTTTCCATTGGGATTATTGGAGAATTGTGGGAATTGGAATATGACTCAGTCTTATAAAACAAGTGGAAATACAATAATCCCCCGCTACTTCACGGTTCATCTTTTGCGGATTCGCTACTTCACGGGTTTTCAAAGGGGGCTTAAATCCATTAAATCCATTAAAAAATTTAAATCCGGAATGGAAATTATCCAGGGGTTTAAAATGTCCTTTTTATACTTTTTCAGTAAGTTACTCTGTATGATTATGTGAGAGCATTTTATGTACGAGGTTTGCCCAGAAAGTAATGCACCACATTTTTTTCCTTCAACAATTATTTATTGAGCACCATGAAACTTACACACAAGAAAGAAGGATGTTTCTTCTACACTCCCTATTTTTCCATGTAATCTCTGTCCCGTTCTATGGCCTTCCTCCAGTGAGACACAAGGGCATGTATGCCCTGTCGGTACCACTCCTTATTCTGGTCACAAAGCCATTTCTGCACTGGGCAAATTATCTCTTCGTCTTCTAATGGCCTCACCTTCTGTGCCCAGTGACTAACCGTACTTCTGTCGACTGCAGATTCTCCATTAACTGTACATAAACGTTTCTGAATGTTCCCAACAGTTTCTTTCTCCGCAGTGAGAAATTCAGTGACGACATGCTGCTTGTAATGTACATCACTTACCGGCGCCAATTTGAAACACTGCTGCAGCTACGCTATCTGTCTGAAGAAACACAAAATTTACACATGCACTCCTGACAATTCAAATAATGTATATCTAAAGTTTTGCATTTGTACCATTACTATAGGCTGAGAAAAAAAATGTGGTGCATTACTTTCTGGACGAGCCTTGTTGGTTTAGTCAGAAAAAGTCACCTCTTACTCCATAAATCTTTCTCCCAGGTAACTGCAGCTTTAAATATTTCTTAATCCTGTTTTCCAACTCCTGCATGAACTGGGAAAATACGTTTATAACCATGTTCCACAATAAAGCCTTTTGACAATGGGTGTTAGTATTCAACAAGCTCGAAACCGTAATCTTATCCCCTAACAACATATAAACATCAGATGAAAATCCAAAACTGCAGCTCAGGGCTCAATAAAAAAGAGGAATAGTTCCATCTTGAAAAGTTCAAGGGGGAAAAAAATCAAACCCCAGCCTGGTTCTTATTAACTATTGTTCCTAAATGGATAAATTTATTAAACATTTATCTCACTTTTAGTATTTTATAAGTAATAAGAGCTTAGGTCTGTGGTGGCGAACCTTTTTTCCCTCGGGTGCCAAAAGTGTGCGCACACACACTATCGTGCCTGTGTAAGTGCCCACACCCATAATTCAATGCCTGGGGAGGGTGAAGATTGCCTCCCCTGCTCCTCCTCCCCTCCGAGGAGTTCTTCAGCCCAGAAATAGCCCGTTTCCCAAGTTCTGGTTATTTTTTACCCTCCCCAGGCTCCAGAGAATTCTCCCTGGAGCCTAGGGAAGGCAGGGATGTCCTCTTCCACCCTCCCGGAGGCCCTCTGGAAGCTTAAAATGCCCTCCCAGAGCCTCCATGCAAGCCAAAAACCAGCTGGCTAGTGGTCACATGTGTGCTGGAGCTCAGCTAGGGCAATGACTTGCATGCCATCAGATATGGCTCCATGTGTCACCTGTGGTACCCGTGCCATAGATTCGCCATCACCAGCCCAGGTCCCTGATGGTGAAGCTATGGCACGTATGCCGCAGGTGGCACATGGAGCCACATCGGAGGGCATGCAGGACTTCACCATGTTTCAGCACCAGCTGATTTTCAGCCTTGGGAAAGGCCGTTTCCCCCTCCAGATGCTGTTGTAAGTCGAGGTCTGCAGTTGAAAGCCATTTGAAACCCATTCTGCGCCAGGTCAGGAAGCTCAAACTGCCCAAGGAGCTGCTGATACAGTTATACAGAGGAATCACTGAGTTTGTCTTCTGCACCGCTATAACTGTCTGGTTTGGTGCTGTAACCCAACAGAAAGGACAGAGACTTCAGAGGAGAATCAGAACTGCAGAAAAAACAATTGCTGCCAAACCGCCTTCCATTGAGGACCTGTATACTGCACGAGTCAAAAAGTGGGCAGGGAAAATATTTACTGACCCCTAGCATCCTGAACACAAACTGTTTCAACTCTTACCCTCAAAATGTCGCTATAGACCACTGCACACCAAGACAACTAGACACAAGAACAGTTTTTTTCTGAACGCCATCACTAAACAAATAATTCCCTCAACAGTGTCAGACTTTTTACTAAATCTGCACTATTTCTACTAGTTTTTCTCATCATTCCTATCATCCTTTTCCTCCCACTTAGGACTGTATGACTGTAACTTGTTGCTTATATCCTAAGATTTTTATTAATATTGATTGTTTTTTCATTGCTTATTTGACCCCTATGACAATCATTAAGAATTGTGCCTCATGATTCATGACAAATGTTATCTTTTTCCTTTATTTTATTTATTTATTTACTTACTTACTTACTTACTTTATTGATTGATTTATTGATTTATTGATTTGATTTGATTTGATTTGTATGCCACCCCTCTCTGTAGACTCGGGGCGGCTAACAACAATAATAAAAACAGCATATAACAAATCTAATACAGTATTTAAAATAACTAAAAAATCATTAAAAACCAAACATACACACAAAACATGCCATGCAAAAATTGTATAGGCCTAGGGGGAAGGAATATCTCAATTCCCCCATGCCTGACAACAGAAGTGGGTTTTAAGGAGCTTACGAAAGGCGAGGAGGGTGGGGGCAATTCTGACCTCTGTGGGGAGCTGGTTCCAGAGGGCCGGGGCCGCCACAGAGAAGGCTCTTCCCCTGGGTCTCGCCAAATGACATTATTTAGTCGATGGGACCCGGAGAAGGCCCACTCAAACTGGTCGCTGGGATTTGTGTGGCAGAATTTATATACGCTGAGAGCATCTGCACCAAGACAAATTCCTTGTGTGTCCAATCACACTTGGCCAATAAAATTCTATTCTATTCTATTCTATTTTAGATACAGGTCTCCATTTTTCCTTTCAGCACAAGGCGTCCTATGGAGGAAGGCATCCCTTAGCCAGATGCCCCTGACCAGAGGTGGGCTGCTAAGGTGAAACGGTGACGTGTGGTCACCTCCATGGCTCTGAGTGCTAGCGGAGTCCAGTGCAATTCTGCTCCTGCACCTGGGCCAAGGGCGCCCCTGTGTGTCCGTGCGTGATTACGCTACCTGCCCATGTGCAGGAGCAGAATTGCGCTGGACTCTGCTAGCACTCAGAGCCATGTGGGCGAGCACACGCCACTGTTCCACCTTGGCAGCCCACCTCTGCCCCTGACCCAGAACTGACCCTCGTCCCCTGTGGCCACAAGGAGCCTCCACTGACAAGAGAGCAATTCCGCCACAGGTGATTGATGCGGTAGTCGGTTCTTACTGGTACGATCAATGCCACTGTACTGTTAGCAAAAATAACCTGCGCATGCAACTACACATTTCCAGCATGCATGTGCGCGCATCTGAGTGATGTGCAAAATTTTGGTGATTTTTCTGCTTCTGCGCATGCGCGGAAGCAAAAAAACCCTGCTGAAATCTCTCACACACATGTCCCTTCGCAAAGTTTTGCTTCCTGTGCATGCACAGAAGCAAAATCACGCTCGGACGAAAGAGTGCACATGCTGGAGATGCAGAACTATGCACACCGCGCACCGGGAGCACAAGAATAGCAACGCTCGCCTGGATTCGTGGGTGTTCTTGATGCAGCAGCCCAGCGAAGACCAGATGGAACCAACGTCAGCCTCACGACCTGCAAAGATATTTCCCAGCCCTTCCCCCATCCCCATTCCTCGTTCTGGGTTTAATGAAGGAGGGTCTGCTCTAGGAAATTAATCCAAAGGGCAGGAAAACGTTGAAATTGTCCTAGCTACACCAGGGTTTTATATATACACTGTTCAAAAAATAAAATAAAATAGGCGTTGATTGCTTACCTGAACGCCTCTTCTCGTACGGTGAGCGGGTACAGCAGTCACATGGGTTGCTCATGTCCAATCCGGTGGAACTGAGCCTAGTATTAAAAAAGCTTGCCGGATCCGCCCCTTCCCCAGAATTCGCGAATCCATAGACTAGGCTCAGTTGTGAAGCTCTGTAGTGTTCAACTCTCATTGTTAGAGGAAGAAAGATATAGAAAGGTAAAGAAGACACATACAAGGGCGGGAAGTGACTGCTGTACCCGCTCACCGTACGAGAAGAGGCGTTCAGGTAAGCAATCAACGCCTATTCTCCGTACTGAAGGAGCGGGTCCAGCAGTCACATGGGACATACCCAATAGATGGTCCCTAGGGTGGGATTAGCTTGCTATCGTGTGAGATAACGGATTGGAGTACCCTTCTGCCGAAGGCAGCGTCCGCTGAAGCGTAAGAATCAATTTTGTAGTGCCTGATGAAGGAATTTGGCGAGGCCCAAGTGGCTGCTTTGCAGACCTCCTCCAACGGGGCTTGAGTCGCCCAAGCGGCCGAGGTGGCTGCGCTCCTGGTGGAATGCGCAGTGATGTTCCTTGGAACTGAGAGGGAGGCCGACTCATAGGCCTTAGATATAGTCCCTCTGATCCAACGGCCTATTACTGTTGAAGACACTTTGGCCCCCATGACTCTGGGATGATAGGCTACAAAAAGTGCTTCCGACCTCCGAAAGGGTCCTGTGCGTTGGATATATATTCTCAGCGCTCTGGTGAGATCCAGGGTGTGCCATCTAATTGCCAAGGGATGGTCTCGTTGGAGGCAGAAGGAAGGTAGGACAATATCCTGAGATCTGTGGAACATGGAACTGACCTTGGGTAAGAAGGTAGGGTCCAGTCGCAAGACTACCTTGTCCTGATGGAATTGACAAAGGTCCTGCCTGATTGAGAGGGCAGCCAGCTCCGAAATGCGCCGGGCAGAGGTAATAGCCACCAGGAAGGCTACCTTAAAGGATAGGTACCTGAGGGATGCCGATTTTAGGGGTTCGTATGGTGCCTGAGTGAGGGAATGGAGAACCCGTGGCAAATCCCAGGATGGATACCTGTGGACCTTGGAAGGTCTGAGGTTGGCTATGCCCTTGAGGAATTCCTGAACTTCAGGGAAGGAACGGAGAGGCTGTCTGCGGGGACCCCCTAGGACAGATGAAATGGCTGCCAGATGACGCCGGAGGGTGCTGGTGGAAAGTCCTTTATGGAAGCCTTGCATAAGGAAGGAAATAATTCTGTGTATGGGGATGCACAGATGGGAGAGACCTTCCTGTAGACACCACTGGTGAAACTTGGACCACGTGTGGTCGTAGATTCGATTGGTCGAGCCCCTCCTGGCCTTCAAAATGACCTCCACTGAATCGGGGTCATGACCACGCAGTTCTAAATCTCTCCTGATAACAGCCAGGCGGTGAGGTGGAACCACTCCGGGTCTGGATGGAAAGAGGCCCCCTGCCGCAGCATATCCCCCGAAACGGGGAGTCGCCAAGGGTCCTGGACGGACAGCTGTTGGAGATCCGCGAACCAGGGCCGGCGGGGCCAATGAGGGGCGATTAAGATTACTCGGGCCCTCTCGGTGAGGACCTTGTGAATCACGTCCGGGAGGATTGGAATTGGAGGAAATGCGTAGAGTAGGCCTGGAGGCCATGGACTCCGGAGGGCATTGATTGCTTCCGCTCCCGGGGATGGAAATCTGGAATAGAAGCGAGGGAGTTGGGCGTTCGCATTGGTCGCGAAGAGATCCAGGACTGGTAGGCCGAATCTGAGGGTGATTTGATGGAACAGGTCTTGATGGAGGTTCCACTCTCCTGGGTCTATCGTTGCTCGGGATAGCCAATCCGCCTGGACGTTGAGACTCCCCGAGATGTGATCGGCTAGGAGCGACTGGAGATGTTTTTCCGCCCAAAGGCCCAACTTGAGGGCCTCCCTCATGAGAGCCTTGGATCTCGTGCCCCCCTGTCTGCAGATATGGCTTTTTGTGGCAATGTTGTCGGTGAGAATGAGAACGTGCCGGTTGGGAATGCGAGGAGAGAAATGCTTCAGAGCCAGGGAAACGGCTCTTAACTCTAGCCAATTGATTGGCCTGGAAGCTTCCTCCGGGGACCACGTGCCCTGGGCTATCATCCCCTGGGCGTGGGCGCCCCATCCCGATAGACTGGCATCTGTGGTGATGACAAATTGATCCGGGCACCTGAACGGGGATCCTCTGTCCATGGCCGGAGACTTCCACCACTTGAAGGATCTGCGAACACTCAGTGGGATGACAATGCGTCGATTTGAGTTGCTGTGCCCCGATCTCTGAAAAAGCAACAGTAGCCACTGGAGTTCCCTAGCATGAAGGCGAGCCCAGGGAATGATGCCTATGCATGACACCATCTTCCCCAAAAGGGAAGATAGAGTAACTATGGATACTGAAGGTTTAGATAAAATGTTAGAAATTAACTCCACTATACTGAGTTTTCTCTCGGGAGAGAGAAAAACCTGGGAGGATTTTGAATCAATAATGGATCCCAGGTGAGAAATGGAAGTGGAAGGTTGGAGGTGACTTTTATCAAAGTTGATGGAAAATCCATGGACCTGAAGGACTGACATGGTGACAGAAAGGTCTGTTTTCACTCTCTCTAGGGAGTTCCCATGAATTAAAATATCATCAAGATAACATAAAATGTGGATGGGAGACGCCCGGATATAGGCCGCCAGGGACCCCAAGAGCTTTGTAAAGACCCGAGGGGCCGAGGAAAGGCCAAATGGCATCGCCCTATACTGGAAATGCCTGCCTTGAAAGGAAAAACGTAAAAATTTTCTGTGGCATTTGGCTATAGGAATGTGAAGGTAGGCCTCAGTGAGGTCTAAGGAGACCATGAAATCTCCCGAGTGAATGGCGGCCAAAATAGAAGACAAGGAGTGCATCTTAAACTTCCTATATCTGATGAATAGGTTTAGTTTCTTTAAATCCAAAATGGCTCTCCAACCTCCGGAGGACTTTGGAACCATAAATAGGATGGAGTAAAAACCTAGGCCCTTCTGACCGGAAGGAACCGGTTGAATGGCTCTGATGGACAAAAGGTGAGAAATGGCCTCCTCCATACGGTTACAATCTGAGGATGACCTGGGAGAAGGGCAGGAAATAAAACGTTTAGGGGGAGGAGAAACAAATTCTAAAAGAAGGCCTGTTTGAACAGTGTCAATGACCCAAGGGTCCTTGGAGGTGAGACGCCAATTAGAGGCGAAATGAGCTAGGCGACCCCCTATGGGAATGGAGGCCAGATTACCATCTAGGTTTCTTTGAAGCCCTGTTAGAGGAAGCTCCCCTTTGGAAACGAAACCCTCTACCCCTGGAGTTCCTACCTTGGGAACGAAAGCGGGGGGAATACTGACCTGGAGATCTCTGATAGGAAGCCGCTTGATCTTGCTGGCGCCCTGGGCGACGAAAGGACTGCGTTTTGGTAACCTTTTTCGTGGTTGGACCCAAAACCTTCTTCTTGTCCGTGGTCTCCGTGAGGAGTGGATCCAGAAGATCACCGAAGAGAAGGTCGCGCTTTAAGGGGCCCTGGGATAACTGCCACTTTTGGCGAACTCCCGCTTGCCAAGGGCGAATCCATAGGAGTCTTCTTGCCGTTGTAGAGGCTGCAATAGACTTAGCAGAAAATCTAGTAGATTGCAAGGTGGCATCAGCCACGTACTGGGCAGCTGCAAAGACCTTGTTGAAGTCTTGTTGACCTCTCAAGTCATCGGGAGGAATGTGCTGTTGAAGTTGGCGAAGCCACAGCAGCATGGCTCTGGAGAAGAAGGAGGCCGCTGCAGAACTTTTAATGGCCCAGGAATCAGCGGTGAATCCTCTTTTGAGCATTTGCTCGATGCGCTTGTCCTCTGGGCGGAGGACTTCCTCCGCCTCGCCTGGCACAGCCGCTGCCGAGTGAAGAATCTTGACAGGTTCATCTGGTTTGGGAAAGGATAGAAGCTCTTCATAGGAAGAGGAAAGTTTATACAACTTCCTGTCCTTGGTGGAGGGATTAAGGCCAGAGGCTGGAAAATCCCATTGTTTGAGTAAGGCATCTTTAAATAATTTAGGCATAGGAATTACCTCGTTATCCTCCTGTTCCTCTGTGAAGTAAGGTAAATTCTCCTCCGGGGGATCAGTGGAAGTGGAGGCTTGTTTCTCCTGGGCCGCTAATCCCGTAGAAATTCTAGCTTTGAGGAGGAGAGATTTAAATAGTTGAGAAGGAAAAATAGTAATTGGAGGAGGGACTTTTATTTGGGATTCCTCATCCTCTGATAAGCCCTGAAAAGGGTCTTCATCCTCCTCTACATCCTCATATTCATCCTGGGAGGATTCTGAATCATCCTGAATAGGAGGTCTGACCGCTGGGGAAGAACCCAAGGGGCGGGAGGAACGAGAAGGAGGAAGAGGTAAAGGAAGCTCATTGATGGTGGAGAGTTTGGCATCAATGGCTTTGGACAACACAGCAAAAATAGATTGGAACTCAGGAGGTAAACTGGAAATATCAGCAGAAATGGCAGAAGAATCCCTAAAGGCCTGGGAGGATCCTGGCTGGGGGGAATCTTCAATAATATCTGGTTCCTCTGGACCTATGCCCCATAGGTTAGGTTGGGGTCTGTCTAGGTTTGGCTCATCCAGAGATAACACAGGGACCCCAGAAGGAGGCAGACTAGAGGCCTCTGGTGGGTCTTGACTACTGATTACTTGGGCCTGCACTTTCAAACGTTTTGCTGATTTGTCATGGATTTTTTGTAGGGCTAGGTCCCTTCTCTTCTCGGCCCTGGTGACCTTGGTCGAGGGGCGGGCCCCTGGAGAAGAGGAGGAAGAGGCCTGGGGGATACTAGTAATCTCATCGCCTGTAGGCCTGGCCTCTCTGGGACCTTTAGTTGTGCCTCTCTTGGGAAAAGTAGCCATAGTCTGACAATTAACAGAAGACAAGGCTGAGCCAATAACTGAATTATAAGGAGAAGATTTCAAGGACTTCCCAAGAGGAATGGATCCTGCTTCGAGGCCTCGAAGCTGCTGAAACGTGAGGACAATCTGGGCAAACCCAGAGTTCGTGCCCCCAAATCCAGCGGGGCCAGCCTCCCTAAACTTTGTAATTAAGTAAACCAAGGCACTCTGGTTGGAGGCTTAGCCGGTGGAGAATTTAGCCTGGGACCCCCAAGGCCCGCTCCTGGATCCACGCGGTGGACTGAGGCCTACGCGGCTGGCAGAAGGCCAACACGAGAGGCCTAGATATTTAAAAAAAAAGGGCGCGAAGGCCTTCGCGCCGAAAAGATCGCTCCGGAGACTTTCTTAAGGGAAAAGCGATCGACTAAGTCCAGGAGACTAAAAGGCGTCTCACTCCGCAGGAGGTATTTTATAAGCCCTTAAATATTTATATACAATAAATAATCAATATTTCAATGGATAAATACTTGCACCAGGACCTCCAGGCCAAGGGATTAGAAGAATCCACAAGCGGCCGCAGGAATCGTAACCGGCAAAACCGCCGGGGGAAAACGAAACCGCAACTTCTCCCAAGGAAAAAAGCCGAGCCGCTTTTTTTCTTTTTTTCTTTTAAACGGCTGGCGCAATTAGTGCAAGTAATTAAATAAAGACAATAAATCTTACTACTTTTTGAAGGAAAGATCGAAGGGAAGGTGTTAGAATGTTGAACGAGCTATCACAATACAACCGCAGGATATGCGAACTGAGCGAATTCTGGGGAAGGGGCGGATCCGGCAAGCTTTTTTAATACTAGGCTCAGTTCCACCGGATTGGACATGAGCAACCCATGTGACTGCTGGACCCGCTCCTTCAGTACGGAGAATAAAGGGAACCCTTAAACAACACAATAGAACTCCAAGTAAATCAAACTTCTGTGAAATCAAACTGTCCACTTAGGAAGCAACGCTGGTTGACCATCCATTTCACCTGCTCTTGTGCACATTCAACTTTGCACAGAAGTGTTCAATGAGAATATTTCATTCATTCAGATCTAGGAGGTGTTCTTTGAGCGTTCCCTTTATTTTTTTCAGGAGTGTATATATATAAAGCCCTGGTCTAGCCGGGACAATTTCAATGTTTTCCTGCCCTTTGGATTATTTTCCTAGAGCAGACCCTCCTTCATTAAACCCAGAATGAGGAATGGGGATGGGGGAAGGGCTGGGAAATATCTTTGCACGTCGTGAGGCTGACGTTGATGCCATCTGGTCTTCGCTGGGTTGCTGTATATACTTATTGTTTTTTAATGTTTTTTTTCTCCAGCAAACTTATACAAACATCCATACATATACCATATTATCAAGACATCCATACTTGTATAGTTCTATCCAAAATGTCATGAACATCTATCTTTGGTTTGCTCCTTTTATACTTTTATCTCCAATTTGCTTTCCTTCTCTACTTCATACTACTCCTCTACCTTCTTTCTCCCTCTCTCCCTCTTTTCTACTTCCCTCCACTCTCTCTCCCCTTTCTTTCTACTTCCTCATTCTCCTCTTATTCTTCCCTGTACATCCAATCATAACCCCTTTTATGGTTAGCAGACCCGCAATTCAGAAACCCTAACTTAATTCCAACATCGGAGCTATTTCTTAAACCTATACTGTATATCTTTATATTTTTAATATATTCTTCCAGGTACAGTATATCTACTATTGTTCTAATGCTGCCTTTTTTTCTTGTTCTTCTTGTTTTACATTGTGTTGGTGAGGGATCTCAACTAGGTGGCCGTCCTTAGCCAGGTTTGGCTAAACTAAAAAGGTATCTGAGGTCCATCTAGTTGGTCATTGGATGGGATATGAAGGGGGAAAGCTAAATGGGGAAGATTTAAAGATTTAAGGGGAGTACATAAGTGCACTAGAGTGCCTTCCATCCCCTGTCCTATAGTCTCTCCTATATCTCCTATATCTTCTCTACTATATCCTCTATAAGCTTCATTGTGTATTGTTGTGTATTGGACACAATAAAAAAATAAACAAGATTATCTCTGAGACCGCCTTCTGCCGCACGAATCGCAGCGCCCGCTGAGATCCCACAGAGTTGGCCTTCTCAGAGTCCCATCAGCCAGACAATGTCGGCTGGCGGGGCCTAGGGGAAGAGCCTTCTCTGTGGGGGCCCCAGCCCTCTGAAACCAGCTCCCCCCAGAGATTTGCACCGCCCCCACCCTCCTTGCTTTCCGAAAAAGTTTGAAGACTCATCGTTGCTGCCAGTCTTGGGGTCATTAGATCTCCCCCCCACGACCAACAAATGTGTTTAGAATAAATTATTGATTGAGTGAATGTTAATTGAATGTTTTAATTTTTAGGATGTCTTTTAAGTCTTTTAATTAGTATTAATTGGATCAAATTGTTTCATTATGTATTCTTCGTTTGTTGTGAGCCGCCCCGAGTCCACAGAGTGGGGCAGCATACAAATTCAATAAAGAAATAAATAAATAAAAATTATTTTGCCATGACAACTAAAAGGTCCCCCATCTCAATCCGAGGATGTGAAAAGGTGAATCGCCCAGAAGCTGGAAATATTCGGCCAGATGCTCTCCAGATGCTTTCGGTTCCCAAGCTTCTTCAGCCAGAATTGTTTGCCACAAAGACGGAGGATTACAACAGTTGAAAGCCAACACATCTGGAGACCACAACCCCAGGACTAAAATAAGGAACACTGCAGCATAAAATGCACAAAACCAAGTCAGGTTTAATAGCAATAGCAATTAAGACTTATATAACTCAACCTTGACAAGATGGAGTAGCTGTGGGTTTTGCCCCCCATCCATTACCTGGGGGGGGAGAACTATTGACCCCCTCGGAGAGGGTCTGCAACTTGGGTGTCCTCCTCGATCCACAGCTAACATTGGAACATCATCTTTCGGCTGTAGCGAGGAGGGTGTTTGCCCAGGTTCGCCTGGTGCACCAGTTGCGGCCCTAGTTGGACAGGGAGTCTCTGCTCAGTCACTCATGCCCTCATCACCCCGAGGTCCAACTACTGCAATGCTTTCTACATGGGGCTACCATTTGAAGTTTGTTTGTTCAATTGTTCATTCACTCGACTTCTATGCTGCCCAATCCCGAAGGACTGAGGGCGGCTTACAAAAAATATAATAGATACAAAAGGATACAAAGCAATAGAAGAAGTCAAATATAATATCTAAAACTAAAACCCTGTAAGAAAAACCCATTTGCTATGAAAAACAGTCATAATCTTCTAAAATTATACACATTCAACCTCATTTACTGCGACAGGAAAAACATACTTAGAGCCCAGAAGGGGTGGGGGGAAGGAAAATATTCAAAATTTTCCTACTGGTTCTGCGTACCTGACTGTACCTGTAGAAGCCCCTCACTGAGCTGAGGGCGACAGGGTGGGGAAAGGCTCCCTTAGGGCAGGAGTCTTCAACAGTGGCCATTTTAAGACTGGTGGACTCAACTCCCAGAATCCCTCAGTCAGCCATGAATGATAGAGTTGGAAGAGGTCAGAATGGTCACCGAAGTCAGGGGTCTCCAACCTTGGCCCCTTTTAAGCCTCGTGGACTCCAACTCCCAGAATCCCTCAGGCCAGCAAAGCTGCGAATTCTGGGAGCAAAGTTGGCAGAGGAATTCTGGGAGTTGAAATCCGCCAGTCTCCAAATGGCCAAGGGAGCCCTTCAGAGACCCCGGAGGGTTCCCAGAGGAGCCCATTCCCGTGATTGGGGAGGGGGCGGGCGGGTGTGCGTTTGTGCGCGTCTATTAATAGACTTGCGGCGTCTCTCCTCATGCAGCTCCGAGCCGAAAACGGGGACCCCGAGCCGGTTTGGCCTTTGACGGAGGGGTGGGGGGTGTAGGTTCCCGTTCTGAGGGGCGCCGGAGCCGCCGGGAGGGGCCTTCCCCCCTCATCATTTCCTTGAGGGAAGAAGCAGGTGGGGTAGCGGCGTCGGAGAAGGAGGCGCATGCGCCCTGGCCGCACTGCAGGGCTCGCCTCCGAAGCCGCCGGGCTGAGAGGAGCGCGGGTGCGCGCTTCCCTCCTCCCTCCCCCTCCTTCCCCCAGCCGCGTGCGCGCGCAGAGCCGAGGCGGCCGGGCAGCTGCCAGAAGAGCTGCAGCTGCTGCTGCATCCCGAGCCGGCGAGAACATGACAGGCGGGCGGCCGGGCAGCGGCGGCTCCCCGCCCTCCTGCAGACGCGGCTGAGCCCCGAGGAGTCCGAAGGCAAGGCAGGTGATGCGCTCGGCGGGGCCGGTGGGCATCCATCCTTCCTGGCTGGGCGTCCCGCCCGCTGCCGCTTTTGCGCTGCGCCGGCCGGGCGGATGCCGCCTTGAGCCCCCCTCCTCACCCTTCCGGGCGGGCACCGCGGCTGCCCGGTGGGTCGGATCGGCGGGCGGGGGCGGCAGGCAGCGGCGCTCGCCTTGCCCGAGTGGGCGGCTGCTGCTGTGCTTGGCGACGATCGGCGCGTCCTTCGGGGTGGTGGGGGGAGGGCAGGGACTGAGGATCGCAAGAGGAACGGCGCAGGGGCGTCTTTGGGGAGTCACCCGAAAGCCAGAGGGGGGGCTGCTCGGGTGGAGGTGGCCGGGGACGTGTGGTTCGCCCCCGGGGCTCGGAAGGCTGGCGGAGTCCGGCGCAATTCTGCTCCTGCACCTGGGCAGGTGGGGAAGCCGCGCGCGGACCCGCAGGGGCGCCCGTGGCTGCCCAGGCGCAGGAGCAGAATTGCGCCGGACTCCGCCAGCCCTCCGAACCCCGGGGGCGAGTCATCCGTCCCCGGTCCTCTTTAGAAACCCCCCTCTGCCTAAAGCAACCCTCCAGCGGGGCTGCCGGGCATCTCCTTTTGGCCCGGCATCTTTGCTCCCCTCCCCACAATTCCCCCCCCCCCCACACACCACCGGGCCTTAGGAGAAGAAGGGAGAACCGTGGAGCATGTGCAGAGGGCCCGGCTCGGGGATGGTTGGCAAAGCGGCGATGCTGCGGTGGGTTTGGGAAGGGGGTCGGGGATGGCGTCTCCTCCAGAGGGGAACCTCGGCTGCTCGGTGTGGGGAGCGGAAGAGGATGCAGAGCCAAGGCGTTGAAAATGCTGTAATTTGTGTGGGCGCGACCCCCAGCCGCCAGGATCCTAAGGGATGGAGGATGGGAGTGAATCTGCGCCGGAGACCTTCGCCCGAGCAAGGGGTGGGTTCCGCCTGCATTCAGCTGGGTCCCTTTGGACCTCCCTTCTCCAGATGTGCTGTGGCCCTGTCCCTCCCATTGGGATTCCCAACGTGTCTGGAGGATCTCCCATCCCCATCCCACCCCCCAAAAATGGAACAGGGCTTTCCAACCATGGCAAGTTTAAGATGCATGGACTTCAACTCCCATAATTCCCCAGCCAGCATGGCAGTCAGGCAAAACCCACGGTTAGCTGGGACAGTGTTTTTCAACCAGTGTGCCGTGGCACACTAGTGTGCCGCGAGACATGGTCAGGTGTGCCGCGAAGAAGGAAGCTCAGGTTCCGGTCTCACAATTTTTTGCTGAGAGAGAGAGAGAGAGAAAGCAAGAGAAATAGAAAGAGAGAGAAAGAGTGATAGAAAGAAAGAGAGAGAAGGAGAGAGAAAGGAAGAAAAAGAGAAAGAAAGAAAGAGAGAAAAGGAAAGGAAGGGAGAGAGAGAGAGAGAGAAATGAGCAAAAAGGGGAGGAAAAGAGGGAAATGAGAAAATGATTGAGGCAGAGAATGAGAGGAAAGAGAGAGAAACAAAAGAGAGAGAGAAGTGACTCTTGATTTAAAGCATATGATAAAAAGCACCCAAAGAATAAGAAAGAAAGAAAAACCCAGCCCTCACCTGTTTTGGGAAATGGTTCAAGAGTGTGTATACACACAGACACAAGGGGAGGGGAGATAGGGATGGAAAAAGAGAGGAGAGTGTCTTAGGGTGTCATTTTGGTTGGTGGTGTGCCCCAGGATTTTGTAAATGTAAAAAATGTGCCATGGCTCAAAAAAGGTTGAAAATCACCGGGCTGGGGAATCCTGGGAGTTGAAGTCCACACAGCTTCAACTTGCTGTGAGTTAGGATAGAAGTCCCGCTTTGGACCCTGAAGTGTGCAATCCCCCCCCCCAACCTGTAGTAAGCCAGCCCTGCTGTGTGTATGGTGATGGTGGGAGGGCAGCCACTCCATCTGTCCCTCTCCTACCCCCAAATCCTCCTTATGATGACATCATAACAAGGTACCAACTCCAAGGATGCGTTGACAAAAACATGTTTTTCTACCTTAAATGCCTTTGGGTAGCCTGATGTGGCTTCTAGCCTGAGCATGATTTTGGGTTGTATGTTATTTTGTTAATCCAGATGTTAAAATTTCGTATGTTGTTGGAACCCAGTTCACCACTGCACAGTTCTTGGGGTGGATTTTCTTCCTTATTCTGATTCTCTTGGGAAAGTGGGTGCCAGTTCGTGCGAAGTTGCTCAGAGGTGCTTGCTTGGCCAGCCAATTGATGAACCACAACAATTCACACACACACACACACACGAGAAAAATGAGCCAACAACATGAGCCAACAATGTGCAGTGGCGGCTAAAAAAGCCAACACAATCTTGAGCTGCATCAACAAAGGAAGATACTCCAAGACAAGGGAGGTGCTAATACCACTCTATAATGCCCTAGTCAGACCACACCTAGAGTCCTGCATTCAATTTTGGTCACCACACTACAAAAGAGACATGGAAATCCTAGAAAAAGTGCAGAAGAGAGCAACTAGAATGATAAAGGGACTAGAAACTAAAACATACAAGGAAAGGTTGCAGGAACTGGGCATGGATAGTCTAGCAAAGAGGAGGTCCGGAGGGACATGATAGCAGTCTTCAAATACTTGAGGGGCTGCCACAGGGAGGAGGGGATCACATTATTTTCCAAAGCGCCAGAGAGCCAGACAAGGAGCAACGGTTGTAAGCTGTCCAAGGAGAGATTCAACCTGGAAATAAGGAAGAACTGTGTCCAGTTCTGTAGATCTCACCTACATAAAGATATGGATGAAATTGAATAGATCCAAAAACGGGCTAAAAAATGGCGTAAGGTCTTCAGCATAAAACTGATCAGGAAAGACTTCTTGAACTCAATATGTCTAGTCTGGAGGATAGAAGGGAAAGGGAAGCCATGATCAAAACCTTTAAATATGTAAAAGGGTTAAAGTTCAGCAGGGAAATGTTTTTAATAGGAAAGTGAACTCAAGAATGATGTGGGTGGTATTAAACAATCAATTGTATGGGATGCATGTAAGGCCTTCATGAGGGGACAATGCATATGTATGGAAGCAGATATTAGGAAGAGGTGGGGTAGAGAGAGGGAAAGGAAGATAAGGGAAATAGATTTGATACAAGAGCAGTTAAGAATGACGAAAAGTAGAGATTGGAATAGTTTACTGAAATTGAAAAAGAAACAGTTGATGGTGTATGATGAGATTAAATGGAATAAGATGAGAATGGCGATGCGACAAAAAATACAGAGTTGGGGGACAAGATCAATGCAGCAAATGGCGAGATATCTGAAGAAGAGGAAAGAAAAATCATGTATTTTAGCATTGAGGGACACCAGTGGAGTGGTTAGATATGGTAATGACCAGTTAGAGGAGATAATGAGGAAATATTATGAAGATTTGTATAAAGAGGAGCAAGTGAAGATAGAAGTCCTCAAGGTTGGGAAAATAGTAAGGGAAGAAGACAAACAAATTTTGAATGCAGAAATTACACAAGATGAAATTGCTAGAGTAATTAAAGGGTTAAAACAAGCCAAAGCACCGGGCCCAGATGGGTTTACAGGGGAATTTTATAAAACTTATGTGAATGTTTTGCTGCCGCATTTGGGGAAATTGTTTAATAATATATTGTCAAATCGTGATATCCCGCAGACATGGAAGCTTTCAGAAATTGTTACCATTCCGAAGATGGGTCGAGATTTAAGAGAGCCTGGGTCTTACCGTCCGATCAGTTTGGCAAATCAGGATTATAAAATATTTATGAAAATACTGGCAAATAGATTAGAAAATATTTTACCAAAAATAATTGAAGAGGATCAATATGGATTCGTGAAGGGAAGGAAAATAAGTGAACCAATTAGAAATGTAATGAATGTGATGCACCATGCTACCGCTACTAAAAGGAAATTGGGAATTTTGAAATTAGATGTTTATAAAGCGTTCGATAAAGTTAACCATAGTTATTTATATAAATTATGTAACAAATTAAATATGGGGGAAAAATTTTGTGAAACTATAAAAGAGATTTATAAAGGAAATGAAGCATATATAAGAGTGAATGGACAAAGAACGCAGAGTATTAAAATATTAAACGGCACCAAGCAGGGATGCCCTCTGTCTCCAAAATTATTCGTAATAGCAATAGAGATCTTAGCTAATAAGATAAGACAAGATAACACTTGGGCAGGATATAGAATAGGGAAATTAGAAATGAAAATAAATTTATTTGCAGATGATGCAATTATATTGACCCAGACCCCGATGGAGATGATTAAAGGTATAATAAATATTTTACAAGAGTTTAAGCAGGAATCGGGACTGTCGGTTAATATGGAAAAATCAGAGATTATGTGTTTAAATACAGATCCGAGAGAACAGATAGAAATTAGGAAAGAATCAGGGTTGAAATTAGGACTTAAAAAAATAAAATATTTGGGAATTTGGTTATTAAAAAACCCAGTGAAAATGGAAGAGATTAATTATAGAATAACATGGAGGAAAATGTTGAAACAGATGAGGAGCTGGAAAGATAAAAAGCTAAGGAGACTCTCTAAAATAAGAGCTTTAAAAATGATGATAGCTCCCAAGATGATGTACCTATTTCAGGTGCTGTCGGGGGGGTTATCGGTATGTAAGGTTAAAGAGTGGGACAAAAAATTAAATTATTGGATTGAAGAAGATAAGAGACCAAGAATAAGAAAAAAGTGGTTAATTGCGAATGAAAAAGAGGGGGGATGGGGTGTTCCATGTTTGGAGCTGTATAGGGAAGCTTTTCAAATGGAAAGGTTAATGGAGTTGCAATTAAGTGAAAATAAATGGGCGAAATTGGAAAAACAGATAAACGGGATGAATAATAGAGAATTAATTTTTAGGAAGTGGAATAGGAGAGATATAGGAAAATTAATAGGCCCAATGAAAGGGACTATGGAAATTTGGAAAAAATGGCAAGGGAAAATAGGATTATATAAATCTAAACTGTCATCGCTTTATGTAATAAATAGAGAAAACGAAATTAACTTAAACAGGGTTATAGGAGAGTTGAAGGGAAGAGGGATAACTAAGATAGAACAGTTATACGAGAAGGATGGCAGGCCAAGTAGAAATCGCATAGAATGGTGGTTAGGTAAGGGAAGGTGGCTACAAATAAATGCAATATGTAAATATCTAAATGAAAGGGAGAATAAAGAAGTATTATGGCGGGAGGAGACAGGGTTAGAGAAAATAATAAGAGAAAAAAGTGAGGGGATAAAGGCGCAAGCAACTAATATATACAAACTGCTAGTACAGTCAGATGGGGACACGATTGATGGATTGACTAAATGGTGGCAAAATGAGATATTAGTAGAGGTACAAGAAATGGAAAATATAGTAGAAGATATAAGGAAAATTAAAAATACAAGAATTAGGGAAATGAGAAGGAAAATATTACATAAGTGGTATTTTACTCCCGTTCAATTTGCACATTTTCAGCAGAATGTTAGGGGGAATTGTTGGCATGGTTGTCAAGATAAAGGAGTGTTTATGCATATGTTTTGGGAATGCCCGATAGTGCAGGAATTTTGGCAAAAAGTGAAAGAGGATATCAATGGAATGTTAAATATACAATGGACAATCACTAAGGAAATGGCAGTATTAGTAAAAAGCAATGCGATGGGAGAATTTAGAGAAATAAAAAAAGCAGCAATAGAAAGTGCTCAGGCAGTAATAGTTTTGGGTTGGAAGGATGCGACAAAATGGACAATGCAAAATTGGTATAGGTACATGGTGGATCATATTCAATTTGAAATTATGGAAAAAAGGATAAATTTGGATAATGAAACTGATTTGGGACAGCTGATTGGACGGTGGGACAAGGTAAGACGATATATGACGAGCAGAATCCGAGACCAAGCTACAAGAAATAAACTAGAATCACTCTATAATATGTAGACAGATATATTGCTCTTGGGTTAAGTGGATTAAAAAAGAAATACCCCCAATTTGGTGGTGGGGAATGTGTGTATGTCGGGGTGATGGGCACAATTCACATTTCACTATGCACTGTTTTATGTTGTGTGATTTTAAATTGTTAAAAATCAATAAATAAAATTAAAAAAAAAAAAAAAAAGAACAAGGGGGCACAATCTGAGGTTAGTTGGGGGAAAGATCAGAAGCAATGTGAGAAAATATGATTTGACTGAAAGAGTAGTAGATGCTTGGAACAAACTTCCACTAGAGGTGGTTGGTCAATCCACAGGAACTGAATTTAAACATGCCTGGGATAAATGTAGATCCATCCTAAGATCAAATTCAGGAAATAGTATAAGGACAGACTAGATGGACCAGGAGGTCTTTTTCTGCTGTCAATCTTCTAGGTTTCTATGTTTCTAAGTTTCTGACGGTGAGAGCGATCAACCAGGGGAACGACCTGCCTGCAGAGGTAGTGAACACTCCAACACTGGAGACTTTCAAGAAAAGAGTCTACTGCTATTGGACTAGCGTGATGTAGTTTCTCCTGCACTACCAGGGGGTTGGACTAGATGACCTGCAAGGACCCTTCCAACTCTAGTAATAAAATTAAAAAATAAAAGAGACCACCTCTCCTGGTAATTTGAGGGAGCTTCTTTGTTTCTAGCAGGCCTTGCAGCTTCTCACCATAGAGGGAGTCCTCTTTGGGCCTCGGTTTCAGATGCAATCCTTCCCCAATGCTGCCTGTGCTTAAACGCCCCCGTCTTCACACCAATGCTGGTGGCAGGACCATCTTGAGCTCATTTCTCCCCTTTGGAGAAACGAACTTGGCTCCCCTTCAAATGCATCGCCACGCTCCAAATCTCGTCTTCCTGAATTTTTCCAGTCAAGCAGAGAAGAAAGAACTTCCCTTAATGTTATGAAGTAGCAGCTGTGAGCTTCAGCGAGGGAGAACTTTCCTGAAGAACACGCTGGATTATACAAGTGAAAGGTTTTACACCCTCCGTCTAAAGCTCATGCTTCAGAAAATGGGGTTCTTTAAGAAAAACAGAATTTAAGACTTCAAGAAACAAAATTGGAATGGGATAGAACAGAACAGAATGAGTTGGAAGGGACCTTGGAGGTCTTCTAGTCCAACCCCTGTACCAGTGATGGTGAACCTTTTTTTTTCCTCGGGTGCCAAAAGTGCTATCACGTATGCGCGAGTGCCCACACCCATAATTCAATGCTTGGAGAGGGTGAAAACAGCTTTCCCCACCCCATGGAGGCCCTTTGGAGGCTGGAAATGGCCTGTTTCCCAACTTCTGGTGGGCCCATTAGGCTTGTGTTTCGCCCTCCCCAGGCTCCAAAGGCTTCCCTGGAGCCCAGGACAGGTAAAAGCATCCTCCCCAACCTCCAGGCTCTCTGGAAACAAAAAAAGCCCTCCTGGAGCCTCTGTGTGAGCCAAAAATGAGCTGACTATGCACACATGCACATTGGAGCTGAGATTGGGCAACGGCTCGCGTGCCAGCAGAAATGGCTCCATGTGCCACCTGTGGCACCCGTGCCATAGGTTCGCCATCACTGCCCTAGACCATTTCAGACAAAGGGTTGTGCAGTCTCTTCTTAAAAACTTCCAGTGTTGAAGCACCGACAACTTCTGGAGGCAAGCTGTTCCACTGGTTAATTGTCCTCACTGTTGGAAGATTTCTCCTTAATTCCAAGTTGCTTCTCTAATTGGTTAGTTTGCATCCATTGCCTTTTCTCCTGTCTTCAGGTCTTTTGGAGAATAGGTTGACCCCTCTCTTCTTTGCTCTGGGCCCTTAAATATTGGAAGACTGCTATCGTGTCTCGTTTTATTAAACCAGGCACACCCAATTCCATGCAATCATCCCTCATATGTTTTTAGTCTTCAGTCTTGCTTTTAATCACGTGTTGCTTGCTTGTCGGTGTCTTCAGTCACACACAAACCTGCTTGTCTCATGCCTATCGGTTTTCCCCATTAGAATGATGCCGTCTAAATGCCTATCCTCAATTAACATGATGGGCATAAATGCTCCTGTCACTTTTCTCTGCTGTTGGAAATCCTGTAGATGTTTTATCTGAACATAAAAATTATCTTTATCAGCGTGATTTTTTAAAAAAAGGAGTTAGTCAATAGACCAGGCATAGGAAAACAAAATGAAAAGAAAAAGCTAAAATTGAAGCATATTATATAAATATATATATATATATTATATAGAAATATATATATATAGCATATTATATAAATAAATATACATATATAGTACAGTGTATAAGTATACTGTATAAGTATACAGAAGCGTACAATGTGTAAGTATATAAGTATTTAGTATAATAGTATAATATATAAGTATTTTATCTATGCTAACAAAATAAGATTAATTGTAGCATGATCAGATGCATATAAGTGTATAAAACGTAATGAAGCTCAAAAGAAAAATATATAATGATGTATCAATGCAGAACTACTTACTGTACTTATTGTGCTTTTGTTTTTTTTTAAATGAAAAAATAATAAACGCTATTTTTTAAAAAAGGGAGTTAGAAGAACAGGGCTAGGGGATTAAGCATCCCTTCGATCACGGTTATTGCTCCTGCTTTGATCGAGCTCAGATTTCCATCCTCCCCCCTAATCCCGTGGGTATCTTAAAGAACAGCAGAAGCACGGTGAAATATTAGTCACCTTGGTTTCCTCTGGGATCAGAAGTACGGCTGGCTGGCTGGAGAAACCCTCCTACCAGTCCTCATTCCATTGGATAGAATAGAATTTGCTTTAGAAATTCTCTCCAAGGGAAAGCGAGACTGAGCCACGTTCTCCTGGGTGGAAAATGTGATTTGTGACGCGGTGGCCATCTGGGTAAGTGGGTGGATTCGCATGTGAAGGTTACACAGTCTTCTCTGCGGTGGCCTGGAGCCTCCCTGGCTTCTCATGTCTCCATCATCCTTCCCTCTTTCAGGAGGAGCAGTGCAGGGAGCAGAGACCTTTTCGATGTTGAAAACAGGCCTTCTAATTTGATTGAAAATAGACATAGACAGTCTTGTTGGATTCTGGGCCAGGGGGGGTTACCAGGTGAAGCAGAGAGTGAGAGTGAGGGAGAAAGTGACTTGAGTGAGCCTGTGGAACCACTAGAGGGGGCTGATGTGACAACGGGGGAGTGGTCCCGGTCAGAGGATGAGGAAGACATGAGAGTGGAAAGTCAGTGGATAGATCCTCGCTATAGGAGGTTGTTGAGAAGGCATGAGGAGTTGCAGAGTAAAAGGTATTAGTGTACAGCTTTAGCCTCTTTGTGGTGTGATGTCACTTGCAGGCAGTATAAAGGCAAAGGATTTTGGGAAATTGGGTGTGGAGTTTCAATGTCGTTCAATGGGAGAGATGTGAGACTGTGTGTGTGTGATTGAACAAGGCCTTAAAACTACGATTTAAATAAGGGTTAAATAAGGTTCAGGAGGGAAGTGTTTTTAATAGGAAAGTGAACACAAGAACAAGGGGACACAATCTGAAGTTAGTTGGGGGAAAGATCAAAAGCGACGTGAGAAAATATTATTTCACTGAAAGAGTAGTAGATCCTTGGAACAAACTTCCAGCAGACGTGGTTGGTAAATCCACAGTAACTGAATTTAAACATGCCTGGGATAAACATATATCCATTGTAAGATAAAATACAGGAAATACAGTGGTCCCCCGATTATCGCGAGGGTTCCGTTCCAGGACCCCTCGCGATGATCGGTTTTTCGCGAAGTAGCGGTGCGGAAGTAAAAGCACCATCTGCGCATGCGCGCCCCTTTTTTCATGGCCGCGCATGCGCAGATGGTGCTTTTACTTCCGCACCTGGGAAGACCCGCCGCTTTTCCGCTGCCCGCCCGCCCGCCGCTCGCTTGCCCGCCGCTCGTGCACGATCCCAGGGAAGGTTCCTTGTCCGCCGCTTTTCTGCTGCCCGCCCGCCCGCCGCTCGCTTGCTGGCCGCTCGTGCACGATCCCAGGGAAGGTTCCTTGTTCACCCGCCCACCCGCCGTTTGCCGCTCGCCCGCCTACCCGCCGTTTGCAGCTCGGGTTTGGGGGGGTGCTAGGAAGCCCCCCATGCCGGCGGAGACCTTTTAAAACATCCGTGCCGCTTCCCAGCTGAGTCCTGAAGCCAAGCGCCAAAGGCGAACTTCTGCGCTTGGCTTCAGGACTCAGCTGGGAAGCGGCACGGGTGTTTTAAAAGGTCTCCGCCGGCATGGGGGGCTTCCTAGCACCCCCCCAAACCCGGGTTGGGGGTTCGGGGGGGTGCTAGGAAGCCCCCCATGCCAGCGGAGACCTTTTAAAACACCCGTGCCGCTTCCCAGCTGAGTCCTGAAGCCAAGCGCCAAAGGCGAACTTCTGCGCTTGGCTTCAGGACTCAGCTGGGAAGCGGCACAGGTGTTTTAAAAGGTCTCCGCCGGCATGGGGGGCTTCCTAGCACCCCCCCCAAACCCGGGTTGGGGGTTCGGGGGGGTGCTAGGAAGCCCCCCATGCCGGCGGGAAGACCCAGGGAAGGTTCCTTCGGCCGCCCAGCAGCTGATCTGCCCGGCGGGGAACGCAAACTCCACCATCTACGCATGCGTGCAGATGGTGTTTTTACTTCCGGGTGGAAAAATCGCGATATAGCCTTTCGCAATGATCGGGATCGCAAAACTCGGGGGATCACTGTAGTATAAGGGCAGACTAGATGGACCATGAGGTCTTTTTCTGCCGTCAATCTTCTATGTTTCTCTATGTTTCTGCCTCAATATAAGGCATTCTCTGCTGGATGATTTTTGGCTGGGATTTCAGTGAGCAAATTCATATGCTTAGATGATAAATGAACTTTGTTATCTAGGGCAGTGATTTTCAACATTTTTTGAGCCGCGGCACGTTTTTTACATTTACAAAATCCTGGGGCACACCACCAACCAAAATGACACTCTAACACAGTACATACAGTAGTTAATAATATAGTTTCTAAATGTATTTATACTCACTTAGTGTGAAACCTGGGCCTGTTTGGATGAACACAAAAGGGGTATCCTGGCAGGAATGGTAGAAAGACACACACGAAACAAACTCGTCCTCAACAGTTCTCAGTCTCTCTCTGTTTTTAGTTTTTAGTTTTTATCGCAGTCAAGCTTGAGCTGAGTGTAGGGGCCTTGAGCTCTTTAAGAAGATGACCCTTCAGGAGGCCATATACAATATAGATAATATTGTGATGTATTATGATGCATTGTATATCACCCTCTGCGGGGCCTCATAAAAAAAAAAGGTCGAATCAGTGGTTCTCAACCTGGGGGTCAGGACCCCTTTGGGGGTCGAACAATCGTTTCACAGGGGTCGGCTAAGACCATGGGAAAAGACAAATTTCCCATGGTGTTAGGAACTAAAGCTTCTATTCTGGTGCCTTGGATCATATGTTTACAATCTGATCTATCAGGTGTTTACAGTGGGGGGGTCCCTCTGACCTTCCTGTCAATCAGCTTAAAGCTCTGTTGGGAGAATTGGCAATAGACTTATGGTTGGGGGTCACCACAACATGAGGAACTGTATGAAGGGGTTGTGGCATTAGAAAGGTGGAGAACCATTGATCTATGTACACCATCAGGATAGACATAGCCAGCTGAGGCTGAGGCTTCATCTAGTGGTGGCAACATTTACCTCCAGTCCTGACCAGGATTAGAAATCGGGACCATGGGGAGGAGTAGCAGCTTCAACTAGTCGCCTTGGCCACACAATAACAAATGACAGCTCGAGTGGGGACCTTCCTGGGTGTGGATGAGAGGCGGCCTGCTATTGGTTCATTGCTAGTGGTTGGGATGAATCCTAGAAGGTGATTGGTCAGTGAGTGTTCCCTGTGCCTCCACTCTTCCTGTCGCTGATAGCTGGAGGGATTTATGTTTGGATGGAGGCGGCTGGCGGCGGGCCGGATAAATGACCTCTGTGGGCCATATCCGTCACGTGGGCCATAGTTTGGGGCCCCATGTTTAGTTTCCCCACGGCACACCTGACCATGTCTCATGGCACACTGGTTGAAAAACACTGCTCCAAGGGATCTAACTGACACAATGATGTGGCTGTAGACTTGCTGCAGGCCGATTCTTCTTTAGTCCATCAATCTCCAATAGCGTTTATTAGCTTGGCATGGAAAAGCAATTATCATTATGCTGAAGAGGGCAACTGAAGTGCGAAAGGAGACAAACTGTGCTCCGACCGCAGATCATTGGCTCTGCTCCCACATCGCTGAAGGGATACTCTCGATCTGGGCATGGTCCAGAACACTATTTATTCAATTTTTTTTAATGCCGCCCTTCTCCTTAGACTCAGGGCGGCTTACAACATGTTAGCAATAGCACTTTCTTTTAACAGAGCCAGCCTATTGCCCCCACAATCTGGGTCCTCATTTTAGCCACCTTGGAAGGATGGAAGGCTGAGTCAACCTTGAGCCGGTGAGGAGATTTGAACCGCTGACCTGCAGATCTAGCAGTCAGCTTTAGTGGCCTGCATTACTGCACTCTACCCACTGCGCCACCTCGGCTCATTTTCAGTCAATTCAGTCTTCCAAAGCGGAGGTGGGGTTATTCCCTCCCCCTCCTGCAAACAGGTCACCAAGTCAACAGGTTATTCTCCATCCGCTGCAATGGGGCCCAATAGTTCCCTTGGAGATAGTCACTCTCTGCTGTCCTGGGCCCCTGGGTTTTGGGAAAGAGCTGTGGGCTCATCCTTGCACAGTCCCTTGGTGTTCGTGATGCAATAGGACAATCTCAGCATCGTCCTAGAGCTTGGATCTCCAATCATTTCAGTAGAGTAGAGCAGAATAGAATAGAGAATGGAATGGAATATAATAGAATAGAAAATGGAATATAATATAATAGAGAATGGAATGGAATGGAATAGAATATAATAGAATAGAAAATGGAATATAATATAATAGAGAATGGAATAGAATGGAATAGAATAGAATAGAATTCTTTATTGGCCAAGAGTGATTGGACACACAAGGAATTTGTCGCTGGTGCAGATGCTCTCGGTATACACGCATACATCAAAGTGATGGGTCATATACCATAGAATAGTTCATCGTTACAATCATTATATGTTTGGTAATCTGCAGGAAGGAGGGTTGAGACTGTTATGTGGAATGGAGCATTTTGGGATGTTCACTTAGGCTGTGAAAGTAGCACGGGACACTTTAGCTTGTTGCCTTTGAGTAAGTGATTGTTTTGTGAGTGGCCATTTTAATCCTGGCCCCTTGATGTCAATGCTCAAAATGGGCTTTCAAAATTCTAAGTGAGATGTTTCTGTCCTTTCACTGTTCTGTAGCTGCTCACTTCTAGGATGGGGGTGAATTCGGTGATCTGTTTGTTTTGAGTCCATTGATATGGGGATCGTTTTGAGGTTCTTGGAAAACCCTTGGTCAAGTCACATGATTGTCACGCCATTCCCACCTGGTCACATGTCCATCAAGCCACTCCTACCTGGTCACATGTCCATCAAGCCACACCCACAAACTAAGCCCCGGCCACAGTGTGGTAGTAAAAATTTTGGCAGCCTTTCACTGGTTGAGAACTGTGTTCAGGGAGTGAGACAACAGCCTCTCTCCAGCCCTATGCACAGACCATCTATCAGCTTCCATAAGCACTTGGAATGAACCAGATTGACATGAGCTACAGCAGTGTTTCCCAACCTTGGCAACTTGAAGATATTTGGACTTCAACTCCCAGAATTCCCCAGCCAGCGAATGCTGGCTGGGGAATTCTGGGAGTTGAAGTCCAGATATCTCCAAGTTGCCAAGGTTGGGAAACACCGAGCAGCAGGGAATTTTTTTCAAAGGTGGTGGCCATAGTTCCCTCTAAGCTGAGCAGTGAGCAATTGCTCACTTAAAAATCATCATCAACTCAGAGTTTTCCAAACCTGCCCAGAAGCCGAGAGGGAAAGAGTGAGAGGGAAGGAGAGAGAGAGGAAGAGAGAGAAACAGATAGAAAAAAGAGAGGAAGGAAAAGAGAAAGAAAAAGAATGGGAGTAAGGAAGAGAGAAAGAAAATCAAAATCTAGTTTGAAACTAGCTCAACTATTTAAGTGGCATTTTGATATTGATAGAGTTGCCCTATTATGAGCTCACTGTTACAGACATACAGTACAGTATTTTATTTTGAAATTCTCTGAGGCAAAACAGGGTGGGTTTTTTGTTTGTTTGTTTGTTTGTTTGTTTATTCATTTATTTATTCATTTATTTATTTATTATTTCTGTGCCGCCCAGTCCCAAAGGGACTGCCGCTCAGACACTATACTTTTCCGCCCACCCCCCCAAAAAAATTAGAGGGAACACTGGTGGTGGCCTGACTTGATGATTTCCTGCTATTGAAAAATCATTTGTCTCTCTCTGTTTTGCTTTTAATCGACATCTCAGAATTTGTCATGGGCGAGGAGCATGCATCTTTAAATGGAGGGCCCCTCTTCTCCATTTGTCTTTCCTGTTCAAATTTCTGCTTGCTTCGCTTTCTTGGTTATTCATTTTGTCTCTGTGTCTCTTTGCATTTTTCCAATAAGATGACAGCTGCTTTGGAAATCCCCACTAGGAGAAGACAAGCATGATAAAAACCTTCTCAATAAAGAAACAGGATGTCTTCTCCAGGTTTTTTTTTTAAAAAATGCCTTTGACTCCTGGTGACTGCCTGGACTAGTCAGTGAGAACAATTAATCAGAATAGTGGAAGAATAGAGGTCTGTAAGGGTTGTGCATAAGAGCACCAGCCTGCCTACCATCCTTGTCCTACTGTCCCCATTTATTCATACCCATTTCCTGTGTTAGATCCATATTTATACTTACCATATTTTTCCTCCCTAAAAGAGGCTGATAATTTGGGTGTGTCTTATACAGTGATACTTCGTTTTACAAACCCCTCGTCATACAAACTTTTCAAGATACAAACCCAGGGTTTAAGATTTTTTGCCTCTTCTTCCAAACTATTTTCACCTTACAAACCCAAGCCGCCGCCACTGGGATGCCCCGCCTCTGGACTTCTGTTGCCAGTGAAGCGCCCGTTTTTGCGCTGCTGGGATTCCCCTGAGGCTCTCCTTCATGGGAAACCCCACCTCCAGACTTCCGTGCTTTTGTGATGCTGCAGGAGAATCCCAGCAGGAGAATCCGAGCAGCGCAAAAATGGGCGCTTTGTTGGCAACGGAAGTCCAGAGGTGGGGTTTCCCAGCGAGGGGAGCCTCAGCGAAATCGCAGCATCACAAAAATACGGAAATACAGAGGTGGGGTTTCCCATGGAGGGGAGCCTCAGGGAAATCCCAGCAGCGCAAAAATGGGCGCTTCGGCTGGCAAAAGGGGTGAATGTTGGGCTTGCATGCATTAATCGCTTTTCCATTGATTCCTATGGGAAACATTGTTTTGTCTTACAAACTTTTCACCTTACAAACCTTGTCCCGGAACCAATTAAGTTCGTAAGACGAGGTATCACTGTACTCTGAATGTAGAGGGTTTTTTTCTTTTTTCCCTCCAGCCCTAAATAGCTGCTAACGATCTTCCCCGAAAATTACCAAAATATCGTGCCTGTGCATGTTCTCTCATAAGATTTTACATCATGAGCATGTGCAGAAGACAAATTTCACTCGGACGCAGATGCCCATTTTCACTACCGGTACACATTGTGGCGTGCACCGGATAGCAACTCATTACTAGTACCACCCATCCAGGAGCGGGCTACCATTCCTGGCCCTACCAGAAAGGGCCAAGAGTGCGCCCCTGCTTCCCCCCCCCTTGCATGCGCACGCAAGAGAGAATTATTTCCAGGCTTTTTCACTTTAGCGCATGCGCAGAAGCGAAAAAAACCAGAAATGGCCAAACAAGTAAATGCCCTCCCACCGCCCGCTTGCTGTCGTTCGCCTCACTCTCCTGTCGCTCTTGAGGTGAACAGCGGCAGCATGGTGGAGGGGGGAGCTGGCGCGAGAGGTGAGCGAGGGGCTTGCGGTGGGAGAAGGCAGCGCTTGCGGCAAGTCAGGGCAGGTGTAGGTCCGGGGAAGTGCCGGTGGCATGTGCACGCCCGGCATCGCCACCGGAGTTAGGCTAGGTGCTACATGCCCGCCGCCAGAACTGCGTTCCCCACCGTTTAGGGTCAGGTCCATCACTTCATCCGTCCTGTCGTAAGATTTTGCTTCCTGTGCATACACAGATACCAAATCTTGCTTGGACATGCATGCTGTATGCGCAAGAGCTATGTGCGCAGCTCCATTTTCGCTACCGGTATGCAGTGTTGTATGTACTGGGTAGCACACCCATTACTTGTACCCAGTAATGGGCAGCCAAAATCTTTACTGCCACACTGCAGGTGTGGCTTATTTTGTGGGTGTGGCTTAATGGTCCTGTGACTGGGTAGGTGTGGCTTGCCAGCCATGTGACCAGGGGGGACTGGTTTGAATGATCATCATTCAAGTGAACTGTTAAGTCCTCGACTTACAACCTTACCAGTGTCGCTCACTGGGGTGACAATTTGCTTCGTGTTTCCCGTGCTCTCCTTCCTGGGTCGCTGGGTAGCTAGGCGAATGGCTGCTGCCAGAAGCATAAATACTGCCAGTGCCGCTTCCACCCATGCCTTCTGCTTGCACCTCAGGCGGGAGGTGGCCGTGAGAGGCTGGAGGGGAGCCGGGCAGGAGAGAGGGAAGCTCGTCCGAGGCCAAGAAGGATGAAAGAGGAAAAAAGCAAGGAGCACAGACCAGCAGCAGGAAAATAAAGAAGAGCCGAGCCAAAGCCAGTAATCCAGGAAGTGACAGCTGCCAATCAGCTGGAGCTGCGCACGCATCTTCATTTCCGCCAGTGGAACTGCATTCAACCCTGTCCTGCCTGCTGCCCACCCTTGCTGGTACCTTCTGTCCCTGTGATCCTGTGATCTCCCAGTTTCTAGTCCGTTGCCTTAACAACTACACCAAGCTAGCTCTCCTTACCCAGAATAATATCAGAGAAATAGCCTCGTTCAGTCAAAATGAAATTGTAAAGTCATTTCTGCAAACCCAGAGCTCTCCATATGTGGGGAAACGACAGCCTCAAGCGTGGTGCCAATGGTTACACAGTGTGTGTGTGTCCCCCTTGGTGCCGGGAAGTAACACTGCTTGTGTTTTAATTGGTATTAGGGTCCTTTACACCAGTGTTTCCCAACCTTGGCAACTTGAAGATATTTGGACTTCAATTCCCAGAATTCCCCAGCCAGCGAATGCTGGCTGGGGAATTCTGGGAGTTGAAGTCCAGATATCTTCAAGTTATCAAGGTTGGGAAACACCGCTTTACACAAATGCCAAAATACCTGGCCTATGCAGACTTTCTTCAAAAGCCTACTCAGTACTCTTGTAGGATTCGTAGCACTTCAGATTACAGGTTTAAATGCTCCCCATGCCTGCATTTGATTTTCCAAGAGAAACTAGCATACCCATGACATGATTTATGTCATTTCGTGTGCTTTTTCAGCTTAGTATGCTTAACATCCAGCCAATGTGATTTGTAGATGTTGCGTTATGGCTTAATACTATATATAAACTGGGCCGCTGTGACTTCTTCGAGGCACCATTAAAGTAAACACTGTTTAGTGAGTCCAGATAAATTCCACCCTGTCTCCAAAGCAATGTGACCCAGTCCTCTGTTTGCCTGGTGTTTTGGCAGTACTTCATTTTTTAGGAGAAAAGTATGTTGGTTCTATCAACATTTATCACCTCAGTTAGTGAATGGACCATATTTTTTAGGGGCCATATTTATTTAGAGGGCCATAATCATCAGTTATTCTCTGATTTTGAAAACAGGCTTGTGAAATATGTCCCTGAATCGGTCACCTAGTTTCTTTTAAGTTGCAAGCTACTGAACAGAACCATTCTCTGTATGTGAGATATCTTCTCCTCCTCTTCCTCCTCTTGATATTTGCTTTTGGTATCCTTATACCCTGATGTTCTCTAAGTAGCCTGCCATAAGCGTCACCCAGAAAGTTGTGCACCACATGCTTTTTCCTCAGCCTACAGCAATGGTATGAATGGGAAACTTTAGATATACAGTGATACCTTGTCTTGTGAACCCCTTGTCATACGAACTTTTCGAGATACGAACCCGGGGTTTAAGATTTTTTTTGCCTCTTCTTCCTTACGAACCAAGCAGCCGCTGCTGGGATGCCCTGCCTCTGGACTTCTGTTGCCAGCCGAAGGCTCCCCTCGCTGGGAAACCCCATCTCTGGACTTCCGTTGCCAGCAAAACACCCATTTTTGCACTGCTGGGTTTCCCCTGAGGCTCCCCTCGGTGGGAAACCCCACCTCCAGACTTCTGATGCCAGCGAAGCACCCGGTTTTCCACTGCTGGGATTCTCCTGACGCTCCCCTCCCTGGGAAACACCACCTCCGGACCTCCGTGTTTTTGCAATGCTGCAATTTCGCTGAGGCTCCCCTTGATGGGATTCCCTTCATTTTTGCCAGTGCTGCTTTGAATCCCAGCGAGGGGAGCCTCAGTGAAATCGCAGCATTGCAAAAACACGGAAGTCCGGAGGTGGGGTTTCCCAGCGAGGGGAGCCTCGGAATCCCAGCAGCGCAAAAACGGGCGCTTTGGCTGGCAACATAAGTCTGGAAGCAGGGATTCCCAGTGGCATAAGGCAAAAGGGGTGAATTTTGGGCTTGTTTCGTCTTATGAACTTTTCACCTTACGAACCTCGTCCCACAACCAATTAAGTTCATAAGACAAAGTATCACTTGTACATGATTTGAATTGTCAGGAGTGCGTGTGTAAATTTTGCCTTTCTTCAGACATATAGCGTAGCTGCAAGATTGTTTCAAAATGGCACCTGTAAGTGATGGATGTTATAAATAGCGTGTCATCGTTGAATTTCTCACTGAGGAGAAATTCACAAACATTTGTGTACAATTTATGGAGAATCTGCAGCCGACAGAAGTACGGTTAGTCGCTGGGCACAGTGGGCGAGGCCATTAGAGGTGATTCGCCCAGTGCAGAAATGGCTTCATGACCAGAACAAGGAGTGGTACTGAAAGGCATACACGCCCTTGTGTCTTGTTGGAGGAAGGCCATAAAACGGGACGGAGATTACATGGAAAAATAGGGAGTGTAGAAGAAACATCCTTCTTTCTTGTGTATAAGTTTCATTGTGTTCAATAAATAATGGTTGAAGGAAAAAAATGTGGTGCATTATTTTTCAGGTGACCCTCGTAGATCTTTCTAATGGAAAAGCAGCATTTCAGTCGTTGAAATAGTTAAGAAATCTCTTAATCTGGGGGAGATTAAAAATGGAGGGAATATGAGATACCAAAAAAAATATTACAGTACTAGAATACAGTGATACCTCGTCTTACAAATGCCTCATCATACCAACCTTTCAAGATACAAACCCGGGGTTTAAGATTCTTTTGCCTCTTCTTACAAACTATTTTCACCTTACAAACCCACCGCTGCCACTGGGATGCCCCGCCTCCGAACTTCTGTTGCCAGCGAAGCACCAGTTTTTTCACTGCTGGGATTTCCCTGAGGCTCCCCTCCATGGGAAACCCCACCTCCGGACTTCTGTGGTTTTGCGATGCTGCAGGGGAATCCCAGCAACACAAAAATGGGTGCTTTGCTGGCAACAGAAGTCTAGAATTGGGGTTTCCCAGCGAAGGGAGCATCAGTGAAATCGCAGCAGTGCAAAAACACCGAAGTCCTCAAACCCCACCTCCGGACCTCTGTGTTTTTGCGATGCTGCGATCAGGGCAATTCCAGCAGCGCAAAAACGGGTGCTTCAGCTGGCAAAAGGGGTGAATTTTGGGCTTGCACGCATTAATTGCTTTTCCATTGATTCCTATGGGAAACATTATTTCGTCTTACAAACTTTTCACCTTAAGAACCTCGTCCCGGAACCAATTAAGTTTGTAAGACAAGATATCACTGTATTTGGACTTATCTTTTCCAAAACATTGGCATCTGTCGGTGCAGAATATAAAACTTTCTCCCACCTGATCTGCTTCTTTGATTTATTTGCCTGTTTGCATTAAAGTTGCTTTCCTATTCAATCCAAACAAAGCAAAACAAATCAGTGATATGACAAACACTTGCGATCGAGGCTTCAAGCTTCAAAAGACGTCGACCACATTACGAGTATCAATTGCCAGCAAAGTTGCAGCAACAAAATGAAAACAAAAGAGCAACGTGGGAGCATTGCAGAGCCATTTGGAATAGGGGGCTTTTCAAAGCTGTTTCAAACACCACCAGCAAAGGGAGCCCACGCAGGTCCCTTGGGAGGACAAGGGTTAATGTCCACCACTCGTCCATCCTTGGTCTCTCCAGGCAGGGGCCCTTCTGGGAAGGTCATCTTCTCCTTCTGCTTTTTCAGCTAATTTCCCAAATCAGGGATGGCCAAGCTTGGCAACTTTAAGTCCTGTGGATGTAAGACCTGTAGTCCTAGGTTGCATTAACAGAGGGATAGACTCAAAACCCTGTGGAGTTTTGCTTTATTAACATGTGTTGGCTTTCTCCGTTCTTTATGTTTCAAGAGCTTCTTAGATTATATCAGTCAAGATTACTCTAATTTCTGCTGCAGCTGGATGAGGCTTTTTGAAAATTTAATATTTTCAAATTCAGAGTGTGAATTTAAAATAATGCTCAAGCCTGCTGCAAAACATATTCTGTTTTTGGTAGGGAATACTTCAGAGAAAAGTGAGGTTATTTTAAGAACAATAGACAAGAGGACAAGATATTTATTTATTTATTTTGATTTAATATGATTTGATTTCTATACCGCCCAATCCCGAAGGACTCAGGCCAGCTTACAATAATATAAAATACAAAAACAATAAAAAGAAATCAAATACGCCATCTAAATTCTTAAACCCTTAATTAAAACCCATAATAAACTAACTTGTCAACATGTGTACATACCATTCATACAATTTGGCCATGATAGTTGTTAGTTAGTTAGTTAATTTGACTTCTATGCCGCCCAATCTCAAAGGACTCAGGGCGGCTTACAACAACAATGTAAATTCAAAACAATAAAAAGAAGTCAAATTTAATATCTAAAAAACTAAAATTAAAAAACCCATAAATTAAGCAATCAAAACAACATACATACTAATCATTCATACGATTTTGGCCATGATAGTTGTTAGTTCATGACCTCCAGGCTTGCCGGCAAAGCCAGGTCATTGTGGCCTTACAAAAAGCCAGTAGGGTGGGAGCAGTATGGACCTCAGGGGGCAATTGATTCCATAGATCTGGGGCGGCCACAGAGAAGGCCCTCCCCCACGGCCCCACCAACCTGCATTGCTTAGTGGACGGGGCCTGGAGGAGGCCAATTCTGTGTGCTCTTATAGGTCTCTGGGAGTATGCGGCAGGAGACGTTCCCATAAATAGTATGGCCCTGAGCCATGTAGGGCTTTATATGTAATAACCAACACCTTGAATAGTGACCGGAGACTAATAGGAAGTCAGTGCAGCTCGCGGAGTGTAGGTGTTATATGGGTGTACTGTGGTACATCCATGACAGCTCTCATGGCTGCATTCTGGACAATTTGGAGTCTCCGAACACTCTCTAAGGGTAGCCCCACGTGGAGCGCATTGCAGTAATCAAGACGGGAGGTGATGAGTGCCTGAGTGACTGACCGTAAGACCATCCTTAGAAATACTGCATGCAGTTTTGGTCCCCCTGATATAAAAAGGATGTTGAGACTCTAGAAAGAGTGCACAGAAGAACGACAAAGATGATGATGATGATGATGATGATGATGATGATGATGATGATAATAATAATAATAATAATAATAATAATAATAATAATAATAATAAAAAAAAATTCGATTTGTATGCCGCCCCTCTCCGAAGACTCGGGGCAGCTCACAACATAACAGCAATACAATGTAAATACAAATCTAATGTTATAAAATCGTATCTGTTACACAATCATACACACTCTGTCCGACTGAACATAAACACAATAAAGATCAGCGAAAAAAGGGAGGGGGAGATTAATCCCCCCATGCCTAGCGGCAAAGGTGAGTCTTCAACATTTTATGGAAGGCGAGGAAAATAGGGGCAGTTCGAATCTCCAGGGGGGGGGAGTTGATTCCAGAGGGCCGGTGCCACCACAGAGAAGGCTCTTCCCCTGGGTCCCACCAGATGATGTTTGATGATGAGGGGGCTGGAGGCTAAAACATAGGAAGAACAAAAGCAGGAATTGGATGATGGGGATGTCTAGGGGGGGAAAAGGCCTAGGGGTGATATGATAGTAGTGGTTGAATATTTGAGAGACTGCTGAAGAGGAGGTCAACCAAGGCACCAGAAGGAATGGATGGAAACCGATGAAGGAGAGAAGCAACCTAGAACTAAAGAGAAATTTCCTGAGAACAATCAACCAGTGGAACAGCTTGACTCCAGAAGTTCTGGGTGCTCCATCACTGGAAGTCTTGATTGATTGATTGATTGATTGATTGATTGATTGACTGATATTTATATGCCGCTCATTCCAAAACGGATTCAGAGTGGCTAACAAGTGGGATAAATAAAATAATACTAAAATACAAATCAAATACATAATAAAATCAGTAATATAATAACAATAAAGTCTTTGGAGAGGGACGACATACAAATCTAATAAATTTATTATTATTATTATTAATAAAATAATATCCTAAAAGGAACCATACATACACAGCAGTCAATCCTAATTCCAGGCCTGATGGAAAAGCCAGGTCTTAACAGCTTTCCAGAAGACTCGTAGGGAGGAGGAAGTCTGTTCCAAAGGGTCGGAGCCACCACAGAGAAGGCTCTTTCCTGAGGTCTCGCCAACTGACATTTTTGGCAGACGGGACCTGGAGAAGGCCGACTCTGTGGGCTCTTACTGTCTGTAATGAGGTATGAGGTCAGAGGCAGTCCTGTCAATAGTCTGGCCCTGAGCTATTTAGGGCTTTAAAGGTAATAACCAGCACCTTGAATTGCGTTCGGAGACCGACTGGCCACCAATGCAGCTTGCATAAAGATGGAGTAATACGGGCATACCTAGGTATACCCATTATTGCATGCACCACTGCATTTTGCACCAGCTGAAGTCTTCGAACACTCTTCAAGGGTAGCCCCATGTAGAGCGCATTGCAGTAGTCAAGTTTAAGAAGAGACTGAGACAGCCATTTACCTGAACTGATGTGGGGTCTCCTGCTCAAACGGGGTTGGACCGGAGACCTCCTAGCTTCCTTCCAAATCTGGCATTGCATTATTCTGATAACTTTCAGAATCTCGAGAGCAGCATGGGAGTTGAAGTCCACAAAGTTGTCAACTTTCCTTCCTCTAAACCGGGGGTCTCCAAACGTGGCTGGCTGTGGAATTCTGGGAATTGAAGTCCACAAGTCTTGGTTGGACATACGCAATCACTAACACCCAAGCTAAATAACACACAAGATTTTTTGGTGTGTGTGTGTGAGACATGTGGCCCATCAAAAAAATATGGCCAATACTATCTGATCCTTTGGCAGAAATTGGAACTTCTGCATATGATTTACCCTGGAGTTACGGTTGGAGAAGATTGCAGGCCATAGCCTCATGCTAGCAGAATTTTAATGAGTAGGGAAAGCAACCTTTCCCGTCCCTTATGTCTTTGCCTTGGCAGAAAATTTAATTTTTGTTCTGGCGCATCAAGAGGAATCCCAAATTACAACAGGTCTCTCCTGTCTTTAATCATTCATCAAATGTCTTCCTTGCTTTTCCTCCAATCCCCCTGAGGGCTCAGGCTGGCTGCTGAAAAAGCACAAAGTCGGAAGATAGAAGGGAAGGGTTTGGAAGGAACAAATTAGAGCCATACGCCAGCCGTACGCTCAGCAGCGAGAACGAAATAACGGCACCCAGCAAATTCAAACTTAGCTCAGATGCATTAGCTTCCATCTTAGTCTTGAATGGAATACTCATATCGAATGACCAAAGTCCACTGCAACAACATTACCAAAACAGTTGCTAACATAATAATAATAATAATAATAATAATAATAATAATAATAATAATAATAATTTATTAGACTTGTATGCCGCCCCTCTACGAAGACTTGGAGCGGCTCACAACTAAACCTACCTAGCTTCTGCTCTGGTAATCTCACACTACTAACCAGAGCATACAAAACTTTCGCCAGACCAGTCTTTGAATAAAGCTCATCTGTCTGGAACCCACACCGCATTTCGGACATAAACACTCTAGAAAATGTCCAGAGATACTTTACGAGAAGAGCCCTCCACTCCTCCACTCGCAACAGAATACCCTACGCAACTAGACTTACAATTCTAGATTTAGAAAGCTTAGAACTTAGAAAGCTTAAACAGGACCTAAGCATAGCCCATAAAATCATCTGCTACAACATCCTTCCTGACAATGATTCGTCCCAGGACGTTTTTTCGGGGTCGAAGAATTCTGGAGCCCGGCCGATCTGGACGTTGCTCATGTTGCACGCGAGGTTTCATCCCACCTTCGTCGCCAGTGAAGTAGACCCAGAGGCAGGGTTCAAACAAATCGGTACTTTTATTCAGCTCAGAGAACAAGTGACAGCTCAGCAAGGCAAGTGACAATTCAGCTAGTACCGACTGGCTCTGCTTCGAGAAACCGCTTCTTTTATACATTTGCGGCTCCCGCCAAAGCAAGAGCCAGCCGCGTCTGAGCCAATCAGGAGCGACTTCCTGCTTTAGCTCAGACAGCGCTGGAAGACGGAACAAACTATCTACAGGAAATACAAGGTAGCCATTTCAAGATACAACACCTACTTCAGCTTCAACCACCACAACAACACTCAACAGATACAGACTTAAAGTAAACCTCTCTAAACTCAGCTGCAGGAAAGAGGACTTTAGTAACTGAGTAACTTGATGCCTGGAACTCACTCCAGGACCCTGTAGTATAATCACCTTACCACCAAAACTTTACCCTTAGACTCTCCACTGTTGACCTCTCCTGATTCCTAAGAGGTCAGTGAGGGGTGTGCATAAGTGCACCAGCGTGCCTTCCGTCCCCTGTCCTAATCTTTCTCTCTTAGTAGTAGCATGTATATAAACATTCTTATATCTTGGTATACCACCAATATTATTATTATTATTATTATTATTATTATTATTATTATTATTATTATTATTTATTGGATTTGTATGCCGCTCCTCTCCGCAGACTATGTATGTGACAAAACAAACAAACAAATAAATAAATATCTTTGTCCATCTATGGAAGTGCAGATAGCCCTTGACTTATGGCCACAACTGAGCCTAAAATTTCTATTGCTAAGCAAGACAGTTGTTAAGTGAGTTTTGCGGCTTTTATTTATTTAATTTATTTATTTGATTAGACTTCTATGCTGCCCTTCTTGAAGTGACTCATGGCAGCATACAACATAATGAAAACAATATGTAAAAAGAAATCTATTTGTTTAAATGAAGAATTATTTATGAAATCGTAAATAGTCCCCATATGCAGTCATTCCCATTCATCCATTTCAATCATTTACAACATCGGCCAGAGACAATCTTGTCTCTCATGGCCCCCATGCCCGCCGGCAGAGGTGGGAGCTTTATGAAAGACCAGAAGGGAGGGGGCGGTACGTAACTCCGGAGGGAGTTCATTCCAGAGGGCCGGGGCCACCATAAAGAAGGCTCTTCCCCTAGGTCCCACCAAGCAACATTGTCTAGTTGATGGGACCTGGGGAAGGCCAATTCTGTGGGACCTAACTGGCCACTGGGATACATGAGGCAGGGGACGGTCCTGTAGGTAATCTGGTCCTAAGCCATGTAGGACTTTATAGGTCATTACCAACACTTTGAATTGTGCCCAGAAACCAATTGGCAACCAGTGCGGCTCATGGAGTGATGTTGAGATGTGAGCAGATCTTGGAAGCCCCACAATAGCTTGCGCGGCTACATTTTACACAATGTGCAAGTCTCCAAACACTCTTCAAAGGCAGCCCGCATGTAGAGAGCATTGCAGTAATTGAACCTCGAGGTTTGCCCCATTTTGCTTGCCACGGCTGTTAAGCGAATTCATTAACTCAAACTAGTAGCATCCTCAATGCTATCATTGCAGTACTGATGATGTTACCTAGTTTGGCAATGAAATGTCTGCTAGGTATAGCAGGTGCAGTATAATTGGCTACAAAAAATGAAAAGAATTGAGAACATAGAAACATAGAAGATTGATGGCAGAAAAAGACCTCATGGTCCATCTGGTCTGCCCTTATACTATTTCCTGTATTTTATCTTAGGATGGATATACTGTATGTTTATCCCAGGCATGTTTAAACTCAGTTACTGTGGATTTACCAACCAGAACAATTAGCTATATTTCCTATATCGTAAAAAGGAATTTACCAAAATTGAAATTAAGACCTTTTCTCCTTAATTGAATCATGCTATAATATTTACAGAACTAGAATTGTTTGTTAGTTCTGATATTCTTTTATTGAGGGATATCCTGGCCGCTCAGACGTTGCCTATCTCCGGTGGTTCCTTGGGATGAGCAGGCCAGGATTACGGCACAGGTGGCCAGATTCTGCACAGCAGCAGCAGGGATTCGTCACAAATGTGTGTCTTCATAGCGAGATATGTACATCTCTTGTATAGTTACAATGGGTCAATCTTGGTTGCTCAGCCAAAATTCCTGTTTCCTGTTCTTTTTCCTTTTAATTATTATTAATATTATATTGATGGTCTTTGACCGTAAATAAAATTTTATTATATTATTATACCTTTAAAGGTGTTTTTCTTTCTCTTGTTACGATATGTTTTAGCGATAATCTTAAAATGAATAATGATATGTTTGATATTAAGAAATACAACTACTTTAGGAAAGCATGAAAATACAAATATGGTAATCCGCAATATTTGAATATTATTATACTGTAAATTTATAAGACAAAATAAGGAAGGAAGGAAGGAGAGAGCAAATATCTCTCCAACTCCGTTTGTTTTTCTTTTGTTATGTATTTTCTTTTCCCTTTTTTTGCTTCTTTGAATGTGTTTATATCTGTTTTTGATTTTAGTTTCTGTATTGTGCATTTAAAAATAAAATATTTAAAAATTAAAAAAAGAAAAAGAAACGTCTTCTAGAAAAGAACTAAGATCAGAGAGCACCAAGCACTCCTCAAAATAAGGTTTGGATGAAAAAAGGCTAATTTGGAGAATCTGAGGTTTGAAAGGGTTCTCTGAATTTGGGAAATATTGGATCAGTATGCATCAGTCTAACTGACCTCACAGGGTTGTTGTGAGGTGTTCTGTCTGGGTCACTCCAGAAGCCAATACCAACCCAAAAAGAGAAGCCAGACACACTGGTAAAAGGCAAAGGCAGTTTTATAAAATTCAAGAAAAACACAGGTAACAGAAAATGTCCTTACAAACAGGAAAATGTTGTATCTTCAGATATATCCACAAAGGCAAAAGTCCATGCAGCAATACAGAATTCTTGCTGCCAAGCCAAGGCTGTAGATAGCAGACCTACACCTCCCACGGATCTTCCAAAGCTGCTGGGCCACAAGCCAGGAACAGAGACGCCGAGAAACAAGACAGGATAACGCCACGCCAAGCTGATATCACTCCACATGGCTTCAAGGGCTTGCCTGCCTTTTAAACCCTGCTGATGAGGACCACACCCAAACCCAGCTGTTTCTACTTCAATGGTGATAATATCTCTTTAACTGCTCCTTTCGTTGCTCTGAACGTCGCTGTCTCATGTCAATGACAGCTTGTGCATCATCACCTAATGTCTCCAAGCTACTGGCTGGGGAGAGCCCCCCCCCCGGGGCTCTCATGCTGTTCTCCTTCATCCCATTCCTGATTTTCCTCTCCCCCGTCCGACTGTTCAGCCCCCTCCTCTGCGCTGTCATCCTCCTCCGGGCATGGAGCCAGCAGAGACACAGCTGGTCCCTGAGCAACCTCAGGCTGAATCACAACATGAGGAAAATAGGAAGTAGGAGTTGTATAAAAGAAAGGCGGGATGCAAATCTTAACTGTAGTAAAATTGGATATTTGGGAAACATTTCATTTGTGGCTCATTATTCCCTTGACCTTCTAGTCTAGCTTATAGGCTGGGGAGACGTAGAACCCATCCAAAAACTGACCAGGTTAGCCTTGCTTAGCCAGGATGCCCAGATAGGTTTCTGCTACCTGATACATTGAATGATGTTTGCACAAGCGATTTCCCTGTTTTTGTATCTAATTTTTCAATCTGTTTTGCTGCTTGTACCTTTTAAGTGACTGGCATTGATCTGAATTCTTTTCTCCCTACCATGTTATGCTTTTAACTAAATGTCAGTCCTGGACATGTTTTATTTAAAAGGGAAGCTTGCAAAGCCTTGAGGGCAAAATGAGAGAATCCCAGCCTACGAAAATTTGAAAGGCGCTCTGGAGCTTTTCATTTCTTTGCAGTCCAGATAAGGGTTTTATATTCTATATTCAGCTTATATCCCCCCACCTCCTTTCATCTTGGAATTGAAGGAGGGAAGTGTCATCCCTTAATGAGGTTTAGCATCTCCAAGGAGGAGCCCTCAGCCTGGGGCCTTAAATTCAAGTCTTATTGAGTTTGGATAGGAGTTCAACTAGGTTTAGAATAGAATAGAATAGAATTTTATTGGCCAAGTGTGATTGGACACACAAGGAATTTGTCTTGGTGCAGATGCTCTCAGCGTACATAGAAGAAAAAGATACATTTGTCAAGAATTGTGTGGTACAACACTTAATGATTGCCATAGGGGTCAAATAAGCTAAGCAATCTATAATTAAGAAGAAATATCCTGACAGTTAGGACAAGTAACCAGCGAAAACAGTTTGCCTCTGAAAGCTGTGGGTGCCTCCTACATTGGAAGTTTTTAAGAAGCGATTGGAATAACCATTGGTCTGAAATGGTATAGGTTTCCTCCCACCTGAGCTGGGGTTGGACTGGAGGACCTCTAGGGTCCCTTCCAACTCTGTTATTCTAATTCAAAGTCTTAAGTATGAGCAGCTGCAAACAGCGATTGTGGGAGATTTCAATTCAGAGATTGAATTCAAAGGCATTTGTTTATTCATTTATTTGGAATCCTGTGTTCAGTTCTGGAGACTCACCTACAAAAAGATATGGATAAAATTGAACGGGTCCAAAGACAGGCTACAAAAATGGTAGAAGGTCTTAAGCATCAAACTTATCAAGAAAGACTTCATGAACTCTATCTGTATCATCAGGAGGACATGATTGAAACATTTAAATATGTTAAAGGGTTAAATAAAGTTCAGGAGGGAAGTGTTTTTAATAGGAAAGTGAACACAAGAATAAGGGGGCACAATCTGAGGTCAGTTGGGGGAAAGATCAGAAGCAACGTGAGAAAATATTATTTTATAAACTCATGAAAAAGTAGTAGACCCTCTGGAACCAGCTCCCCCCTGAGATTAGCATTGCCCCCACCCTCCTTGCCTTTCGTAAACTCCTCAAAACACACCTCTCCCCCTTGCCCATGTTGTTTTGATGTATGATTGATTGTGTACTTGTTTTTTTATATATATTGGGGTTGCTTTTATGAATTTTTTAACCTAAAACTGTAATTAGATTGGTAAATATTAGATTTGTCATTATGTACTGTTTTTGCAATTGTTGTGAACCGCCCCGAGTCTGCGGAGAGGGGCGGCATATAAATCCAATAAATCTAATCTAATCTACTTGGAACAAACTTCCAGAAGACGTGGTTGGTAAATCCACAGTCACTGAATTTAAACATGCCTGGGATGAACATATATCCACCCTAAGATAAAATACAGGAAATAGTATAAGGGCAGACAAGATGGACCAGGAGGCTTTTTTCTGCCGTCAATCTTTTATTTTTCTATGAATGAGGAAAGAAAGAAGGAAGGAAAGAAAGAGAAGGAAGGAAGAGAAGGAAGAAAGGAAGGGAGGAATGAGGAAGGAAGGAAGGAAGGAAGGAAAGAGAGAAGAAAGGAAGAATCCACAGGAACTGAATGTAAACATGCCTGGGATAAACATAGATCCATCCTAAGATAAAATACAGGAAATAGTGTAAGGGCAGACTAGATGGACCAGGAGTTCTTTTTTTGCCATCAATCTTCTATGTTTCAATGTTTCTATTCAAAGAGCTGGGGTGGAGCAGTGGTTAGAATGCAGCACTGCAGGCTCCTTAAGCTAACTGCCAGCTGTAGTTCAGCAGTTCAAATCTCACCACCAGTTCAAGGTTGACTCAGCCTTCCATCCTTCCGGAGGGGGTGTAAAATAAGGACCCAGCTTGAGCCTACTGAGATTCGATCTGCCAAACTGCTGGCAGCCGGTGATCAGCAGAAGTCGCTTGCAGGACTGCACTCTTGCACACCACTGCACCACTGACCCTCTTATAATCTGACAGGGAGCAAATCCCACTCCCTTCTAGCATTGAGAATGCTACCTAATTGAGCAAATGAAACATCTGCAAGAAAATAACCAAGTTCAGACAACACCAAAGACCCCATCGTCCTCCTCCTCTTCCAGTCTGCAAATCCCATTCCCTTTAGCACTGATGATGTTATCAAGTTAGGTAATGAAATGTCTATGACAAAAAAACGCACCGAGGACTCTATAGTCCCTAATCCTCAGGTGAGATTCTTATGAAAGCAATTGAGATCTTCTTTTCTGTCATGCTCTGTTGTATCCTCAAGCCTCCATTTCAGGCTCTGTTTTATTATCCATGGCCTCCCTTGTCTCGTTGAGTGACAGCAGAGACCTCCCAAGTCCTTTGTTCTCCCCCCTCCCAATCTTTCTTAGACTGGCTGGTTCCTCATCTATGCATGCCAATTAAACCCTTCAGAAGAGGGAATCAGAAAGATTAGCCTTCTCCACCCACACAACCTTCGTGTGGAACTGCATAGTGTTAACTCAGAGGAGGAGGATGTTAGAGCAAATAATAATACACAGAATGTGGCATTGCAGCCCTCTCCAAAGCTAATGTCACTGTTTTTAGGATACAGTGGTACCTCTACCTAAGAATGCCTCGACTTACGAACTTTTCTAGATAAGAACCAGGTTTCAAGAATGTTTTGCCTCTTCTCAAGAACCATTTTCCACTTACAAACCCGAGCCTCCGAAACTGTAACTGAAAAAGGCAGGGAGAAGCCTCCGTGGGGCCTCTGTAGGAATCTCCTGGGAGGAAACTGGGCCAGACAAGGCGAGGAGAAGCCTCCGTGAGGCCTCTCTAGGAATCTCCTGGGAGGAAACAAAGCCGGAAAGGTGGGGAGAAGCCTCCATGGGGCCTCTCTAGGAATCTCCGGGGAGGAAACAAGGCCAGAAAAGGCAGGGAGAAGCCTCCGTGGGGCCTCTCTAAGAATCTCCTGGGAGGAAACAAGGCCAGAAAAGGTGGGGAGAAGCCTCCATGCGGCCTCTCTAAGAATCTCCGGGGAGGAAACAAGGCCAGAAAAGGCAGGGAAAAGCTTCTGTGGAGCCTCTCTAGGAATCTCCTGGGAGGAAACAGGGCCAGAAAGGAGGGGAGAAGCCTCCATGGGGCTTTTCTAAGAATCTCCTGGGAGGAAACAAGGCTAGAAAATGCGGGGAGAAGCCTCCATGGGGCCTCTCTAAGAATCTCCTGGGAGGAAACAAGGCCGGAAAAGGCGGGGAGAAGCTTCTGTGGAGCCTCTCTAGGAATCTCTTTGGAGGACACAAGGCCGGAAAAGGTGGGGAGAAGTAATAAAAGCATGATATATTAAAAAATACAAATTAAAAGCCACCGCTTCCTGATTTAAGGGAGTTTAAGATGCCTTCGTGGGATGTCAATGGTGCGTTTATCACTCTAGCCTCATCCCAGCTTGCTGCCTATGCTGCTGCCAAACTCCCTCCACCTGTAGTCCTCTGCAAATGTAGATCAGCTGGTGCATGTAGTATTCCTTGTATAGGTCAAGGGTCATATTTATGGGCAAGCCCAGATGTGGCCTGAAACCACACATGGGTGCTTGGTTCACATTAGGCTAGCATGACTTTTGCTCAGGCTTTGCAAGGACATGGGGTGAGGTATCATCAATATGCGGATGATACCCAGCTTTACATCTCCACCCCATGCCCAGTCAACGAAGCGGTGGAAGTGATGTGCCGGTGCCTGGAGGCTGTTGGGGCCTGGATGGGTGTCAACAGACTCAAGCTCAACCCGGATAAGACGGAGTGGCTGTGGGTTCTGCCTCCCAAGGACAATCCCATCTGTCCGTCCATCACCCTGGGGGGGAATTATTGACCCCCTCAGAGAGGGTCCGCAACTTGGGCGTCCTCCTCGATCCACAGCTCACATTAGAACAACATCTTTCAGCTGTGGCGAGGGGGGCGTTTGCCCAGGTTCGCCTGGTGCACCAGTTGCGGCCCTATCTGGACCGGGACTCATTACTCACAGTCACTCATGCCCTCATCACCTCGAGGTTCGACTACTGTAATGCTCTCTACATGGGGCTACCTTTGAAAAGTGTTCGGAAACTTCAGATCGTGCAGAATGCAGCTGCGAGAGCAGTCATGGGCTTACCCAGGTATGCCCATGTTTCACCATCACTCCGCAGTCTGCATTGGCTGCCGATCAGTTTCCGGTCACAATTCAAAGTGTTGGTTATGACCTTTAAAGCCCTTCATGGCACTGGACCAGAATATCTCCGAGACCGCCTTCTGCCGCACGAATCCCAGCGACCGATTCGGTCCCACAGAGTGGGCCTCCTCCGGGTCCCGTCAACTAAACAATGCCGGTTGGCGGGCCCCAGGGGGAGAGCCTTCTCTGTGGCGGCACCGGCCCTCTGGAACCAACTCCCCCCGGAGATCAGAACTGCCCCTACTCTTCCTGCCTTCCGTAAACTCCTCAAAACCCACCTTTGCCGTCAGGCATGGGGAAACTAAACATCTCCCCCTGGGCACGTTGAAGTTATATATGGTATGTCTGTATGTGTGTATGTTAGTACAGGGGATTTTCTTAAACTTATAATATTTTAATTAATTGGATTGTATTGGATTGTTTTTCACTTGTTGTGAGCCGCCCCGAGTCTTCGGAGAGGGGCGGCATACAAATCCAAATAATAAATAAATAAATAAATATGGGTTTCTGGGTAGGCCTGGGAAAGTTCATGTTCTCAAGGAACGGTGACATCATCAATGGGATGAGCGTGCTAGCTGGTACCATTAGGTGCATTCCTTTGCCTAGCTTTCTCACAGGTTTCCTGTAAACTCCTATCATATCCCTGCAGTGTTATCTATGATACATTGGCATGTTTATGAATTACAGAATTATGTAGAACTGTGCATGTGTACAGGTAGTCCCCGGGTTATGTCGTCCCTGACATATGACGTTTCGTCGTTACGACGACCCGGGGACAGCTTCGAAGCCACCGCTGCCACCACCGCCTCCGTTTGGGTGAAGGGATCTCCGCGGTGGGCGGTGGCTTTGGGGACCCCGTGGTGACCCCCTCACCCGAACGGAGGCGGGCGGCCTCAGAGGCTGCAGCAACACAGCGCCGAGAAGGACCAGCTGTTGGTTCTTTGGAGACGCCGCCACCACCACCACCTCCATTCGTGTAAATCAGAATACAGTATTCTGACTTACCAGGAAATTCGGCTTATAATGCCCCGTAGGAACGGATCGACGTCGTAAGTCGGGGACTACCTGTATTAGCTGGATTAGGTCATAGAGAACAGAGAATTATTGCTTCTTTTCGCTCTGTTGGCTTCTTAGCTTTCTCCACGAATAAAGTAAGGCCTTTGGCTTTTTCACTCCTGCAATGGTCTTCATCTATCTTTGAATTCTTCGCAACACAACAGGTGCACATCATACAGAAACAAACAACGAAAGCGAGAGGGAGTGAGCTGGGCCATCATTGATGATATACCACTCAGTGCCATCCGAGGGGATTATCAACAGATAAAAAAAGCTGAATGCTACAAATTCTTGGAAGCTCCCGGATTCCCAGCTGCTTGGTTTGTGGGGATGAAAAGCCGTTCCCATTTCTATCTTGGCTTCCACCAACATATTTTTTATTTTATTTTTTTTAATTCCAAGGCAAGACAAAGACACATACAAAAACACACAACATAAAAAAGGAGCCCAAGCCGCTCCAGTCTTTTCAGAAGTCTAAGAAATTTAAATGCCAGTCTTGTAGATCATATTAAGAAAAGGTATTAAAAAGAAATAATGAAAGGAAGAAAAAAGTATAAACTATCACTAATTACTATTTAGAAAAGTTCGCATAGTTTTGTACCATCTGATATACGTTACAATATTTACAATAGCATTCTACCTGGGGCTGCCTTTGAAAAGTGTTTGGAAAGTTCAGATCGTGTAGAATGCAGCCAAGAGAGCTATCGTGGGGTTACCTAGATTCGCCCACGTCTCTTCAACACTCCATGGCTTGCATTGGCTGCCGATCAGTTTCCGTGTTGGTAATGACCTATAAAGCCCTACATGGCATCAGACCAGAATACCTCCGGAACCGTCTTCTGCCACACGAATCCCAACAGCCGATAAGGTCCCACAGAGTTGGCCTTCTACGGGTCCCGGCGACTAAACAATGTCGTCTGGCGGGCCCCAGGGGAAGAGCCTTCTCTGTGGTGGCCCCGGTCCTTTGGAATCAACTCCCCCCAGAGATCAGAACTGCCCCCACCCTCCTTGTCTTTCGTAAATTGCTTAAGACCCACCTGTATGGCCAGGCATGGGGGAATTGAGATATCTCCCCCAGGCCTATATAGTGTTATGTATGGTATGCTTGTGTTGTATGGTTTTAAATGATGGGGGTTTTTAGATGTTTTTTTAAATATTAGATTTTCTACATTGTCACATTGTTATTATTATTGTTGTGAGCCGCCCCGAGTCTGCAGAGAGGGGCGGCATATAAATCTAATAAATTATTACTATGTCAGTACAACACAGCAAACGAGATCACTATGCTGGATTTTGTATTTTATCACCAGTCGGGCGCTTCCCAAGCACCTAGGACTGCGTGATGTAGCAGCAAATTATGTTTGCCGATCCCAGTAAAGCGGCCTTTTGCAATTGACAGATGGAGATTTTGTCAATTCCAATGGTTTTCAAATGTCCGCTGAGACCCTTTGGTACTGCGCCAAGCGTGCCAAGTACCACTGGGACCACTTTCACTGGCTTATGCCAGAGTCTTTGCAGCTTGAGTCTGCTGTCTCCTGGGATTGCGATGTCGATGATCCATACTTTCTTTTTCTCCACAATCAGGATGTCTGGTGTGTTATGCTTCAGAATTCAGTCAGTCTGAAGTTGGAAGTCCCACAGTAGTTTTGCTTGCTCATTTTCCACCACTTTTTCGGGCTTATGATCTTTGCCACTGGGAAATGGTAGTTCTGGCACAAGTTCCAGTGGATCATCTGTGCCACAGCATCATGTTTATGCTTGTAGTCATTCTGTGCGATCCTTTTTCAGCAGCTGAGTATGTGATCGATTGTTTCATCTGTTTCTTTACAGAGGGGCGGCATACAAATCTAATAAATTATTATTATTATTATTATTATTATTGTTGTTGTTGTTATTATTGTTGTTATTATTATTATTATTATTATTATTATTATTATTATTATTTTATCCAGCCACTCATAGAACTTATACCAAATTTTATAATAGTCAGATTCTTCTTGTCCCTTTGACCGCCTTGTCATCATGTCCATTTCAGCACAGTCAGTGATTTTATTTATTATTTCTTCTTCTCTTGGGATTTCGGTATCTTTCCATCTTTGAGAGTAGGCTACCCTGGCAGCCGTTAGAATATGTATTAATAGATATTGGGTTTCTTTTTTATACTTCTGAGTAGGAATTCCTAATAAAAAGAATTCTGGCGTCTTTTCTATTTCCTCTTGTATTATTTCTTTTAACCACTCCTCAATTAAGTTCCAATAGTATTTAACTTTAGGCAAGTCCACCATTGGACGGACCTCCCTGCTATCTCTTGGATATTTATATCTCATTTCCTCTCCATTCTTTTTCTGGCTTACTTGAAATCTCTCACAGGAAGATATTTTTTTATTTAAACACAGCTGTTAACCTATTAGAGGCTGGACTAGACTAGCAAAGCAGATTTACAAATACCAGCAGGCTGTCAGAAGATATTAAATTCTTTGATCTCACAACTCATGAACACAACCACTGTTTCAGCTGGGAAACTGTGAGCCTCCTAAAGCAAGCTGAATCCTAAAAAGATCAAATTCCTGGAAGTTTGGCATTTAGGCAAAGAATGGAAATGAATGGAGTGGAGTGGAATGGAATAGAATGGAATGGAATGGAATGGAATGGAATGGAATAGAATAGAATAGAATAGAATAGAATTCTTTATTGGCCAAGTGTGAATATGGACACCCAGTGAGTTTGTCTTTGGTGCAGATGCTCTCAGTGTCCATAAAAAAAAAGATACATTTGTCAAAAATCATGAGGCACAACACTTAATGATTGTCATTGGGGTCAAATAAGCAACCAGGAAACAATCAATATTAATAAAAGTTTTAAGGATACAAGCAACAAGTTACAGTCATACAGTCCTAGGTGGTAGGAAATGGGTGATAGGAATGATGAGGAAAAAAAATAGTAGTAATAGTAGTGCAGACTTCGTAAATAGTTTGACAGTGTTGAGGGAGTGTTTAGCAGAGTGATGGCGTTTGGGGGGGAAACTGTTCTTGTGTCTAGTTGTCTTGGTGTGCTGTGCTCTGTAGCGACATTTTGAGGGTAGGAGTTGAAATAGTTTATGTCCAGGATATAAGGGGTCAGTAAATATTTTTCCCGCCCTCTTTTTGACTCATACAGTATACAGGTCATCAATGGAAGGCAGGTTGGCGGCAATTGTTTTTTCTGCGGTTCTGATTCTCCTCTGAAGTCTGTGTCAGTCCTGTTGGGTTGCAGAACCGAACCAGACAGTGATGGAGGTGCAGATGACAGACTCAGTGATTCCTCTGTAGAACTGGATGAGCAGCTCCTTGGGCAGTTTGAGGTTCCTGAGTTGGCGCAGAAAGAACATTCTTTGTTGTGCTTTTTTGATGACGTTTTTGATGTTAGGTGACCATTTTAGGTCTTGAGAGAGAGAGAGAGTTTATAGTTTTGCAGCTGGGAGGGGGCAAATTCTAAACTAAAGGGCGCTTGGCATAGCATCATACCCATATACATTGTTCCCTGTTTCTAACGCAAAATATGAGCTCTGCTGTCAAGCACTACTGGAGGAATCAGGAGATTCTGAAAGCTCAAATGAATATGAAGATTTTGCAAGCTTAATCTTCTACAAGAATCTGACCAAGCTGCGGTCAAGGGACAGGAGTGGGAGATAAGAAAGGCATTCAAGGTGGGCTGGACTTAAATCTCTACCCTCAGACTCAGCCTGTCCATCTCCTACCTCTGCTGTGGAGCCTGATTCTTCCATCCAAGGGCATTGCCTGATTTGCAAACTCTTACTTAATTTTGCTAACTTGAGATGCTGCTTTCTATGCTCTCTAGGCCTAAAGAACAAACAAATCTCTTTTAGTGCTGATGTGTCTCTTCTCTCTACCTCTAACCTTCTCCCTCTCCTTCCTTTGTTTGGGACTACAGTGTTCCCTCGATTTTCGTGGGGGATGCGTTCTGAGACCGCCCGCGAAAGTCGAATTTCCGCGAAGTAGAGATGCGGAAGTAAATACACTATTTTTGGCTATGAACAGTATCACAAGCCTTCCCTTAACACTTTAAGCCCCTAAATTGCAATTTCCCATTCCCTTAGCAACCATTTAGATTATTACTCACCATGTTTATTTATTAAAGTTTATTTTAAAAAAATATTTATTAAAGGCAGACGAAAGTTTGACGATGACATATGACGTCATCGGGCAGGAAAAACCGTGGTATAGGGGGAAAACCCGCGAAGTATTTTTTTAATTAATATATTTGAAAAACCGTGGTATAGACTTTTCACGAAGTTCGAACCCACAAAAATCGAGGGAACACTGTACTACTAATTGAAAAATCACCGGACAGTTATCTTCTAGTATCCTTGTTTATGCTCTTGCAGTGGAAGTGATGCAAATTCATTGATGTTCGCCCCACGTTACCTTTCCTGGTTCTTCCTCCTGTCATCCAAATGCCTGCATTTAATTTAGCAGCTTCAAGTGTTGATTAATCAGCCATTCTGTAACGTGCAATTTCCAATGCCGACTTGCTAATGAGATCTTCAAGGTAAACCAATGATGAAGTGCTTTGTGAGGAGGAATGTTAACGTATGAGCAGAGTAATCCTTGTTTATTGAAGGTTGTGCACACAGAGAAACATTTAGGTTGAGATCAGTTGTGAATAACTACTCAGCCACACACAAAGATATACTAATTTGAATTAAAGTTTACTTTGAGAAATAACATCTTCAGATAAAGGTCTAAAGACATACTACTACTACTACTACTACTACTACTACTACTACTACTACTAATAATAATAATAATTTATTAGACTTGTATGACGCCCCTCTCCGAAGACTCGGAGTGGCTCACAACAAAATACAAAGCACAAATATTAACCCTGCTGTTCTGTTCGGGTCGTATGCGACCCGAAGCCAAGTTTGAGTCCCTGTAAAAAATTTTCCCTGCATATCTGAAACTTGAAATTTCATGCTGGTTCATCATTTCAGGGGTTCTCTCTATGAGAATTTTTTTTGGGGGGTGGGGGGGCTTAGTTTTTGCTGGGCAAAAAAAGTTACAAATCTTCTGTTCGGGTCACATACGACCCGGACCGAAAACTCTTCATTTGAAGTGCTTATGTTTGGTCAATTTGAAAACTTTTTTCACTTGGAAAGTAGTCTGAACATTTCTGCACACAATGATATGAAAATTGAAATGAAAAAAGTAAATCTTATTGGTTTATTTTGCGGATATAATGCACGCCCCCCCGTTTTTGTGATTTTTTTTTCAATTTATGGATAGTTTTGCTTGCAAAATGCATTCTATTTTACTAAAGTTGGTGTGGGATTGGTAGCTTGAACATTTCTGAATATAAGAAAAATATAAAGGAACTGAAAAAAATGATTCTTATTGGTTTTTTAATATCAGAAATAAGGCCTCCCCCCCCCCCTCGGCTGCTTGCAACCATTTTCACTTTTTATTTTTTTATCCTCCAAATCCGAAATATTCTTTAAAATCTTAGGCATTCATTTACTCAATTTAACAATGCTGATCATCAAAAAATATTTTTGGGGTGGTGGCTAATTGTTTTCTGGGCAAAAAAAAATCATAACTTCGAGTCTGTTTCTGTTCGTATATGACCGGACCAAAAATAATTTTTTTAGGTACTTGAATTTGATCTTTTTGAAAACTTTTTCAACTGGAAAACTAGTTTGAACATTTATGAACATAATGATATGAAAATTGAACTGGAAAAATTGAGACTTATATTTTTATTTTGATCAAAAAGCCCCTCCCCCCCCATCCTTTTTTAATTTCGTGTCAATTTCTATTTTTTTAAGGCTACAAATCCCTAAGGAATTTCCCCCCAAAAGGTTTGATATACTAAATTGAACATTTCTGAATATAAGAAAAATATAAATGAACTGAAAAAAATGGTTCTTATTGGTTTATTTTTGCCACAAAAAGGCCACCCCCCACCCCCGGCCTTGCTATGTGCCATTATTGTCACTGTTTATACATATTTGTCTAGAAATATTTGGAATATCCTTTTGAAAATCAACCACATTGTAGCCAGAGGACTAATTTTATGAAACAAATCCATTTTACTAAAAAAAAGTATGTAAGTTTGAAATTAACAGCATAATTTTTATATAAATTGAAATAATTGAACACGGGGGGAGGCATACATTTATGTGCAAAATAAACCAATATGCATCAATTTTTCCAGTTCAATTTTCATATCATTATGTTCAGAAATGTTCAAGCTACCAATCCCACACAAACTTTAGTAAAATAGAATGTATTTTGCTAGCAAAACTATCCATAAAGTGAAGACTATTTTAAAAAAACGGGGGGGCATGCATTTCATCAACAAAATAAACCAATATGCATCAATTTTTCAAGTTCAATTTTCATATCATTATGTTCAGAAATGTTCAAGCTACCAATCCCATACCAACTTTAGTAAAATAGAATGCATTTTGCAAGCAAAACTATCCATAAATTGAAAAAAATTTCACAAAAATGGGGGGGGCGTGCATTATATCCGCAAAATAAACCAATAAGATTTACTTTTTTCATTTCAATTTTCATATCATTGTGTGCAGAAATGTTCAGACTACTTTCCAAGTGAAAAAAGCTTTCAAAAAGACCAAACATAAGCACTGCAAATGAAGAGTTTTCGGTCCGGGTCAGGGTGACCCGGGAACAGAAGATTTGTTACTTTTCTTAAACAGAACAGCAGTTAAAAACAATTATAAAAAACCCATGCCATCCAATTAAAGCATGCATAAAATGAAAAGCTAAGGGTCAGTTATGTCCCCCAAGCCTGGCGGAATAGCTGGGGTTTCAGTAATTTATGAAAGGCAAGGAGGGTAGGGGCAGTCCTGATCTCCGGGGGGAGTTGATTCCAGAGGGCTGGGGCCACCACAGGGAAGGCTCTTTTCCTGGGGCCCGCCAGACAACATTGTTTTGTCGACAGGACCTGGAGAAGGCCTACTCTGTGGGACCTGATCGGTCGCTGGGATTCATGCGGCAGAAGGCGGTCCCGAAGGTATTCTGGTCCGATGCCATGTAGGGCTTTATAGGTCATAACCAACACTTTGAATTGTTACCGGAAACTGATCTGCAGCCAGTGCTGGCCACGGAGTGTTGATGAGACATGGGCATATATAGGAAAGCCCATGATAGCTCTCGTGGCCGCATTCTGCACGATCTGAAATTTCCGAACACTTTTCAATGGTAGCCCCATGTAGAGAGCGTTACAGTAGTCGAGCCTCGATGTGATGAGGACATGAGTGACTGTGAGCAGCGACTCCCTGTTCATATAGGGCCGCAACTGGTGCACCAGGCAAACCTGGGCAAACTCCCTCCTCGCCACAGCTGAAAGATGGTGCTCTAATGTCAGCTGTGGATCGAGGAGGATGCCCAAGCTGTGGACCCTTTCCGAGGGGGTCAATAACTCCCCCCCCCGGGGTAATGGACAGACAGATGGAATTGTCAGAATAACTCTAGGGTCTCCTAAGCTTCAAAAGCAGCCAGCATTGTTCGGTTCTCTTTTCTACGCTTTGCTATTGACAGAACTAAACAGCCTTGATTTTCAGCTGTGTCTAAATGCAGCTTTCTGGAAAAGGTTGAAAAAAGGGAGGCATTTCAATGAGGCACAGCTGGATAGCTCTGCATTCAGCTCCATCAATCACTCTCCGAAAGCCGGTTTCCTTCTCCGGTTGCTGAATGAATAGAAGTGGGAAGAAGGAAACGGCCTTTCCATGTTGTCACAAAAACTCGTGGGTCAAAATTCTTGGGGTCTTTCTGCAGAGTTCCGTTGGGACAGGATGGAGCACAGAGGTCATCTTGTTGGTCGTTTCTGGTACGTCCATTTCTTTTCTTCTTTTTTGGACCAGAACTGGCAAAGTTGATCCCCACTGAGAGCAGAAGGAGGCTTTCGCTTGCCTTTTAATTGAAACATAGAAACATAGAAGATTGACGGCAGAGAAAGACCTCCTGGTCCATCTCGTCTGCCCTGATACTATTTCCTGTATTTTATCTTAGGATGGATCTATGTTTATCCCAGTCATGTTTAACTTCAGTTCCTGTGGATTGACCAACCACGTCTGCTGGAACTTTGTTCCAAGCATCTACTACTCTTTCAGTAAAATAATATTTTCTCACGTTGCTTCTGATCTTTCCCCCAATTCACCTCAGATTGTGTCCCCTTGTTCTTGGGTTTATTTTCCTATTAAAAACACTTCCCTCCTGAACCTTATTTAACCTTTTCACATATTTAAATGTTTCGATCATGTCCCCCCTTTCCCTTCTGTCCTCCAGATTGTACAGATGGTGTTCATGAAGTCTTTCCTGATAAGTTTTATGCTTAAGACCTTCCACCATTTCTGTAGCCCATCTTTGGACCCGTTCAGTTTTATCAATATCTTTGTGTAGTTGAGGTCTCCAGAACTGAAGACAGTATTCCAAATGGGGTCTCACCAGTGCTCTATACAGCGGGTGTAAATTTATGTAATTGGCAGCTGTTTTAGTTCCTTTTGGGTAATTTTTTTTAACTTTTTTTCTCCTCCATCACAAAACATACAATCCAAAATACCTTCTCTTTTTAGTACAATAAAGAGATTTGATTAGCACATTATTTATAATCACAAAAAATCATTAACTCCGTTTAATGTTGGTATCAATTTTTTTTTGCCTGATCTAATTTTGTCATCTGGATTAACCAATTGTCTTCAAATTTATTTCACCATTAGGCCCATTATCTTATAATTAAATTTCATTTTTAATATTTCTTCAAATATTTAATACAAATCAAAATCTTTCTAGCTTATTAAACCTCATTAAAGAAGGCTATAGTGCCTTCTTCATCTCTTTATACATTTTAATAAAGCTATATACCCTTATTTAAACTATTAATACTAAAAACTAAGAAAAAATAAAATAATAATAAAAAAGACAAATCAAAAGAACAAGCCAATTTCAAACTTTCCCCTCTTAATATTGTCTATTTATTTACTTACAAATCTTTAACTTAGTTCTAACCACAATTAACGAGTAATATCCCAAATCTGCACTTCTATATTTCATTAAATCTTATTCAGTCACTTAATAAATTCGCCTACATACTTAACTATAAGTGCTTATCAAATTTAACTTATCTTCCATTAATATATACAGTATAATCAATTTTCATTAATTTCATTAACTTTATTTATATGAATGTTTAGTATAATCTTGTTTTTATTAATATTCAGAATCATAACTCATATTTCTAATAACTATGCATCAACTTCAAATAAATCCATAAATCCATAAATACAACTAATAAATACATATTAGTTATTTATTTTTTCCTATTGACTAATTCCCATTTTATAGTGCTCACTTATCAATCTATAAAAAAAAGAAGAAGCCTCAAACAGATTAGTAATATACATTTAAAATTATTTCTAAAAATTATCATCAAATGATAATCAGAACTTATCACCCTTTTTCAAACAGCTGATCTCCTTGCTTACTATAAATCATATTAATTAACCCCACTTAATACACTAAACCAGAATAGTCCCATCAAATCACCTTAATATATTATATTTATTTTAACCTATAAAGTAACTCTGTTTCAGTTCCTTTCAAGTGGGCCATTAAATGCAGCCTCTCACATATTTCCAAAATCTTTCCCAAACCCCAAAATCTTCAACCTTAGATTATCTGCAGTTGACCTCTCCCCTTTTCTAAGAGGTTTGTAATGGGCATGCATAAGAACACCGTTGTATTTTCTGCAGTCACGTTTGGAGCAGTTTACGTTTAGTTCGAATCTATTACATGCTCGTGTATTGCTGCAGTTGAAGGTGAAGTAGTCATTAACAGGAAGGTCATTTTGGTAGCCCATCTGTGGAATCCAGAAGACAGTAAGTTGGTAGGACATGTGGAGACCCTTGATAAGGGATCTAAAAGAGCTTCCTTCCAATACAAATCAATGAAGGAGAATATTTGTGGGTCAAAATGTAGGGCGTTTCCCTACCCAACTATGTAACATCATCAATGCCATTGTGCTAATAATCAGTGCGGATGAAGTTACCTAGTTTGGGTAATGAAACACCTGCAAGAAACCAACCAAGTTCAGAGAGCATGCTCAGCCTGAAAATCTTTCCTCCCAACTCAACATGGCCAAAAGGTCAAGAAGGTCAGACAAGTTTATTTATTTATTTATTAGATTTGTATGCCGCCCCTCTCTGTAGACTTGGGGCGGCTCACAACAACAATAAAACAATTCAAGACAAATCTAATAATTTAAAAACATTTTTAAAAACCCATTATTAAAGCAGACATACACACAAACATACCATACATAAATTGTATTGGCCCCAAGGGAGATGTCTCAATTCCCCCATGCCTGACAGCAGAGGTGGGTTTTAAGGAGTTTACGAAAGGCAAGGAGAGTGGGGGCAGTTCTAATCTCAGGGGGGAGCTGGTTTCAGAGGGTCGGGGCCACCACAGAGAAGGCTCTTCCCCTGGGACCCGCCAAACGACATTGTTTAGTCGACGGGACCCGGAGAAGGCCAACTCTGTGGGACCTAATCGATCGCTGGGATTCGTGCGGCAGAAGGCAGTCTCAGAGATATTCTGGTCCGATGCCATGAAGGGCTTTATAGGTCATAGCCAACAGTTTGAATTGTGACCAGAAATTGATCGGCAACCAATGCAGACTGCGGAGTGTTGGTGTAACATGGGCATACCTTGGGAAGCCCATGATTGCTCTCGCAGCTGCATTCTGCACGATCTGAAGTTTCCGAACACTTTTCAAAGGTAGCCCCATGTAGAGAGCATTACGAAATTATTATGAAAGTTTCAGGCACAAAAATCCTCCTGCCATCTTTCTACCACCTGACCAGGGAAGCAAGAGAACCTGCACCAAGCACTTCTTTTACATGACAAGATTATCTGGGTGAAATCTTTACGGGCGAAGGGGGACCTTCTTGGTATTCGGTGGCAAGGTGACCAGAGCTCCTGAGTGAATATACTACACCAGGGAACAATTTGTAACACAATTTTGGTTGAGTTTGATTTTTGAGCTTTTTTATAGTTAATTAGGCATGCTGGTTTCAAAACTCATTTTATTCTATCACGTCAAGTTTTTTCTCTACACCTTATATATTCAATATAATTAAATAGGCAACGTGAGCATCGAATTGCATTTTTTACATAGCCATCTTGCTAACTTCCCGGAAACATCTTGGTGCAGTCATTGGTGAACAAGCACACGTCACCTTAGCAACTGTCTCAGTTAGCAAAAGACATTCTGGTCTCAATTCTAGTTGTAATGCTCTCTCGACACTAAAATCTCCAGCATCTTGTAGAGCCACCAAGAAATTAGACCCCATTTGATGCTAGGAAGTCATTAAGATTGCTCCAAGGGCCGGTGCCCACGGTCAAGGATGATGGGTCACGTGGGCGTCTGATTGATATGCTGCCCCTCACTCAAAGCAGCTGGGCTTCCTTTAAGGATGGACAATGTCCGCTTGGGAACATGCTGAGAACATGCTGAAAAAAGGTTTGGGAAAGGATCAAGCCACACAGAAAGAGAGAAAAAGTTTCCTTTTGAAGCACATTGGCCTCTGAGATTGCTTTTGTGCCGGAGGGTACAAGCCCTGCTTGCTTGTTTGTTTCTGTTATTTCTACATACAGCATTTTTCGGAATATAAGACGCACTGGGTTATAAGATGCACCTTAGTTTTTGGGGAGGAAAATAGTGGAAAACATAATCTGCCTATCAGGTATTCATCTGGCTAGTTTTTAGTCCGGTCAGCTTCAGCGCATTAGTTTGCTGGTTTTCAGCCCCTGTGCTTGCTTTTTATTGGGGATAAAAAAACGTTTCTAAAACATGTCACTTCTCTCTCTCTCTTCAGAGAGAAACAATGAGAAAATCAGGAAGAGGGACAATCGCTTCACTAGCAAAGCATAGAAGACCACTTGTTAGCACCTCGTTAGGGCTGAAAAAAGGCTTAGCAAAAGGGAAGATCACTTAGCTAGCAAAGCACAGAAAATCACTTGTTAGGGCTTAAAAAAAGCTTACCACATTTTCCCAAAAATAAGACAGCATCTTACATTAATTTTTGCTCCCAAAGATGTGCTACGTCATATTTTCAGGGGATGTCTCCAAGTCTGCAGAGAGGGGCGGCATACAAATCTAATACATTATTGTTGTTGTTGTTGTTGTTGTTATTGTTGTTGTTGTTGTTATTATTATTATTATTATTATTATTATTATTATTATTATTATTATGTCAATACAACACAGCAAACGAGATCACTATGCTGGATTTCGTATTTCATCACCAGTCGGGCGCTTCCCAAGCACCTAGGACTGCGTGATGTAGCGGCGAATTATGTTTGCCGATCCCAGTAAAGCGGCCTTTTGCAATTGACAGATGGAGATTTTGTCAATTCCAATGGTTTTCAAATGTCCGCTGAGATCCTTTGGCACTGTGCCCAGCGTGCCAAGTACCACTGGGACCACGTTCACGGGCTTATGCCAGAGTCGTTGCAGCTCGATTTTTAGATCTTCATATTTCACTAATTTCTCTAGCTGCTTCTCCTCAATTCTGCTGTTCCCTGGGATTGCGATGTCAATTATCCATACTTTCTTTTTCTCCACAATCAGAATGTCTGGTGTATTATTATTATTATTGTTGTTGTTGTTGTTGTTGTTGTTGTTGTTATTATTATTATTATTCTTCTTCTTCTTCTTCTTCTTCTTCTTCAATGAATTGTATCCTGTATCCTGCTGCAGCAAAAATGCATCCAAACATGCAGCCGCATGTTGGATGCGTGTTGGATGTGTTTTAAATCTGACTGATGCAGCGTTTTGGGATGCAATTTATGGACAGCAGTGTTATATATATTCTGTTCAGGAATACTGAGAAATGAAACATCTCCTACGTCTTCGGGGGATGCCTTATATTAGGCAATTCTATGAAACCTCTCCTATGTCTTACTTTTGGGGGTGACTTATTTTCGGGAAAACAGGGTAGTAAAAGCTACATTCAGAGTGTAAGACGCACCCAAATTTTCAGCCTCTTTTAGGGTGGAAAAAAGTGTGTCATAGAATATAATTCTTTATTGGCCAAGTGAGATTGGACACACAAGGAATTTGCCTTTGGTGCAGATGCTCTCAGTGTTCAGTTCTGTTCTTAACAAAGGCACCTTGGAAATAACATTTGGAAAGAAAACCAAACCTTCTCTCTTCTCTCTCTCGCAGGCTTTGGACCACTGACCCCTCGCCAAGATGCCGTTGGTGAAGCGTAACATTGAGCCCCGCCATCTGTGCCGGGGGGCCCTTCCCGATGGGGTGACCAGTGAATTAGAGTGTGTGACCAACAGCACTTTGGCTGCCATCATTAAACAGCTGGGAAGCCTCAGTAAGTGGGCAGGTTTCACACGGCCTCCTTCATGCCTGTTAGCCAAAACAGAGGGAGCTGGGCTTGAGAGTCTCCAAGTCTGTTTCCGTTCCACAAATCTTAATTATTTCATTTTACTTTGTTTTACTTTAATTTAGTATTTTATTTTATTTCAAGCTTTCCTGAGAACAGGAAGTTGTCCCACTAGGCCCATCCAAGAGTTCAAAAACCAGGACCAAAGTGGAATTGCTCCCATTAATTAGGGATGGAGGCTTTTCCTCTGCTGAATTTATCTTGCCTGCCTGTATTGATTAATTATCTGCAAAGCCAACAGTAGCATTTGAAGGTCAGCTGGTATTGAAGGCAGGCGATCATGTGGTGGTTTCCACAGCAGAGTTTTAAAAGGGGCTCCTTTGTTATTATTATTATTATTATTATTATTATTATTATTATTATTATTATTATTAATTGGATTTGTATGCCGCTCCTCTCCGCAGACTTGGGGCGGCTAACAACAGTAATAAAACAGTATATAACAATAATCCAATACTAAAAACAGTTAAAAACCCATTATATAAAAACCAATCATACATACAGACATACCATGCATAAAATTTTAAAGGCCTAGGGGGAAAGGGTATCTCAGTTCCCCCATGCCTGGCGGCAGAGGTGGGTTTTAAGCAGCTTAGGAAAGGCAAGGAGGGTGGGGGCAATTCTAATCTCTGGGGGGAATTGGTTCCAGAGGGCCGGGGCCGCCACAGAGAAGGCTCTTCCCCTGGGTCCCGCCAAGAGACATTGTTTGGTTGACGGGACCCGGAGAAGACCCACTCTGTGGGACCTAACTGGTCGCTGGTCGTTTGTGCCTCTGAAACATTGATATCCAGAAGGGAATCATGCTGGGGGTGTTTTCTGGGATCTTAGCCCACCTAAAGAGGGCCTGGTGGTCTTGTGGTTAAGATATTAATAATAATAATAATAATAATAATAATAATAATAATAATAATAATAATAATAATTATTATTATTATTATTATTATTATTATTATTATTATTATTATTATTATTATTATTATCTTAACCACAAGGCCATCAGGCCCTCTATTATTATTTATTTATTTATATTTATTTATTTATTTATTTATTTATTTATTTATTTATTTATTTATTTATTTATTTATTTATTTATTTATTTATTTATTTATTTATTTATTTATTTATTTATTTATTTATTTATTTATTTATTTATTTATTTATTTATTTATTTATTTATTTATTTATTTATTTATTTATTTATTAGATTTGTATGCCGCCCCTCTCCATGGACTCGGAGTGACTCACAACAAAATAACACAGTATAACAAATCTAATATTAAAAAACATTTAAAACCCCAACATTAAAACCATGCAACACAATCACTCCATGCATAAACTATATATGCCTGGGAGTATCTTAATTCCCCCATGCCTGGTGACATAGGTGGGTCTTTAGCAATTTACAAAAGGCAAGGAGGGTGGGGGCGGTTCTAATCTCTGGGGGGAGTTGATTCCAAAGGGCGGGGCCACCACAGAGAAGGCTCTCAACCTGGGGCCCACCAACCGACATTCTTTAGTTGACAGGACCTGGAGAAGGCCAACTCTGTGGGATCTAATTGGTCGCTGGGATTCATGCGGCAGAAGATGGCTCATGGAAGTGATGACCTGATCCTCTTTTGCAACCTTCTGATGAGTAAAGTCAGCGAGGAAGCCAGATTCACTTAACAACCTGGTTATTAACTCAAGAAATACAGCGATTCACTTAACAACTGTAAGAAGAAAGGTCGTGGAATGGGGCAAAACTCAATGACAACTGTCTTGCTTAGCGATAGAAATTTTGGGTTCAAATGTGGTCCTAAGTCGAAGACTACCTATATCTGATAGAGCGCGCATTAGTCCAGACTAGGAACTGTCTTAGTTATGGATACCAGCTGGAACCGTGTTTCTCAACCTGGGTGACTTTAAGATGTGATGGGCAGCAGCTGATGAAGTCAGGTGCTCGTCCTGTTCTGGTTTCAGGCTAATTCAGATAATAATTGGAATAAACGATTGCTAAAGGCATATATTTGTAAAAAAATACAACATCTTCTGTATTTCTCTGTCTTCTTCCATTTATACATCGGCTCCTACGCAGTTTTTCTTTCTCATTTCTCTCTTCAGTAGTTAAGCTAATTATCTCAAAAATAACATCAAAACATTCCACAAGTCATTCTAGAATTTATGGGCTAATCAGCGCTAGCCAGGAGCCATAAAAGCAGGTTGTAAATCACACGACGGTTTGCTTACTTTCCGGAGCATGTCGAGGACGCCTCCTTCTTTGGACGACAAGATTGAACGGAATCAGCTTCTTCTTCCGTTCATACCCGGATGTGACTTAACTGATTAACTAGTTCCTCACCTTCTAATACCTCTTCCCTATAACTTGTTCTAACTTCCTCTGAGTACATCTGAAGTAGGGGTTAACCCACCTCAAGAACTCCTAACTCGATCCTGAATGCCAGTGTTTCCCAACCTTGGCAACTTGAAGATATCTGGACTTCAACTCCCAAAATTCCCCAGCCAGCATTCGCTGGCTGGGGAATTCTGGGAGTTGAAGTCCAGATATCTTCAAGTTGCCAAGGTTGGGAAACACTGCTGAATGAATCTCTACATCCCTTGCCTCCTCCTCTTCTTCACTAACATTCCTTTCTATCTGTAAATCAGGCCAATCTGCCAATTGAAAATCACTCTCCCTTCGGAATCTGAGCAATCCTCAACACATCCCAGCAGGGGAAGCATGCCCCTGTGTGAGATTTGGCTTCTGCGCATGCGCAGCTAACAAAATCTCATGTGACGATGCCCACGGAAGCAAGATTTCAACAATTTTTGGCAATATTTTGCTTCTGGGTATGTACGGAAGGAAAACTATTGGCAAAAATTGCCCAAATCTTGGTCGTGTGGACGTCCTGGCATGAGGTTTCACTTGCTCAAAATGCACAGAAGCAAAATCCCACACCGATGGGCATGCGCACAGACGCCGGACATGTGTGTGCCCGCAACGGCCTCGGACGGCGCCCCAGTAGCTTTTGAAGATGAGCGGCCCTTCACTGGTGGACTTCAACTCCCACAATTCCCCAGCCAGCCTGGCTTGCTCTTTGGAGTCGAGGTGGCGCAGCAGGTAGAGTGCAGTACTGCAGGCCACTAAAGCTTACTGCTAGATCTGTAGGTCAGCGGTTCAAATCTCAACACCGGCTCAAGGTTGACTCAGGCTTCCGTCCTTCTGAGGTGGGTCAAATGAGGACCTGGATTGTGGAGGCAATATGCTGGCTCTGTTAAAAAGTGCTATTGCTAACATGTTGTAAGCTGCCCTGAGTCTAAGGAGAAGGGCGGCATAAAAAAATGAATGAATGAATGAATGAATGAATGAATGAATGAATGAATGAATGAATAAGTTGACATCCACCCCTCTTAAAGTCACCCAGGTTTAGAAACACTAATCTGGAACCTCTCAGCCGGTGGCTGTTTATGAGGGCGTCTCCTTCCAGTTTCCCCAAACGTTCTTTTGAAGGCCATCTCTACCTCCGCAGACCTCAAGTGGGCTTCTCTTTTAACTCCTCCTCTCAGGCAGACACGCTGAAGACATCTTTGGAGAACTCTTCAATGAAGCCAATAGCTTTTATTTGCGGATGAACTCCTTGCAGGAACGGGTGGATCTTTTGGTGATCAAGGTCACTCAGCTGGACTCCACCGTGGAAGAAGGTACTGACGGTCAGATTTAGGAACATTCTCAGTCACCCAGGTCATGGTTGTCCCAAAGGTGTTTTTTTCCAAAGGCAACTTGTTAATGTATGAGCAGAGTAATCCTTGTTTACCCAAGCTGTGCACACACAGAAATATTTAGACTGAAATTAGTTGTGAATAACTACTCAGCCACACACAGATATACTTACTTGAATTAAAGTTTACTTTAAGAAATAACATGTTCATATAAACAGTCATACACATAATAGTCAGAATAATAATCCAAACATTACTAAGTACATAGTTTTTCTTACCAGTTGTCTTTGTTTTAATCAACAAAGATATCAAGCCTAAACACATTTTACTTATAATACATTACTACAATACAGAGAGATTGCAGAGCTGACCTAACAGTGAGTAGTTAAGAGAAACAGAGAGGGTGACTCAGGGAAATAAGTTATGAACACTTGCTCCCTCTTGTGGCAGTGTGCTACAACTGCAGCCAATATATGGCCAACCCAACCATTATGGATAGAGTGCTAACACAACTGGATTTTGCTTCTTCTGTTCTGACTGAATGGTGGAAGATGGAATGAGCTGATGCCTCCAAGGAATATAAACCCTTCCATTCTCCACATTCAGTCAGAAGTGAAGAAGCCTCTTGGATGAGAAGTGTAATGTCTTCAAGGGAAAACAAAGTCCAGTTGCCTTTTGAAAAAACACAATGATGATGGTCAGATTGAGTAGATTTTTGCTGCTCAGCCGAGCCTTTTTCTCTTTTTCTCTCTGGGGGAGTCGTATTTCATCCCCTCCCACATCCCCTTCAATGCCTCCTCATTATCTTCTGGCAAAGAGGACTTTGTAAGTCACAGTGTGGCTGCATTGACTGAGATTGGGTGCAAAATCCACCTAGTCTTGATAGTAGATCCGAGAAGACCCCCCCCTCCTCACTCCAACTTTTAGTCTTAATGCTGTAGAATTATTTTTTCCCTGCCTTTTTTTTTGCATAGCACCACAATATAACAATAGATTTTTTTACTTATGTCAGTCTTTCTCTTTCCTATCATCTGCTGACTAAAAACCAGTTAGTAATAAAATTTGTTAATGTATGCAAGAGGCTGACTCTGTAAACCGTGTAGAGAGGGCTAGAAAAGCAATATGAAGCCGTATATGTCTAAATGCTATTGCCCTTCCTTCCTTCCTTCCTTCCTTCCTTCCTTCCTTCCTTCCTTCCTTCCTTCCTTCCCAATGGTTAGACTGCAACATTGCAGGCTGACTCTGCCCTCTGCCAACAGTTCGATCCTGTCTGTCTCAAGGTTGACTCAACCTTCCATCCTTCCGAGGTGGGTCAAAGGAGGACCCAGAGTATTGGGGGCAAAAGTCTGATTCTTTCAACCACTTAGAGAGGGGTGGAAAAGCACCATGAAGCGGCATATAAGTCTAAGTGCTGTTGCTATTTGCAGGGGACCAGATATTTGTGTGCCTGTGTGTTTTGGGTATGAGATAGGATCGTGAGCATATCCTAAAGCGCACATATCCTGACTTGTGTCTTCCAGTCTCCCTGCAGGATATCAACATGCGGAAAGCTTTCAAGAGCTCCACCATCCAGAACCAGCAGGTGGTGTCGCGCAACTCGATCCCCAACCCTGTGATGGAGATGTACCAGCGTTGCGATAAGCCCCCGCCCTTGAATATCCTCACTCCGTACAGGTAGCGTGCAGGAGGGCCCATTTTAGGACAGGCTGGCTGGGGAATTCTGGGAGATGAAGTCCAGGCGTTCTTTTTTTAAATTGTTTTTCTTCCTCCACTTCCTCCTTTCCTGTCATTTCTTTATTTTCTCTTTATTCTGAGCTGCTGGATTGCTCAACATCAAGATCTTGAAATACTGAAGTTTCTCATGAGTATATATGATGATGATTAAAATGTTCTTTTGCAGAAGCAAATTCCTTTTTACCTTCTTTCTCTTTCAAAAATTCTCCTGTTGTTCTGAAATTAAAACCTCTCCCTGAGGTTCCTTGCCTGAGCCGGTCACTTCACTGAGCTTCTTGGGGCAAGGGTCGAAGCCATAGGAGTGGGGGCTGCACCTCTGCCCATAATAAGCAATGCTCCTTCCTTCTTTCCTTGGCTCTCTCCCTTGCCTTCCTTCCCTCCTGCTTGCTACTACAGGGACGATAAGAAAGATGGCTTAAAATTCTACACGGACCCGTCGTATTTCTTTAACTTGTGGAAAGAGAAGATGCTGCAAGCGACAGAAGACAAGCGGAAAGAGAAACGCAGGCAGAAGGTAAAAACAGCTGCAGAACCCTGGAATCCCTGGTCCAGTCCAGGTGGACCTTGGCTTACATCTACAATCGGGATCAGGTGGTTAATTGAGTTGCTCCAGAGGTGGGCTGCTAAGGGGGAAAGGTGATGATGTGTGCTCGCCCTTGTGGCTCTGGGTGCTAGCAGAATCCACGCAATTCTGCTACTGCACCTGGGCAGGTAGTGATATCTCGCACGGACATGCAAGGGCCCCGCACGAGGGGATGCGCATGCATGTGAGATTTGGGTGGTTTTTTGCTTCTGCGCATGCGAGGAAGCAAAAAAAAAAAATCAAAAATCTCATCCATGCGAGCGTCTTCTTGCAAAAAATTTTTTCATGCGCCTACGCAAAAGCAAAATCTCATTTGGACATGCGCGCATGCCGGAGAAACAGAGCTGAGCATGCAGCACAGGTGTGGCAGGAGCAACAGCCCCTGCCTGGATAGGGCATCATCTACTTCCAATCTACAACAGTTCAACCTTTCAACCATTCCAAGAAGGCTCTGCACCCATTTGCATTACTCAGGTGGCTCTGAGGATACAGATAAACCTCCAGGTGGCCTCAGCGACCCCCCTAAAAGGATGCAAAGGACCAGCTTTCTGCAAGGAGTATAAACCCCTCCAATCCACATCACCCAGTGAGAACTGGAGAAGCTTCTTGGATGAGAAGTGAAAAGTCTTCAAAAAAACCCCTAACCCCAAAAATTTGGTTGACCCAAAGGTGCTCTTTTTTTGAAAAAAATCACCTTTGGGACAACTATGAGCTGGATGACTCAGAATCTCCATGGAGCACTTGCCAGAAATAACTGAAGACAGTAAGATATTCATGAGGAACTAAGGAGAAAATTCCCAATAGGGAGAACAATTAATCAATGGAACAGTTTGTCTCCCAAAGTTGTGGGTGCTCCATCACCAGAGGCTTTCAAAAGAGATTGGGCATCCATTTGTCTAGGATGGTGTAAGGACGCCAGTTTTGGCAGGGGATTGGACTAGAAGACCTCTAAGCTTTATGATTTTAGAAAATAGGTGTGTCCTTTCAAATTTGCTTTCCCATTCCCATTCGTTGTAGATTCCAGCACTACAGGTAATTCAGCAGGGATGTGCTGCAAATTTTAATTAGTTTAACAAAATATACAAAATACGAAGAGAAACAAGAATGGTAGGAAAATAGGGAAGGAGAAGGAAGAAAGGAAAACATAGAGGGGAAAGGGTGAAAGAAAAAAGATTACGTTTTTGACCTGCAATGCCTTTTAGTTCAGTAGAGTAAGAAAATAACATGGGACCTCAATGTCTTAGTTTTATATGACAATACACCATTGCTTCTTCATTGCTTATTTGACCCCTATGACAATCATTAAGTGTCGTACCACATGATTCTTGACAAATGCATATTTTCTTTTATGTATGCTGAGAGCATATGCACCAAGACAAATTCCTTGTGTGTCCAATCACACTTGGGCAATAAAATTCTATTCTATTCTATATGCTAGTTATTTCTATAATGAGAAATCTGTCTAATCAGCAAAACCCAAAATTAAAAGTTTCAGTTTTCCCAACCTCAAGCACAAAAGCCCAGAAGTGGTTTACAAGTAAAAGCAAAATGAATTGTCTTCTTTTCTTTAATCAGAGCAGACAATTTAGCAGTCTCTGCTGTCATGATCTTTTGCAGCCATTTGTCCAGTGTAGGAATCTCAGCAGGGATGATGATGATGATGATGATAACAACAACAACAACAACAGAGTTGGAAGGGACCTTGGAGGTCTTCTAGTCCAACCCCCTGCTTAGGCAGGAAACCCTACACTACTTCAGACAGATGGTTATCCAACATCTGCTTAAAAACTTCCAGTGTTGGAACATTCACAACTTCTGGAGGCAACTTCTGTTCCATGGATTAATTCTTCTAACTGTCAGGAAATTTCTCCTTAATTCTAAGTTGCTTCTCTCCTTGTTTAGTTTCCATCCATTGCTTCTTGTTCTATCCTCAGGTGCTTTGGAGAATGGGTTGACTCCCTCTTCTTTGTGGCAACCCCTGAGATATTGGAAGACTGCTATCGTGTCTCCCCTGGTCCTTCTTTTCATCAAACTAGAAATGCCCAGTTCCTGCAGCCGTTCTTCATATTTCAGCCTCCAGTCCCCTAATCCTCTTTGTTGCCCTTCTCTGCACTTTTTCTAGAGTCTCCACATCGTGGTGACCAAAACTGAATGCAGGATTCCAAGTGTGGCCTTACCAAGGCCTTATAAAGTTGCATTAACACCACGCATGATCTTGATTCTATCTCTCTGTTGGCTTTTTTGGCAGCTGCTGCACACGGCTGGCTCATATTTAAATGGTTGTCCATTAGGACTCCAAGATCCCTCTCATAGTTAAAACTGTTGAGCAAGGTATCACATATACTGTACCTGTGCGTTTTGTTTCTCTTGCCTAAATGTAGAACCTGACTTTTTTCACCCTTGAATTTCATTTTGTGAGAGAGCGGCAAGTGTTCAGGTCTTTCGAGATCCTCCTGTATTTTCTGTCCGGTCCCTTCGCCAAGGCCGGATGTAGGATACGGTTTTGCAACTGGGGTGGAGGGGACTTTGCCCGTCTCTGAGGCGGGGGAGGCTGATGGCTGCTTCTTCTTCCCCCTCCAGGAGCAGCGGCTGGTTGAGGATTCCACCCGGGAGGTGAAGAAAGTTCGGAAGGCACGCAACCGACGGCTGGAGTGGAACATGATGGCTTATGATAAAGAATTCCGCCCGGATAACAGGTTCTCCCCATCCCCATATCACATGGCTTCATCGGAAGGATCACTGTCCCCAGATAATAGGCAGGTTTTGCGAATGACCCACCTCGCTTGGCCTCCTCCGTGGCTTGGGCTGCTTGGGTGGGCTTGGCTTGGCGGCTCCGGCTCGGCTTGCAAGGGCTGCGGGGAGGCTTTGGGGTGGTGGTGGGAGGGAGCAGGCTGCCTGGATGGGGGCAGGGCAGGGACACGCGCACTGTTCTTCCTGAGCATGAACCCCAATATTGGTGGCTGGGGGACCGTTGAATTGGGACAAGGGGCTGGCTGGATTGATGTGGGGCTGAGCTGAGCAGTTAATGGCACCATTTGGAAAACATGTGGAATTGTGCTTGCATCACCTTTGCTGCATGCTTCCCATTTGTCCCTTCCCTTCCCTTCTTTTCCTCTTCCTTTCCTTTCCTTCCTTTTCCTTCCCTTCCCTTCCCTTCCCTCTTCCTTCCCTTTCCTTTCCTTTCCTTTCTTTCCTTTCCTTTCTTCCCTTTCCTCTTCCTTCCCTTCCCTTCCCTTTCCTTTCCTTTCTTTCCTTTTCCTTTCCTTTCCTTCCCATCATTCCCTTCCCTTCCCTTCCCCTCTAATCCTTCCCTCTATTTCCATCTCCCTCCACACTCTATTCCTCCTTCTACCTTCTCCACTTCCTCTTCACCCTCCTCTTCCTTCTCCATTTCTACCTTCATTTCCTCCCCTCCCCCTCCTTCTCCTTCATCTCTTCCTCTTCCTTGAGCTTTACCTTCCTTCTCCTCCTCCATTTCTACATTCATCTCCTTCTCCTTCCCCACCATTACCACTGCCACTGCCACCGCCTCCTCCTCCTCCTCCTCCGTCTCCGTGCTTGCCCATGTCAACAGTACGGCTTCTGGCGCCCCAGGCCCTTGGTTCCAAGAGGTGATAGAGGCCATCAGACCCCTCCCATCCACTGGACCCTCTGCTTGTCCCCCACCCCCACCGCATCCCTGTCCTCCAGGTGTACAACCTCTCGCTGTTTCTGTCTGCCACAGATCATACGCCTCTGATGTGGCTGACCATTCCTACCCGGCCAGCCCTAACCACCCCGGCCAGCAGATGATGGCTCCAGCCCCCCACCTGGCTGCCGAGAGCAAAGAGGTTGTGCTGGTGGCCACTCAGGTCCAGGATCAGATCTTCCGGCCCTCGGCCGTGGGAAGCCGGCAGAACAGCCTCAGCCGTGTACAGCAGCCTCACGTGCCCCAGACCCCCGAGACCATGCTGAACGGACCCCGGCCTCAGATCATCAAGGACTACCAAGGGTACGGACCCTGGCCCTCCTCCTTCCGTCCCTTCACCCTGTCCTTCCCCTTGAGCAGGAAGAGTTGGGCCCTTTGTCAGGCTTTTCCTGGTAAACAGAATAGAGTGATTTCTACTAGGAAATTTCTTTCCTTCTTTGTTTATTTATCAAGAGGTGACTTGATCAAAGTGTATAAAATCATGCATGGGATAGAAAGGTAGATAGAGAAAAATTCTTTTCTCTCTCACACAATATTTATTTATTTATTTATTTATTTACTTACTTACTTACTTACTTACTTACTTACTTACTTACTTACTTACTTACTTACTTACTTACTTACTTACTTACCTACCTACCTACTGTTCTGTCTGGGTGCCCCCAGACTTCAACACCAACTGGAAAAAACAGCCAGACACGCTGGTACAAACAAAGGCACTTTATAGTTTGAAAAATAAACACAGAGAAAAACCTGTTCTTCCCAACAGGCAGGCTATAAGACTTCACAGCAGAGTCCTGACGGCCAGACAATACAGCAGACTTCTTGCTGGCACACCCACCACTGTAGAGAATAAGACCCACACCTTTCCCCCCCAAGGTTTCAGTATTCAAAGTCACAAACCAGAATTCCAAGACGCCAAAGATCACAGCCAGGTCCCAGGACTCCCAAAGATAATACTCCACAAGCCAGGAAGGGTGGGTCTGCCTTTTCAGCCTTTCCGGAGAGCACCACACCCAAACCCAGCTGTTGCCTCTTTAGTGCTGAAAGTACCTGGCTAATTGTCCCCTTCGTTGTGTTGCTCTTCTCTGCCGGAGATCGATGATTGCTTGTGCATTTTCATCTAAGGAATCCAGGCTGCTTGCTGGGGAGAGCTCCCCCTCAGGGGACTCTGGCTGTCCTCCCTCTCCCTCAGCCTGAGATTCCTCCTCCCCATCTGCCTGAACCTCCTGTTCCTCATCCTCCCCCTCTGAGCAGGAAGCCGGCAGAGGATCAGCCGTTCCCTGAGGGGCCTCAGACGGAATCACAACACCTACCTACCTACCTATCTATCTATTTATGTATTAGATTTGGCAAAGAATTTTTTTTATTTTTCTCTCTCCAATCACAGTACAATAAAAATTATAACAACAACATCAAATTGTTTTACAATAAATCAATTTCAGAAAGTTATGGAATACAAGGCTACCACCTTCACTTTTGTCATCTGAATAAAAATAGCTGCCCAATTTTTTAAAGCTATAGATATATACTATTAGCTTAGACCTCATTTAAGCTGTTCCGAATTCTAGTATCTCACATTGAATAGGCTGAAATGTTTCAAATCTCTCCTAATCGCTTCCATATCTGTTTTCATATATAATCAATACCCTTTACAAATAGTTGATGCCTATTAATATAATACCCTTAAAAAAACATTTGAAAAATTCTTACAGTAGCATAGTCAAAGGGGAAAAAACAAACCCAATAATATCACCAAATATTGCCTAATTAATCCAATTACCAACCTAATTACTAATTGCTTTATATAAAAAATTAAAAATTAAAAGAATAGAATCAAAATAAAATTAAATCTATAAAAAATAAAATGAAATTAAGTCTCTAGAAAAATTAAGAAATAAAAAAACGTAAGACAGAGAATAGAAAATTACACTAAATAGATAAGATAAATATAGGTGTAAAGACCCAGCAGAATAAAAAAAGAAAGCTAGCTTTTTTAAAAAAAATTAGATTTGTATGATGCCCCTCTCCGAGGACTCCAAGTGGCTCACAACAAGCAATACATCTACAATATTAAAAAACAATTTTTAAAGCCCCTTATAAAAACAATCATACAATCCAGACAAATCATACATAAATCATAACAGCTAGGGGGTATGTCAATTTCCCCATGTCTGGCGACATAGATGTGTTTTCAGGAGTTTGTGAAAGACAAGGAGGGTGGGGGCAGTTCAAATCTCCGGGGGAAGTTGATTCCAGAGGGCCGGGGCCACCACAGAGAAGGCTCTTTCCCTTGGTCCTGCCAGACGACATTGTTTTGTTGATGGGACCCGGAGAAGGCCAACTCTGTGGGACCTAATCAGTCACTGGGATTTGTGCGGCAGAAGGCGGTCCCGGAGGTATTCTGGTCCGATGCCAATATGAGGATGAAGGGGCACACCCTAAAGCTTACAGGTAAAAAAAGTGGGGACAAATCAAGGGAAATATTTCTTCACCCCGGAGAGTCGTTGGTTTATGAAATTCACTTCCTGAATAGACAGATGCCAGCCTAGATAGCTTCATGGATGCCAAGTGTATCCATATGGTTATTGAAATGGATGTCCAAGTACCGCCTCTATGTGGGGGGGACTAGGGAAAGGTATGGTCTTGCCTTCTCTTTCTGCTCAAGATCCCCATGGACAATTGGGGGGCCACTGTGGGACACAGAATGCTGGACTTGATGGGCTTTGGCCCGATTCAGCAGGGCTCTTCTTAGGTTCTTATCAAAGTCGTAAGTGTGAAATGTGTGCAATGGTTTTAAGTGTGAGAAATGGTCATATCACTGGTTCCAGTGCCGTTGTAGCTTTGAATGGTCACTACGTGAACTGTTGTAAGTCAAGGACTGTTTGCAATCCACAAAGGAGCTTCTGCATGGGAGCGGATTTTTCTCTACCGGCTTCCTCTGCCTACAGACAGGGACCCATTTATCTCTCACGATTAATGCCTCGTCTTAGGAAAAGCAGCAGCACATTTTGGCTCAGGGGGAATTTGCAAGAACGTTTCCCACTGCAAAGGCTGAGAAGTGGTTGCTATGGGGAACCTTTAAACCAGCCGTTCTGTGTTCCAAGGCAAAGCAAAACGGCAGCATTTCATTATTTCTCATCGTTCTTATTATAAAATCACCCTTCAGTTTCCATGTCAATTTATCTCCAGCATGAAAAACTGTTAGGGATTTTTATACAGTAATAGTAATAATAATAACAACAACAACAACAGAGTTGGAAGGGACCTTGGAGGTCTTCTAGTCCAACCCCCTGCTTAAGCAGGAAACCCTACACTACTTCAGACAGATGGTTATCCAACATCTTCTTTAAAACTTCCAGTGTTGGAACATTCACAATTTCTGGAGGCAACTTCTGTTCCACTGATCAACTATTCTGACTGTCAGGAAATTTCTCCTTAGTTCTAAGTTGCTTCTCTCCTTCTTTAGTTTCCACCCATTGCTTCTTGTTTTGGAGAATAAGTTGACTCCCTCTTCTTTGTGCCAACCCCTGAGATATTGGAACACTGCTATCATGTCTCCCCTGGTCCTTCTTCTCATTAAACTAGCCATGCCCGGTTCCTGCAACCGTTCTTCGTATGTTTTAGCCCTTGATCATCTTTGTTGCTCTTCTCTGCCTTTTTTCTAGAGTCTCAACATCCTTTTTGCATCATGGAGACCAAAACTGAATGCAGGATTCCAAGTGTGGCCTTGGAATTAACACTTCACATGATCTTGATTCTATCCCTCTCTTAATGCAGCCTAGAAGTGTGTTGGCTTTTTTGGCAGCTGCTGCATACGGCTGGCTCATATTTCAATGGTTGTCCACTAGGACTCCAAGATCCCTCTCACTTTTTTGGAACATGATGCATGTTATCAATTTTCTTGGAAGAGGACTTTTTTAAAAAAAGTATTTCCATAGCATGGTGCGGTTTTCTGCTAATGTTTCATCAGTTTTACATGTTTCTATGCCCATTTTCTCCCATATGGTGAATTTTTTACAACTTAAGGGCTGTTGTTTTTAAATGAACTGCTTGCAAAGTTTGGTAAACAGTGCATCATTGGCAGATTGATTGAAGACATTTGAGCACAATAGCTTTTATGAAAATGTAACTTATCTGTTTAGGTTGGCTGAGGAAATGATTCACATTTTAATAAAGCCAATCTACAAATTTCTCATGGAGCTAGCTTCTATATTAGATTGTTTAGTAAGTGTTGGTGAGGCGTCGCATTTCTGCATTCCTTTTGATGGAATTAAAAAGTGTTTCCTATTCTTCAAATAATGTAATGTGATATTATTCTACAATTGGCAGCCTTCTTCTCTCTGGTCCTTCCTCTTCCAATTGCTTCACTTTCAGTGTAGTCATGTCAGCATTGATAAATAGACCCTCTAATTGCCCCTTCATTATTCCATTTTCCTTACCCAGCAGAATTTCAATTATTGGTTTCTTCCTGATTAAAACTCCTCTTTTTACCACTGAATTTGTCCACGGGCCCAAAGGGAAGGAGAACATAAACATGGAAGGTTTCTTTCCTTGCTAAACAAGACACAATTACAAGGCTGTAGGACAGTGATGGTGAACCTATGGCATGGGTGGCACAGGTGGCATGTGAGCCGTTGCCCTAGCTCAGATCCAACATGTATGGGTGTGCCGGCCAGCTGATTTTTGGCTCACACAGAGACTCTGGGAGGGCGTTTTTGGCTTCCAGGGAGTCTCCAGAGGGATGGGGGAGGACATTTTTACTCTTCCCTGGCTCCAGGGAAGCCTTTGGAGCCTGGGGAGGACGAAACATGAGCCTACTGCGCCACCAGAAGTTGGGAAACAAGCAATTTCCAGCCTCCAGAGGGCCTCTGGAGGACAGAGGAAGCTGTTTTCACCCTCCCCAGGCATTGAATTATGGCTGTGGGCATTCGCACATATGTGATAGTGTGCACTCATGCTCTTTTGGCACCCAAGGAAAAAAGGTTTAATCATTTGCATTGTGCTGATGTCCACTTCAACAGATGTCTATATAGCGGTAACCCTCAGCCTTTCACTGTAATACACCACTTGGCCCTGAAGTCTTTATGTACATCACCTTTCTGTCTTATAGGAGGTTCTCCATGTGAACTTGTTGAGCAATAGCACTACCACTTAGACTTATATACCACTTCACAGTGGTTGACAGCCTCCTCTAAGCAGTTTACAGATTACACCTCTTGCCTCCAACAATCTGGGTCCTCATTTGACCCACCTCAGAAGGATAGAAGGCTGAGTCAACCTTGAGCCCGTGGTGAGATTTGATCCACTGAACCACAGCTAGCAGTTAGCTTAATTAATTAATATTTTTAATTATTAATATTAATTTTTAAATTGATTAATTAATAAAAAAAAGTTGTGGGTGCGCCATCACTGGAGGCTTTCAAAAAGAGACAGGACAGCCATTTGTCTGAAATGGTGTTGGGCCTCCTACTCAAGTGAGGGTATTTGACTAGATGACTTCTGAGGTCCCTCCAACTGTATTATTCTGTGTTCTAAATGAAACAGCAAGTCCGTGCTAAATATCGGAAGAAAAACAAAATTGGACTTCAGGACCACGGACAGCAGCCTCAATCGACACTGTAGACCAGTGTTTCCCAACCTTGGCAACTTGAAGATATCTGGACTTCAACTCCCAGAATTCCCCAGCCAGCATTCGCTGGCTGGAGAATTCTGGGAGTTGAAGTCCAAATATCTTCAAGTTGCCAAGGTTGGGAAACACTGCTATAGACCATTGATGGCGAATCTTGTTTCCTCGGGTGCCGAAAGAGCATGCATGCACACTATCGCGCATGGGTGAGTGCCCACACCCATCATTCAATGCCTGGGGAGGGCGAAAACAGCTTCCCTCATCCCCCGGAGGCCCTCTGGAGCCAGGAAGTGGCCTGTTTCCCAACTTCTGGTGGGCCCAGTAGGCTCGTGTTTCACCCTCCCCAGGCTCCAAAGGCTTCCCTGGATCTGAGGTGTTGTGTATACTCCTGTTCAGCCTGCAGATTTTTTGGATTCCGAAGGGGAAAGCGATTATCAATTGGTCGGAGGGCCTGATTTATAGACAGAAAGGGAGGAGGCAGGTGACGTGCAGATGCACTCCAGTTCTAGCAAAGAAGATGTCAGGTGGGTTAACCCTTACTTCAGACGCTTGCAGAGGAGAAGAGAACAAGTATTAGGGAAAAATATTAGAAGGGGAGGAACTGGTTAATTAATTTCCTCACGTCCGGTTGTGAGCGGAAGAGAAAGCAGAGTCGTCAATCTTGTCGTTTCAAAATGGGGGTTTCTCTAACCAGCTCCAAGCAAGCTATACATTGTGTAAATTTATTGCCTGCTTTTATGACTCTGGATTAACACTGATTAGCCCATAAATTTTAGAATGACTTGTGGAATGTTTTTATATGACTTTCATGTTACTTTACTTTAATGCTAAAACTAGAGATGAGAAAAGAAGGGGCTGCGTGCAAGGATGATTGAGGGGAAGAAGACGAAAGAGAATAAAGTTGTTATTGTGTTTTACAAATATATGCATTTAGCAATCCTTTGTTTCAACTATTAATTGCCTTAGCCTGAAACCAGAACATGTGCCCTCCATGCCATAGGTTTGCCATCACTGCTATAGACCAGGGGTTCTCCAATCCCTGGGCGATGGCCCACTTTCGGGTCATGGCCTATTCAGAATTGGGTCACACACGAATGACCGCGTGTGCATAGCTCAACATGCAGTGGGTCAGTGGGTATTTTCATGCATATGCGCTGCCCCGCCTCTCACACAAAGATAACTGCAAACATGTGCACATGCGCTCCAGCTAGCTACTCACATGACCCAATGCCTAATAGACCCGGTAGTATGCTGCAGCCCAAGGATTGGTTACCTCTGTTATGGACAAAAATGCCTGGTGGATTTCAGAAAATATTTCATAGAATCCCAGGGCTGGAAGGGACCTTGGAAGACTTGTAGTCCAACCTCCTGGTCCAGGCAGGAGATTTTATACCATGCTGGACAAATGACTGTCTGGTCTTGTCTTGGAAGCCTTTCAAGCAGTATAGTCCTCCTCTTATTTAAAGGTAGCTAAGAGATGGTATAATGCAGGGCACAGATTTTAATTGCAAATGATATTCAGAGAAATGGCTTCTTGCAGGATAAACACTTCCTTTTTTTGTTTTTTGTTTTTAAAATAAACTTTATTAACCAATTAAAATAAACATAACTGAAAAACATGTTTGACATTGGTTGAGGTTTTTAGGCTTACATTTCAGCAGTTTACCGTTCTTTCTTCTTTATATATTTTATATGAAGTATATTTACTATGGTTTGTTCTTATTTAGTTACATGGTTGTTTTGTCACATAAGCCTAAACTGTATTTATACATGATGAAGGGAAAAAGAAAGAAAAGAGCGAGAAGAAAAGAAAGAAAAAGGGAAAAGGGAAAGAAAAAAGAAGAGAGGAAAAAGAAAAAAGGAAAAAGAGAGATAAAGAAGGAAAAGGGAAGGAAAAAGAAAAGAATGCTATTAGTCAACTGTTTCTGTTGACTCGCGTATTTTAGCAAACTGTTCCTAAGTACTTTTGGCAATTAGTGCATTCTTAATTTGTAAATACATAGTTATTATGCAGTAAGATACATTCATTTCAAATAATATACATATACATATGTACAGTGATACCTCGTCTTACGAACTTAATTGGTTCCAGGAGGAGGTTCATAAGGCGAAAAGTTTGTAAGACGAAACAATGTTTCCCATAGGAAACAATGTAAAATGGATTAAGGCGTGCAAGGAAAAAAAAACCCTAAAGCGGCGCTCCGCTGGGCGCCGCCGCCCAGCTGTCACCTTTTGAAACAGCCAGGCACTTCTCGGCGTTCAAACCCAAAAAGTTCGGGTTCGGGAGGCACCGAGAAGTGCCACCGCCCAGCTGTCACCTTTTGAAACAGCCAGGGGGCTTCTTGGCATTCCCCCGAATGCCGAACCTGGAAGTTCAGCAAAAGTTCGGGTTTGGCATTCAGGTTCGGGAGGCCGCCGAGAAGTGCCGCCGCCCGGCTGTCACCTTTTCAGAAAAGCCGCAGAGCTGTCGGCCAGTCCGGAGGCTCAAACGGAGGTGGGGAATCCCAAGAGGGAATTCCATGGGCAGAGCTTTGACGTCACGAAGACATATATATATGTCACGTTTTTGCTGAATTTGAAAATTAAGGGAGACTAGGATAGATCTATTTCGGCTATATTTTGGCCTCATCAGCTAGCCATATCCTCACTTTGACTTGAACTTGCAACCTTGGCCTTGTAAGACAGAGAATTAACCTCTAGGCTACAGTATCCAATCCCTTCAGCTCTGCACCAGGGAAGAGTTATATGTTTTGTGTGCCGAATTACTCTGGTATATTGAAGGAACATCACAGCTCCTTTTTTGCCTCTCGGCCCAACGCAGGGCCATTTCCAAGGCAGTTAATTTATTCATAGCCAAAAAACTATATTCTGTATGTGTCACTGACTCACCAGGAAGTTTCAACACAGCTTGCAGCTCCTGAGCCAGCACTCCACACAAACCCACCAGTATTTATAGAGGGAAGGCAGCTCAGGTCTCACTGTGTTCGGCCTAGCACAAGGACGGAAACACCAGCCTGAAGATGACGAGTAGCACGTTGTCAAAATGTCACCAGAAATCTCTGAAACTTATACAGGAAGAAACCTGAATATGCGAAGACCTTCATATATATTTGACACAAAAAAATCCTGTAACCCTTCCCTGGTACAGAGCTGAAGGGATTGGATACTGTAGTCTAGAGATTAATTCTCTGCCTTACAAGGCCAAGGTTGCAAGTCCAAGTCCCAGTGAGGGTATGGCTAGCTGATGAGGCCAGAATAAGGCCGAAATAGATCTATCCTAGTCTCCCTTAATTTTCAAATTCAGCATTTGTTTTTGTAGATTTTCACGGGTACAGGTATGAAGATCTTGGCATATTCGGGTTTCTTCCCGTGTAGGATTCAGAGATTTCTGATGATGTTTCAGCAAGGTCCCACTCGTCATCTTCAGGCTGGTGCTTCTGTCCATGTGTTCACCCTAGAACAAGGACAGAAGCACCAGCCTGAAGATGACGAGACCTTCATATACATACACACATATATATATATGTCATATTTGAAGTAAGGTTTATTTCTATCGGTTAGTGGCATGGTATATTTATTGCCTTTGTTAGTTGGAACATTGTCTAAGGTCATTTCTTATTGTACGCGACCCAGAGTCCACAAGGAGTTGGGTGGCTTATAAATGTAACAAATTGAATCAAATGATCTTGTGGGCAGCAAAAGACAGCAGTGTATTTTAAGATAGGCAATAGTCCTGGGATCCCATGAACATAGAAACAGCCCTGACCTTTATTTTCCTTGCCTGGAGACAAAAGGAGAAAATATTAGAACAGATCTGCATTCATTGATTATGTGGACTAAAAATGCATCAGTTGCAGGAAATAAAAAGCTTTGAAGGGCACGCAGTGGATTTAGAAAGCTTGAACCATCTTGCCTTAAAGAAGCTTCTTTCTAAATTGGTAGACCTATAAAGCCCTACATGGCATCAGGCCAGATTACCTGCGGGACCGCCTTTTGCCGCATGAGTCCCAGTGACCGGTCGGGTCCCACAGAGTAGGCCTCCTCCAGGTCCTGTCAACTAGACAATATCGTTTGGTGAGGCCTAGGGGAAGAGCCTTCTCTGTGGGTGCCCCAGCCTCTGGAATCAGGTCCCCACAGAGATTCGCACTGCCCCCGCCCTCCTCACCATCCAGAAGAGTCTTAAGACTCATTTATGTTGCCAGGCTTGGGCCAATTAGATCTTAATGGCATCGGACCAGGATATCTGCGAGACCGCCTTCTGCCGCATGAATCCCAGTGACCGGTTAGGTCCCACAGAGTTGTCCCTCTCCGGGTCCCATTGACTAAACAATGTCATCGGGTGGGACCCAGGGGAAGAGCCTTCTCTGTGGTGGCTCCGACCCTCTGGAACCAGCTCCCCCCAGAGTTTAGGATTGCCCCCACCCTCCTAGCCTTTTGTAAACTCCTTAAAACCCACCTCTGCTGTCAGGCATGGGGGAATTGAAACATCTCCCCCTTGCCCATGTAGTTTTTGTGTATGATTTTATTGTGTATTGTTTTTTATATACGTATTGGGGTTTCTTTTTTAGACTTTTTAATCTAAAACTGTAATTTAGATTTTTAAATATTAGATTTGTTACTATGTACTGTTTTTTTACCATTGCTGTGAGCCGCCCCGAGTCTGTGGAGAGGGGCGGCATATAAATCCAATAAATGTAATCTAATCTAATTTTAACCCCTGGCCAACGAATGATTGTATGGTTGCTGTACGAATGGGTGCGATTGATTTTAATATAACTAGGGACTTTAGATAGTGATCGAAGGGTATAAAATCATGCATGGGATAAAAAAGGTGGATAGAGAAAATTTCTTTTCTCTATCACACAATCCTAGGACGAGGGGGCCCTCCCTAAAGCTCACAGGTAAGAAAATGAGGACAAATAAAGGGAAATATTTCTTCACCCAGAGGGTCCTCGGTTGATGGAATTCCCTTCCGGAAGAGCTCGTGACAGCTGTCAGCCTAGATAGCTTCAAGGCAGGATTAGGCAGATTCATGGTTGGTTGAGGCAGGCAGGGTTCCCTTGGGTCCCATTTGTTGGGGGTACAGGGAAAGAGAGGGTCTTGCCTTCTCTTTCTGCTCAAGATCCCCATGGACAATTGTGGGGCCACTGTGGGAGACAGAATGCTGGACTCGATGGGCTTTGGCCTGATTCAGCAAGGCTCTTCTTAGGTTCTTAGGTTCTGGAGGCACCTTCTGTTCCACTATTTGACTGTTCTCACTGTTGAGATGTTCCTTCTTAGTTCCAAGTTGCTTCTCTCTTTGCTAGATTTCCATCCGTGGTTTCTTGCCCTGCCTTCCTGGTGACCTTCTTCCCTTTCCTTCTCTTTGCAGTCCTCAACCAGTGCCAATGGCCGACTACTTTGTGCCCCCTGCTCCTCCCCCCCCTCCCCCCGTCATCCCTTCTGCCCAAACTGCCTTCGACAGCCCCATCTCGGCACCTTCAGCCATGGCGCCAAATGCCGCCCCTTCGGTTAGCCATGCCCCCTATGTGCCTACCCCGCCCCCCACTGTGCCCTGCCCCTATTCTGCCTCTCCCCCCCAGGCTGGCCCCATGGGACCTCCGGCAGCACCTCCCCCTCCGCCCCCTGGACCCCCCACCATCTCGGCCTCCCCTGCACACACAGCCTCCTCACCTGCCGTCATGGTCGATTCCCGGAAGCAGCAGGTGCCACTGATTCCAATGACCGACGCCAGGAGTGACCTGCTTGCCGCCATCCGCCGGGGTAAGTCGATGCCTTTTGCGTTGCCCAGGATTTGGACCTGCCTGCAGAGTTTAAGCTGATGCAAATTTGGGGACCCTGATTTTCCTTGGCAAAGGAAGCCAAATCAGGAGAACGTCATCCTGGTCCCCCCAAACCAAGGGGGTGGAATGGGTCAACTCACTGCAGCCAAATGGCCTTCCTCATTTTGCCACGGTCAATGCACCGCAGCCAACTCCACGGTTCAATTTCAATATTTAAAATAATTGAAACAATACAGTGGTACCTCTACTTACAAACTTAATTCGTTCTCTGACCAGGTTCTTAAGTAGAATAGAAGAAGCAATTTTTCCCATAGGAATCAATGTAAAAGCAAATAATGTGTACGATTGGGGAAACCACAGGGAGGGTGGAGGCTCTGTTTCTTCCCAGGAGATTCCTAGAGAGGCCCCACGGAGGGTTCTTCCTGCCTTTTTTGTCCCTGCTTCCTCCCAGGAGATTCCTAGAGAGGCCCCATGGAGGGTTCTTCCTGCCTTTTTCGGCCCTGTTTCCTCCCAGGAGATTCCCAGAGAGGCCCCACGGAGGGTTCTTCCCACCTTTTCCAGCCCTGTTTCCTCCCAGAAGATTCCTAGAGAGGCCCCCCGGAGACTTCTTTCTGCCTTTCTCGGCCCTGTTTCCTCCCAGGAGATTCCTGGAGAGGCCCCCCAGATTCTTCTCCCCACCTTTTCCGGCCCTATTTCCTCCCAGGAAATTCCTAGAGAGACCCCATGGAGGCTTCTCCCTGTCTTCTCCGGTTATAGTTTTGGAGGCTTGGGTTTGTAAGTGGAAAATGGTTCTTGAGAAGAGGCAAAAAAATCTTGAATACCCGGTTCTTATCTGTTCTGCCAGCGTGTCCCAGCCGCCCATAATTGTAGGGTAATTAGTCCAAAAAGACACCCACCACATGATAGAAGGAAAACCAAAATTTTTAATCAACAGAAAAGCAGAAAAAACTCCCTTTTTAAATGTCAAAGGGATTTTCTGGTACATACAAGGCACAGGTTAAATGCAATCCAATTTCTCACCCAGTAACTGGGAAATTGAGTCCAATTCCAAAGTCCAGAAAGGCCACACACAGCCTTGAACAGGGAAACAGCAAAGTCATGATCTTGATGAAACTATGAATCAGATAAACTTCCACAAGGCTAAACCAGCACGCTGCTCTTTTTATCTGTAGCACTAATTCCAGCAGCCCCACCCAACCACAGGTGGCCTCACTTATCTCCTGTAATAATCCTTCAGTCGTTCTCTCCTATGCATCACTCTACGCATGCGTGGGTCTGTCATACGTTCTTGTTCAGAATCCAGGGATGATAAGGATGATTGATCTCCTCCTGGGCTGTCTGCCAAACTCCCCTCTTCCCTGCTACTCACGCTTTCTTCATCAGAGAACCCTTCATTGGGAGATTCTTTCGGGAGCAAAACAGGCCTGTGGCATGTGGATGTTTCCCGCACATCCACCTCCACATTCCTTGGGGCAGGAGCTGGTCCAGAGCTAACCACAACATTATCTAGAAAAGTTCATAAGTAGAGATGTTCTTAAGTAGAAATACCACTGCATTTTTAATTTTTGTCATTGACATTTCATTTTGTCCCTCCTTTTTGCATCCTTTCTCTAGTGATTCTAATTCCATCTTTTCTTGGATATTAGTGTAACTCTTGTCCTGTGGTGAATTTTCCTGCAGTGAATTGACCATGGCAGGTTGGATGCAGATGGAGATCAGCTTCCCTGTCTTCCTGAACTAGGGCTTCTTTGCCTTGCCTTATTGAAGGCCTCATTGTCCTTGGGTGCGGATATTAAATGGACCAATTTTCAGTGCCATCACTCGAGCTAAGAGAAACCTGGTGATCACCCTGTATAGTTAGTGAACTGTCAGAGTTCCGACCAATGCCCAAAATAAATGATGAACCTCAACATGAGGTTCAAAAGAAATCCAGATATTTATTAGGAGCGTCGTGTCGACACCAACTCTGACCTCACTTAATTTGCGTCTCAGCTCTGATCCTGTTTTCCCCTCCCTCCAAGGTGGGTCATCAGCCAGATTCCCTAACCAAGCAATTTTGTGGGTTGTAGAAGTCACTCCCTCTGGCCACTGTGGATCTCTGTGGAGACGGCCTTGGCATTTGCCGGCTGGGATGTGCTTCATTTTGACTGAAGTGCAAAACTCTTCAATAACAGCTGTGAGGCTCGATTCCCCATCCCCTTGCTTCTAGCAGTGATTTTCAACCTTTTTTGAGCCGCGGCACATTTTTTACATTTACGAAACCCTGGGGCACATTGAGCGGGGCGGGGGGGGGGATAAAAAAAGTTTGGACAAAAAAATTCTCTCTCTCCCCCTTCCTTCCTCTTTCTTTCTCTCTCTCCATCCCTCCTCTCTTTTTTGCTCTCTTTCTCTCCCTCCTTACCTCTCTCTATATCTTTCTCTCTCTCTCCTTCCCTCCCTCTCTTTCTCTCTCTCTTGCTTTCTTTCTCTCTCTTGCTCTCTCTCTTGCTTTCTTTCTCTCTTGCTTTCTTTCTCTCTCTCTTGCTTTCTTTCTCTCTCTGAGCTTTGCGGCACACCTGACCATGTCTCGCGGCACACGAGTGTGCCACGGCACACTGGTTGAAAAACACTGGCTTATAGCACCTCGAGAGCAGCTCAGGAAGGCTTCACAAATTGACATGAACACCTTGAGAGAAGCGGTGGAAGGGCCTCCTGTCCATAAAATTTAAGGGCTGGGTTTCAAAAGCGGGCTAGATCAGTGCACCAGATCAGTATTTCTCAACCATTTTTTTTGGCCCTTGATCCAATCCCAGCCTTCCTTTTCTCCTGTGGCCCCCTTGTCCAGATCTCTTCTCAGATAAGGACATGCAACTGGTGATTGTTTCTTATGTCCACAATTATAAAAGGAGAATATATGTAGCTCAGGGTTGAAATGAGGGATCCTTGGTGGTGCTTGGGTCCTTGGTGGTTGTCTCCGAGCTTGGCTAGTTTCTTGCACAGGTTTCATTACCCAAACCAGGCAACACCATCCATGCTATTGCAGGTAATGAAACATCTGTAAAAAATCAACCAAGCACCAAGGACTCCCAACGGTACTTGCAATTTAATACACTTCGCTTTTCTGTGGGCCTCTTGGCATGGGCTCTGGGCCCCCGTTACATGTTTCCACCTCAGGCTCCCTTGCAATGTCCTAGGGCCCACGTTGAGAAGTCTTGCTTTAGACCAGGGATCTCCAACCCTGACAACCTTAAAGACTTGTAGAATTCAACTCTCCAGCATGTCTAGCTGGGGAATTCTGGGAGCTGAATACATAAGTCTAAAAGTTGACAAGGTTGGAGAGTCCTGCATTAGCCCAAAGCAGGGGCAGGCAAAGTTGGCTCTTCTATGACTTGTGGGCTGGCTGGGATGTTCTACAGAAGCATTCTTGCTGGAGCGAGGGAGGGAGGTGTCTGCTCGTGGCTCCCACCAAGCAAGCTATATTTGATCAGTTGAATTGATCTGTTTGGTTTACATCTCCACTTTTGCAACCTTCTATGGAGCAGCCAGGGATGCTGAGAGAAGGTAGGACAGCTGTAACATGATGCACAATAATAGTCCATGTGCCACAACACTCATTCACTTCCCCCTCCCTCTGAGGAAACACCACCCTAGCTCAGGGGTAGGCAAGGTTGGCTCTTCTATGACTTGCGGACTTCAACTCCCAGAATCCCTGAGCCAATCGTGCTAGCTCAGGAATTCTGGGAGTTGAAATCCACATATCATAGAAGAGCTGACTTTGCCTACCCCTGGCCCAAAGCCTCCCACACCAAAGGGCTTGCTAGATCAGCTGGTGCCTGGCGTCTACTTCTTTAGGCTGACCTGGAGAAATAAAACCCCTTCCTTTTCCCCCTCTTCAGGAATCCAGCTGCGCAAAGTCCAAGAGCAATGGGAACAGGAAGCCAAGAAAGAGCCAGTGGGCAACGACGTGGCCACAATCCTCTCGCGAAGGATTGCCGTGGAATACAGCGAATCAGACGACGACTCGGAGTTGGATGAGAACGAGTGGTCCGATTAAAGGAGGGGCGGTGGGCAGCCTTTGGAGCGGGTGGGGTGGGGGGGCGGAGGTCTCCCAGGTTTTTTCCTGCCACCTTTTGGCCACCAGATGTCGGCGACTCAGCATTCCTGGCCGGTAAACCACGGCTCCTCTGCGCAGCTCAGAGTTCAGGAGCTTTGCTTTCGTGCCATGTTGTGTTGTTGACAATGTTTTAAGGTGGCCTCTTTGTGGGCATCTGGGCATTAAGGATCCTTAACTTTGGAAACATGATGTCGGTCGGGGAGGGGCGTGGTGAGGAGAAGGCCAACTTTCTCCTGAGTTTCCCCAGGGGTGAAAAGGACATCTCGATTTTCTTTCAACATGCTGGAAAAATGAAGCGACCTTCCCTTGCCCCCAAACCATAAAAGGAGGGTGGCCCTTTGCAACCACTGGGCTTATCGGATTTAGACAACCATCAATTTATAGGGATAAATTTAAGCAAATTCCCTTTTTCTAGAACAGAGGTCTCCAACCTTGGCAATTTTAAGACTTGTGGACTGCAACTCCCAGAATGGCTGAGGAGTTGAAGTCCACGAGTCTTAAAATTACTAGTAAAGAAAAGAGAAACATTAAGATAGTGGATGGAAGGCACACTGGTCCACTTATGCATGCCCCTTACTAACCTCTTAGGAATTGGGGGGGTCAACAGTGGATAAGGTTGGAGACCCCTGTCCTAGAGAGACCCATTCCTCAGAGAGCACAGAAGGGGGTGGGAAGAGAGAGTTCCCACTCTGAAAAATCCAGTCGTGTGGTTTCCAAAGTCAGAAGGATGTAAACCATTCTTAAGTTTTTCTCCATTGCTTTTAGCACTTTTTTCAATTAAGCTTCAGAAAGCAAATTGACCGAGACAAATTGCTAGCACTTTACAAGGGAAGGGGAAAAACAGGATGACAGTAAATTTCAGTTTTCCTCAACCTGCTGAACAGAAGCATAACCCCCAGCCAGAGGTGGGCTGCTAAGGTGGAACGGTGACACGTACTCGCCCCTGTGGCTCTGAGTGTTAGCTCTTCTTCTCCGGAGGCATGAATGTTGGCTTTTTGCAAAGAACACCTTCCAACTCCTGCCCCTTATATACTCTCTGGGAGTGCAGACTCTGCACAGCTGTGCTCACTTCCTCTTTCTGAACCTCCTTAACTGCTCCTGCCTCCCCTACATCCTTCTTACCCGTACATTCAAGATCGGATCTCTTATCTCCTCTTCCTCCCCCTCAGATCCTGGCAAAGCCCCAGTTGGGGGCTGCAACTCCCCAGTTGAGGGTTCTATAGCCTCTGCAGGCTCCTCACACCCACATTCTCTCATCTCCTCCTCCTCACTGTCTGACTCCTCCGACAGCCACACAGGAGTCTGCCAGCACTCAGACCCACCTGGGCGCGTACGCGTCACCATTCCACCTTAGCAGCCCACCTCTTCTCCCAGCCTGCAAATTCAGCAGCTGTGCTAACTGCAGCTAATGAGAGCCTGAATCCACACATTCTTTGGAGTTCACCTTGGGGAACAAGGTAATAACAGCCTAGGATTCTGTGGACCAGAGTTTATTTTGCAAGCCATGTTGGGGCCAGTAGGAAGAGCTTGGGCCTTGCCACTGTTGGCAGTCAAAGGCTCTTCTTTTCTAAATGAGAATAAGCCCGACAATAAGCCAAGTTCAGGGAGAGCAGGCAACAGTTGGACAAAGGATAAACAATCCCAGTTCAGATGTGATCAAGGCAAGTTTGAGAAAAACTCCCCCATTAGCAGCCCAACGGGGGAGGCGAATCAGCATTGCCAAATCTTTTGGTCCTACTTGCAGAAGAATATTCTGACTCCTCTTATTGGTGGGAAAATAGAATATTTATTTCCCCTCTTTAATTACCTTTCATACAGGTGAATGTGTGGATGGTGAGCCATGAATGTTTTTAACAATGAGTTTCAAATGTCCGAGGGAATCAGCAAGATCGGGCCAACTGTTAATTTGCATTCTGCATTATTTTGCATTCTGATCTATAGTTAATTTTTCTCTATGTTGCCACCGGGAAAACACTATATTTTCTTCTCCTTTCCCATAATTGTGCAGAACTAGAAACACAATTGCTGTAAAATTGCTTGTGCACCCAGAAAAAAAATGTTTGCAAAATAATAATGGGAAAATTCTGATTTTTGGGGCTGATATAACCAAATATGAGAAAAATGTCAACCATCACCAACAGAGCAGAACAGTTTTAGGTATTTGTTTCTTTCCCAAAAGATGCTGTGTACTTTCCCTTCAAGAGTTAATCATCTTAAAATCCTTGAACAGCCTTGAAAATTAAAATTTCCCACCAAAGTAAGTTGATATTTACATACCTTTTGTAAATACCTAATTTTATAGTTGTGCCTATTTGGAAGTAAGTCCTTATCGACTTTTGTTGGGCTTACATTCATTAAATGTACATAGGAATATAATGGTAATTTTAAAAAGAACATAACAGTATTTGGCAGTGAATGAAAACAAGTGCCAACTCCTCTCTCCTAAGATCACCTCTTTTTTTACTTATATTTTTCTTTCATTCAGAATAAAGTTAAAATACAAAATATAAAACTCAGAAGAAAAACACAAAACCAAAAGCAGTCAAAACATTAAGAAAATGTAACAAAAAAAAATCCCACACATTTTTAATGTTCTAACTGCTTTGTGTTTATGTGTTTTTCTTGGATTTTTTGAGTTTTGTATTTTGTAGATCACCTAATTTTTTTTAATTAGGTGAGTGTGGGGCTGAAAACTGCTCCAAAATTCATTGCTTTTCACAACATTTGGGATTAACTGGAGGGAGTTCTGAGGTCAAGTTTTGATTTACGGCTATGCAAGATTTGAAAAGTTTCTTCAGTGTAAAGAGGAGCCCAAATACAGGCCTTCTCTGGGGCTCATGAATACAACTGTATCTTTTTTCAGAATTGCACATCTGCTACGGAAATCGTTCCATGGTAGCCTCCTAATTAATGATGTGCCTCCTTTCATCCCTACTTTAACTTTGGATTCAACATATTTTGAAGCAATTTGGGATATTGAATTCAAAACACCGCACAGCCCTATTCTCTCTATATATTTTTTCCTGTAGAATTTGGTTCCAAGAGGCACAGTGCATTCTTTTAAAGCAGGAGTGTCCAAACGTGGCAACTTTAAGGCTTCTGGGCTTTAACTCCCTGAATTTCCTAGCCAGTTATGCTGGCTGGAGAATTCTGGGAATTTAATTTCCAAAAACCTTATAGTTGCCAAGTTTGGAGAGCCCCATTTTTAAAGGGAAAGAATGTACTGAGATGTTGCAGACTTGGGGTTGCTTAATCCCCCTCCTTAAATTCTGCCCTGAGATTATAAAAAGTATACAAGCGTTTGCATAAGAGGAAGACTCTGCTTTCCTCCTTTGACAATCAAGATAAGCTAAAATGTTTCCATTGCTGAGAAGTGTGAAGGACAATGTCTGTCCATCAATTTTTGGCATATGCAATTTTTTTTTTTGGTAATGCTATATATTGTTTAGATTGGTTAGCAATTTGCCTTTGTCAACTGAGGGAGAACAGTTTGAAATTGCTTGAATGGATACCTGATTATTCTGAAGAAGGTTAGTGATGGTTGGGCTGTAGCCTTCCAAAAACATAAATTCTCTTTTTGTCCAAGAAAATTCTCCAGCAAAGAATTGATTTTGATTTATTGATTGATTTAATTGGATTTGTATGCCGCCCCTCTCCGAGGACCATGTAACCTGTTCTCAGTGATGGGCTGCCAAAATTTTTGCCACCACGCTGTGGATGTGGCTTATTTTGTGTGTGCGGCGGTCATGTGACCAGGTGGGAGTGACTTGACAATCCTGTGACCGGGAGGTGACTTAAAGGCCGTGTGATTGGGTGGGAGTGGCTTACTGACCATGATAAGTTTTCAAATAAGGGCTTGGACTCTTTTTCAGTGGATTAAGTCACATTATTGGAATAGGACAAATGATAGACAGCATTATTTGTTGAGGAGCCCAGGAACATTTCCAGGTTTTGGACTGAACCTACAAGGTTCAGTGTGATAACAGATTAGGCAAGTAGCTCGATTTTCTCTAATTGCTATAAAAGTTCAGTTCTAGATAATGATTAAAATGATTAAAGCCTTTATGGGTAAACACATACGGTTTAATTATTTCCTGTTTTCAAAGTAATTAAGGATCATACTAAGGTACTAGAGAAGGAAGGACAATTTAAAAAATTATTAAGTATTCAATAAATAGTGTCATCTTCGCCACAAAGTGATGGCACACTTGCCTGAGATGAGCAGGAATGGTATCCATCCTCTGCCTATAACTTCCTTCATGGCTGAGGTACAAGGTTGGGCAGGGGCGCCCCTGCATGTCCACATACAATTTCGCTACCTGCCCAGGTGCAGTAGCATAATTGCACTGGACTCCGCTAGCGGTCAGAGCCACAGGGGCGAGCACATGCCACCATCACACCTTAGCAGCCCACCTCTGGATGCGGCAATAGTCCATGCATGAAAAATAGTCATCAGTCCCTTTTTTTCACCGCTGTTATAACTTTGAGCAGTCACTAAATTAACTGTAAGTCAAGGGCTACCTATTTAAAGTTGGCTACCTGCTTGAGATACCTCTGGGTTTTAAGAGAAGGATAATTAGACCAGTGTTACCCAATCTTGGCAACTTGAAGATATTTGGACTTCAACTCCCAGAATTCCCCCGCCAGCATTTGCTGGCGGGGGAATTCTGGGAGTTGAAGTCCAAATATCTTCAAGTTGCCAAGGTTGGGAAACACTGAATTAGACAAGAATACCGGGCAATTAGTAGAAATAGCTGGGGAACCGGGCTAATGTAGCTGATACCGAAGAAGCCATTGATAGCAAGGAGGCACAAGCTATGCATATTGTGTGATTGTTTATGGAGTCATACTTTGCGTAGGATTATGTAGCTTAGCAGAATTAATTTGTAATTATTTCATATTGTACAGTGTTTATATAGTGGCCTTTAAATATATCTATATCTATATAAACAGAAAAAGAGAGAGAAAAAAGTTTATTTAAGATGTTCAGGTTGATTCCCACTTCTCTTTTTTTTATTATCTCCAATGATTTCACAAAAGAGAAAATATTATTCATACCAGTGAACTGATTATACATATCAGTTTTGTACTGATTGATTACTGACAGTTCCATGGGACCCAGAGCAAAATTGAAGAGGGGAAAAAAATCCCATTTCGAAACCCATCAGGCTGTGGAGCCAAAAATCAAAACCTTGCAAGATTTGGCTGGCAGAAATGTGTGGCAGGAAGAAAAATGGTTCCAGAGACAATGTTCTTCCTTTCCTAGCAAGTCCAGCAGAGACGAGACCGCTTGAGACCAAATTTAATCAGGTTGTTTTTAAAAACAGCATGGAAAAAAGATTGGCTGGTTGGTGTATTGCTCTTTTGGGAAGCAATAGGCTGGACAAGGACTTGTGCAGTTTGACCGCTCCTCCATAATTGTGTCTAGTTAAAGTTCTCAAGGGGATCCACATTAATTGGTCCAGTGACCAAAGAACTCTGTGGCAGAAGGACCTTCAGAGGTGATCAAAGAGAGGAAGGGAATGATAAAATCCTCATTGAGTTCATTAAGTCTTTCCTGATACGTTTTATGCTTAAGACCTTCCACCATTCTTGTAGCCCGTCTTTTGACAAAATTGAACGGGTCCAAAGACGGGCTACAAGAATGGTGGAAGGTCTTAAGCATAAAACGTATCAGGAAAGACTTAATGAACTCAATCTGTATAGTCTGGAGGACAGAAGGAAAAGGGGGGACATGATCAAAACATTTAAATATATTAAAGGGTTAAATAAGGTCCAGGAGGGAAGTGTTTTTAATAGGAAAGTGAACACGAGGACAAGGGGACACAATCTGAAGTTAGTTGGGGGAAAGATCAAAAGCAACATGAGAAAATATTATTTTACTGAAAGAGTAGTAGATCCTTGGAACAAACTTCCAGCAGACGTGGTAGATAAATCCACAGTAACTGAATTTAACCATGCCTGGGATAAACATATATCCATCCTAAGATAAAATACAGAAAATAGTATAAGGGCAGACTAGATGGACCATGAGGTCTTTTTCTGCCGTCAGACTTCTATGTTTCTATGTTTCTATCATGGCATCACAGAACACACTTCCAATGTTTTGACAAAATCCCCAGATCCTGCAATGTTTTTTGCGCACCGTAGTATATATTTCAAGAGTGAATGAGCAGCTACAGGGCTGTGGTGGCACAGTGGTTAGAGCACAATATTGCAGCTTGACTCTGCCCACTGCCAGGAGTTTGATCCTAACTGGCTCAAGATTGATAGCATTCCATCTTTCTGACATCGATAAAATGAGGACCCCGATTGTTGGGGTTAAGAGGCTGACTCTGTAAACTTAGCGAGGGCTGTAAAGCACTGTGAAGTGGTATATAAGTCTAAGTCAGTGATGGGCTACCAAGATTTTTACTACCACACTGTGGCCGTGGCTTATGCATTTAGTTTCAACATCTTTCAGTGCAAATTGGGTGCTATGGGGTGGAGCTCCAAATTTTGCTACTGGAACTGCGTTCCTGACCGTTCCCGTAGGAGCCCATCACCGGCCTAAGTGCTAGTGCAAGTGCTACAGATGGCAGCAATGCTTCGAGAGAGGGATGTGCATTCTTGGGTGGCCTCAAACACCAGAGGGGATCCCCATCCAACGAAATGCATACATCTTAATAGCCTTGGTGCAATTCAAGGGCATCCTGGCTTTGTTGGTTGGGTCATAAAAGTCAGATGTTGGCTGCAAACATGCCATCATGGCTGTCATCTTGGTTTTTGTTACTCTCTTCCTCCTCGCTGATGTAAGTGATTTCTGCTGGATCTGGAACTGGCAGGATCAAGTGCCAGAAGCAATGAAACACCTGCAGATTGGAAGGA